>NC_083603.1:0-716314 GCF_029168945.1 Cannabis sativa | reverse complement strand
TGAATATGAAGATTGGTTTTGGGTTAAAATTTGTTGAAATCGCCCCCTAATTGAAAATATTCTTCTTTTCAGGGGAAATTTTAACAAGTTTTTTCCTTACTCTTACACTCGTTAGTTATCTGTTAAAATCTCGACCTACACATCTCCAAAAATCATGAAATTTCACGGCGGCCTAGCCTAGACCGTTGTGCATCACTTTTCTCTTGGACACGTTGAGAGAAAAATTAGTTTTCTTGCACTAACGATCGTTTTAATCGAAATAGTGAAAATCTCACATTTCTGATAGTGGTACCCCTTTGTGAAATGTGGCCCGGACCAATCTCGGAATATTTTTTGCCACTAGTCACAACGAATTCGTACTACTAAGACGTGAATATGAAGATTAGTTTTGGATTAAAATTTGTTGAAATGGCCTCTAATTGAAAATATTCTTCTTTTCAGGGGAAATTTTAACAAGTTTTTTCCTTACTCTTACACTCGTTAGTTATCTGTTAAAATCTCAACCTACAACATCTCCAAAGATCATGAAATTTAACGGGGGCCTAGCCTAGACCGTTGTGCATCACTTTTCTCTTGGACACGTTGAGAGAAAAATTAGTTTTCTTGCACTAACGATCGTTTTAATCGAAATAGTGAAAATCTCACATTTCTGATAGTGGTACCCTTTTGTGAAATGTGGCCCGGACCAATCTCGGAATATTTTTTACCACTAGTCACAACGAATTTGTAATTCTAAGAAATGAATATGAAGATTGGTTTTGGGCTAAAATTTGTTGAAATGGCCCCCTAATTGAAAATATTCTTCTTTTCAGGGGAAATTTTAACAAGTTTTTTCCTTACTCTTACACTCGTTAGTTATCTATTAAAATCTCGACCTACACATCTCCAAAATACATGAAATTTCACGGCGGCCAAGCCCAGACCATTGTGCATCACTTTTCTCTAGGACACGTTGAGAGAAAAATTAGTTTTCTTGCACTAACGATCGTTTTAATCGAAATAGTGAAAATCTCACATTTCTGATAGTGGTACCCCTTTGTGAAATGTGGCCCGGACCAATCTTGGAATATTTTTTGCCACTAGTCACAATCAATTCGTACTACTAAGAAATGAATATGAAGATTTGTTTTGGGTTAAAATTTGTTGAAATTGCCCCCTAATTGAAAATATTCTTCTTTTCAGGGGAAATTTTAACAAGTTTTTTCCTTACTCTTACACTCGTTAGTTATCTGTTAAAATCTCGACCTACACATCTCCAAAATACATGAAATTTCATGGCGGCCAAGCCTAGACCGTTGTGCATCACTTTTCTCTTGGACACGTTGAGAGAAAAATTAGTTTTCTTTCACTAACGATCGTTTTAATCGAAATAGTGAAAATCTCACATTTCTGATAGTGGTACCCCTTTGTGAAATGTGGCCCGGACCAATCTCGGAATATTTTTTGCCACTAGTCACAACGAATTTGTACTACTAAGATATGAATATGAAGATTGGTTTTGGGTTAAAATTTGTTGAAATGGCCCCCTAATTGAAAATATTCTTCTTTTCAGGGGAAATTTTAACAAGTTTTTTCCTTACTCTTACACTCGTTAGTTATCTGTTAAAATCTCAACCTACACATCTCCAAAGATCATGAAATTTCACGGGGGCCTAGCCTAGACCGTTGTGCATCACTTTTCTCTTGGACACGTTGAGAGAAAAATTAGTTTTCTTGCACTAACGATCATTTTAATCGAAATAGTGAAAACCTCACATTTCTGATAGTGGTACCCTTTTGTGAAATGTGGCCCGGACCAATCTCCGAATATTTTTTGCCACTAGTCACAACGAATTCGTACTACTAAAAAATGAATATGAAGATTTGTTTTGGGTTAAAATTTGTTGAAATTGCCCCCTAATTGAAAATATTCTTCTTTTCAGGGGAATTTTAACAAGTTTTTTCCTTACTCTTACACTCGTTAGTTATCTGTTAAAATCTCGACCTACACATCTCCAAAATACATGAAATTTCACGGCGGCCAAGCCCAGACCATTGTGCATCACTTTTCTCTAGGACACGTTGAGAGAAAAATTAGTTTTCTTGCACTAACGATCGTTTTAATCGAAATAGTGAAAATCTCACATTTCTGATAGTGGTACCCCTTTGTGAAATGTGGCCCGGACCAATCTCGGAATATTTTTTGCCACTAGTCACAACGAATTCGTACTACTAAGACATGAATATGAAGATTTGTTTTGGGTTAAAATTTGTTGAAATTGCCCCCTAATTGAAAATATTCTTCTTTTCAGGGGAAATTTTAACAAGTTTTTTCCTTACTCTTACACTCGTTAGTTATCTGTTAAAATCTCGACCTACACATCTCCAAAATACATGAAATTTCACGACGGCCAAGCCTAGACCGTTGTGCATCACTTTTCTCTTGGACACGTTGAGAGAAAAATTAGTTTTCTTGCACTAACGATCATTTTAATCGAAATAGTGAAAATCTCACATTTCTGATAGTGGTACCCCTTTGTGAAATGTGGCCCGGACCAATCTCGGAATATTTTTTGCCACTAGTCACAACGAATTTGTACTACTAAGACATGAATATGAAGATTTGTTTTGGGTTAAAATTTGTTGAAATGGCCCCCTAATTGAAAATATTCTTCTTTTCAGGGGAAATTTTAACAAGTTTTTTCCTTACTCTTACACTCGTTAGTTATCTGTTAAAATCTCGACCTACACATCTCCAAAAATCATGAAATTTCACGGGGGCCTAGCCTAGACCGTTGTGCATCACTTTTCTCTTGGACACGTTGAGAGAAAAATTAGTTTTCTTGCACTAACGATCGTTTTAATCGAAATAGTGAAAATCTCACATTTCTGATAGTGGTACCCCTTTGTGAAATGTGGCCCGGACCAATCTCGGAATATTTTTTGCCACTAGTCACAACGAATTTGTACTACTAAGACATGAATATGAAGATTGGTTTTGGGTTAAAATTTGTTGAAATGGCCCCCTAATTGAAAATATTCTTCTTTTCAGGGGAAATTTTAACAAGTTTTTTCCTTACTCTTACACTCGTTAGTTATCTGTTAAAATCTCAACCTACACATCTCCAAAGATCATGAAATTTCACGGGGGCCTAGCCAAGACCGTTGTGCATCACTTTTCTCTTGGACACGTTGAGAGAAAAATTAGTTTTCTTGCACTAACGATCATTTTAATCGAAATAGTGAAAATCTCACATTTCTGATAGTGGTACCCCTTTGTGAAATGTGGCCCGGACCAATCTTGGAATATTTTTTGCCACTAGTCACAACGAATTTGTACAACTAAGATATGAATATGAAGATTGGTTTTGGGTTAAAATTTGATTAAATGGCCCCCTAATTGAAAATATTCTTCTTTTCAGGGGAAATTTTAACAAGTTTTTTCCTTACTCTTACACTCGTTAGTTATCTGTTAAAATCTCAACCTACACATCTCCAAAGATCATGAAATTTCACGGGGCCTAGCCTAGACCGTTGTGCATCACTTTTCTCTTGGACAAGTTGAGAGAAAAATTATTTTTCTTGCACTAACAATCATTTTAATCGAAATAGTGAAAATCTCACATTTCTGATAGTGGTACCCCTTTGTGAAATGTGGCCCGGACAAATCTTGGAATATTTTTTACCACTAGTCACAATCAATTTGTACTTCTAAGAAATGAATATGAAGATTGGTTTTGGGTTAAAATTTGTTGAAATGGCCCCCTAATTGAAAATATTCTTCTTTTCAGGGGAAATTTTAACAAGTTTTTTCCTTACTCTTACACTCGTTAGTTATCAGTTAAAATCTCAAACTACACATCTCCAAAGATCATGAAATTTCACGAGGCCCTAGCCAAGACTGTTGTGCATCACTTTTCTCTTGGACACGTTGAGAGAAAAATTAGTTTTCTTGCACTAATGATCATTTTAATCGAAATAGTGAAAATCTCACATTTCTGATAGTTGTACCCCTTTGTGAAATGTGGCCCGGACAATTCTAGGAATATTTTTTGCCACTAGTCACAATGAATTCATACTACTAAGACATGAATATGAAGATTGGTTTTGGGTTAAAATTTGTTGAAATGGCCCCCTAATTTAAAATATTCTTCTTTTCAGGGGAAATTTTAACAAGTTTTTTCCTTACTCTTACACTCGTTAGTTATATGTTAAAATCTCAACCTACACATCTCCAAATATCATGAAATTTCACGGGGGCCTAGCCAAGACCGTTGTGCATCACTTTTCTCTTGGACACGTTGAGAGAAAAATTAGTTTTCTTGCACTAACGATCGTTTTAATCGAAATAGTGAAAATCTCACATTTCTTATAGTGGTACCCCTTTGTGAAATGTGGCCCGGACCAATCTCGGAATATTTTTTACCACTAGTCACAACGAATTTGTACTACTAAGATATGAATATGAAGATTGGTTTTGGGTTAAAATTTGTTGAAATGGCCCCCTAATTGAAAATATTCTTCTTTTTCAGGGGAAATTTTAACAAGTTTTTTCCTTACTCTTACACTCGTTAGTTATCTGTTAAAATCAACATACAATTCTCCAAATATCATGAAATTTCACGGGGGCCTAGCCAAGACCGTTGTGCATCACTTTTCTCTTGGACACGTTGAGAGAAAAATTAGTTTTCTTGCACTAACGATCATTTTAATCGAAATAGTGAAAATCTCACATTTCTGATAGTGGTACCCCTTTGTGAAATGTGGCCCGGACCAATCTCGGAATATTTTTTGCGACTAGTCACAACGAATTTGTACTACTAAGATATGAATATGAAGATTGGTTTTGGGTTAAAATTTGTTGAAATGGCCCCCTAATTGAAAATATTCTTCTTTTCAGGGGAAATTTTAACAAGTTTTTTCCTTACACTTACACTCGTTAGTTATCTGTTAAAATCTCAACCTACACATCTCCAAAAATCATGAAATTTCACGGGGGCCTAGCCTAGACCGTTGTGCATCACTTTTCTCTTGGACACGTTGAGAGAAAAATTAGTTTTCTTGCACTAACGATCGTTTTAATCGAAATAGTGAAAATCTCACATTTCTGATAGTGGTACCCCTTTGTGAAATGTGGCCCGCACCAATCTTGGAATATTTTTTACCACTAGTCACAATCAATTTGTACTTCTAAGAAATGAATATGAAGATTGGTTTTGGGTTAAAATTTGTTGAAATGGCCCCCTAATTGAAAATATTCTTCTTTTCAGGGGAAATTTTAACAAGTTTTTTCCTTACTCTTACACTCGTTAGTTATCTGTTAAAATCTCAACCTACACATCTCCAAAGATCATGAAATTTCACGGGGGCCTAGCCAAGACCGTTGTGCATCACTTTTCTCTTGGACACGTTGCGAGAAAAATTAGTTTTCTTGCACTAACGATCATTTTAATCGAAATAGTGAAAATCTCACATTTCTGATAGTGGTACCCCTTTGTGAAATGTGGCCCGGACAATTCTAGGAATATTTTTTGCCACTAGTCACAATGAATTCGTACTACTAAGACATGAATATGAAGATTGGTTTTGGGTTAAAATTTGTTGAAATCGCCCCCTAATTAAAAATATTCTTCTTTTCAGGGGAAATTTTAACAAGTTTTTTCCTTACTCTTACACTCGTTAGTTATCTGTTAAAATCTCGACCTACACATCTCCAAAATACATGAAATTTCACGGGGGCCTAGCCTAGACCGTTGTGCATCACTTTTCTCTTGGACACGTTGAGAGAAAAATTAGTTTTCTTGCACTAACGATCGTTTTAATCGAAATAGTGAAAATCTCACATTTCTGATAGTGGTACCCCTTTGTGAAATGTGGCCCGGACCAATCTTGGAATATTTTTTACCACTAGTCACAATCAATTTGTACTTCTAAGAAATGAATATGAAGATTGGTTTTGGGTTAAAATTTGTTGAAATGGCCCCCTAATTGAAAATATTCTTCTTTTCAGGGGAAATTTTAACAAGTTTTTTCCTTACACTTACACTCGTTAGTTATCTGTTAAAATCTCAACCTACACATCTCCAAAAATCATGAAATTTCACGGGGGCCTAGCCTAGACCGTTGTGCATCACTTTTCTCTTGGACACGTTGAGAGAAAAATTAGTTTTCTTGCACTAACGATCGTTTTAATCGAAATAGTGAAAATCTCACATTTCTGATAGTGGTACCCCTTTGTGAAATGTGGTCCAGACCAATCTTGGAATATTTTTTACCACTAGTCACAATCAATTTGTACTTCTAAGAAATGAATATGAAGATTGGTTTTGGGTTAAAATTTGTTGAAATGGCCCCCTAATTGAAAATATTCTTCTTTTCAGGGGAAATTTTAACAAGTTTTTCCTTACTCTTACACTCGTTAGTTATCTGTTAAAATCTCAACCTACAATTCTCCAAATATCATGAAATTTCACGGGGGCCTAGCCAAGACCGTTGTGCATCACTTTTCTCTTGGACACGTTGAGAGAAAAATTAGTTTTCTTGCACTAACGATCATTTTAATCGAAATAGTGAAAATCTCACATTTATGATAGTGGTACCCCTTTGTGAAATGTGGCCCGGACCAATCTCGGAATATTTTTTGCCACTAGTCACAACGAATTTGTACTACTAAGATATGAATATGAAGATTGGTTTTGGGTTAAAATTTGTTGAAATGGCCCCCTAATTTAAAATATTCTTCTTTTTCAGGGGAAATTTTAACAAGTTTTTTCCTTACTCTTACACTCGTTAGTTATCTGTTAAAATCTCAACCTACAATTCTCCAAATATCATGAAATTTCACGGGGGCCTAGCCAAGACCGTTGTGCATCACTTTTCTCTTGGACACGTTGAGAGAAAAATTAGTTTTCTTGCACTAACGATCATTTTAATCGAAATAGTGAAAATCTCACATTTCTGATAGTGGTACCCCTTTGTGAAATGTGGCCCGGACCAATCTCGGAATATTTTTTGCGACTAGTCATAACGAATTTGTACTACTAAGATATGAATATGAAGATTGGTTTTGGGTTAAAATTTGTTGAAATGGCCCCCTAATTGAAAATATTCTTCTTTTCAGGGGAAATTTTAACAAGTTTTTTCCTTACTCTTACACTCGTTAGTTATCTGTTAAAATCTAAACCTACACATCTCCAAAGATCATGAAATTTCACGGGGGCCTAGCCTAGACCGTTGTGCATCACTTTTCTCTTGGACACGTTGAGAGAAAAATTAGTTTTCTTGCACTAACGATCGTTTTAATCGAAATAGTGAAAATCTCACATTTCTGATAGTGGTACCCCTTTGTGAAATGTGGCCCAGACCAATCTTGGAATATTTTTTACCACTAGTCACAATCAATTTGTACTTCAAAGAAATGAATATGAAGATTGGTTTTGGGTTAAAATTTGTTGAAATGGCCCCCTAATTGAAAATATTCTTCTTTTCAGGGGAAATTTTAACAAGTTTTTTCCTTACACTTACACTCGTTAGTTATCTGTTAAAATCTCAACCTACACATCTCCAAAAATCATGAAATTTCACGGGGGCCTAGCCTAGACCGTTGTGCATCACTTTTCTCTTGGACACGTTGAGAGAAAAATTAGTTTTCTTGCACTAACGATCGTTTTAATCGAAATAGTGAAAATCTCACATTTCTGATAGTGGTACCCCTTTGTGAAATGTGGCCCGGACCAATCTTGGAATATTTTTTACCACTAGTCACAATCAATTTGTACTTCTAAGAAATGAATATGAAGATTGGTTTTGGGTTAAAATTTGTTGAAATGGCCCCCTAATTGAAAATATTCTTCTTTTCAGGGGAAATTTTAACAAGTTTTTTCCTTACTCTTACACTCGTTAGTTATCAGTTAAAATCTCAACCTACACATCTCCAAATATCATGAAATTTCACGGGGGCCTAGCCTAGACCGTTGTGCATCACTTTTCTCTTGGACACGTTGAGAGAAAAATTAGTTTTCTTGCACGAACGATCATTTTAATCGAAATAGTGAAAATCTCACATTTCTGATAGTGGTACCCCTTTGTGAAATGTGGCCCGGACCAATCTCGGAATATTTTTTGCCACTAGTCACAACGAATTTGTACTACTAAGATATGAATATGAAGATTGGTTTTGGGTTAAAATTTGTTGAAATGGCCCCCTAATTTAAAATATTCTTCTTTTCAGGGGAAATTTTAACAAGTTTTTTCCTTACTCTTACACTCGTTAGTTATCTGTTAAAATCTCAACCTACAATTCTCCAAATATCATGAAATTTCACGGGGGCCTAGCCAAGACCGTTGTGCATCACTTTTCTCTTGGACACGTTGAGAGAAAAATTAGTTTTCTTGCACTAACGATCATTTTAATCGAAATAGTGAAAATCTCACATTTCTGATAGTGGTACCCCTTTGTGAAATGTGGCCCGGACCAATCTCGGAATATTTTTTGCGACTAGTCACAACGAATTTGTACTACTAAGATATGAATATGAAGATTGGTTTTGGGTTAAAATTTGTTGAAATGGCCCCCTAATTGAAAATATTCTTCTTTTCAGGGGAAATTTTAACAAGTTTTTTCCTTACACTTACACTCGTTAGTTATCTGTAAAAATCTCAACCTACACATCTCCAAAAATCATGAAATTTCACGGGGGCCTAGCCTAGACCGTTGTGCATCACTTTTCTCTTGGACACGTTGAGAGAAAAATTAGTTTTCTTGCACTAACGATCGTTTTAATCGAAATAGTGAAAATCTCACATTTCTGATAGTGGTACCCCTTTGTGAAATGTGGCCCGGACCAATCTTGGAATATTTTTTACCACTAGTCACAATCAATTTGTACTTCAAAGAAATGAATATGAAGATTGGTTTTGGGTTAAAATTTGTTGAAATGGCCCCCTAATTGAAAATATTCTTCTTTTCAGGGGAAATTTAAACAAGTTTTTTCCTTACACTTACACTCGTTAGTTATCAGTTAAAATCTCGACCTACACATCTCCAAAAATCATGAAATTTCACGGGGGCCTAGCCTAGACCGTTGTGCATCACTTTTCTCTTGGACACGTTGAGAGAAAAATTAGTTTTCTTGCACTAACGATCGTTTTAATCGAAATAGTGAAAATCTCACATTTCTGATAGTGGTACCCCTTTCTGAAATGTGGCCTGGACCTATCTTGGAATATTTTTTACCACTAGTCAACATCAATTTGTACTTCTAAGAAATGAATATGAAGATTGGTTTTGGGTTAAAATTTGTTGAAATGGCCCCCTAATTGAAAATATTCTTCATTTCAGGGGAAATTTTAACAAGTTTTTCCTTACTCTTACACTCGTTAGTTATCTGTTAAAATCTCAACCTACACATCTCCAAAGATCATGAAATTTCACGGGGGCCTAGCCAAGACCGGTTTGCATCACTTTTCTCTTGGACACGTTGAGAGAAAAATTAGTTTTCTTGCACTAACGATCATTTTAATCGAAATAGTGAAAATCTCACATTTCTGATAGTGGTACCCCTTTGTGAAATGTGGTCCGGACCAATCTCGGAATATTTTTTGCCACTAGTCACAACGAATTTGTACTACAAAGATATGAAAATGAAGATTGGTTTTGGGTTAAAATTTGTTGAAATGGCCCCCTAATTGAAAATATTCTTCTTTTCAGGGGAAATTTTAACAAGTTTTTTCCTTACTCTTACACTCGTTAGTTATCTGTTAAAATCTCAACCTACAATTCTCCAAATATCATGAAATTTCACGGGGGCCTAGCCAAGACCGTTGTGCATCACTTTTCTCTTGGACACGTTGAGAGAAAAATTAGTTTTCTTGCACTAACGATCATTTTAATCGAAATAGTGAAAATCTCACATTTCTGATAGTGGTACCCCTTTGTGAAATGTGGCCCGGACCAATCTCGGAATATTTTTTGCGACTAGTCACAACGAATTTGTACTACTAAGATATGAATATGAAGATTGGTTTTGGGTTAAAATTTGTTGAAATGGCCCCCTAATTGAAAATATTCTTCTTTTCAGGGGAAATTTTAACAAGTTTTTTCCTTACACTTACACTCGTTAGTTATCTGTAAAAATCTCAACCTACACATCTCCAAAAATCATGAAATTTCACGGGGGCCTAGCCTAGACCGTTGTGCATCACTTTTCTCTTGGACACATTGAGAGAAAAATTAGTTTTCTTGCACTAACGATCGTTTTAATCGAAATAGTGAAAATCTCACATTTCTGATAGTGGTACCCCTTTGTGAAATGTGGCCCGCACCAATCTTGGAATATTTTTACCACTAGTCACAATCAATTTGTAATTCAAAGAAATGAATATGAAGATTGGTTTTTGGTTAAAATTTGTTGAAATGGCCCCCTAATTGAAAATATTCTTCTTTTCAGGGGAAATTTAAACAAGTTTTTTCCTTACACTTACACTCGTTAGTTATCAGTTAAAATCTCGACCTACACATCTCCAAAAATCATGAAATTTCACGGGGGCCTAGCCTAGACCGTTGTGCATCACTTTTCTCTTGGACACGTTGAGAGAAAAATTAGTTTTCTTGCACTAACGATCGTTTTAATCGAAATAGTGAAAATCTCACATTTCTGATAGTGGTACCCCTTTGTGAAATGTGGCCCGGACCAATCTTGGAATATTTTTTACCACTAGTCACAATCAATTTGTACTTCTAAGAAATGAATATGAAGATTGGTTTTGGGTTAAAATTTGTTGAAATGGCCCCCTAATTGAAAATATTCTTCTTTTCAGGGGAAATTTTAACAAGTTTTTTCCTTACTCTTACACTCGTTAGTTATCAGTTAAAATCTCAACCTACACATCTCCAAAGATCATGAAATTTCACGGGGGTCTAGCCAAGACTGGTTTGCATCACTTTTCTCTTGGACACGTTGAGAGAAAAATTAGTTTTCTTGCACTAACGATCATTTTAATCGAAATAGTGAAAATCTCACATTTCTGATAGTGGTACCCCTTTGTGAAATGTGGCCCGGACCAATCTCGGAATATTTTTTGCCACTAGTCACAACGAATTTGTACTACTAAGATATGAATATGAAGATTGGTTTTGGGTTAAAATTTGTTGAAATGGCCCCCTAATTGAAAATATTCTTCTTTTCAGGGGAAATTTTAACAAGTTTTTTCCTTACTCTTACACTCGTTAGTTATCTGTTAAAATCTCGACCTACACATCTCCAAAATACATGAAATTTCACGGCGGCCTAGCCTAGACCGTTGTGCATCACTTTTCTCTTGGACACGTTGAGAGAAAAATTAGTTTTCTTGCACTAACGATCGTTTTAATCGAAATAGTGAAAATCTCACATTTCTGATAGTGGTACCCCTTTGTGAAATGTGGCCCTGACCAATCTTGGAATATTTTTTACCACTAGTCACAATCAATTTGTACTTCAAAGAAATGAATATGAAGATTGGTTTTGGGTTAAAATTTGTTGAAATGGCCCCCTAATTGAAAATATTCTTCTTTTCAGGGGAAATTTTAACAAGTTTTTTCCTTACACTTACACTCGTTAGTTATCTGTTAAAATCTCAACCTACACATCTCCAAAAATCATGAAATTTCACGGGGGCCTAGCCTAGACCGTTGTGCATCACTTTTCTCTTGGACACGTTGAGAGAAAAATTAGTTTTCTTGCACTAACGATCGTTTTAATCGAAATAGTGAAAATCTCACATTTCTGATAGTGGTACCCCTTTGTGAAATGTGGCCCGGACCAATCTTGGAATATTTTTTACCACTAGTCACAATCAATTTGTACTTCTAAGAAATGAATATGAAGATTGGTTTTGGGTTAAAATTTGTTGAAATGGCCCCCTAATTGAAAATATTCTTCTTTTCAGGGGAAATTTTAACAAGTTTTTTCCTTACTCTTACACTCGTTAGTTATCTGTTAAAATCTCAACCTACAATTCTCCAAATATCATGAAATTTCACGGGGGCCTAGCCAAGACCGTTGTGCATCACTTTTCTCTTGGACACGTTGAGAGAAAAATTAGTTTTCTTGCACTAACGATCATTTTAATCGAAATAGTGAAAATCTCACATTTCTGATAGTGGTACCCCTTTGTGAAATGTGGCCCGGACCAATCTCGGAATATTTTTTGCCACTAGTCACAACGAATTTGTACTACTAAGATATGAATATGAAGATTGGTTTTGGGTTAAAATTTGTTGAAATGGCCCCCTAATTTAAAATATTCTTCTTTTTCAGGGGAAATTTTAACAAGTTTTTTCCTTACTCTTACACTCGTTAGTTATCTGTTAAAATCAACCTACAATTCTCCAAATATCACGAAATTTCACGGGGGCCTCGCCAGGACCGTTGTGCATCACTTTTCTCTTGGACAAGTTGCGAGAAAAATTAGTTTTCTTGCACTAACGGTCATTTTAATCGAAATAGTGAAAATCTCACATTTCTGATAGTGGTACCCCTTTGTGAAATGTGGCCCGGACCAATCTCGGAATATTTTTTGCGACTAGTCACAACGAATTTGTACTACTAAGATATGAATATGAAGATTGGTTTTGGGTTAAAATTTGTTGAAATGGCCCCCTAATTGAAAATATTCTTCTTTTCAGGGGAAATTTTAACAAGTTTTTTCCTTACACTTACACTCGTTAGTTATCTGTAAAAATCTCAACCTACACATCTCCAAAAATCATGAAATTTCACGGGGGCCTAGCCTAGACCGTTGTGCATCACTTTTCTCTTGGACACGTTGAGAGAAAAATTAGTTTTCTTGCACTAACGATCGTTTTAATCGAAATAGTGAAAATCTCACATTTTTGATAGTGGTACCCCTTTATGAAATGTGGCCCGGACCTATCTTGGAATATTTTTTACCACTAGTCAACATCAATTTGTACTTCTAAGAAATGAATATGAAGATTGGTTTTGGGTTAAAATTTGTTGAAATGGCCCCCTAATTGAAAATATTCTTCTTTTCAGGGGAAATTTTAACAAGTTTTTTCCTTACACTTACACTCGTTAGTTATCTGTTAAAATCTCGACCTACACATCTCCAAAAATCATGAAATTTCACGGGGGCCTAGCCTAGACCGTTGTGCATCACTTTTCTCTTGGACACGTTGAGAGAAAAATTAGTTTTCTTGCACTAACGATCGTTTTAATCGAAATAGTGAAAATCTCACATTTCTGATAGTGGTACCCCTTTGTGAAATGTGGCCCGGACCAATCTTGGAATATTTTTTACCACTAGTCACAATCAATTTGTACTTCTAAGAAATGAATATGAAGATTGGTTTTGGGTTAAAATTTGTTGAAATGGCCCCCTAATTTAAAATATTCTTCTTTTTCAGGGGAAATTTTAACAAGTTTTTTCCTTACACTTACACTCGTTAGTTATCTGTAAAAATCTCAACCTACACATCTCCAAAAATCATGAAATTTCACGGGGGCCTAGCCTAGACCGTTGTGCATCACTTTTCTCTTGGACACGTTGAGAGAAAAATTAGTTTTCTTGCACTAACGATCGTTTTAATCGAAATAGTGAAAATCTCACATTATTGATAGTGGTACCCCGTTGTGAAATGTGGCCCAGACCAATCTTGGAATATTTTTTACCACTAGTCACAATCAATTTGTACTTCAAAGAAATGAATATGAAGATTGGTTTTTGGTTAAAATTTGTTGAAATGGCCCCCTAATTGAAAATATTCTTCTTTTCAGGGGAAATTTTAACAAGTTTTTTCCTTACTCTTGCACTCGTTAGTTATCAGTTAAAATCTCGACCTACACATCTCCAAAAATCATGAAATTTCACGGCGGCCTAGCCTAGACCGTTGTGCATCACTTTTCTCTTGGACACGTTGAGAGAAAAATTAGTTTTCTTGCACTAACGATCGTTTTAATCGAAATAGTGAAAATCTCACATTTCTGATAGTGGTACCCCTTTGTGAAATGTGGCCCGGACCAATCTTGGAATATTTTTTACCACTAGTCACAATCAATTTGTACTTCTAAGAAATGAATATGAAGATTGGTTTTGGGTTAAAATTTGTTGAAATGGCCCCCTAATTGAAAATATTCTTCTTTTCAGGGGAAATTTTAACAAGTTTTTTCCTTACTCTTACACTCGTTAGTTATCAGTTAAAATCTCAACCTACACATCTCCAAAGATCATGAAATTTCACGGGGGCCTAGCCAAGACCGTTGTGCATCACTTTTCTCTTGGACACGTTGAGAGAAAAATTAGTTTTCTTGCACTAACGATCGTTTTAATCGAAATAGTGAAAATCTCACATTTCTGATAGTGGTACCCCTTTGTGAAATGTGGCCCGGACCAATCTCGGAATATTTTTTGCCAATAGTCACAACGAATTTGTAATTCTAAGAAATGAATATGAAGATTGGTTTTGGGCTAAAATTTGTTGAAATGCCCCCCTAATTGAAAATATTCTTCTTTTCAGGGGAAATTTTAACAAGTTTTTTCCTTACTCTTGCACTCGTTAGTTATCAGTTAAAATCTCGACCTACAATTCTCCAAATATCATGAAATTTCACGGGGGCCTAGCCAAGACCGTTGTGCATCACTTTTCTCTTGGACACGTTGCGAGAAAAATTAGTTTTCTTGCACTAACGATCATTTTAATCGAAATAGTGAAAATCTCACATTTCTGATAGTGGTACCCCTTTGTGAAATGTGGCCCGGACCAATCTCGGAATATTTTTTGCGACTAGTCACAACGAATTTGTACTACTAAGATATGAATATGAAGATTGGTTTTGGGTTAAAATTTGTTGAAATGGCCCCCTAATTGAAAATATTCTTCTTTTCAGGGGAAATTTTAACAAGTTTTTCCTTACTCTTACACTCGTTAGTTATCTGTTAAAATCTCGACCTACACATCTCCAAAAATCATGAAATTTCACGGCGGCCTAGCCTAGACCGTTGTGCATCACTTTTCTCTTGGACACGTTGAGAGAAAAATTAGTTTTCTTGCACTAACGATCGTTTTAATCGAAATAGTGAAAATCTCACATTATTGATAGTGGTACCCCGTTGTGAAATGTGGCCCAGACCAATCTTGGAATATTTTTTACCACTAGTCACAATCAATTTGTACTTCAAAGAAATGAATATGAAGATTGGTTTTTGGTTAAAATTTGTTGAAATGGCCCCCTAATTGAAAATATTCTTCTTTTCAGGGGAAATTTTAACAAGTTTTTTCCTTACTCTTGCACTCGTTAGTTATCAGTTAAAATCTCGACCTACACATCTCCAAAAATCATGAAATTTCACGGCGGCCTAGCCTAGACCGTTGTGCATCACTTTTCTCTTGGACACGTTGAGAGAAAAATTAGTTTTCTTGCACTAACGATCGTTTTAATCGAAATAGTGAAAATCTCACATTTCTGATAGTGGTACCCCTTTGTGAAATGTGGCCCGGACCAATCTTGGAATATTTTTTACCACTAGTCACAACGAATTTGTACTTCTAAGAAATGAATATGAAGATTGGTTTTGGGCTAAAATTTGTTGAAATGGCCCCCTAATTGAAAATATTCTTCTTTTCAGGGGAAATTTTAACAAGTTTTTTCCTTACTCTTACACTCGTTAGTTATCTGTTAAAATCTCAACCTACATATCTCCAAAGATCATGAAATTTCACGGGGGCCTAGCCAAGACTGTTGTGCATCACTTTTCTCTTGGACACGTTGAGAGAAAAATTAGTTTTCTTGCACTAACGATCATTTTAATCGAAATAGTGAAAATCTCACATTTCTGATAGTGGTACCCCTTTGTGAAATGTGGTCCGGACCAATCTCGGAATATTTTTTGCCTCTAGTCATAACGAATTTGTACTACTAAGATATGAATATGAAGATTGGTTTTGGGTTAAAATTTGTTGAAATGGCGCCCTAATTGAAAATATTCTTCTTTTCAGGGGAAATTTTAACAAGTTTTTTCCTTACTCTTACACTCGTTAGTTATCTGTTAAAATCTCGACCTACACATCTCCAAAATACATGAAATTTCACGGCGGCCAAGCCCAGACCGTTGTGCATCACTTTTCTCTTGGACACGTTGAGAGAAAAATTAGTTTTCTTGCACTAACGATCGTTTTAATCGAAATAGTGAAAATCTCACATTTCTGATAGTGGTACCCCTTTGTGAAATGTGGCCCGGACCAATCTTGGAATATTTTTTACCACTAGTCACAATCAATTTGTACTTCAAAGAAATGAATATGAAGATTTGTTTTGGGTTAAAATTTGTTGAAATGGCCCCCTAATTGAAAATATTCTTCTTTTCAGGGGAAATTTTAACAAGTTTTTTCCTCACACTTACACTCTTTAGTTATCTGTTAAAATCTTAACCTACACATCTCCAAAAATCATGAAATTTCACGGGGGCCTAGCCTAGACCTTTGTGCATCACTTTTCTCTTGGACACGTTGAGAGAAAAATTAGTTTTCTTGCACTAACGATCGTTTTAATCGAAATAGTGAAAATCTCACATTTCTGATAGTGGTACCCCTTTGTGAAATGTGGCCCGGACCAATCTTGGAATATTTTTTACCACTAGTCACAATCAATTTGTACTTCTAAGAAATGAATATGAAGATTGGTTTTGGGTTAAAATTTGTTGAAATGGCCCCCTAATTGAAAATATTCTTCTTTTCAGGGGAAATTTTAACAAGTTTTTTCCTTACTCTTACACTCGTTAGTTATCTGTTAAAATCAACATACAATTCTCCAAATATCATGAAATTTCACGGGGGCCTAGCCAGGACCGTTGTGCATCACTTTTCTCTTGGACACGTTGAGAGAAAAATTAGTTTTCTTGCACTAACGATCATTTTAATCGAAATAGTGAAAATCTCACATTTCTGATAGTGGTACCCCTTTGTGAAATGTGGCCCGGACCAATCTCGGAATATTTTTTGCCACTAGTCACAACGAATTTGTACTACAAAGATATGAAAATGAAGATTGGTTTTGGGTTAAAATTTGTTGAAATGGCCCCCTAATTTAAAATATTCTTCTTTTTCAGGGGAAATTTTAACAAGTTTTTTCCTTACTCTTACACTCGTTAGTTATCTGTTAAAATCTCAACCTACAATTCTCCAAATATCATGAAATTTCACGGGGGCCTAGCCAAGACCGTTGTGCATCACTTTTCTCTTGGACACGTTGAGAGAAAAATTAGTTTTCTTGCACTAACGATCATTTTAATCGAAATAGTGAAAATCTCACATTTCTGATAGTGGTACCCCTTTGTGAAATGTGGCCCGGACCAATCTCGGAATATTTTTTGCGACTAGTCACAACGAATTTGTACTACTAAGATATGAATATGAAGATTGGTTTTGGGTTAAAATTTGTTGAAATGGCCCCCTAATTGAAAATATTCTTCTTTTCAGGGGAAATTTTAACAAGTTTTTTCCTTACACTTACACTCGTTAGTTATCTGTAAAAATCTCAACCTACACATCTCCAAAAATCATGAAATTTCACGGGGGCCTAGCCTAGACCGTTGTGCATCACTTTTCTCTTGGACACGTTGAGAGAAAAATTAGTTTTCTTGCACTAACGATCGTTTTAATCGAAATAGTGAAAATCTCACATTATTGATAGTGGTACCCCTTTGTGAAATGTGGCCCGGACCAATCTTGGAATATTTTTTACCACTAGTCACAATCAATTTGTACTTCTAAGAAATGAATATGAAGATTGGTTTTGGGTTAAAATTTGTTGAAATGGCCCCCTAATTGAAAATATTCTTCTTTTCAGGGGAAATTTTAACAAGTTTTTTCCTCACACTTACACTCGTTAGTTATCTGTTAAAATCTTAACCTACACATCTCCAAAAATCATGAAATTTCACGGGGGCCTAGCCTAGACCTTTGTGCATCACTTTTCTCTTGGACACATTGAGAGAAAAATTAGTTTTCTTGCACTAACGATCGTTTTAATCGAAATAGTGAAAATCTCACATTTCTGATAGTGGTACCCCTTTGTGAAATGTGGCCTGGACCAATCTTGGAATATTTTTTACCACTAGTCACAATCAATTTGTACTTCTAAGAAATGAATATGAAGATTGGTTTTGGGTTAAAATTTGTTGAAATGGCCCCCTAATTGAAAATATTCTTCTTTTCAGGGGAAATTTTAACAAGTTTTTTCCTTACTCTTACACTCGTTAGTTATCTGTTAAAATCTCAACCTACAATTCTCCAAATATCATGAAATTTCACGGGGGCCTAGCCAAGACCGTTGTGCATCACTTTTCTCTTGGACACGTTGAGAGAAAAATTAGTTTTCTTGCACTAACGATCATTTTAATCGAAATAGTGAAAATCTCACATTTCTGATAGTGGTACCCCTTTGTGAAATGTGGCCCGGACCAATCTCGGAATATTTTTTGCCACTAGTCACAACGAATTTGTACTACAAAGATATGAAAATGAAGATTGGTTTTGGGTTAAAATTTGTTGAAATGGCCCCCTAATTTAAAATATTCTTCTTTTTCAGGGGAAATTTTAACAAGTTTTTTCCTTACTCTTACACTCGTTAGTTATATGTTAAAATCTCAACCTACAATTCTCCAAATATCATGAAATTTCACGGGGGCCTAGCCAAGACCGTTGTGCATCACTTTTCTCTTGGACACGTTGAGAGAAAAATTAGTTTTCTTGCACTAACGATCATTTTAATCGAAATAGTGAAAATCTCACATTTCTGATAGTGGTACCCCTTTGTGAAATGTGGCCCGGACCAATCTCGGAATATTTTTTGCGACTAGTCACAACGAATTTGTACTACTAAGATATGAATATGAAGATTGGTTTTGGGTTAAAATTTGTTGAAATGGCCCCCTAATTGAAAATATTCTTCTTTTCAGGGGAAATTTTAACAAGTTTTTTCCTTACACTTACACTCGTTAGTTATCTGTAAAAATCTCAACCTACACATCTCCAAAAATCATGAAATTTAACGGGGGCCTAGCCTAGACCGTTGTGCATCACTTTTCTCTTGGACACGTTGAGAGAAAAATTAGTTTTCTTGCACTAACGATCGTTTTAATCGAAATAGTGAAAATCTCACATTTCTGATAGTGGTACCCCTTTGTGAAATGTGGCCCGCACCAATCTTGGAATATTTTTACCACTAGTCACAATCAATTTGTACTTCTAAGAAATGAATATGAAGATTGTTTTTGGGTAAAAATTTGTTGAAATGGCCCCCTAATTGAAAATATTCTTCTTTTCAGGGGAAATTTTAACAAGTTTTTTCCTTACTCTTACACTCGTTAGTTATCTGTTAAAATCTCAACCTACAATTCTCCAAATATCATGAAATTTCACGGGGGCCTAGCCAAGACCGTTGTGCATCACTTTTCTCTTGGACACGTTGAGAGAAAAATTAGTTTTCTTGCACTAACGATCATTTTAATCGAAATAGTGAAAATCTCACATTTCTGATAGTGGTACCCCTTTCTGAAATGTGGACCGGACCTATCTTGGAATATTTTTTACCACTAGTCAACATCAATTTGTACTTCTAAGAAATGAATATGAAGATTGGTTTTGGGTTAAAATTTGTTGAAATGGCCACCTAATTGAAAATATTCTTCTTTTCAGGGGAAATTTTAACAAGTTTTTTCCTTACACTTACACTCGTTAGTTATCTGTAAAAATCTCAACCTACACATCTCCAAAAATCATGAAATTTAACGGGGGCCTAGCCTAGACCGTTGTGCATCACTTTTCTCTTGGACACGTTGAGAGAAAAATTAGTTTTCTTGCACTAACGATCGTTTTAATCGAAATAGTGAAAATCTCACATTATTGATAGTGGTACCCCGTTGTGAAATGTGGCCCAGACCAATCTTGGAATATTTTTTACCACTAGTCACAATCAATTTGTACTTCAAAGAAATGAATATGAAGATTGGTTTTGGGTTAAAATTTGTTGAAATGGCCCCCTAATTGAAAATATTCTTCTTTTCAGGGGAAATTTTAACAAGTTTTTTCCTTACACTTACACTCGTTAGTTATCTGTAAAAATCTCAACCTACACATCTCCAAAAATCATGAAATTTCACGGGGGCCTAGCCTAGACCGTTGTACATCACTTTTCTTGTGGACACGTTGAGAGAAAAATTAGTTTTCTTGCACTAACGATCGTTTTAATCGAAATAGTGAAAATCTCACATTATTGATAGTGGTACCCCGTTGTGAAATGTGGCCAAGACCAATCTTGGAATATTTTTTACCACTAGTCACAATCAATTTGTACTTCAAAGAAATGAATATGAAGATTGGTTTTGGGTTAAAATTTGTTGAAATGGCCCCCTAATTGAAAATATTCTTCTTTTCAGGGGAAATTTTAACAAGTTTTTTCCTTACACTTACACTCGTTAGTTATCAGTTAAAATCTCGACCTACACATCTCCAAAAATCATGAAATTTCACGGGGGCCTAGCCTAGACCGTTGTGCATCACTTTTCTCTTGGACACGTTGAGAGAAAAATTAGTTTTCTTGCACTAACGATCGTTTTAATCGAAATAGTGAAAATCTCACATTTCTGATAGTGGTACCCCTTTGTGAAATGTGGCCCGGACCAATCTTGGAATATTTTTTACCACTAGTCACAATCAATTTGTACTTCTAAGAAATGAATATGAAGATTGGTTTTGGGTTAAAATTTGTTGAAATGGCCCCCTAATTGAAAATATTCTTCTTTTCAGGGGAAATTTTAACAAGTTTTTTCCTTACTCTTACACTCGTTAGTTATTTGTTAAAATCTCAACCTACATATCTCCAAAGATCATGAAATTTCACGGGGGCCTAGCTAAGACTGTTTTGCATCACTTTTCTCTTGGACACGTTGAGAGAAAAATTAGTTTTCTTGCACTAACGATCATTTTAATCGAAATAGTGAAAATCTCACATTTCTGATAGTGGTACCCCTTTGTGAAATGTGGCCCGGACCAATCTCGGAATATTTTTTGCCACTAGTCACAACGAATTTGTACTACTAAGATATGAATATGAAGATTGGTTTTGGGTTAAAATTTGTTGAAATGGCCCCCTAATTGAAAATATTCTTCTTTTCAGGGGAAATTTTAACAAGTTTTTTCCTTAATCTTACACTCGTTAGTTATCTGTTAAAATCTCAACCTACACATCTCCAAAGATCATGAAATTTCACGGGGGCCTAGCCTAGACCGTTGTGCATCACTTTTCTCTTGGACACGTTGAGAGAAAAATTAGTTTTCTTGCACTAACGATCGTTTTAATCGAAATAGTGAAAATCTCACATTTCTGATAGTGGTACCCCTTTGTGAAATGTGGCCCGGACCAATCTTGGAATATTTTTTACCACTAGTCACAATCAATTTGTACTTCTAAGAAATGAATATGAAGATTGGTTTTGGGTTAAAATTTGTTGAAATGGCCCCCTAATTGAAAATATTCTTCTTTTCAGGGGAAATTTTAACAAGTTTTTTCCTTACTCTTACACTCGTTAGTTATCTGTTAAAATCTCAACCTACACATCTCCAAAAATCATGAAATTTCACGGGGGCCTAGCCTAGACCGTTGTGCATCACTTTTCTCTTGGACACGTTGAGAGAAAAATTAGTTTTCTTGCACTAACGATCGTTTTAATCGAAATAGTGAAAATCTCACATTATTGATAGTGGTACCCCGTTGTGAAATGTGGCCCAGACCAATCTTGGAATATTTTTTACCACTAGTCACAATCAATTTGTACTTCAAAGAAATGAATATGAAGATTGGTTTTTGGTTAAAATTTGTTGAAATGGCCCCCTAATTGAAAATATTCTTCTTTTCAGGGGAAATTTTAACAAGTTTTTTCCTTACACTTACACTCGTTAGTTATCTGTAAAAATCTCAACCTACACATCTCCAAAAATCATGAAATTTAACGGGGGCCTAGCCTAGACCGTTGTGCATCACTTTTCTCTTGGACACGTTGAGAGAAAAATTAGTTTTCTTGCACTAACGATCGTTTTAATCGAAATAGTGAAAATCTCACATTATTGATAGTGGTACCCCGTTGTGAAATGTGGCCCAGACCAATCTTGGAATATTTTTTACCACTAGTCACAATCAATTTGTACTTCAAAGAAATGAATATGAAGATTGGTTTTTGGTTAAAATTTGTTGAAATGGCCCCCTAATTGAAAATATTCTTCTTTTCAGGGGAAATTTAAACAAGTTTTTTCCTTACACTTACACTCGTTAGTTATCAGTTAAAATCTCGACCTACACATCTCCAAAAATCATGAAATTTCACGGGGGCCTAGCCTAGACCGTTGTGCATCACTTTTCTCTTGGACACGTTGAGAGAAAAATTAGTTTTCTTGCACTAACGATCGTTTTAATCGAAATAGTGAAAATCTCACATTTCTGATAGTGGTACCCCTTTGTGAAATGTGGCCCAGACCAATCTTGGAATATTTTTTACCACTAGTCACAATCAATTTGTACTTCTAAGAAATGAATATGAAGATTGGTTTTGGGTTAAAATTTGTTGAAATGGCCCCCTAATTGAAAATATTCTTCTTTTCAGGGGAAATTTTAACAAGTTTTTTCCTTACTCTTACACTCGTTAGTTATCTGTTAAAATCTCAACCTACACATCTCCAAAGATCATGAAATTTCACGGGGGCCTAGCCAAGACTGTTTTGCATCACTTTTCTCTTGGACACGTTGAGAGAAAAATTAGTTTTCTTGCACTAACGATCATTTTAATCGAAATAGTGAAAATCTCACATTATTGATAGTGGTACCCCGTTGTGAAATGTGGCCCAGACCAATCTTGGAATATTTTTTACCACTAGTCACAATCAATTTGTAATTCAAAGAAATGAATATGAAGATTGGTTTTTGGTTAAAATTTGTTGAAATGGCCACCTAATTGAAAATATTCTTCTTTTCAGGGGAAATTTTAACAAGTTTTTTCCTTACACTTACACTCGTTAGTTATCTGTAAAAATCTCAACCTACACATCTCCAAAAATCATGAAATTTCACGGGGGCCTAGCCTAGACCGTTGTGCATCACTTTTCTCTTGGACACGTTGAGAGAAAAATTAGTTTTCTTGCACTAACGATCGTTTTAATCGAAATAGTGAAAATCTCACATTTCTGATAGTGGTACCCCTTTATGAAATGTGGCCCGGACCTATCTTGGAATATTTTTTACCACTAGTCAACATCAATTTGTACTTCTAAGAAATGAATATGAAGATTGGTTTTGGGTTAAAATTTGTTGAAATGGCCCCCTAATTGAAAATATTCTTCTTTTCAGGGGAAATTTTAACAAGTTTTTTCCTTACTCTTACACTCGTTAGTTATCTGTTAAAATCTCAACCTACACATCTCCAAAAATCATGAAATTTCACGGGGGCCTAGCCTAGACCGTTGTGCATCACTTTTCTCTTGGACACGTTGAGAGAAAAATTAGTTTTCTTGCACTAACGATCGTTTTAATCGAAATAGTGAAAATCTCACATTATTGATAGTGGTACCCCGTTGTGAAATGTGGCCCGGACCAATCTTGGAATATTTTTTACCACTAGTCACAATCAATTTGTACTTCAAAGAAATGAATATGAAGATTGGTTTTTGGTTAAAATTTGTTGAAATGGCCCCCTAATTGAAAATATTCTTCTTTTCAGGGGAAATTTAAACAAGTTTTTTCCTTACACTTACACTCGTTAGTTATCTGTAAAAATCTCAACCTACACATCTCCAAAAATCATGAAATTTCACGGGGGCCTAGCCTAGACCGTTGTGCATCACTTTTCTCTTGGACACGTTGAGAGAAAAATTAGTTTTCTTGCACTAACGATCGTTTTAATCGAAATAGTGAAAATCTCACATTTCTGATAGTGGTACCCCTTTGTGAAATGTGGCCCAGACCAATCTTGGAATATTTTTTACCACTAGTCACAATCAATTTGTACTTCAAAGAAATGAATATGAAGATTGGTTTTTGGTTAAAATTTGTTGAAATGGCCCCCTAATTGAAAATATTCTTCTTTTCAGGGGAAATTTAAACAAGTTTTTTCCTTACACTTACACTCGTTAGTTATCAGTTAAAATCTCGACCTACACATCTCCAAAAATCATGAAATTTCACGGGGGCCTAGCCTAGACCGTTGTGCATCACTTTTCTCTTGGACACGTTGAGAGAAAAATTAGTTTTCTTGCACTAACGATCGTTTTAATCGAAATAGTGAAAATCTCACATTTCTGATAGTGGTACCCCTTTGTGAAATGTGGCCCGGACCAATCTTGGAATATTTTTTACCACTAGTCACAATCAATTTGTACTTCTAAGAAATGAATATGAAGATTGGTTTTGGGTTAAAATTTGTTGAAATGGCCCCCTAATTGAAAATATTCTTCTTTTCAGGGGAAATTTTAACAAGTTTTTTCCTTACTCTTACACTCGTTAGTTATCAGTTAAAATCTCAACCTACACATCTCCAAAGATCATGAAATTTCACGGGGGTCTAGCCAAGACTGGTTTGCATCACTTTTCTCTTGGACACGTTGAGAGAAAAATTAGTTTTCTTGCACTAACGATCATTTTAATCGAAATAGTGAAAATCTCACATTATTGATAGTGGTACCCCTTTGTGAAATGTGGCCCAGACCAATCTTGGAATATTTTTTACCACTAGTCACAATCAATTTGTAATTCAAAGAAATGAATATGAAGATTGGTTTTTGGTTAAAATTTGTTGAAATGGCCACCTAATTGAAAATATTCTTCTTTTCAGGGGAAATTTTAACAAGTTTTTTCCTTACACTTACACTCGTTAGTTATCTGTAAAAATCTCAACCTACACATCTCCAAAAATCATGAAATTTCACGGGGGCCTAGCCTAGACCGTTGTGCATCACTTTTCTCTTGGACACGTTGAGAGAAAAATTAGTTTTCTTGCACTAACGATCGTTTTAATCGAAATAGTGAAAATCTCACATTATTGATAGTGGTACCCCGTTGTGAAATGTGGCCCAGACCAATCTTGGAATATTTTTTACCACTAGTCACAATCAATTTGTACTTCAAAGAAATGAATATGAAGATTGGTTTTTGGTTAAAATTTGTTGAAATGGCCCCCTAATTGAAAATATTCTTCTTTTCAGGGGAAATTTTAACAAGTTTTTTCCTTACACTTACACTCGTTAGTTATCTGTAAAAATCTCAACCTACACATCTCCAAAAATCATGAAATTTCACGGGGGCCTAGCCTAGACCGTTGTACATCACTTTTCTTGTGGACACGTTGAGAGAAAAATTAGTTTTCTTGCACTAACGATCGTTTTAATCGAAATAGTGAAAATCTCACATTATTGATAGTGGTACCCCGTTGTGAAATGTGGCCCAGACCAATCTTGGAATATTTTTTACCACTAGTCACAATCAATTTGTACTTCAAAGAAATGAATATGAAGATTGGTTTTTGGTTAAAATTTGTTGAAATGGCCCCCTAATTGAAAATATTCTTCTTTTCAGGGGAAATTTAAACAAGTTTTTTCCTTACACTTACACTCGTTAGTTATCTGTTAAAATCTCAACCTACACATCTCCAAAAATCATGAAATTTCACGGGGGCCTAGCCTAGACCGTTGTGCATCACTTTTCTCTTGGACACGTTGAGAGAAAAATTAGTTTTCTTGCACTAACGATCGTTTTAATCGAAATAGTGAAAATCTCACATTTCTGATAGTGGTACCCCTTTGTGAAATGTGGCCCGGACCAATCTTGGAATATTTTTTACCACTAGTCACAATCAATTTGTACTTCTAAGAAATGAATATGAAGATTGGTTTTGGGTTAAAATTTGTTGAAATGGCCCTCTAATTGAAAATATTCTTCTTTTCAGGGGAAATTTTAACAAGTTTTTTCCTTACTCTTACACTCGTTAGTTATCTGTTAAAATCTCAACCTACACATCTCCAAAGATCATGAAATTTCACGGGGGCCTAGCCAAGACCGTTGTGCATCACTTTTCTCTTGGACACGTTGAGAGAAAAATTAGTTTTCTTGCACTAACGATCATTTTAATCGAAATAGTGAAAATCTCACATTTCTGATAGTGGTACCCCTTTGTGAAATGTGGCCCGGACCAATCTCGGAATATTTTTTGCCACTAGTCACAACGAATTTGTACTACTAAGATATGAATATGAAGATTGGTTTTGGGTTAAAATTTGTTGAAATGGCCCCCTAATTGAAAATATTCTTCTTTTCAGGGGAAATTTTAACAAGTTTTTTCCTTACTCTTACACTCGTTAGTTATCTGTTAAAATCTCAACCTACACATCTCCAAAGATCATGAAATTTCACGGGGGCCTAGCCTAGACCGTTGTGCATCACTTTTCTCTTGGACACGTTGAGAGAAAAATTAGTTTTCTTGCACTAACGATCGTTTTAATCGAAATAGTGAAAATCTCACATTTCTGATAGTGGTACCCCTTTGTGAAATGTGGCCCGGACCAATCTTGGAATATTTTTTACCACTAGTCACAATCAATTTGTACTTCTAAGAAATGAATATGAAGATTTGTTTTGGGTTAAAATTTGTTGAAATGGCCCCCTAATTGAAAATATTCTTCTTTTCAGGGGAAATTTTAACAAGTGTTTTCCTTACTCTTACACTCGTTAGTTATCTGTTAAAATCTCAACCTACACATCTCCAAAGATCATGAAATTTCACGGGGGCCTAGCCAAGATCGTTGTGCATCACTTTTCTCTTGGACACGTTGAGAGAAAAATTAGTTTTCTTGCACTAACGATCGTTTTAATCGAAATAGTGAAAATCTCACATTTCTGATAGTGGTACCCCTTTGTGAAATGTGGCCCGGACCAATCTTGGAATATTTTTTACCACTAGTCACAATCAATTTGTACTTCTAAGAAATGAATATGAAGATTGGTTTTGGGTTAAAATTTGTTGAAATGGCCCCCTAATTGAAAATATTCTTCTTTTCAGGGGAAATTTTAACAAGTTTTTTCCTTACTCTTACACTCGTTAGTTATATGTTAAAATCTCAACCTACACATCTCCAAAGATCATGAAATTTCACGGGGGCCTAGCCAAGACCGTTGTGCATCACTTTTCTCTTGGACACGTTGAGAGAAAAATTAGTTTTCTTGCACTAACGATCCTTTTAATCGAAATAGTGAAAATCTCACATTTCTGATAGTGGTACCCCTTTGTGAAATGTGGCCCGGACCAATCTCGGAATATTTTTTGCCACTAGTCACAACGAATTTGTACTACTAAGATATGAATATGAAGATTGGTTTTGGGTTAAAATTTGTTGAAATGGCCCCCTAATTGAAAATATTCTTCTTTTCAGGGGAAATTTTAACAAGTTTTTTCCTTACTCTTACACTCGTTAGTTATCTGTTAAAATCTCAACCTACACATCTCCAAAGATCATGAAATTTCACGGGGGCCTAGCCAAGACCGTTGTGCATCACTTTTCTCTTGGACACGTTGAGAGAAAAATTAGTTTTCTTGCACTAACGATCGTTTTAATCGAAATAGTGAAAATCTCACATTTCTGATAGTGGTACCCCTTTGTGAAATGTGGCCCGGACCAATCTTGGAATATTTTTTAACACTAGTCACAATCAATTTGTACTTCTAAGAAATGAATATGAAGATTGGTTTTGGGTTAAAATTTGTTGAAATGGCCCCCTAATTGAAAATATTCTTCTTTTCAGGGGAAATTTTAACAAGTTTTTTCCTTACTCTTACACTCGTTAGTTATCAGTTAAAATCTCAACCTACATATCTCCAAAGATCATGAAATTTCACGGGGGTCTAGCCAAGACTGGTTTGCATCACTTTTCTCTTAAACACGTTGAGAGAAAAATTAGTTTTCTTGCTGTGACAATCATTTTAATCGAAATAGTGAAAATCTCACATTATTGATAGTGGTACCCCGTTGTGAAATGTGGCCCAGACCAATCTTGGAATATTTTTTACCACTAGTCACAATCAATTTGTAATTCAAAGAAATGAATATGAAGATTGGTTTTGGGTTAAAATTTGTTGAAATGGCCACCTAATTGAAAATATTCTTCTTTTCAGGGGAAATTTTAACAAGTTTTTTCCTTACACTTACACTCGTTAGTTATCTGTAAAAATCTCAACCTAAAAATCTCCAAAAATCATGAAATTTCACGGGGGCCTAGCCTAGACCGTTGTGCATCACTTTTCTCTTGGACACGTTGAGAGAAAAATTAGTTTTCTTGCACTAACGATCGTTTTAATCGAAATAGTGAAAATCTCACATTATTGATAGTGGTACCCCGTTGTGAAATGTGGCCCAGACCAATCTTGGAATATTTTTTACCACTAGTCACAATCAATTTGTAATTCAAAGAAATGAATATGAAGATTGGTTTTTGGTTAAAATTTGTTGAAATGGCCCCCTAATTGAAAATATTCTTCTTTTCAGGGGAAATTTTAACAAGTTTTTTCCTTACACTTACACTCGTTAGTTATCTGTAAAAATCTCAACCTACACATCTCCAAAAATCATGAAATTTCACGGGGGCCTAGCCTAGACCGTTGTACGTCACTTTTCTTGTGGACACGTTGAGAGAAAAATTAGTTTTCTTGCACTAACGATCGTTTTAATCGAAATAGTGAAAATCTCACATTATTGATAGTGGTAGCCCGTTGTGAAATGTGGCCCAGACCAATCTTGGAATATTTTTTACCACTAGTCACAATCAATTTGTAATTCAAAGAAATGAATATGAAGATTGGTTTTTGGTTAAAATTTGTTGAAATGGCCCCCTAATTGAAAATATTCTTCTTTTCAGGGGAAATTTTAACAAGTTTTTTCCTTACACTTACACTCGTTAGTTATCAGTTAAAATCTCAACCTACACATCTCCAAAAATCATGAAATTTCACGGGGGCCTAGCCTAGACCGTTGTGCATCACTTTTCTCTTGGACACGTTGAGAGAAAAATTAGTTTTCTTGCACTAACGATCGTTTTAATCGAAATAGTGAAAATCTCACATTTCTGATAGTGGTACCCCTTTGTGAAATGTGGCCCGGACCAATCTTGGAATATTTTTTAACACTAGTCACAATCAATTTGTACTTCTAAGAAATGAAGATGAAGATTGGTTTTGGGTTAAAATTTGTTGAAATGGCCCCCTAATTGAAAATATTCTTCTTTTCAGGGGAAATTTTAACCAGTTTTTTCCTTACTCTTACACTCGTTAGTTATCAGTTAAAATCTCAACCTACATATCTCCAAAGATCATGAAATTTCACGGGGGTCTAGCCAAGACTGGTTTGCATCACTTTTCTCTTAAACACGTTGAGAGAAAAATTAGTTTTCTTGCTGTGACGATCATTTTAATCGAAATAGTGAAAATCTCACATTTCTGATAGTGGTACCCCTTTGTGAAATGTGGTCCGGACCAATCTCGGAATATTTTTTGCCTCTAGTCATAACGAATTTGTACTACTAAGATATGAATATGAAGATTGGTTTTGGGTTAAAATTTGTTGAAATGGCGCCCTAATTGAAAATATTCTTCTTTTCAGGGGAAATTATAACAAGTTTTTTCCTTACTCTTACACTCCTTAGTTATCTGTTAAAATCTAAACCTACACATCTCCAAAGATCATGAAATTTCACGGGGGCCTAGCCTAGACCGTTGTGCATCACTTTTCTCTTGGACACGTTGAAAGAAAAATTAGTTTTCTTGCACTAACAATCGTTTTAATTGAAATAGAGAAAATCTCACATTTCTGATAGTGGTACCCCTTTGTGAAATGTGGCCCGGACCAATCTTGGAATATTTTTTACCACTAGTCACAATCAATTTGTACTTCTAAGAAATGAATATGTAGATTTTTTTTTGGGTTAAAATTTGTTGAAATGGCCCCCTAATTGAAAATATTCTTCTTTTCAGGGGAAATTTTAACAAGTGTTTTCCTTACTCTTACACTCGTTAGTTATCTGTTAAAATCTCAACCTAAACATCTCCAAAAATCATGAAATTTCACGGGGGCCTAGCCTAGACCGTTGTGCATCACTTTTCTCTTGGACACGTTGAGAGAAAAATTAGTTTTCTTGCACTAACGATCGTTTTAATCGAAATAGTGAAAATCTCACATTATTGATAGTGGTACCCCGTTGTGAAATGTGGCCCAGACCAATCTTGGAATATTTTTTACCACTAGTCACAATCAATTTGTAATTCAAAGAAATGAATATGAAGATTGGTTTTTGGTTAAAATTTGTTGAAATGGCCCCCTAATTGAAAATATTCTTCTTTTCAGGGGAAATTTTAACAAGTTTTTTCCTTACACTTACACTCGTAAGTTATCTGTAAAAATCTCAACCTACACATCTCCAAAAATCATGAAATTTCACGGGGGCCTAGCCTAGACCGTTGTACATCACTTTTCTTGTGGACACGTTGAGAGAAAAATTAGTTTTCTTGCACTAACGATCGTTTTAATCGAAATAGTGAAAATCTCACATTATTGATAGTGGTACCCCGTTGTGAAATGTGGCCCAGACCAATCTTGGAATATTTTTTACCACTAGTCACAATCAATTTGTAATTCAAAGAAATGAATATGAAGATTGGTTTTTGGTTAAAATTTGTTGAAATGGCCCCCTAATTGAAAATATTCTTCTTTTTCAGGGGAAATTTTAACAAGTTTTTTCCTTACACTTACACTCGTTAGTTATCTGTTAAAATCTCAACCTACACATCTCCAAAAATCATGAAATTTCACGGGGGCCTAGCCTAGACCGTTGTGCATCACTTTTCTCTTGGACACGTTGAGAGAAAAATTAGTTTTCTTGCACTAACGATCGTTTTAATCGAAATAGTGAAAATCTCACATTTCTGATAGTGGTACCCCTTTGTGAAATGTGGCCCGGACCAATCTCGGAATATTTTTTACCACTAGTCACAACCAATTTGTACTTCTAAGAAATGAATATGAAGATTGGTTTTGGGTTAAAATTTGATGAAATGGCCCACTAATTGAAAATATTCTTCTTTTCAGGGGAAATTTTAACCAGTTTTTTCCTTACTCTTACACTCGTTAGTTATCAGTTAAAATCTCAACCTACATATCTCCAAAGATCATGAAATTTCACGGGGGTCTAGCCAAGACTGGTTTGCATCACTTTTCTCTTAAACACGTTGAGAGAAAAATTAGTTTTCTTGCTGTGACAATCATTTTAATCGAAATAGTGAAAATCTCACATTATTGATAGTGGTACCCCGTTGTGAAATGTGGCCCAGACCAATCTTGGAATATTTTTTACCACTAGTCACAATCAATTTGTAATTCAAAGAAATGAATATGAAGATTGGTTTTGGGTTAAAATTTGTTGAAATGGCCCCCTAATTGAAAATATTCTTCTTTTCGGGGAAATTTTAACAAGTTTTTCCTTACACTTACACTCGTTAGTTATCTGTAAAAATCTCAACCTAAACATCTCCAAAAATCATGAAATTTCACGGGGGCCTAGCCTAGACCGTTGTGCATCACTTTTCTCTTGGACACGTTGAGAGAAAAATTAGTTTTCTTGCACTAACGATCGTTTTAATCGAAATAGTGAAAATCTCACATTATTGATAGTGGTACCCCTTTGTGAAATGTGGCCCTGACCAATCTTGGAATATTTTTTACCACTAGTCACAATCAATTTGTAATTCAAAGAAATGAATATGAAGATTGGTTTTTGGTTAAAATTTGTTGAAATGGCCCCCTAATTGAAAATATTCTTCTTTTCAGGGGAAATTTTAACAAGTTTTTTCCTTACACTTACACTCGTTAGTTATCTGTAAAAATCTCAACCTACACATCTCCAAAAATCATGAAATTTCACGGGGGCCTAGCCTAGACCGTTGTACATCACTTTTCTTGTGGACACGTTGAGAGAAAAATTAGTTTTCTTGCACTAACGATCGTTTTAATCGAAATAGTGAAAATCTCACATTATTGATAGTGGTACCCCGTTGTGAAATGTGGCCCAGACCAATCTTGGAATATTTTTTACCACTAGTCACAATCAATTTGTAATTCAAAGAAATGAATATGAAGATTGGTTTTTGGTTAAAATTTGTTGAAATGGCCCCCTAATTGAAAATATTCTTCTTTTCAGGGGAAATTTTAACAAGTTTTTTCCTTACACTTACACTCGTTAGTTATCAGTTAAAATCTCAACCTACACATCTCCAAAAATCATGAAATTTCACGGGGGCCTAGCCTAGACCGTTGTGCATCACTTTTCTCTTGGACACGTTGAGAGAAAAATTAGTTTTCTTGCACTAACGATCGTTTTAATCGAAATAGTGAAAATCTCACATTTCTGATAGTGGTACCCCTTTGTGAAATGTGGCCCGGACCAATCTTGGAATATTTTTTAACACTAGTCACAATCAATTTGTACTTCTAAGAAATGAAGATGAAGATTGGTTTTGGGTTAAAATTTGTTGAAATGGCCCTCTAATTGAAAATATTCTTCTTTTCAGGGGAAATTTTAACAAGTTTTTTCCTTACTCTTACACTCGTTAGTTATCAGTTAAAATCTCAACCTACACATCTCCAAAGATCATGAAATTTCACGGGGGTCTAGCCAAGACTGGTTTGCATCACTTTTCTCTTAAGCACGTTGAGAGAAAAATTAGTTTTCTTGCTGTGACGATCATTTTAATCGAAATAGTGAAAATCTCACATTTCTGATAGTGGTACCCCTTTGTGAAATGTGGTCCGGACCAATCTCGCAATATTTTTTGCCTCTAGTCATAACGAATTTGTACTACTAAGATATGAATATGAAGATTGGTTTTGGGTTAAAATTTATTGAAATGGCGCCCTAATTGAAAATATTCTTCTTTTCAGGGGAAATTTTAACAAGTTTTTTCCTTACTCTTACACTCCTTAGTTATCTGTTAAAATCTAAACCTACACATCTCCAAAGATCATGAAATTTCACGGGGGCCTAGCCTAGACCGTTGTGCATCACTTTTCTCTTGGACACGTTGAAAGAAAAATTAGTTTTCTTGCACTAACAATCGTTTTAATTGAAATAGAGAAAATCTCACATTTCTGATAGTGGTACCCCTTTGTGAAATGTGGCCCGGACCAATCTTGGAATATTTTTTACCACTAGTCACAATCAATTTGTACTTCTAAGAAATGAATATGTAGATTTTTTTTTGGGTTAAAATTTGTTGAAATGGCCCCCTAATTGAAAATATTCTTCTTTTCAGGGGAAATTTTAACAAGTGTTTTCCTTACTCTTACACTCGTTAGTTATCTGTTAAAATCTCATCCTACACATCTCCAAAGATCATTAAATTTCACGGGGGCCTAGCCAAGATCGTTGTGCATCACTTTTCTCTTGGACACGTTGAGAGAAAAATTAGTTTTCTTGCACTAACGATCGTTTTATTCGAAATAGTGAAAATCTCACATTTCTGATAGTGGTACCCCTTTGTGAAATGTGGCCCGGACCAATCTTGGAATATTTTTTACCACTAGTCACAATAAATTTGTACTTCTAAGAAATGAATATGAAGATTGGTTTTGGGTTAAAATTTGTTGAAATGACCCCCTAATTGAAAATATTCTTCTTTTCAGGGGAAATTTTAACAAGTTTTTTCCTTACTCTTACACTCGTTAGTTATCTGTTAAAATCTCAACCTACACATCTCCAAAGATCATGAAATTACACGGGGGCCTAGCCAAGACCGTTGTGCATCACTTTTCTCTTGGACACGTTGAGAGAAAAATTAGTTTTCTTGCACTAACGATCCTTTTAATCGAAATAGTGAAAATCTCACATTTCTGATAGTGGTACCCCTTTGTGAAATGTGGCCCGGACCAATCTCGGAATATTTTTTGCCACTAGTCACAACGAATTTGTACTACTAAGATATGAATATGAAGATTGGTTTTGGGTTAAAATTTTTTGAAATGGCCCCCTAATTGAAAATATTCTTCTTTTCAGGGGAAATTTTAACAAGTTTTTTCCTTACTCTTACACTCGTTAGTTATCTGTTAAAATCTCAACCTACACATCTCCAAAGATTATGAAATTTCACGGGGGCCTAGCCAAGACCGTTGTGCATCACTTTTCTCTTGGACACGTTGAGAGAAAAATTAGTTTTCTTGCACTAACGATCGTTTTAATCGAAATAGTGAAAATCTCACATTTCTGATAGTGGTACCCCTTTGTGAAATGTGGCCCGGACCAATCTTGGAATATTTTTTAACACTAGTCACAATCAATTTGTACTTCTAAGAAATGAATATGAAGATTGGTTTTGGGTTAAAATTTGTTGAAATGGCCCCCTAATTGAAAATATTCTTCTTTTCAGGGGAAATTTTAACCAGTTTTTTCCTTACTCTTACACTCGTTAGTTATCAGTTAAAATCTCAACCTACATATCTCCAAAGATCATGAAATTTCACAGGGGTCTAGCCAAGACTGGTTTGCATCACTTTTCTCTTAAACACGTTGAGAGAAAAATTAGTTTTCTTGCTGTGACAATCATTTTAATCGAAATAGTGAAAATCTCACATTATTGATAGTGGTACCCCGTTGTGAAATGTGGCCCAGACCAATCTTGGAATATTTTTTACCACTAGTCACAATCAATTTGTAATTCAAAGAAATGAATATGAAGATTGGTTTTTGGTTAAAATTTGTTGAAATGGCCACCTAATTGAAAATATTCTTCTTTTCAGGGGAAATTTTAACAAGTTTTTTCCTTACACTTACACTCGTTAGTTATCTGTAAAAATCTCAACCTAAACATCTCCAAAAATCATGAAATTTCACGGGGGCCTAGCCTAGACCGTTGTGCATCACTTTTCTCTTGGACACGTTGAGAGAAAAATTAGTTTTCTTGCACTAACGATCGTTTTAATCGAAATAGTGAAAATCTCACATTTCTGATAGTGGTACCCCTTTGTGAAATGTGGCCCGGACCAATCTTGGAATATTTTTTACCACTAGTCACAATCAATTTGTAATTCAAAGAAATGAAGATGAAGATTGGTTTTGGGTTAAAATTTGTTGAAATGGCCCCCTAATTGAAAATATTCTTCTTTTCAGGGGAAATTTTAACAAGTTTTTTCCTTACACTTACACTCGTTAGTTATCTGTAAAAATCTCAACCTACACATCTCCAAAAATCATGAAATTTCACGGGGGCCTAGCCTAGACCGTTGTACGTCACTTTTCTTGTGGACACGTTGAGAGAAAAATTAGTTTTCTTGCACTAACGATCGTTTTAATCGAAATAGTGAAAATCTCACATTATTGATAGTGGTACCCCGTTGTGAAATGTGGCCCAGACCAATCTTGGAATATTTTTTACCACTAGTCACAATCAATTTGTAATTCAAAGAAATGAATATGAAGATTGGTTTTTGGTTAAAATTTGTTGAAATGGCCCCCTAATTGAAAATATTCTTCTTTTCAGGGGAAATTTTAACAAGTTTTTTCCTTACACTTACACTCGTTAGTTATCAGTTAAAATCTCAACCTACACATCTCCAAAAATCATGAAATTTCACGGGGGCCTAGCCTAGACCGTTGTGCATCACTTTTCTCTTGGACACGTTGAGAGAAAAATTAGTTTTCTTGCACTAACGATCGTTTTAATCGAAATAGTGAAAATCTCACATTTCTGATAGTGGTACCCCTTTGTGAAATGTGGCCCGGACCAATCTTGGAATATTTTTTACCACTAGTCACAATCAATTTGTAATTCAAAGAAATGAATATGAAGATTGGTTTTGGGTTAAAATTTGTTGAAATGGCCCCCTAATTGAAAATATTCTTCTTTTCAGGGGAAATTTTAACAAGTTTTTTCCTTACTCTTACACTCGTTGGTTATCAGTTAAAATCTCAACCTACACATCTACAAAGATCATGAAATTTCACAAGGGCCTAGCCAAGACCGTTTTGCATCACTTTTCTCTTGGAAACGTTGAGAGAAAAATTAGTTTTCTTGCTGTGACGATCATTTTAATCGAAATAGTGAAAATCTCACATTTCTGATAGTGGTACCCCTTTGTGAAATGTGGCCCGGACCAATCTCGGAATATTTTTTGCCACTAGTCACAACGAATTTGTACTAGTAAGACATGAATATGAAGATTGGTTTTGGGTTAAAATTTTTTGAAATTGCCCCCTAATTGAAAATATTCTTCTTTTCAGGGGAAATTTTAACAAGTTTATTCCTTACTCTTACACTCGTTAGTTATCAGTTAAAATCTCAACCTACACATCTCCAAAGATCATGAAATTTCACGGGGGCCTAGCCAAGACCGTTGTGCATCACTTTTCTCTTGGACACGTTGAGAGAAAAATTAGTTTTCTTGCACTAACAATCGTTTTATTCGAAATAGTGAAAATCTCACATTTCTGATAGTGGTACCCCTTTGTGAAATGTGGCCCGGACCAATCTTGGAATATTTTTTACCACTAGTCACAATCAATTTGTACTTCTAAGAAATGAATATGTAGATTTGTTTTGGGTTAAAATTTGTTGAAATGGCCCCCTAATTGAAAATATTCTTCTTTTCAGGGGAAATTTTAACAAGTGTTTTCCTTACTCTTACACTCGTTAGTTATCTGTTAATATCTCAACCTACACATCTCCAAAGATCATGAAATTTCATGGGGGCCTAGCCAAGACCGTTGTGCATCACTTTTCTCTTGGACACGTTGAGAGAAAAATTAGTTTTCTTGCACTAACGATCGTTTTAATCGAAATAGTGAAAATCTCACATTATTGATAGTGGTACCCCGTTGTGAAATGTGGCCCAGACCAATCTTGGAATATTTTTTACCACTAGTCACAATCAATTTGTAATTCAAAGAAATGAATATGAAGATTGGTTTTTGGTTAAAATTTGTTGAAATGGCCCCCTAATTGAAAATATTCTTCTTTTCAGGGGAAATTTTAACAAGTTTTTTCCTTACACTTACACTCGTTAGTTATCAGTTAAAATCTCGACCTACACATCTCCAAAAATCATGAAATTTCACGGGGGCCTAGCCTAGACCGTTGTGCATCACTTTTCTCTTGGACACGTTGAGAGAAAAATTAGTTTTCTTGCACTAACGATCGTTTTAATCGAAATAGTGAAAATCTCACATTTCTGATAGTGGTACCCCTTTGTGAAATGTGGCCCGGACCAATCTTGGAATATTTTTTAACACTAGTCACAATCAATTTGTACTTCTAAGAAATGAAGATGAAGATTGGTTTTGGGTTAAAATTTGTTGAAATGGCCCCCTAATTGAAAATATTCTTCTTTTCAGGGGAAATTTTAACCAGTTTTTTCCTTACTCTTACACTCGTTAGTTATCAGTTAAAATCTCAACCTACATATCTCCAAAGATCATGAAATTTCACGGGGGTCTAGCCAAGACTGGTTTGCATCACTTTTCTCTTAAACACGTTGAGAGAAAAATTAGTTTTCTTGCTGTGACAATCATTTTAATCGAAATAGTGAAAATCTCACATTATTGATAGTGGTACCCCGTTGTGAAATGTGGCCCAGACCAATCTTGGAATATTTTTTACCACTAGTCACAATCAATTTGTAATTCAAAGAAATGAATATGAAGATTGGTTTTTGGTTAAAATTTGTTGAAATGGCCACCTAATTTAAAATATTCTTCTTTTCAGGGGAAATTTTAACAAGTTTTTTCCTTACACTTACACTCGTTAGTTATCTGTAAAAATCTCAACCTAAACATCTCCAAAAATCATGAAATTTCACGGGGGCCTAGCCTAGACCGTTGTGCATCACTTTTCTCTTGGACACGTTGAGAGAAAAATTAGTTTTCTTGCACTAACGATCGTTTTAATCGAAATAGTGAAAATCTCACATTTCTGATAGTGGTACCCCTTGTGAAATGTGGCCCGGACCAATCTTGGAATATTTTTTACCACTAGTCACAATCAATTTGTAATTCAAAGAAATGAATATGAAGATTGGTTTTTGGTTAAAATTTGTTGAAATGGCCCCCTAATTGAAAATATTCTTCTTTTCAGGGGAAATTTTAACAAGTTTTTTCCTTACACTTACACTCGTTAGTTATCTGTAAAAATCTCAACCTAAACATCTCCAAAAATCATGAAATTTCACGGGGGCCTAGCCTAGACCGTTGTGCATCACTTTTCTCTTGGACACTTTGAGAGAAAAATTAGTTTTCTTGCACTAACGATCGTTTTAATCGAAATAGTGAAAATCTCACATTATTGATAGTGGTACCCCGTTGTGAAATGTGGCCCAGACCAATCTTGGAATATTTTTTACCACTAGTCACAATCAATTTGTAATTCAAAGAAATGAAGATGAAGATTGGTTTTGGGTTAAAATTTGTTGAAATGGCCCCCTAATTGAAAATATTCTTCTTTTCAGGGGAAATTTTAACAAGTTTTTTCCTTACACTTACACTCGTTAGTTATCTGTAAAAATCTCAACCTACACATCTCCAAAAATCATGAAATTTCACGGGGGCCTAGCCTAGACCGTTGTACGTCACTTTTCTTGTGGACACGTTGAGAGAAAAATTAGTTTTCTTGCACTAACGATCGTTTTAATCGAAATAGTGAAAATCTCACATTATTGATAGTGGTACCCCGTTGTGAAATGTGGCCCAGACCAATCTTGGAATATTTTTTACCACTAGTCACAATCAATTTGTAATTCAAAGAAATGAATATGAAGATTGGTTTTTGGTTAAAATTTGTTGAAATGGCCCCCTAATTGAAAATATTCTTCTTTTCAGGGGAAATTTTAACAAGTTTTTTCCTTACACTTACACTCGTTAGTTATCAGTTAAAATCTCAACCTACACATCTCCAAAAATCATGAAATTTCACGGGGGCCTAGCCTAGACCGTTGTGCATCACTTTTCTCTTGGACACGTTGAGAGAAAAATTAGTTTTCTTGCACTAACGATCGTTTTAATCGAAATAGTGAAAATCTCACATTTCTGATAGTGGTACCCCGTTGTGAAATGTGGCCCAGACCAATCTTGGAATATTTTTTACCACTAGTCACAATCAATTTGTAATTCAAAGAAATGAATATGAAGATTGGTTTTGGGTTAAAATTTGTTGAAATGGCCCCCTAATTGAAAATATTCTTCTTTTCAGGGGAAATTTTAACAAGTTTTTTCCTTACTCTTACCCTCGTTGGTTATCAGTTAAAATCTCAACCTACACATCTACAAAGATCATAAAATTTCACAAGGGCCTAGCCAAGACCGTTTTGCATCACTTTTCTCTTGGAAACGTTGAGAGAAAAATTAGTTTTCTTGCTGTGACGATCATTTGAATCGAAATAGTGAAAATCTCACATTTCTGATAGTGGTACCCCTTTGTGAAATGTGGCCCGGACCAATCTCGGAATATTTTTTGCCACTAGTCACAACGAATTTGTACTAGTAAGATATGAATATGAAGATTGGTTTTGGGTTAAAATTTTTTCAAATTGCCCCCTAATTGAAAATATTCTTCTTTTCAGGGGAAATTTTAACAAGTTTTTTCCTTACTCTTACACTCGTTAGTTATCTGTTAAAATCTCAACCTACACATCTCCAAAGATCATGAAATTTCACGGGGGCCTAGCCAAGACCGTTGTGCATCACTTTTCTCTTGGACACGTTGAGAGAAAAATTAGTTTTCTTGCACTAACAATCGTTTTATTCGAAATAGTGAAAATCTCACATTTCTGATAGTGGTACCCCTTTGTGAAATGTGGCCCGGACCAATCTTGGAATATTTTTTACCACTAGTCACAATCAATTTGTACTTCTAAGAAATGAATATGTAGATTTGTTTTGGGTTAAAATTTGTTGAAATGGCCCCCTAATTGAAAATATTCTTCTTTTCAGGGGAAATTTTAACAAGTGTTTTCCTTACTCTTACACTCGTTAGTTATCTGTTAATATCTCAACCTACACATCTCCAAAGATCATGAAATTTCATGGGGGCCTAGCCAAGACCGTTGTGCATCACTTTTCTCTTGGACACGTTGAGAGAAAAATTAGTTTTCTTGCACTAACGATCATTTTATTCGAAATAGTGAAAATCTCACATTTCTGATAGTGGTACCCCTTTGTGAAATGTGGCCCGGACCAATGTTGGAATATTTTTTACCACTAGTCACAATCAATTTGTACTTCTAAGAAATGAATATGAAGATTGGTTTTGGGTTAAAATTTGTTGAAATGAACCCCTAATTGAAAATATTCTTCTTTCCAGGGGAAATTTTAACAAGTTTTTTCCTTACTCTTACACTCGTTAGTTATCTGTTAAAATCTCAACCTACACATCTCCAAAGATCATGAAATTGCACGGGGGCCTAGCCAAGACCGTTTTGCATCACTTATCTCTTGGACACGTTGAGAGAAAAATTAGTTTTCTTGCACTAACGATCATTTTAATCGAAATAGTGAAAATCTCACATTTCTGATAGTGGTACCCCTTTGTGAAATGTGGCCCGGACTAATCTCGGAATATTTTTTGCCACTAGTCACAACGAATTTGTACTACTAAGATATGAATATGAAGATTGGTTTTGGGTTAAAATTTTTTGAAATGGCCCCCTAATTGAAAATATTCTTCTTTTCAGGGGAAATTTTAACAAGTTTTTTCCTTACTCTTACACTCGTTAGTTATCTGTTAAAATCTCAACCTACACATGTCCAAAGATTATGAAATTTCACGGGAGCCTAGCCAAGACCGTTGTGCATCACTTTTCTCTTGGACACGTTGAGAGAAAAATTAGTTTTCTTGCACTAACGATCGTTTTAATCGAAATAGTGAAAATCTCACATTATTGATAGTGGTACCCCGTTGTGAAATGTGGCCCAGACCAATCTTGGAATATTTTTTACCACTAGTCACAATCAATTTGTAATTCAAAGAAATGAATATGAAGATTGGTTTTTGGTTAAAATTTGTTGAAATGGCCCCCTAATTGAAAATATTCTTCTTTTCAGGGGAAATTTTAACAAGTTTTTTCCTTACACTTACACTCGTTAGTTATCAGTTAAAATCTCAACCTACACATCTCCAAAAATCATGAAATTTCACGGGGGCCTAGCCTAGACCGTTGTGCATCACTTTTCTCTTGGACACGTTGAGAGAAAAATTAGTTTTCTTGCACTAACGATCGTTTTAATCGAAATAGTGAAAATCTCACATTTCTGATAGTGGTACCCCTTTGTGAAATGTGGCCCGGACCAATCTTGGAATATTTTTTAACACTAGTCACAATCAATTTGTACTTCTAAGAAATGAAGATGAAGATTGGTTTTGGGTTAAAATTTGTTGAAATGGCCCCCTAATTGAAAATATTCTTCTTTTCAGGGGAAATTTTAACCAGTTTTTTCCTTACTCTTACACTCGTTAGTTATCAGTTAAAATCTCAACCTACATATCTCCAAAGATCATGAAATTTCACGGGGGTCTAGCCAAGACTGGTTTGCATCACTTTTCTCTTAAACACGTTGAGAGAAAAATTAGTTTTCTTGCTGTGACAATCATTTTAATCGAAATAGTGAAAATCTCACATTATTGATAGTGGTACCCCGTTGTGAAATGTGGCCCAGACCAATCTTGGAATATTTTTTACCACTAGTCACAATCAATTTGTAATTCAAAGAAATGAATATGAAGATTGGTTTTTGGTTAAAATTTGTTGAAATGGCCACCTAATTGAAAATATTCTTCTTTTCAGGGGAAATTTTAACAAGTTTTTTCCTTACACTTACACTCGTTAGTTATCTGTAAAAATCTCAACCTAAACATCTCCAAAAATCATGAAATTTCACGGGGGCCTAGCCTAGACCGTTGTGCATCACTTTTCTCTTGGACACGTTGAGAGAAAAATTAGTTTTCTTGCACTAACGATAGTTTTAATCGAAATAGTGAAAATCTCACATTATTGATAGTGGTACCCCGTTGTGAAATGTGGCCCAGACCAATCTTGGAATATTTTTTACCACTAGTCACAATCAATTTGTACTTCAAAGAAATGAATATGAAGATTGGTTTTTGGTTAAAATTTGTTGAAATGGCCCCCTAATTGAAAATATTCTTCTTTTCAGGGGAAATTTTAACAAGTTTTTTCCTTACTCTTACACTCGTTAGTTATCAGTTAAAATCTCAACCTACACATCTCCAAAGATTATGAAATTTCACGGGAGCCTAGCCAAGACCGTTGTGCATCACTTTTCTCTTGGACACGTTGAGAGAAAAATTAGTTTTCTTGCACTAACGATCATTTTAATCGAAATAGTGAAAATCTCACATTTCTGATAGTGGTACCCCTTTGTGAAATGTGGCCCGGACCAATCTCGGAATATTTTTTGCCACTAGTCACAACGAATTTGTACTACTAAGATATGAATATGAAGATTGGTTTTGGGTTAAAATTTGTTGAAATGGCCCCCTAATTGAAAATATTCTTCTTTTCAGGGGAAATTTTAACAAGTTTTTTCCTTACTCTTAAACTCGTTAGTTATCAGTTAAAATCTCGACCTACACATCTCCAAAGATCATGAAATTTCACGGGAGCCTAGCCTAGACCGTTGTGCATCACTTTTCTCTCGGACACGTTGAGAGAAAAATTAGTTTACTTGCACTAACGATCATTTTAATCGAAATAGTGAAAATCTCACATTTCTGATAGTGCTACCCCTTTGTGAAATGTGGCCCGGACCAATCTCGGAATATTTTTTGCCACTAGTCACAACGAATTTGTACTACTAAGATATGAATATGAAGATTGGTTTTGGGTTAAAATTTGTTGAAATGGCCCCCTAATTGAAAATATTCTTCTTTTCGGGGGAAATATTAACAAGTTTTTTCCTTACTCTTACACTCGTTAGTTATCTGTTAAAATCTCAACCTACACATCTCCAAAGATCATGAAATTTCACGGGGGCCTAGCCAAGACCGTTGTGCATCACTTTTCTCTTGGACACGTTGAGAGAAAAATTAGTTTTCTTGCACTAACGATCGTTTTATTCGAAATAGTGAAAATCTCACATTTCTGATAGTGGTACCCCTTTGTGAAATGTGGCCCGGACCAATCTGGGAATATTTTCTACCACGAGTCACAATCAATTTGTACTTCTAAGAAATGAATATGAAGATTGGTTTTGGGTTAAAATTTGTTGAAATGACCCCCTAATTGAAAATATTCTTCTTTTCAGGGGAAATTTTAACAAGTTTTTTCCTTACTCTTACACTCGTTAGTTATCTGTTAAAATCTCAACCTACACATCTCCAAAGATCATGAAATTTCACGGGGGCCTAGCCAAGACCGTTGTGCATTACTTTTCTCTTGGACACGTTGAGAGAAAAATTAGTTTTCTTGCACTAACGATCATTTTAATCAAAATATTGAAAATCTCACATTTCTGATAGTGGTACCCCTTTGTGAAATGTGGCCCGGACCAATCTCGGAATATTTTTTGCCACTAGTCACAACGAATTTGTACTACTAAAATATGAATATGAAGATTGGTTTTGGGTTAAAATTTGTTGAAATGGCCCCCTAATTGAAAATATTCTTCTTTTCAGGGGAAATTTTAACAAGTTTTTTCCTTACTCTTACACTCGTTAGTTATCTGTTAAAATCTCAACCTACACATCTCTAAAGATCATGAAATTTCACGGGGGCCTAGCCAAGACCGTTGTGCATCACTTTTCTCTTGGACACGTTGAGAGAAAAATTAGTTTTCTTGCACTAACGATCATTTTAATCGAAATAGTGAAAATCTCACATTTCTGATAGTGGTACCCCTTTGTGAAATGTGGCCCGGACCAATCTCGGAATATTTTTTGCCACTGGTCACAACGAATTTGTTAAACTAAGATATGAATATGAAGATTGGTTTTGGGTTAAAATTTGTTGAAATGGCCCCCTAATTGAAAATATTCTTCTTTTCAGGGGAAATTTTAACAAGTTTTTTCCTTACTCTTACACTCGTTAGTTATCTGTTAAAATCTCGACCTACACATCTCCAAAAATCATGAAATTTCACGGGGGCCTAGCCTAGGCCGTTGTGCATCACTTTTCTCTCGGACGCGTTGAGAGAAAAATTAGTTTTCTTGCACTAACGATCATTTTAATCGAAATAGTGAAAATCTCACATTTCTGATAGTGGTACCCCTTTGTGAAATGTGGCCCGGACCAATCTCGGAATATTTTTTGCCACTAGTCACAACGAATTTGTACTACTAACACATGAATATTAAGATTGTTTTTGGGTTAAAATTTGGTTAAATGGCCCCCTAATTGAAAATATTCTTCTTTTCAGGGGAAATTTTAACAAGTTTTTTTCTTACTCTTACACTCGTTAGTTATCTATTAAAATCTCAACCTACACATCTCCAAAGATCATGAAATTTCACGGGGGCCTAGCCAAGACCGTTGTGCATCACTTTTCTCTTGGACACGTTGAGAGAAAAATTAGTTTTCTTGCACTAACGATCATTTTAATCGAAATAGTGAAAATCTCACATTTCTGATAGTGGTACCCCTTTGTGAAATGTGGCCCGGACCAATCTTGGAATATTTTTTAACACTAGTCACAATCAATTTGTACTTCTAAGAAATGAAGATGAAGATTGGTTTTGGGTTAAAATTTGTTGAAATGGCCCCCTAATTGAAAATATTCTTCTTTTCAGGGGAAATTTTAACCAGTTTTTTCCTTACTCTTACACTCGTTAGTTATCAGTTATAATCTCAACCTACATATCTCCAAAGATCATGAAATTTCACGGGGGTCTAGCCAAGACTGGTTTGCATCACTTTTCTCTTAAACACGTTGAGAGAAAAATTAGTTTTCTTGCTGTGACAATCATTTTAATCGAAATAGTGAAAATCTCACATTATTGATAGTGGTACCCCGTTGTGAAATGTGGCCCAGACCAATCTTGGAATATTTTTTACCACTAGTCACAATCAATTTGTAATTCAAAGAAATGAATATGAAGATTGGTTTTTGGTTAAAATTTGTTGAAATGGCCACCTAATTTAAAATATTCTTCTTTTCAGGGGAAATTTTAACAAGTTTTTTCCTTACACTTACACTCGTTAGTTATCTGTAAAAATCTCAACCTAAACATCTCCAAAAATCATGAAATTTCACGGGGGCCTAGCCTAGACCGTTGTGCATCACTTTTCTCTTGGACACGTTGAGAGAAAAATTAGTTTTCTTGCACTAACGATCGTTTTAATCGAAATAGTGAAAATCTCACATTATTGATAGTGGTACCCCGTTGTGAAATGTGGCCCAGACCAATCTTGGAATATTTTTTACCACTAGTCACAATCAATTTGTAATTCAAAGAAATGAATATGAAGATTGGTTTTTGGTTAAAATTTGTTGAAATGGCCCCCTAATTGAAAATATTCTTCTTTTCAGGGGAAATTTTAACAAGTTTTTTCCTTACTCTTACACTCGTTAGGTATCTGTTAAAATCTCAACCTACACATCTCCAAAGATTATGAAATTTCACGGGAGCCTAGCCAAGACCGTTGTGCATCACTTTTCTCTTGGACACGTTGAGAGAAAAATTAGTTTTCTTGCACTAACGATCATTTTAATCGAAATAGTGAAAATCTCACATTTCTGATAGTGGTACCCCTTTGTGAAATGTGGCCCGGACCAATCTCGGAATATTTTTTGCCACTAGTCACAACGAATTTGTACTACTAAGATATGAATATGAAGATTGGTTTTGGGTTAAAATTTGTTGAAATGGCCCCCTAATTGAAAATATTCTTCTTTTCAGGGGAAATTTTAACAAGTTTTTTCCTTACTCTTAAACTCGTTAGTTATCAGTTAAAATCTCGACCTACACATCTCCAAAGATCATGAAATTTCACGGGAGCCTAGCCTAGACCGTTGTGCATCACTTTTCTCTCGGACACGTTGAGAGAAAAATTAGTTTACTTGCACTAACGATCATTTTAATCGAAATAGTGAAAATCTCACATTTCTGATAGTGCTACCCCTTTGTGAAATGTGGCCCGGACCAATCTCGGAATATTTTTTGCCACTAGTCACAACGAATTTGTACTACTAAGATATGAATATGAAGATTGGTTTTGGGTTAAAATTTTTTGAAATGGCCCCCTAATTGAAAATATTCTTCTTTTCGGGGGAAATATTAACAAGTTTTTTCCTTACTCTTACACTCGTTAGTTATCTGTTAAAATCTCAACCTACACATCTCCAAAGATCATGAAATTTCACGGGGGCCTAGCCAAGACCGTTGTGCATCACTTTTCTCTTGGACACGTTGAGAGAAAAATTAGTTTTCTTGCACTAACGATCGTTTGATTCGAAATAGTGAAAATCTCACATTTCTGATAGTGGTACCCCTTTGTGAAATGTGGCCCGGACCAATCTGGGAATATTTTTTACCACTAGTCACAATCAATTTGTACTTCTAAGAAATGAATATGAAGATTGGTTTTGGGTTAAAATTTGTTGAAATGACCCCTTAATTGAAAATATTCTTCTTTTCAGGGGAAATTTTAACAAGTTTTTTCCTTACTCTTACACTCGTTAGTTATCTGTTAAAATCTCAACCTACACATCTCCAAAGATCATAAAATTTCACGGGGGCCTAGCCAAGACCGTTGTGCATTACTTTTCTCTTGGACACGTTGAGAGAAAAATTAGTTTTCTTGCACTAACGATCATTTTAATCAAAATATTGAAAATCTCACATTTCTGATAGTGGTACCCCTTTGTGAAATGTGGCCCGGACCAATCTCGGAATATTTTTTGCCACTAGTCACAACGAATTTGTACTACTAAAATATGAATATGAAGATTGGTTTTGGGTTAAAATTTGTTGAAATGGCCCCCTAATTGAAAATATTCTTCTTTTCAGGGGAAATTTTAACAAGTTTTTTCCTTACTCTTACACTCGTTAGTTATCTGTTAAAATCTCAACCTACACATCTCTAAAGATCATGAAATTTCACAGGGGCCTAGCCAAGACCGTTGTGCATCACTTTTCTCTTGGACACGTTGAGAGAAAAATTAGTTTTCTTGCACTAACGATCATTTTAATCGAAATAGTGAAAATCTCACATTTCTGATAGTGGTACCCCTTTGTGAAATGTGGCCCGGACCAATCTCGGAATATTTTTTGCCACTGGTCACAACGAATTTGTTAAACTAAGATATGAATATGAAGATTGGTTTTGGGTTAAAATTTGTTGAAATGGCCCCCTAATTGAAAATATTCTTCTTTTCAGGGGAAATTTTAACAAGTTTTTTCCTTACTCTTACACTCGTTAGTTATCTGTTAAAATCTCGACCTACACATCTCCAAAGATCATGAAATTTCACGGGGGCCTAGCCTAGGCCGTTGTGCATCACTTTTCTCTCGGACGCGTTGAGAGAAAAATTAGTTTTCTTGCACTAACGATCATTTTAATCGAAATAGTGAAAATCTCACATTTCTGATAGTGGTACCCCTTTGTGAAATGTGGCCCGGACCAATCTCGGAATATTTTTTGCCACTAGTCACAACGAATTTGTACTACTAACACATGAATATTAAGATTGTTTTTGGGTTAAAATTTGGTTAAATGGCCCCCTAATTGAAAATATTCTTCTTTTCAGGGGAAATTTTAACAAGTTTTTTTCTTACTCTTACACTCGTTAGTTATCTATTAAAATCTCAACCTACACATCTCCAAAGATCATGAAATTTCACGGGGGCCTAGCCAAGACCGTTGTGCATCACTTTTCTCTTGGACACGTTGAGAGAAAAATTAGTTTTCTTGCACTAACGATCATTTTAATCGAAATAGTGAAAATCTCACATTTCTGATAGTGGTACTCCTTTGTGAAATGTGGCCCGGACCAATCTCGGAATATTTTTTGCCACTAGTCACAACGAATTTGTACTACTAAGATATGAATATGAAGATTGGTTTTGGGTTAAAATTTTTTCAAATTGCCCCCTAATTGAAAATATTCTTCTTTTCAGGGGAAATTTTAACAAGTTTTTTCCTTACTCTTACACTCGTTAGTTATCTGTTAAAATCTCAACCTACACATCTCCAAAGATCATGAAATTTCACGGGGGCCTAGCCAAGACCGTTGTGCATCACTTTTCTCTTGGACACGTTGAGAGAAAAATTAGTTTTCTTGCACTAACAATCGTTTTATTCGAAATAGTGAAAATCTCACATTTCTGATAGTGGTACGTACCCCTTTGTGAAATGTGGCCCGGACCAATCTGGGAATATTTTTTACCACGAGTCACAATCAATTTGTACTTCTAAGAAATGAATATGAAGATTGGTTTTGGGTTAAAATTTGTTGAAATGACCCCCTAATTGAAAAATTCTTCTTTTCAGGGGAAATTTTAACAAGTTTTTTCCTTACTCTTACACTCGTTAGTTATCTGTTAAAATCTCAACCTACACATCTCCAAAGATCATGAAATTTCACGGGGGCCTAGCCAAGACCGTTGTGCATTACTTTTCTCTTGGACATGTTGAGAGAAAAATTAGTTTTCTTGCACTAACGATCATTTTAATCGAAATAGTGAAAATCTCACATTTCTGATAGTGGTACCCCTTTGTGAAATGTGGCCCGGACCAATCTTTGAATATTTTTTGCCACTAGTCACAACGAATTTGTACTACTAAGATATGAATATGAAGATTGGTTTTGGGTTAAAATTTGTTGAAATGGCCCCCTAATTGAAAATATTCTTCTTTTCAGGGGAAATTTTAACAAGTTTTTTCCTTACTCTTACACTCGTTAGTTATCTGTTAAAATCTCAACCTACACATCTCTAAAGATCATGAAATTTCACGGGGGCCTAGCCAAGACCGTTTTGCATCACTTTTCTCTTGGACACGTTGAGAGAAAAATTAGTTTTCTTGCACTAACGATCATTTTAATCGAAATAGTGAAAATCTCACATTTCTGATAGTGGTACCCCTTTGTGAAATGTGGCCCGGACCAATCTCGGAATATTTTTTGCCACTAGTCACAACGAATATAAAAAAAATTATAAAAGTTGAACTACACCGAAAGAATAAGTTAATTCCCTAGTATTACTATATGTGAACATGTTACATTATTTTCATGGAGCATGAATGTTCCGCTATCTGTGTTTGTGTTTCCTTCAAGTGATTACTTTAAACATTTAGTACTGCAACATATTTTTAATAATATGTACATTATTTTTTATTTTATGAATAATTATGTTTTAATTTTTATTTTATTTTTCGAAATGGGACCTGAGCGCGGTGGGAGCCTAAGGCGATCGCCTCACTCGTCTCACCTCAACGCCGCCCTGACCATAGTTTAACTCTGCCCAAGTAAGACTTCTCAATAAATTAGAGTTGGGTTATCTAAGACAAGTGGCCTTTTTTATTTTAGAAAGTAAATAAGAATACTTGGCCCTTGGGTCAACTATCATGAATAGAGCAAAAAGTAAACGAAAACAGAACACTCCTCTGCTATTTATTGAGATGAGAGTTAACTTAAGCTTCATAAATCTTGTGTATCTAATCTAAGATATATATCCTTGTTCAATTACAGAATCATGGCTGAACTGGCTGTTGGAGGAGCTTTTCTCTCTGCTTTTCTTCAAGTGTTATTTGATAGGTTAGCTTCAAAGGAGGTGGTTGACTTCTTCCATGGAAAGAAACACATTGTAGACTTACTCAATGAGTTGAATCTAACCCTGTTGTCAGCTACTTCACTGTTAAATGATGCTGAGGAGAAACAGCTACAAGATCAGACTGTCAGGACATGGCTTAATGATTTTAAGGAAGTTGTTCATGAAGCAGATGAGGTGGTGGACGAGATCAACACTGAAGCCTTGAGACGCAGCTTGGAGGTTGAATCAGATATTGACAATATTATGAGTAAGATGTTCTTGAAATTCATCCCTACTACTTCTTTTTGGGAATTTGATAACCCTGTCAAAACAAAGATAGTTGGGATTCTTGGTAGGTTAAAGCTTGTTATAGGTCAAAAAGATGTCATTGGCTTAAAAGGAGGTGTTCAAAATAGAATTCTGCAAAGGCTACCTACTCCTTTGGCAATAGAATCTGGTGTTTATGGAAGGGATGATGATAAAGATGCAATTATTAAGTTATTGCTGTCGAATGATGATAGTGGGAATAGGATATCTGTGATTCCAATCGTTGGCATGGGTGGTATTGGCAAGACCACTCTTGCACAGCTCATCTTTGATGATTTTAGAGTGAAGGAGCATTTTGAGTCAAAAGTATGGATTACAGTATTAGATGAGTACGATGTTGTTAAGATACTTAAACTGATTTTTGAAAGCATTACTTGTCAGAAATGTGATATTGAGGATTCATATAAGCTTCAAGTTAAACTGAAGGAGGCTTTGGAGGGAAGGAAGTTTCTCATTGTTTTGGATGATGTTTGGAAGGAGAATTATAGTAGCTGTTTGGCAAGTGCTTTTGATTTTGGAGCAAATGGAGGTAAGATCATGGTGACGACGCGTAGTAGAACTGTTGCACAAAAGATGGGTGATGCTACAATTTATGACCTACAAGTAATATCTGACAATGATTGTTGGAAATTATTTGCAACACACGCCTTTAGCAATGTGGAGTTGGATGATGCATGTCCGGAACTAAAGAAAATTGGTAGTGAAATTGTTGCGAAATGTAAGGGACTCCCTTTAGCAATAAAATCACTTGCTGGTCTTTTGCGATCTCAGTTTAATCAGGAGGAATGGAGAAGGATTCTGAGAAATGATATATGGGATTTGCATAGAAATGATATATGGGATTTGCATTGGCAAGAAATGGGAGTGTTGAGGTTATTCCAGCTTTATGGATGAGCTACCAATATTTGCCTTCACATCTAAAACAATGTTTTGCTTATTGTTCAATTTTCCCCAAAGGTTTTAAATATGAGAAGAGACAACTAATCTTGTTGTGGATGGCAGAAGGAATCCTACATCAATATAAGTCTACAAAAAGAATGGAAGATGTTGGGGAGGAATGCATCAATGCTCTAATATCAAGATCATTGTTTCAACAATCAAGTTGGAACGAATCAACAATTTTTATGCATGATCTTGTCCATGATTTAGCCAATTTTGTATCAGGTGAGTTTTGTGTAAGATTGGATGACAATAGTAACTTAAACAACCTTACAGAGAAGACTAGATATTTGTCATATGTTGGGGGAAAGTTTGAGTTCAATAAGCTTGAGAAGTTATCATCTTTACGCACCTTTCTCTCATTCCACTCTTCACCACTGCATGGAATTACATCATTGCCAGACCACATAGCAATGGATGAAATATTGTCAAGTATAGGAAGATTGTTAAAAACACTCTCTTTATCTGGGTCTTTTATCAAAGAGTTGCCCAATTCCATTGCCAATATGAAATACTTAAGGTATTTGGACTTGTCTTCAACTGAAATTACTGAACTGCCTGATACAGTTTGTGCCTTGTACAATTTGCAGACTTTACTATTAGCATACTGTACGAATCTCATTCGTTTGCCAATGAAGATAGGAAATCTAATCAAGTTGCGCCATCTTGACATTAGTAATACAATTTCTTTGAAAGAGATGCCATCTCAAATTTGTAAGCTGAAAGAGTTAGAGACATTAACTGATTTTGTTTTGGGAAGAGGACAGGCTGATTCTAGCATCAAGGAGTTAGGAGGGCTTCAAAATTTGTCAGGCATACTTAAAATTTCAGGCCTTGAGAATGTTGTCAATGTTGGTGATGTTTTGGAGGCTAAGTTAAAGGACAAGAAGCGTCTTAATGGGCTGATTTTGAGATGGGGTATCGGTGGCAATGGCGCTGATGATTCACAAAAAGAAAGGGAAATACTAGATGCACTCAAACCTCACACCAACTTAAAGCAACTTTGTTTCTATGGATACAGAGGTACAACATTATCAGATTGGGTAGGACATCATTCCTTTTCGAATGTAGTAGAAGTGCGTCTACATTCTTGTAAAAATTGTTGTTTGTTGCCACCCTTTGGACAGCTACCGTACCTTAAAAAGCTCGAGATTTGGGGATGTGATAGTGTGGTCATAATAAGTTCAGAGTTTTCTAAGTCATTTCAATCTTTAGAGATTTTGCATTTTTGGAACATGCCTGAATGGAAGGAATGGTCATTCAGTACTAGAGATGGAGTAGTCTTTCCTAGACTTAAAGAGCTTTATTTGGAAGATTGTCCAAAGTTAAATGTTCACTTGCCTGATTATCTTCCATCATTAACAATTCTACTAGTGTTGAGTTGTAAGCAACTGATGCCTTTACTGCCAAGGGATCATCAGATGGACTCAGCATTTCCATGTCTGAAAAATATGAAGATCTCTGGATGTCCAGAACAAAAGTCTTTTCTTGAAGGAGGATTACCTTTGAGTTTAACTTCACTAAGGATTTCCTTTTGTGATGAACTTGAAGCCTTTGATGAAGAGTGCTTTGGAGTCTTATCTTGTTTAAAGGAGTTGGAGATTCATGATTGTGTTAAATTTATGGAGTTTCCAATCACAGAGATACCTGATCATATGACTCTTTCTACTAAGTTTAAAGATCATATTAAGAAGAAGGAAATGAAAGAATTTACATCAATTGGTACAAGCAGAAGCATCAATTGGTACTCTTTTCTCTTATTCTTCTTACTTTTCCCTTTGCTGATTCTATAAATTTTTGTGGGATTACTATATGTATCAAATAATAAATTAGCTCGGATATCAATAGGGTTGGGTTGGGCATTCGAACTAATCCAACATTTTTCTCTTCATCCGATCCAATCTAATTAGTAATTGAATTTGAAAAATTATTATCCGAACCGATCCAATTAGACCTCAAAATCCAATCAAATCCAATTAACCGATTTTTTAATTGGATGTCCAATTACACACTTAATTTTTGATATTAACATAAAATATGAAGAAAAATAGGTAAAACCAAAAATTATCTTTATTTATGTTTAATACTCCATTAAAATATCATTTTTTACTAGTGTAATGCTACTAAAAGTATGAAATAAGTAAAACAACAACATTACAAGTAATAAAATAAAACAAAACATCATGAAAATAAATATACAAAACAACTAAATGTTACAAATTCAACACAAAAAAACTACTAAATATATAATTAAAATATATATTTCTTATATAAAAAATTTAAATAATTTTTTTAATATATATATAAATGAAATTGGATTGGATCGGTTTTTAATTGGATTTTGAGAACGACATCTAATAACTGATCCATTTCAATTATAATCCAACTTTTAACATTCAATCCAATTGTAATTGGATATCCAATTTTTTGTAATTGGATTGGATTAGATTAGTTTGGTTCAATTGAATTGGATTGAATGTTGCCCCCCTAGATATACTTACCCAAGCATTTTTGTAGCAAGACCAGTTTTATTGATTATGAACTATGAAGTGTAGCATATAGAAGATGTAGCTTATTGTATTCAACATGAACTTTCTCATTTTCTTTTTTATTTGAATTATTGAGTAATATTCTTGTTTGAAATTATTATGGACAGGTCTTATTCTGAACTGAGGAATAAACAATCAGAAGAGGAAACAGTTGAGGTAGATGCCAATAATATTATGAATATTTATGTGAATACTTTCAATATTCAAATGCAAATCATTAAGACACAAAAGAGTTTCTCACAAGAGCATTTTAAGCCTGCTAAGCATCTCGGTCTCACCATTATTAAGGCTATGTTTGGAAGTTAGACTTTGGTGAGAAAAGACTAAGGCATTAAAATAAATTCTCATGTTCGGTATAGAAAAAAGAAAAAGGGAAATTTACAAAAAATATTGAAATTTGGGTCAATTTTTACAAAAATACTGTCACACGGAAATCTTTTCAAAAATACTGTATTTTTATAAAACAACAGTGGAACACAAAACAGAACAACTAAAAACAACAGTGAAACAACTAAAAAACAACCGTAAAACAACAGTGAAAACTTAACACAGTACACAGTATAAAACTTACACAGTATTTTTAAAAAAAATTCCGCCCCACAGTATAAAAGTAAGAAAGTTAGAAATTTTAGTATTTGGTGATCGTAAGAAAAATTGTATAGGTCAACCTTTTTTCCAATTCAATGGCCAACCTTTCAAATGCATGTATATTCTTTCATTTGTTTTTGTATTACATACTTTGGAACAATAACATATTACACTTGCATTGCAGGATAGAGGAAGACAAGATATGCAAGGTATTCCTTGGGATAAGTTACCCATGAGCAGAGAGGGATACCGACAAAGAAGGACTGATAAATATAAGAACCATGAAAACATCCCTTTTTCAGGAGAGATGTCAAGAAAGGTAAAAAAATCAATTACTTTTTGTTTATATCTATGTTTTTGTTAATTGATTTGCTCTTTGTAGTTTCACATAGGTTATGAGTGGAGTAACCAATGTTTTTATAAATGACTTAATATTTTTACATTTAATTCATGTGGGATAATATTGTCTAATATCCCCCTTAAGATAGTGACTATTTGTCTGCTCATAAGTGTAGATCGAATGTTTGTAAGGGATATGACTCTTGATACTGGATTACTAATAGTAATAATTGATTAGTGAGAGTTTGCTCACAAAAAAATTTCTGTTGTAAGCAGGACTACAAGATTACAGAGAAAGGATTGATTTATTATGAGTTCAAACGAAATGCACCATTGGTGAAACCACACATTTTGCATTTTCAGGTTTGTATAATAAGCACATGCTTTACATTTTTGCATATCATATTCATATGGGAATGTATAGCTGTGATTTTAATTACTATTTTGGTTGTTGGGTAATGCAGTTAAGGAACTTGGTGTGGACAACATCAAAGTATGATGTTTACCTTCATCAAAGTAAATCTATTGTTCATTGGTCATCGTTAACTTCTAGTAGGTCTGAGGTTCTCAATGTTTCCAGACATGTGGCACCTTCAGAGGTACTTTGACCATAAACATGATTAAATATGCACAAATACAACAAACACTTTTACCGATCATTCTGTTTTTGCTTATAGAAACATCCTGGAAGTTTGTTGGAGGGATTTACAACGACTGACATTAGTACCATTGCAGTAAAAGATAAACTACTTGTTGCTGGAGGCTTTAATGGTGAACTTATTTGCAAGGTCAGTAAACCAATTAACTAAGACTACTGCAGAGTTTTCTTGAGTAGTAATTTGTATTGGGACTAAGTTGTTTTGTGAAAGAATTATACCATCAATCTTGGTTTTTTTCTTTTCATTTGAAATTGGAATGCTGATAGAATTACAATTTTTCCAAGTTTTTGACTTTCGAAACACTTTACAACTTAGCAACAAACTACTTACAGAATACAAGTATGAGTACTTATATTTCTAGAATATGTGGCCTAACAAATGTAGGCTCTTGATTGGCCGGGAGTTAGCTATTGCTACAAGACAACTTACGATAACAATGCCATAACCAATTCTGTTGAGATTTATTCAAGTCCCAGGTAGTGATTCTACCCTTTTGATTCTAACCCCAATTCTGTTGAGATTTATGAAAATAGACTTTGCTGAACTAGGGAATCTTTCTTCTTTTATTAGTGGCGCTATTCACTTTCTAGCTTCGAGCAATGACTGCGGAATCAGAGAATTCAATATGCAGAGATTTCAGCTTTCTAAGCATTTACGTTTCTCTTGGCCAGTGAATGTGAGTCTCTTGCATTAATATGATGTTTATAATTCACTTGTCATTGGATATTACCTATTGAATGATGTACACTTTTTGATGTGGCAGCATTGTTCTTTGAGTCCTGACAGTAAACTTCTCGTGGTAGTTGGGGACAATCCAAATGGAATGTTGGTGGACCCTCAAACTGGAAAGGTACTTGCAAAGCAAAGCATTTCAGCCTTCTACCTAATGATCCATAACTAACTCTCATGATTTTGCAGACAGTGGAGGAATTCAGTGAACACAAGGATTATTCATTCTCTTCTTCATGGCACCCCAATGGGGTTGTTTTTGCTACTGGAAGCCAGGACAAAACTTGTCGTGTTTGGGACATTCGCAACCTATCTAAGTCGGTGGCTGTTCTGGGCGGCAACTTAGCAGCCATTCATTCAATCCGCTTCACTTCTGATGGTCGCTACATGGCAGCAGCAGAGGCCGTGGACTATGTGCACATCTATGATGTGAAGAGCAAGTACGAGAAAGAACAGGAAATTGATTTTTTCGGTCAGACATCAGGCATATCGTTCAGTCCAGAGGCTGAATCGCTTTTCATTGGGGCAAATGATCGTACTTATGGGGGTATCCTAGAATATGGTCGACATGTATAATAAAAAGAAGAATTATCCATATTTTGTGTTAAAGATTCAAAAGTGAAGTTGTTTTGTATGTAACTAAGCACTGAAAACTTGAGATGGAAGTTGGAGGATGAATCAGGGAACAATATGAGTAAGATATTCTTGAAACTCATTCCTACCTTTTTTTTTTGGGCATTTTATTGTCAAGGGAACCTAAACTACATCGGTCAAGTTTGTTATTTTTCTGTTAGGTTTAGTTAAGATCGATTATAACTAACTTTTGTTAGTTCTTTGTTGCACGTGTGCATATTGTATTGTATATAAGGAGCTTTGTCTTCTCCATTGATAATCAATAAAACAATTCTTTGTTTTTTGGTTTTCCTCCGCTTTTCTCTGTTTTTGTTCTCATCTTTCTTGAAAGTTAACATGGTATCAGAGCTTTGATCGTTCTTTCATGGAGCATTCTTCAGCTGTCAACAATGGTGGATCGTCGACTCCCCCAAGTTTGTCTCAACAAATCAATTTACCTAAAACTAATATTGTTTCCTTCTCTCATTCTCTCTCTATTCGTCTCGACGAGTTCAACTATCTACCATGGAAACACCAAGTTTTGGCAGCAATCAAAGGCAGTCGCCTGCAATGATTTCTTGGGCCAAACAGTGCTCCACCTCAATATCTCACAACTGAGGATCGAGCTACAAATAAAGTCAGTCCCGAGTTCGAAGATTGGGAACAACAGGATAATATACTTGTATCTTGGCTCCTTTCGTCAATGTCGGAAAAAGTACTCACTGGGATGGTTGGATCTGACTCTGTAACTCAAATCTAGCTCAATCTTCGTGAATACTACATGTCTCTTAATCGAGCCAAGATCGGACAGTATAAAACTCTGCTTCGCAACACAAAAATGCAGGCATCCCTCAGTGACTATCTGCTCAAAAGAAAGAGCATAATCGATACCCTAGCATCGATTGGACATCCTACATCTGCATCAAACCATATTGAAGCCATCTTCAATGGTCTGCCTTAAGATTACAATGTGTTCATCACCTCTGTCAACACGAGAACGGAAGCTTACAGTGTTGCTGAGATCGAAGCCCTGCTGATGGCCCAAGAAGTTCAATTGGATAAGGCTGTCAAAGATCTTGATGTGGCCAAGACTGAAGCTAACCTCGCCAACACCAAATCTCAAGTTGGACTTGGTTCCCCCTCTGTCTCCCCATATCCTGCTTGTAATGGAAGGATGGTAGAGTTTACATTTCTAGGGATGTTCTCTTTGATGAGAATATCTTCCCTTATGCCACTGAGGCAGCCAAACATTCCTCTCCAAATCTATCTCTATTACCTGTCTCAACAAATATTCCCACTTCCAGCTCAATTCTAAGACCTACTATTCCATTAATTCCCACCCCCTGGATTCACTCATAATCATCCAACTGCACTAGCTGCAATTTCACAAGCAGCAACTGCTGCTGCTTTCCAAGTACCTCCAGCAACTATCTCTCAAACTGCTCCTGCTTCTTCTACCCAGGCTGCTCTAATTCAAACACATGTTCCACTAAATATATCATCCATTGCTCACAGTAGCTCCTCATTTGAACATGTTGGCACCACCAATGATCAGATTGCACCCCATTGCACTTCTCCACAAAGTCAAGAGCCTCCTAATACTAAAGTCCCTAATTTAGGAGCAACAGAAACATCACATGCTCTTGATATTAGAAACACCACAGCTTCTCCAACTGATGATGTTGTTGCTACTGTCAACAAACATTCTATGACAACCAGAAGCAAATATGGCATACGCAAACCCAAAGTGCTTATGGCCTCTCTAACACCAACATCAGTCAAAAGTGCACTAAAAGATTCAAAGTGGTTTGCTGCCATGTCAGATGAAAACAATGCCTTAAAGAAAAACAAAACCTATTCCCTTGTTAATCTACCTCCCAACAGAGAACCAATAGAGTGTAAATGGGGTTTTCGAGTTAAAGAGAACAAAGATGGCACTGTTTAAAGGTTAAAGGCAAGACTAGTAACAAAAGGGTTTCATCAACAAATTGGTTTTGATTTTCATGAAACCTTCATCCCAGTGATAAAGCCAGTAACCATTCAGGTTGTTCTTACAATAGCTCTTTCAAAGGGTTAGTCAGTAAGGAAATTAGATGTTAATAATGCATTCCTTAATGGTGGTCTTCATGAAGACATTTACATGATGCAACCACCAGGATTTGTTGATCTTGAGCATCCACACATGGTTTGCAAGTTACACAAAGCCATGTATATATATATATGGTCTCAAACAAGCTCCAAGAGCTTAGTTTGAGAAGCTATCTACAGTCCTGCTGCAATTAGGCTTTACATCAGCAAAAACTGACCAGTCCCTGTTTACTTTAATCACACCAAGCACTGTCATCTACATACTCATCTATGTAGATGACATTCTCATAACTGGCAGTGATACTCAAGTCTCCAATCTCATCAAAGCCCTCAGTTCCAAGTTTGCATTGAAAGACCTTGGGATTATGGATTTTTTTCTTGGCATTCAGGTTCTGAAAACATCCCAAGGCATTATACTGTCACAAAAGAAGTACATTCAAGATCTTATTTGCAAAGTTGAGTTGTAGGGAGGCAAAACTCATAATTCTCCTATGAACAATGGGTTGAGATTATCAAATTATGGGAGTGACCCTGTTACTGATGCTACTGCTTACAGGTCTTTGGTTGGGGCTCTTCAACATGCCACAATCACTTGGCCTGACATTGCATTCAGTGTGAACAAAATCTACCAGTTTATGCAGAATTTGTTGCAGTCTCATCTTGTTGCAGTAAAAAGGATCTTAAGGTACCTTGTAGGAACTTTAGACTATGGTATTCACCTAAAGCCTCCATCTTCTCTGAATCTTGAGGCCTTTTGTGATGCGGACTGGGCTGCTCACCTAGATGATCGTCGATCAACAACGAGTTATAGCATTTTTCTTAGAGGAAATCTAGTCTGCTGGCAATCCAAGAAGCAAGCTACAATCTCTAGATCATCTACCGAGGCTGAGTATCGAAGCTTGGCTATTGTGGTTACTGAGATCAACTGGATACAATCATTACTATCTGATCTGGAGCAGCTTCCATCATCTGCTCTTTTGATCTAGTGTGACAATCTTAGTACCGTGCATCTGTCTGCCAATCCAATTTTGCATGCTCGCACGAAGCATATTGAGATAGACCTTCATTATGTTCGTGACAAGGCTTTGTCCAAACAGATCATCATTCAACATGTTCCTGCTGAGCATCAAATTGCAGACTCCTTAACTAAACCAATCTCTAGTTCTAGGTTCTCTGTTCTTAGGGACAAACTTGGTGCGGTTTGCTCAACCACTCTAAGTTTGAAGGGGGTTGTCAAGGGAACCTAAACCCCAGCTATCAAGTTTGTTATTTTCTGTTAAGTTTAGTTAAGATCGGTTATAACTAACTTATGTTAGTTAACTCTCGGGGTTTGGAATTGATTGCTCTATGCCTTTATGGTACATAATAGTGAAATCCCTTCTAAGTCAACTGCTATGACTCAAGTCTACTTAACTCTGTGACATTATCCTTCTTGTCACGTGTTAAATATTGATGGCCATTAGAAAAAGTTTGGAGGTTAACATATAAATATATGTCTTACATATATATACGAAGTAGTTGACTATAGTATTTTTATGAGCAAAAAATTGAATCTTTAAAGAAAAACTTATATTCCTATACGACACCGTTTTCATTATGGTTTTGTATATGAAAAGGATTATACACACGTGAGAAGGAGAGACTCGCGGAGATGTCGTTGGTAGATTACGCCTCGTCCGACGACGAAGACGACGTCGTTCCGGTTGATCCCGTCGGAGAAGACGACAAGGCTCAACCTCAAGGTCCTCAACCTCGCCCAAACCACAACCAGCTGTAATCTTCTCCCTCTTTCATTTTCACACACAGAATCATTGATAGACTTTTAACTTTATAATTAGGTTTCATTATTCCATTTCTGCATTTTTCAATTTCTTAAAATTTCAACTGTTCTAGCAATAAATTCTATACAATCATGATCAGTTACTGAGATAAAGTTACGATTTTGGTTAGAAAATCTGGGCAGAAATGTTTTGGGGCTTTTTTGTTTTGTTTTCTAAAACCCTTAATGGAGTTTTTTTCTTTGTTTATGGATAGTACTGAACCAAGTGAGAAGCCTGAACCTGAAATTGTGAAACTTCCTGATGCTTCAGAACTGTTGAACTCTTCTGAATTTTCATATAGTTCATTGAGTGGTCAAAGTGCATCATCATCATCAAGGAAGAGAGACCCAGTTGGTTTAGGTTCGTCTCTGCCGCGCAGTAAAGTTCCAAAAGGGATTTTGAGTCATTCCAAGAGTGTTCCAGATACTGTTGGTGGCATTCTTGTTCCTCCCCAACTTCGTGGAAGGTCAGTTCTTTGTTTAAATGATTTCTCTGCAATTTCATGGTTTTGTCATTGCTTTATGTGTTAATATGGGAGACTTTGCTTCTGAATGGTATTTCCAATGGAATGGTTTGAGCTAATTTTAGTTTAGTTTATGAATGATGAGAATAGGGAAATTTGTCGAACTAATAACATGAAAATATTGAATTAGCAAAATAACAACATTGTATGGTCACACACAATGTAAATTTATGGTTGCAAAACGACCATAATGCTCTTTTTGTGGTCGCATAGTGTAATTTTTAGTAGCTTGTGCGATCATGGTTAGTTTGCTTATTTTTTTTTAAAAAAAGTTAAATTTCATAATGACTATTTCTGCAAAATACTTTGAGAATAGCTGTTTATGGAATTGGAAGGTTTTGTATGAGTCAAAATGGTGGAGTTGTAAACTGCAGTTTGTGAAAGTGAATTTGCAGTGACAACATTGGATTTCATTTTGGTAATTGATCCCATATTGACCATGTTAGTAGTATATAACTATTTGGGCATCCTCCTCTCTTAGATTAGCTTTTGGGAGTAAGTTTTATCTTAGTGGTTGTATTAAGTGGTATTAGAGTCATGCACCTTCAAGTGAGAGTGACGTCGTGAAAGGGGCAATCTGTGGATTAGGCCAAGAGTTAGTGTGGGAGACTTTACTTCTGAATGGTATGGTGGTATGATGATGTAGCCCGATTGATTACACTTAGGAAATGTAGGAATTAACAGCAGCGAAAACTAGTAGAGAACCAAAGGAACACTAACTGAAATTATATTGCAGTAAGCAGGGAATTACAGTGACAATTCTAGACAATTTGAGAGGTCTAGTCTCTCCATGATAACCTGTTAATTCTTGCATAAACTCTCACTCCATATACTCACCTATTTATACTATTCTATTGTCACTCCCAAAAGCAGCACTCAATACATTGACTCATATGCCCTTTTCACTTAGAGTTCGTTTGGTACACCATATTGTATTGTATAGTATTATTGAATTGTATTTTATGTAATAATTTTATGTAAAACTATATGTGGTATTAATTAACTTTTATTGGCATATACATATATAATATTTTAGTACAAATTAAAATTTAACATGGTATTATATAAAAATATGATATATAATCCAATTTAATATAATACAATACAATATGATCTAATACAGCGTATTAAAGTAACCAAACGAGTTGTTAATCTCTTAAACCAATTAATGGATTGGTTTGAGCTAATTTTAGTTTATCTACGATGAGAAGTAGAATAGCTGTTTGTAGAATTGAAAGATTTTCTATGAAGAAGAAGGATAAGAGTTGTATACTATAGTGAATTTGCATTGTCAATTGTGGATTTCACTTTGAAAATATTTTGTTTGTAGAATTTGGTCTTAACCTAAATAGTTGAGAGATTTTTATTGTTTTAAGACCAATTGCTATTTGGATCAGTGCTCAATATGTCAGAAATTCACCCTTGCTTCATTTTGAAACCGAAATTTTGCCATGATTTAAGAATCTATATCGAATCACAATTTTGCATATTCAATTTTGTTCTGCTTATCCACAACAACATTGTTGATATCTTGTTGGGTTGGTATCATAACAGGAGCAACGTTGTTACAGAAGACATAAACAAGCTCTTTGTCAAAAAGCAAGTCGAACCTTCATCGAAGTAGGTGATAACTAACAATGATTGTAGTATAGTGTTTGGATAATAAGACCTTTCATGAACGAATCTCAACTTGTTGAGAGACTAGTAGAATGTAAAAGCTATGTAGCAATTGCATTCTACAATTGTTTTAGTTAATGAGATTGTTAAAGTAGAATTTACAACTTTAAACAAGTACTATTGGATTGAAAGTAGTCAATGCAGTTTTGGTAGTTTTTGTGTACAGTTTCCATTTTTAATTGTCCTGCAATTTATTGTTCTCTATATGGGATTCTCACATTTATGTGGGATGTGGGATACTTTACTTCCCTGGTTATAGCAAATAAAGGATCAAATATCTCTAAATTATTGTTAAATTGTTGAGTTTTATCCTTACCATTACCAAATTGTTGTCTCGAATTTCAAATGAAGGGACACAATTTGTTCGAGAGAATTTAAAATAACTTAAAAAAAAAACATTAGGAGTACAAGCAAGACTATTGTTCTTTTCTACTTCGAGTCAGAAATGTACATTTAACATAACAATAGAATAAACTAAGGCTGAATGTAACCAACCAACTTAGGAGAATCAACGAATTGGAAACAATTAATTAAATTAATCAATCAAAATTGTCATGAAAATTAAAATTAATGTGCTGAAAATTGAATAATCCAACTGATTTATTTGCTATATTAGCTTGTTATTTTATACCAATTCTGGTCCACTTGGTAGAGCTTCATAACCATCATGATGATGATGATTCTTGGTTTTGATTTTAACTGGAATGAACTTGAAGACAACAGCTACCGGTAAACTAACCGCTCCGATCAAGATGCTAAGTAGCCAAAATTCCCAACTTAGAGGTACAGTTCCAGCAAAAGTCCCCAAAAGTTCAACTATAATGACTTGGAAAACTACTGTAGAGACCATAACCATCATAAATGGCCAACTCTCAAACATGCCTTTGAAAACATTGATTTTCTCCATGTCTCTGCTGTTGACTTCATTGAATATCTGGTTCGCAAAAAACCCAATAAAATTAATGAAAAATTATGTACCTACTAGTAACGTTAGTATTTAGATAAATTATAACTTAGATTTTTTTTTTTATATATATATATATATTATAAAACTGTGTATATTGTAGTTATAGCAGACATTTCATCTATTTTCGAAAAAATTTAGAATAATTTATAGCCCAAATATTCAGAATTATACATTTGTAAAAAGAAATAAGCACTTCTTTAACTTGAATGATTGTTTTTAACATAAATTATTCAAAAAAATTCAAAAACGGGTGGAATATCTACTATAAATATAATGTAGAACGTTGTGTAAAAAAAAATTAGTTATAATTTATTAAAATACTGAAAACAAAAATGTCTCTATAGTAAAGACAAGTGATATTCTTACTGTAATCATGTCCTAAAAGTAATATCAATTCTGAATCTCTGTTGATCTTTGTTATACTTTTTTACGAAAAAGATAATCATAAATAATAATTTTTATATACCTGGCAAAACACAAAGGAGTTGAATATAACTGTGTTGAGAACTGAAGTAGAATTTGAATCAGTGAGATTTAAGATTTGTTTGCCATAAAATTTAAGAACTAAAAGAACCCCAATCTGGTAAATGCTTTGCCCAATTATGTTTCTCCACATTATTGGAGTAATGAAATTTACATTTCTTCCAATTGGTGGCCTTTTCATTAAACCATCATTTGGTGGTTCAGTAGCCAAAGCTAGAGCACCAAGAGTGTCCATTATCAAATTCACCCAAAGCATTTGAACTGCAGTGAGTGGAGCAGACCCTGAAAAAAATCATTGATGAAGTTAACAAAGAAGGTCTAGTCTTTTTCCATTGTCTTCAAGAGTAGGCTGTCCATTGATTGGGTTATAACATATTTTAACTGATATAATGTAAATAGAGCATTGTTATAAGTGTCGTCCTATAAGTGGTTAGCGATTTTTTATAATATTTATTAAAGTAAAATAAGTAAGACCCGATATTGAATTGTACCAATAATGATATTACACCTTACAAGAGTGTTAGGCACCATAGGAACATTTCTCTATATACCGATAAGAAAATAAAAAAATTTAACCCCTTTCATCCAAACCGATTATTATTAGTGTTTATTATTTAAGCTTAGAAATTACAATGTTAAAACCTTAACAATGAAACAAACATTAATGAGTAATTTGCGGCAAAACCCCCTCAACTATCAATTTACTTGCAAAAACCATCCAACCTTATATTTTGATAGGAAAACCCTCCAAAGTACTGTTTCGTTTACATTTTTAAGGTGTCATCTGTCCAGCCTAGTTAAGTCCTAATTTTGCCCATGTGGCAATGACAGGTCATTAAAAAATTATCCTACGTGGCCATATTTTACAAAATAAAATTTAAATAAAAATAAAAAATTTAAGAGTAATTTGCAGCAAAACTCCTCCAACTATCAATTTACTTGCAAAAAACCATCCAACCTTAAAGTTTTTTGGATGATTTTTTGCAAGTAAATTGATAGTTGGGAGGTTTTGCCGCAAATTACTCTTAAAGTTTTTATTTTTATTTTGTAAAATATGGCCACATAGGATAATTTTTTAGTGACCTGTCATTGCCACATTGGTAAAATTAAGACTTAACGAGTCTGGACAGACGACACCTTAAAAATGTAAACAGAACAGTACTTTGGAGGGTTTTCCCACCAAAATATGAAGTTGGATGATTTTCGCAAATAAATTGATAGTTGGGGGGTTTTCCCGCAAATTACTCAACATTAATTGTTAACATTAAAATATGAAACAAACATTTATTTTAAAATAAAAAACTTCAATTTTAATATCCAAATATATAATTTAAATGAACAACTATAAAATCTAAATTTCAAAATTAAACCTTATATAGTTCAAAGTATAAATAAAACATACTTTAACCAACTATAATTTGTGTAATTTATTCGAGTTATACTAGGCATAGAAAAATAATATTCAATCCACCCAAATTTTTGTTGGTTTATAGGAGTATGAAAAGACCAACCTGAGATGCATGCTGAAATGAAGTTAAGCATAAGAGCAACAACATTAACTGTCAACTGAAACTGAACAAACTTTTGAATGTTGATGTAAACAGCTCGACCCCATCTAACAACATTCACTATTGTAGTGAAGTTATCATCCATTATAATCACATCAGAGTTTTCTTTTGCAACCTATTGATCCCAAAAATATTTTATTAGTTATGACAGAAGAAATTGTATACAAATCGAAAGATATAGTAAAGTTATGCTCTGAACTTTTCCGCTTGTTAAAAGTCTACCCGAACTATTCGAGTAAAATTCATACTAAGTGTATACCACTTGTTACCGTCGTATGACTAAAGTTGACAAAAGGAATATAATTCAGTGATATAAATAGTTCGGGAAAAGTTTTTAACAAGCAAAAAAGTTCAGAGAACATAATTTGAATGTTGTAATAATTTAAGAGGATAGATTCTATTTATTCTATTATATATGAATGATAACGAACTTATTACCTCAGTTCCTGCAATTCCCATGGAAAGTCCAATGTCGGCTTCATGCAAAGCCGGAGCATCGTTTGTCCCATCACCGGTCACCGCCACAACTTCCCTTAACACACTATTCCTCAAATGAGCTACTAATGTGTGTTTGTCCAAAGGCATTGATCTAGCCATTACCTGTACTTTTCATAGAAAATTCTTTTACATACAGTGAATTGAGAGAAAAAAACAAATAAGAGTAATTTGCAGCAAAATTCTCGTATATTTTTTTTCTTTGACAATATTCCCTTATTTCTAGAAATGTCACCAAATTTAAGATCTCTATCAGATTTTATTATCTAGATCAATACCACATTCCTTAGCTATTGATTTTGCAGTATTGCTACCAAAATAAAAGATCAAGCTTAACTATATAAAAATAAAAACATAAAATTATTCTAAAAATAAAAATGTTAAAAAGTATTTGTCGAACCTGTAGTTTTGGTAACAATTCATCGATTTCCTGTGGATTTTTGTTGCGAAATTCGGGCCCTTCTATAGCCAAACCGTCTTCAGTCAAGATTCCACATTCTCTAGCAATAGCTTTAGCAGTATGAATGTTATCACCAGTTACCATTCTAATAGTTATACCAGCATCCAAACAACTCTTAACAGCTTCTTTCACACCGGGACGAACAGGATCCTTAATTCCAACAACAGCTACAAGTGTATAATTTCCATCAGGAATACTATCTCCATCACAATTATCTTTAACATCTTTGAAACCTAAACAAAGAGTTCTTAAAGCTTCACAAGCAAAATCATTTATAACATTTGAGATGTTACTTCTTTGCTCTTCAGATAAACTCACAACTTCTCCATTAGATTTCAAAACTTTGTCACAAACTCCCAACACAATCTCCGAAGCTCCTTTACGAAATGCTCTAAACCCGTCTCCATTCGGTAGAGCCACAAGAACAGACATTTGTTTCTTTGATGAGTTAAAAGGTTCAACTTTTACTATCTCATAATCTTTACTATAAGTTTTTGAATTACCTCCCAAATGTAAACCGAACTCTACTAAAGCAGCTTCTGTTGGGGTACCGATTGTATTTCTTTTCCCATCTTTCCCTTTAACCACCTCAGATGTAGTATTCAAGAATATCGATTGTAAAAGATAGCTAACAACTCTCTGAGAGACAAAGGATTTCACCTCACTTTCTGCTCTTTCATCATTTGTTATCGTTTTAACATTTTCACACATCCATATCTTGTTGACGACCATATGATTCGTGGTCAAAGTACCAGTTTTATCAGTACAAATACAAGTAGCAGAACCCATTGTCTCACATGCAGATAAGTGTCTCACAAGAGCTTTATCAGACATTAATTTCTTCATAGCAAAAGCAAGACTTAATGTCACAGCTAAAGGAAGTCCTTCCGGTACAGCAACAACAATGATTATAACTGCAATTGCAAAGAAATTCAAAAGCTCCATAGCATCATTTGAAGACCAATTTCCCATTTGATTATGCATTGCCTTTTCAACTAAAAACCTTGTTGTTAGAACAAAGAAAGTTAAAACAGCAAAAACCAAACCGATTTTCCCAATAATTGTTGCAACCCCATTAAGCTTAACTTGAAGAGGAGTCTCATTATTACCACAACTTTCACTTAATGTCTCCATAAGTCTTCCCCATTCAGTCCTCATACCAACTGCTGTCACAAGCATTTTACCAGAACCATCTTGTACCTTTGTACCGGACAAGAGAAAAGGGCGGTTTTTACTTACATTCATTGGCTCACTTTCCCCAGACAAGCTTGATTCATCAACAGTTAAGCTGTATCCCGAAACAAATATCCCATCAGCAGGAACCTGATCACCGATAGAAAGATGAACAAGATCACCAACTAGTAGTTCATATATCGAAATCTTTTGTCTACAACCATCTCTTGTCACTTGAACCGCGATGTTCTTCTTTTCCTTATCCAAATCCCGAAATTGCAAAGATTGTTTGTAGTCACTAATTGCAGTTACCATAACAACAAGGAAAATACTAAGTAAAATTCCTAAACCATCATACATACCATTTGGCCAACCTTCAGTTGCAACACCAACACCAATTGATGTTGCAGCAGAAATCATAAGTATTATGAGTGTTAAATCTTGACAAGCATCCCAAACAAACATCCAAAAACCTTTAGGGGGTTTCTCAACAAAACGATTTTGTCCATAAATGTTTTGTCTGACAGTTAAATCAGTTGAAAGTATACCATCTTTCAATGAAACACATAATTGTCTTGCTATGCCTTCAACTCCTCCATGTTGTTTTAGAGTTATTTCATCGTGGGATCGAACTATGTTCGAGAGCTCATTCGATTCAACCCCGAAACCAGCTTCCTCTGCCTCTTTGGAGAGCTTGTGTTTAGCTTTGTTTCCAGCTACATGAAGTGAAAATTGGATCATTATTATTACAAGGAAAAATATGTAAATAATAAATAGATGATTTGAGTGATTTAAGGAGTGAATACCAGCAATGAATTGTAATGCTGCTTTTTGAACACATAAGGCTACTCTTATCTTTTCCTGTTACATATGATAAAAATACCATAACAGAGTAATTAATGGGAAATATTAGCATAAATTAGTAATGAAAAGATTTTTCTAGTATGTTTTGTAATTTTAATATGATTATTTTAAAAAAAAAAAATTATTTTATGAGAAATTGAAGAAAAAATTAAAAAAATACGAGAAAATTAGTTAAAGGTAACCAAGTATATAACCAGTTACTATAAAGGGTTTCATATTTTTTAATTTTTTTCTAAAAAATTTCAATAAAATAATTTTTTTGAGAAAAATTATATTTTTACAGAGTTATATTTAAAATCTATAAAAATAAAAACCCCTCTATTATAAATAATATCTTATATTTGCGGCTAAATGTTATTTTTTTAATTCAATTTTCAAATATATATATTTTTTCTTTAGTCGCAATTAAAAATTTCTTTTAACTATGAAGAATTATTTAATCACAAGTTGTCATGTAGTTTAATTTACTCACAATTTTTTTATTAATATTAAAAAAAATTACATATATATTAGAGAAAAAAAAAAGAATAATTACATAAGGCACCATTTTTTTGTAAAATATTTACATTTTTACGTTCCATGAATATTTTTTTTACATTTTTACAGTTTTCCAAAAAATAACACGAAAACAACATAAAATAAATAAGAAAACAACATAAAAGTAACATGAAAATAACAACAAAAAATAACATACAGGTAACAAAAACTTAACAACAAATGAACAAAATTTTAACATAAAAAGACCGTATTTTATGTAAATAAAATCAAAAAAATCGTAAAAATGTTTAAAATTCCGTAAAACCGTATTTTTGTTATTTTTTTTTTTGTTATTTTTTTTTTTTTATTTTTGTGCATTTGTGAAATTATCCCAAAAACAAATAACCTAATATGCTTTAAATTATGTAATTTGATAGACTGAGTGAAACATCATATACATTTTATGAGTAATGAATATGTCAAAATTTGTTAACTTTAAAATATGTCAAAATAACATTCACATTGATCTATCAAGTTATTGTATAGTACATATCGACATCATTAACTCATATTTTATTTTATATTTTATGTGGATAATATTTGATATAACAAGTAAAAAACTTATTTATATATAAAAGACTATAATTCGAGCTTAACAAAAAAATAAAAAAATAAGTTGAGTCCCGATGAATTAGTTTTGATCTTGATGATCACTTATTGTTTTTAAGATCATGCAATTAAAACATTCTTATATTAATATTATTATTTCCTTATTGAAGTTATATATAGTACTATTATATTATTAATTTAAATCTCATGAATTAATAAGCTTAAATTCAATTAGTATATATCAGAGTGGAAAAGTAGTCGAAATGGGGGCTAGCTAAAGCCTATAGCTAAGAAATTTCCTTAAAAAAAAAAAAACAATACATATAGATAGATATAAAAATGTCATATGGAAAAATTTCTCATTCAATTACCAACTATACCATACAAGACTTTTCACAAAATTTCCTAGTCTTTATCGATAATTTTCCCAGTTTCCTTCAAATGAGGTTACATATATATATAGCAAAATTATAATTTTCAAATCATAATATATAAATATATATATGTCACGAGATACGAAATATTAAAGGTCCATCAACATTTAAAGTTGCCTAATTATTCAACTACATTTATAAATTTCTCCTTTATTATTGGATCTTTAATTCTTAAATAAAGATTTCAAAAAGAGAAATGTTATAAAGAAATCAAACATATTGTAATTCCAAAATGGTTGGCTTGATATGAATCCACGTCAACCATTTGACCTATAAATATATATATGACGTAATATAATACTATATTTATATTCTCTCTTCTACTATAATATTTCTTTAATTAAATAAATAATAATAATAATAATAATAATAATAATAAATCATCAAACTGTTTTTTTTTTTTTTTTGCAAATTAAATCATCAAATTAAACTACTCGATTAAGATCTTGCGTTTTCTCTATATAGACATATATCGATCTAATAATATAATATTAATTAATAACATGGAATGAGAATGAATAATAATAATATATAATAACGTGTGTATATTTGATCATATATATGACTAATGTAGTAAAATTTTATATATATGGTTAAATATTACTTGATCTAAGCTAATTAATTACACAATATTACATGTAATAACAACAACCAAATATATATACTTAAAATATATATATAAAAATATGATTGAGATATATTGATCATATATATATGTATGTATATGTATATACCTGAAGTTTGAGGCGTTTTTTTCCAGCTTCAGCTCTTTTCTGAAGATCAGCGACCATGCGAAACCTCCGGCGACGATTCTTGACGACGGAGACGGCGGATCTCCACCGTATCAAAGCTTCCTCGGAGGGTCTCTTTGCTTCCACGTCAAAATTCTTCCTTAAATATTTCTCCATTTATTTATTTATTTATTTATTATGATCTTCTAACTCTCTACATGTAGAGAATTATAGTTCTCTCTTTAATTATTTATATATATATATATAATATAGAAAAATATATATATAGGTCTCTAGTGTGTGTAAAAATGTGTGTATATATTATATATAAATTTAAGTATATATATAGGGATGGGATGTGATGGCATAATAGGGCCAAGTCTTTGGCTATTCCTTGAATTAAGCCACTCGTTTTAAATCTCACTAAGTACTATTAATTAACTATCACCTCTTCTAATTAATAATATATATAAGGAAATTAATATTTGTATTTTTAATTATTATCACATGCAATTTAAAATGGTCAAAATTAATATATGGGTTATTCTTTACAAAATACTTAAAATGGAATCCATTGATTTGAAGGAATCTAATTTTTTTCATCTTCTTTATCGGAAAAAAGTTAAACAATAAATAAATAATCTCTTATTATTTTGAGATAAATTATTAATTCATTTCTTAATTATATTCAGTTAAACAAGACCATTTCCATTAATTAAATATTCTTATACATAAAAAAATCGTACAAATGAAACTATAATGTGTAGTTTTTTAAATAATTTTTGAGGCATAAATAAATTTATTAACTCTCATTATAAAATATTTAATTTTAATTTTTAGTTGTAATAATAGTACTTAAGTTATATTTCTGGAATTTCCGTCGGTTAAATATCCTCATTATCCACGTATTATATTGCATTGAAATAAAATTGTGTGTGAACTTATTTCGATCGAAAGAAATAGTGAAAATCAATCCTGAATTTTCAAATGTAACTAATTAAATAAAAGAATAATATAAAATTTGATTCTATTCCATTCCATTTTATTACCCCAACTAAACGTATCTTTAAGGTAACGTTTGGTGCAAAGAGATATAAAATAAGAATAGAAATGGGAATGAGAATATAGGAATAAAAATATAATAGAATTGAATAAAATTTAAAATGCATAAAAAAATTAATAAAAAAATTATTAAAATTTTTTCTCTTCATCCATTAGAATGATCTTTCTTTCTAAATATAATAGTCATTCCACCAAAATAGTGGAAAAGTCATTTCATTACCTCTAACCAAACGTCACAGTGAATATTCTTGAGCGAGATTTGAGCTTTCATAGTAACATTTACTCTATACAGGGTTAGCTTTAGGCACATGGCGGGCTAGACTAGACTCATATTTAGGACCCATATTTTTTGGGGCTCAAAGGTCTCATTAAACTTTTATTTAAGTAAAATTAAGTATTATTTATAACTTAATTGATTAGGGTGTATAACACATTACACAGTTCGATATTATGATCATAATATTGTCAAAACAAAACAATATTTTTTTATCTAGATCAACATAAATAACAATATTTGTGTAAGGAAATAAAAACCTTACAATTAAGGATTGGTATGTTTCAGGTTGTTTAAGGATAGATTATGTTTTATTAATTGGTCAATTTGCCTTAATTATATTTTTAGTTTTGAAATAGACTACTTAATATTTTATTTAATGTTTTATATTAATTAGTTAGATTTAATTTGTATAATCAAGACTTAATTTTTTTCAAATATGATCAATTTCGCAATTTGGAATGCAACGAATAATAAAGTATGGCAGAACAAGACAGTGGGGGTTGAGAGTGGTTTCAGTAATGAACTATCTTAATCAATGGCTTATTGCTCAAAAATCAAGCAATGATTTGTTATTCACTGGTTACATACCGGGGGACGGGGCTGAGCAATGAATTGCTCCAGGTGTTAATACCATTAAAGTTAATGTCGATGCGGCAGTGTTTTGCGAAACCTCTAACTATGGAGTTGGCTTTGTGGAAGGCAGTACAAAGTTGTTCTAAGGTTCGATATCTCCTGAGGTGGTCGAAGCTATTGGGGTCCCGTTGAGCTGGATCAAAGACCATCCGTGGCCTCATGTGATCACATTGGAAACAGACTGCCTTTTAGTGGTTCAAGCCATCCATAGTTCTCCGGTCATGATTTCTATGTTTGGCAAAGTGATTAATGTAAGACCTTATTATGTGCTTTGTGTAATGTTTTTTTTCACTTTGTAAAGCGATCAGCAAATATAGTGGCTCACTCTTTCGCTAGAACCTCTATATTCCACCCTAATCGCTTTTTCAATTTAGACAATATTCTTGTTGAGTTGTTACCAAGCTTAGTAACTGAGTTAATCGTAAAATAATGACCTTCATTTAAAAAAAAAAAAATTGATTGTTGACTGATTTTTTTTACATTTTGGAATATATTTTACATCATTATAGTGTATAGTGTTATCTAATAATATGTGTTATTATTGTATATATTTACAATAATTGTACAGAAATGAATAAGAAAAAGAACCTTTTGTATTTTTGATAAAAAGCCTTCTTTTTAGCCCAAGTTGTTTCTGTTGAAATATATCAAGGCCCAAGTAACACATTTTTGTGAAATTCTTTCAAATCGACCCATAAAATATATTATGATTAAGATCATAAACAAAGGAGGGCAAATTTTTTATTTTTTAATTATAGTTAAAAAAAAAAAAACAAGGGTAATTTTTATAGCTATTATATATTTACACTTTGCAAAATATGGGATTATAATATTTTCTCCTTTTTTTTGACAAAAAATAAAATAAAATTTATGAGCAAAAACTACTAAGTATCAAAATATAATTAATAGTAAAACTATAACTTAACTCAAATTTCGTACAACTTAACAATTTTAATTAAAAAAATCGATAGCTTAAGAATTTAAATAATAAAAAAAATGGTCATAAAATAATCCATTAAAAAAAAAAAAAGAGGGCTTCAATGAGCCATTATGATTCATAAGAGTTGAAATGTGTAACAGATACTGAGAATTCAGTTAGTGGTTAAGATTGTTTTACTGTAGGCAGTTGTTGAATTCTGTTACACCTGTCAGAATTCTGTTATTTTCCTTTTTGGTTCTCCTCTTGTTTCCATTGTATATATACTGCCTTAATTCATTCAATAAAGATTGAGCTGTTCAATTCTCTCTTTTCTTTTTCTTGCTCTGTTTCTCTGTTTTCTGTTACATTACATGGTATCAGTCGCCCCTGACCTACGTCTTCAATGGAGTCTACGTCAACTGATCCTGCTCAAGCTACCACAGCTCCCATGGCTTCTCCGGTCCTCACTCAGGCTACCGGCGCCCCACAAATCCAGCAGAACTCCTCCTGGAATCCTTTTTCGCACTCTCTTTCTTCAACCTTAACAATCAAACTTGATCGTTCTAACTTTCTCTCTTGGAAATCTCAGGTTCTTCCCACGGTTATAGGGCACGATCTCGATGAGATATTGCTCACAGGGATTCCTCCTCCTGCAACCTTAGTCTCTGGCGGTCCCAATCCTGCCTTTCAGCAATGGAAACGCCAAGACCAATTACTCCTTTCTTGGATTCGATCCTCCATGACAGAGGGAGTTCTTGCTTCCGTTGCCAACTTTACTTCTTCTCACTCTGTTTGGAAGTCATTGGAACAAAGGTTCTCAAGCCAATCCAAAGCCAAGCTCCTTCAATTAAAAGGACAGTTCTCTAATCTCAGAAAAGGAGGCCTCTCCATTGCTGATTATGTTGATAAGATGCAAGCTATTACCGATTCTTTGGCCATTGCTGGATCCCCAATTTCAGACCAAGACTTTGTTCTTCAGCTGCTAAACGGACTTGGTCCTGAATTTGACTCCGTAGTTTCAGGCATCACATCGCGAAGCGATTCTCTTACTCCTGAGGAGGTGCAGGCTCTCCTTCTCTCGCACGAAAGCCGCCTGGAACACCACAACTCCGTCACTGACCTCAATATGAAGTTACAAGCGCATATGGCTCTTTCTGGTTCAAGATCCAACTCTTACAGGCCCCCACAAGGTTCAAAGGTTGGCTACCGTGGAGGTTATCGTGGAGTCAATCAAAACAACAGGCCTCAATGCCAATTGTGTCTTCGGTTTGGCCACACTGCCCCTGTGTGCCATTACCGATTTGACAAGACTTGGGTACCTCCCAAACCAGGCTCAAATCCTCCACCAACACTCCCATCCAACAATACTCGTGCCCTTCTCACTGAACATGAGTTTGAATATGACCCACAGGCTTATGCTACCTCGTTCTTGCCTGATTTTGGCGATGACTCTGGCTGGTTTGTGGACTCGGGAGCCACCAATCATATCAGTTCAGGTGCTGAAAATCTTGACACAGCAATCACCTACACGGGTCCTGAAGGTGTAGCAGTGGGAGACGGTAAGAAATTGTCCATTTCTCACATTGGTTCTAGTCATTTACCATCTCTTACATCTATGTCTCTTCGATTAAATTCTGTACTTCATGTTCCTAAAATGACAAAGAACTTAGTTAGTGTATCTCAACTAACTCATGATAATAATGTGTTTCTTGAATTTCATAAAACATGTTGCTTTGTCAAGGACAAGCAAACGGGGAAGGTGCTGCTCAAGGGAATGCTTAAAGATGGTCTATACATGCTTGCTGAATGTGTCCAAGAACCTACTGCTCCTAAGTCACCTCAGTCTATTGTCTATGCTTGTAATCCAACTGCTATGCTATGTAATAGTGCTGTTGACAGTAGCTTTGTACCCAATTCTACTACTTGTAATTTTCCTTCAAGCAATAAAAAGAATGATTCTTGTCCTACTGCTTATATATCTTGCAAGCATGATATCAACCTATGGCACCAGAAACTTGGACATCCTTCTAAAAATGTCCTAAGTCAAATATTACCTCATGTCTCATCTACTGGTTCCTTAAACCAGTTAGACTTTTGCCAAGCTTGTCAAATGGGTAAAAGCCATAAACTTCCATTCCCCATCTCAACCTCAAGAGCCTCTCAACCTTTAGAACTCATCCACACGGACCTATGGGGCCCTTCCCACATAAAATCTAAAGATGGCTATTACTACTATGTTCATTTTCTTGATGATCATAGTAGGTTTACATGGATCTACCCTCTCACCCTCAAATCCCAAGCCTTTGACACCTTTATTAAATTTAAAAGCATGGCAGAAAAACAATTTAATCTCCCTATTAAGAGAGTTCAAGCAGATTGGGGAGGTGAATATAGACCATTTGCTAAGTTTCTCACTGATCAAGGAATTCAGTTTACACATCCTTGTCCAAAAACAAGTGAACAAAATGGACGGGCAGAGCGCAAACATAGACATATCACAGAGATGGGACTTACCTTGCTTGCACAATCGGGCTTAGACTTTACATACTGGTGGCATGCATTTCATACAGCAGCCTTTCTAATCAATCGGCTCCCCACACAGGTGCTTCAACAACAAACTCCTCTAGAGTGTTTGCTCGGCCAAATTCCTGACTATTCAATCCTTAAACCATTTGGGTGCGCATGTTATCCACACTTGAGACCCTACAACAACCACAAGATGGAATATAGATCTCAGCAGTGTACATTTCTAGGCTACTCTTCTGTTCACAAAGGATATTTGTGTGAAAATTCTCAAGGCCGGTTGTTCATTGCAAGAAATGTCATTTTTGATGAAACAACATTTCCTGCAACTTCAGTAGCATCAGCAACCAAGGTACATTCTGACCCACCTTTTGCTGTTCCTAGTTCTACTTTTTCTACTTCCAGGCCTTCTAATCATGCTTCTAACTCATCTCATATTCCTGTGGATCAATTTGGCTCATTTGTTACTGAGCAACTTGCCCATGCATCACCTACTGTCATGCCTTCTACTTCAGCAACAAGCCAACTGGCCTTCCCTGCTACCAACATAAATAATCTCCCAGACCCTACATCTCCCACAAACATGCCTGCTACTGAAATATCACCCAATACAAACACAGCATCTCAACCATTACCCCAGGATACTGCACTTTCACTCCCAAATGCCACTCCTTCATCCAATGTCCCACAGGTTGCTGTCACTGGCACTAGAACTCATCATATGCGCACTCGGTCTCAAAATGGTATTTCTAAACCGAAATCCTACTTGTCTACACGGCATCCTTTACCAGAATCACTGCTACCATCTGAACCGAGAACACTCAGAGAGGCTTTGAGTAATCCACTTTGGAATAATGCAATGAGTACAGAAATGGGAGCCTTACACAAAGCAAGAACTTGGACTTTAGTTCCATACAGTCCCTCTATGCATGTCATAGGATGTAAGTGGGTTCATAGGGTCAAATTGAACAAAGATGGATCTCTTGATCGATACAAATCGCGTTTGGTAGCAAAAGGGTATCTTCAAGAGGCTGGCATAGACTTTGACGAGACGTTCAGTCCCGTAGTAAAGCCCACAACTGTGCGCACTGTTCTGTCTTTAGCCGTATCAAACAACTGGCAGGTATCTCAACTCGATGTTGCAAATGCCTTCCTAAATGGTCCATTAACTGAAGTTGTTTATATGCAACAACCGCCTGGTTTTGAAGACAAGAACTACCCCACCTATGTGTGCAAATTACACAAAGCACTCTACGGTCTCAAACAGGCACCCCGTGCGTGGAATGACATGTTGAGACAGACTCTTCTCAGCTGGGGTTTCACTCAGTCACGATCAGATAGTTCACTTTTTGTTTATGGTTCAGGCAACCGTTTGGTAATTTTCCTAGTCTATGTGGATGACATATTGGTAACGGGACCTAATGCCAACTTGATTACAAAGCTTGTTTCGGATCTCAACAAGAGCTTCTCTCTAAAAGATCTTGGTCCTGTCCACTATTTCTTAGGAGTCGAAATCTACAGGGACAAATCAGGCATGTACTTAAGTCAAACTAAGTACATTACTGATCTTCTTCAAAAAGTTCATATGGAGGGGGCAAAGTCGTGTCCCAATCCAGCAAGTGCCACTACGAAATTATCATTAAAAGAAGGAGATCCGTTTCATGACATTGCTCTATATCGAAGTACCATTGGGGCTCTTCAATACCTATCTCTTACTCGTCCGGATGTGGCCTTTATTATCAACAAACTCAGCCAATTCTTGCAAGCTCCTACTACACTTCACTGGGAAGCCTGTAAGAGGCTGCTTCGGTACCTTAAAGGCACACTCAGAGAAGGTATTTGGCTTAAACCAGCTGCTGTTCCCACTCTTCATGCATACTCTGATGCAGACTGGGCGAGTTGTGTTGATGATCGTAGATCAACTGGTGCATACTTGGTGTTCTTGGGAGGCAATTTGATCAGTTGGTCTGTTAAAAAGCAACAAGTAGTTGCCCGTTCGAGTACTGAAAGTGAATTTCGTGCCTTAGCAAATGCTGCAGCCGAAATCAAATGGATTCGATCTCTCCTTACTGAACTTCATGTCCCATTGGTTCACTGCCCTGTCATTTGGGTAGACAACCAAAGTGCCACTGCCCTTGCTGCTAATCCCGTCTTCCACGCTCGATCTAAACATATTGAAATAGACTTGCACTTTGTAAGAGATCAAATCTTGGACAAACAAGTTTCAGTTTGCTATGTCCCGGCCATTGACCAAGCTGCTGATTTACTTACCAAGTCCTTAACCACAGATCGATTTTCTTATCTAAAAACCAAACTAAACATGGTCTCAACCCCATTTAGTTTGAGGGGGGATGTAACAGATACTGAGAATTCAGTTAGTGGTTAAGATAGTTTTACTGTAGGCAGTTGTTGAATTCTGTTACACCTGTCAGAATTCTGTTATTTTCCGTTTTGGTTCTCCTCTTGTTTCCATTGTATATATACTGCCTTAATTCATTCAATAAAGATTGAGCTGTTCAATTCTCTCTTTTCTTTTTCTTGCTCTGTTTCTCTGTTTTCTGTTACATTACAAAATGGGACTAAAAAAAGGTTTTATGTAGTATTAATTAATTATAGGGCCAATGTGAGGACCACTTTTTGGTTTTAAATTAATGAACATCAAGTTAGTGAGGAGTGAGATGGATTTTTAATTAGGATTATTATTTATATAAGGATAGGGATTAATAGTACAAAAAACTCACATGCTTCATATCTCAAGTCACATCCAACCTAAAAAAATATTGTGGCTAGGAAAACTCTAAATTGAACCCATACATAGATTTTTAATCTATATTTTCTGTATATATGAAAACAAATAAACAATAACAAGACAATTAGGGCCAAGTACTTTTATGATTCTCCCAAATTTTGGACATAATGTCACAAGGGAAAAAACTATGAACTTTCCATTCCAAAATATATAATTTACAATATTGTATGATTTTTTTTTAAATAAAACATAATATATTTCAATATTAATCAATTATATACACATGAAAAAAAAAATCAAGAAAAATAATATTTTGTAAGCTAATAAAATGCCATTTTGATTCATGCGTTTTTGTCAAATTTTTGCTAAGTTATATTTGATTCGTATTTATAAAAAAATAATCATATATAGTACTATAAATTTTAATTAATCAACAACTTTAATTAAGTCTCGATCATTTAAGAATGATATTTACACTTGTCAATTTGAAGAATTGCGATTTTGATCTGTCGTCGTCTGATTCCTTGTGCTTCCTAGCCTTCCATGGCTTGCCTTTTCTTGGTTGGGTGTTGGTCATGTTTGGAGGGGTTGCGCCATTTGAGATGGTCTTTGATGTAACTTTTCCTCTTTTTTTAAGTGTGTTTGCAGATTTGAAAGTGTTCTTGTGTTTGTAGGCAGTTTTAATCAAAGGGTTTGAGATCGGTTATGAGTTGGTTTGGATATGTGGTTGTGAAGATTTGGGGTGTAGATCTATTGATCTATGGTCTTGTATGTGCATTTGGTTACTTTATGCAATTATTTTTCTATTTCTATTTTGATTATGGTTACACCACCCTGTTAGATTAATAGGGTTAAGTTGTTATTATGATGGAGGTTATTTGTGAACCTTATTGGGTTATTGATGTTTTATCAATTTACTCAAGTTGCTTTTGCGAGGGACTCTTTTTCGAGAGATTTCTAGATGTTTATTGGTCCCATGTCCAGTGATCCTCCACTCTTGGGTGGGCGGATCATATTGTTCATGATTGGTCTTGTGCAAATTTCGGTAAATATCAAAGTCTGGAAAGCATGATTTAGTACATAAACAATCACTGAAATAGTAAAATTGAATGAAATTAGACAAAAATTCTTAAATTTAACAATCTCAATAGTTCAGCGGGAATTTTTAACGGCCAAAAAAGTTCAGGGAGCACGATTTAGTACATGTCAAAGTTCGGGGAAAAAAATTACTTATTAGCCTAAACTAAATCAATAAAATTATATTTATATTAAAAATAAAAATTATATAGAAATATTAAAAATGGACATCAACGTGGGCATGGGCATTGGACATAAATTAATGGGTTATTATCCTATAAATAAATAATAATTAATATTTTGCAGCATAATTAATTAAGAACTAAAGTATGTGTTTATTTTTTAAAAAAAAAAAACTATATATATTAATGTACAATAAACTCACTATAATTAAGTCTGTGAATTATTGCATAATTGAAATCCTAAGTCCTAACTACAAAGACTATACATTTATATTTTAATTGATCTAATTAATGAAAAAGAGAGAGAATAAGCAATTATATATGTATATATTTATTTCGAACTTCACTCATATTAATTACTGTATTATTAAACACACTATTTTAGGGCACAACTTTTCTCTCTGATCTCTCTACGTACTTTTGTTGCCAAAAAAATTAATTAATTATAGTACGTAATTGCTGATAATTACAATAACAATATAGTACTTTGCATGTGTATTACAATTAATAATATTCTTTTTTTTTTTCAATTTACACCTTGATAAATAAATAAAGAAAATAAACCCTACATAATCTCTATAAATTTAAACCAATCCTTAACAATGTGTACATATACTTATGCATGGCATAATATATATTTTTTTTTCAAGGTAATGAGTTGAAGATATTCTTAAATATTATATTTTTATGTCAACCAAATAAATAAATAAAATGATGAATTCATATATTCTTCATGTTGTAACTTTTTTTTATATTTATTGGACTAAAATTTATATGTTATATTTTTTCTGTATATATATATTTTTGGACTATATGCATGTACGTGCGTTTAGACCCAATATATTTTCCATGCATGTCCATATAATAAGCTAATGTTGTAACAAATATCATGTTATTAATAAGTAAATTTAACTTTTTTTAAAAAAAAAAATAAGTAAATTTAAAGAGGGCATATGATCAAATTTTGAGTTAATATCTTTATATTTTTACTATGTCCATGCTTATGAAATTGAACTGTATATAGTTAATTTTCATAAATGTTTAGATTGTATAAATATATAGTCTACTAGGGTTTTGCTTAATTAGGTTACGTTCAGTTGTTCGAACTCTTATAACGCTATTTATTTTCATTCCTAGTACTTTCAGTAAAAGTTAAATTAAGTAGATAAAATGACTACATATATATATATATATATATATATATATAATACCCTGTTAGTTCGTAATATAAATAAAGCATGAGATAAAAACTCTTTATTCGTAGTTCCCTAAAATAAAAAATAATTCTTAATAGAATGGAAAAATAACATGGCCACCCCCCAATTTTTTAATTTTTTTATTATTTTTACTAATGTAAATTGTAAACAGAGGGAGAGAGCCAAAGTAGAGGGAATTTCGAAGAGAGTTTCCTATAACAAGAAAATGGTGAGCTATATTAATATATATAATACAAACTATATATATATAGATATGTAGGTGTGACCATATATATTATATATATTGATGATATATATATATATATAATACATAAACTTAGGATCCTCTTCTTCTCCAAACGTCCAATCATTCATCGACATTTGCAGCTTCCTATCCTAAGAGAGGAGGACCATATTATATATGTATATATAGCACAATTGAGATTTTTATTCCATGCCACGTAGTAACCCTAATGAGATTTTTCAGTAATATTAATATTTTACCCTATCTTCTATAGGTTCTTTTGTCTCTTTTGATACATAAAAGCTACTTAATTAATTGATTTAATTCGTATATATACCAACACATTATTAATTATCAAAAAAATAACTCAATTTTTCAGTTATAATATATTTTTTTCACTAAATATAATTTTTTGATCACAACAATAAATATTTATGACTAAAATATAATATTTAAATATAAGTTGTGATTAATTTAATTTTAATTAAATATATTTAATCACAATAAATTATAAATTTTGTGATTAATTACTTAATTAATTAGCAAGAGACATTTTAGTCACAATATAAAAATGATAATTTATAATTAGTCACAAAAATTTTGACCAAAAGTAAAAAAAATTATAGTGCTAGTGTTAGTTTTTTCTTTCTATCATATTATTATTAAGAGTAATATTATAAGTTATATTAGTAGTATTTAGTACTATCTAAAAGTGATATCTTATGATTAGTTAAGGATATTTTTTAAAAACTATTACATTAAATTGTATGAGACTCGATGTTTAAACATACCTAACTGTGCCATTTTAGAGGATTCTAAATACTAGTCGTACTTTAAGCATTTCTCCATTATTAATAATGAAATTATGTAAATATTTAATATTATATATAATATGGAGGTAGAGTGTTTAAATATATACATAGTCTAATGGTAATTTACAGAAGTTTTAAATAATTGCGTAATTTAGGAAATTAATTTTATATTTAAACAAGATTTTCAACTATATCATAATAATAAGTCATGATTACAATAATCATTTTGTAAGAACCCTAATATGTTTTTAATTCCTTTTATCTATAAAAACGTCTTTATCATATCAATAGTAAATACAAGTTGCACAACATCTCTCTCTCTCTCCCATTTTTGAAAAATTGTTACCCCATGATTGCCCAAAACCCTAATCATGACTTTCCAAGAAACCAAGCACTCCCTTTATTTTAGGGATAATTAAGTAAAAGAATTATGTTTTTTTATAAAAAAAAAAAAAAAAATTATATTTTTACGTTTAAAATTTTTATTTAACATTTTTTACAGTATTTTATAAAAATACAAAAACTCATATAAAAGTAATAAGAAAAACAACTATTATATAACATAAAAAATAATATACAAATAACAAAAATTAATAACAAAATAACAAGAGTACAACATAAAAATACATAAAAGATTATATATTTTATGTAAATAAAATCTAAAAAATTATAAAAGTATTAAAAATTCTGTACATATCGTATTTTTATTGAAAAAAAAATTGTTGTTTTGGTTTTTTTTTTTTTTTTGAAATTATTCCTTTATTTTATATGATATTTTGTGAGAAAATTACAACTAAAAGTGCAGAATCAAATCAACTAAACTTTAAACAATCAAACAATTAACAGTGACAAGATTTACAAAACACGCGCGAACAATAATCATAGAAAACAGGGATGAACATAGTATGAGAAATCAAAATATAAATAAATCAACACCAAGATATATACTGGTTCAAGTTTGATAAATCGATGTGATCTATGACTTTACTCCAGTTTCTAAAACACCACCAAATTTCCTTTATTGATTGAGCAAGAAGAACAGGTACAATACAATCGAGATCAATTCTCTTATGAGTTTTTTCAAAGTGTTTCAAGTCTTACACTTTTACCTGATTCTAAGTACTGTATAATAAACGTGTCAAGGGTGTAAAAAAACCCCATGCATAAGGGTGTCATTTATTGAATAAAAGAGTGCCACGTGGCGTTATTTCTTGTTTTGAGAAACATGTGATTAATTTACGTTATTATCTTTCCCTCTCTTTGTCTCTTCAATCTCCTTATTCGTCGTCTTTTTTTATTCCGAATTTGTAACAGCAAGTCTGAATGATATTTATATATTCCACCCACTCATTTTTTAAAACGCAAACAAAACTCAGCTAATTGACGTTCATATATTCAATTTAATTATTTTATCCCAATATTTATTTTAGAATTTTTCTTCCATTTTTATTTTAGGTCTATAGATACATGTGTTCTTTGTATTCTTAAATCTCTTATCCCCGAATCACAAGTGGTTTTTTTTTTACTTTGGCTCTTGGATCAATTTTTTTTTGGATTTTTTGTGGCTCTTTTTTTTTCGGCTTTACTTCGATCGGTTTATATTTTGGGGTTGGATAGTCGCTAGAGATTTTTTTTTGTTTGTTTTGCTCTGATACCATGTTAGAATTTGAGGATAAGATGAATGAGGTTCTATCCCAAAACCAATTGGCTATGAGTGGAGTAGCCCATGTTCTTATATATGGCTCAATTTTTATATTGTCCTCTTTACCCTTTTTATATTGTCCTCTTTTATTTTTACCTTCTTTTTTAAAATCTATCATTTTTACCTCTTTTTTTAAACATTGTACCAATTTTGCCCCTGTCACTTCAAGATACTCTCCATGTGATTCTCTTATGTAAGGGTATTTTGGGTACAATACATATAAAAAGAGGTATGTTTCAAATAAATATAAAATTAGAGGTAAATTTGATTAATTGATGAATAAAAGAGGCATTTTTCAACTTAGCCCCTCAATTTTTGCTCACCAATCTTGAATCACCTTATCAGAGGCCATGCCATTTGCTCGCTTATTTTTGTTCGGATCTCAGGCGTCTTTGCACCATCTGGATCTCGTGCGGCTGGTGGCTAAACCATCTGGATAGGTGTGGATCGAAAGCCCGCTAGGGATATGGCTCTGATACCATGTTGAGAATCATGGGGTTCCATCTCAAAACCAATTGGCAATGGGAGGAGTAGCCCATTCCTCTTATATATTTTATTATCTTTCCACACATTAGCAATGTGGGACTATCTAACACGCGTTTTAACTGCTTCTAAAATACTCGATTTTATTCCGAGCCGCTATAAAAAAAATCCCCATATAAACCATATTTAAATTTAATTTTACTTCTAACATGTCACCCCAACAACATGTCAAACCAACATGTCAAATCCGACGTCGTATTAAACAAATGTTATATCCGAAAGCTAATAAGACTATATATTTTATCCAGACTCCGTTAATATTTATCTCAGCTCATTTTCTATTATAACTTTTTATCACAAACTCCAATGTAAAACAGTAAAAAAAAATAACAAAGAAATTAACTGTGGGAAAGAGACAAAAACATGGTCAATTTTTTTCACAGAGCCCAAAAGATTCTCTGTATCCGTGCACTTTTGTCATACGTGTGTGTTCAGATCTGTGCACGTCCTCTCCACTCACTCACAACAACACAAATCAATCTATTATATATATATGCATCATACACATATATATACATTATACATACATATATATATATATACAGTAACATCACTGATATCACTAACTCACATGGGTGGGTTTTTGTTGTGACATAGGACCCACCAACAATCTGGCAAAAATAAAAAAATTACAGAGAAGTAGGGCCCACATGCAGTGTCAGCAAACCCCATGTGATATTGTGCTTTGTGGACCCCACTCTGCTTTTTGCCTTTTTAATTTTTTTTTTAATTATTAGCAAAAATCAAAAAAAGACAGGCTCTCTATACCCCACATAATAATAATAATTCAAAAAATTTATATATAAAAAAAAGTTGTGTAGTGGAGGAAAGAGACAAACTTTACTTAAAATCACAAAACAAAGTGACCAATTAAGCAAAATTAGATTTTGATTTCAATTCAAGAACAAATTTTTGCCCAAATTATAAGCCTATTTTCTTAGTGTGGATTTTCTTTGAAGCCAAACAAACAACTACCCTTCAGATAAAGAACTAGATTTTGAGACTATCTTTCTTTGTTTCATTCATGGGAAACAATTACAATTACAGTGATAATAATTATAATAGATGATGTTACAAAAGCTAAAGATATTTAATTTTTTTTCTCTCTCTTTTTTTTCACCTGTGGTTCAACTTCAAAGCTACAGAAATTGGAGATATGATATTGATATTGATATAGATAATGATGATGATGATGATCATAATAATAAATAGTACAACAAACAAAGAAAGAAAAAGGAGTGGTGGCTGGCTCTATATGACCCACTTCCCTTTACTGCCTTTCAAGTATGAAATTTGTATTGTAGTAAGTAGTAATGTGGTATTTCATGTTGATGATGATGATGATGAGGTTGATCATGTTGATGTTGATGATGATGATTCTCTACATATTTATATGACTTTCTTTTGTTTTTTTTTAAGGGGGTTATTCTTTATTCATCTTCCTGCAAATTTCCAAGATCAAAAATAAATTATAGCCAAAATTATATGAAAATGAATATTAAGTGATTTATAACTTTTTTTTACCTATTCAGAAAGCTAAATTCCAACTGGGCATTTTGGGCCACCGGGTGTGCCTGCATACATACCAATAGCACCATGAGTAGAAGAGAACCTGAAAACAAAAACAAACAAAAAATGAGTTATTATTAGATAGTGACATGACTAAATTTAATATTACTATTTGGGGTTTTAAGGGGGAATCCAATGAATTTTAATGAGTGGTAAAAAAAGGGAAAGATTTAATTTTTATTTTTATTTTTTTTTACCTTGGCATTTGACAATTGAAAGACTTGAAAGATCCCATGTCCAATGTTGTAGCAGTTGGAAGAATTGAAGAAGAATCTAAGTCATTGATTTCAGTGGCAATATTGGCTGAGAAGCCAGCAGCCATGTTGTATTCTCCTGCTCCTTTTGTTGGTGATGCAAATGGACTATCAGGAAGATTATGCTCCAAACTGCAATTAATTAGTTAGTTAATAATCTTGATTAAATTATACTTGTCTAATCCCCCAAACTCGAAAAATATGTGCACGCAAAATATGTACTCGAAAAATGTTGCTAACCTATCTAACAAATCGCCGATTTCATCACGGGGGCTTTCTCTATCGTTGCTGTTTTCGTCATTGGAGTTTGATTCTTTCCCAATTGGCAGATCCGATGAAGAATTCGGAGTTGGAGTACCAGAGCCATTTTCTAACACAAAACCAAAATGTTAACAAATATTAGATAGTCTCACATCGCTAATAAAATATATAAAAGGAATGGGCTACTCCTCTCGTTACCAGAAAGAACCCCATTAATCTTATCCTAAATTCTAACAAATAACATACAAAGAATGAAGCTTTTATAGAAAAAAAGTTAAGTGTTGATAGTTAAGATAGAGAGTTTTATACCATATTGTGAGACTTCTGATGATGAGTTGTTGTTGTTGTTGTTTTGAATTGAAGAAAAGACAAGATTTTGAGTGTACAAATTTGGAGATTGAGTTGGTGATTGAATTGGGCTACCAGAAGATAATGCTCTATGGTGATGATGTTTTTTCACATCAAGAAGTTGTAAACCCATAATTCTTCTACTTTGAAGTTCAATAGCTTGTTGTAACTCAGCTTGTTCTTCTAATTTTCTTCTCCATAACATATCTTGAGAATTATAAAACATTCTTGCTCCTAAAATATACACAAAATAAATCACAATTTTCATTAATTATTATTATCACACTAGAAAATTAAAAAAGACAAGTTTTTTTTTTACTTACCAAGTTGGAGATCAAAAGGGTCTCTAGAATCAAGTCCAGTTGGAGTACCACATGGTGAAAAATCACCTCTTTCCACTTGTGGTTGCTGTTGCTTCCTGAACAAAAAATAAGAAAAATAGCATTTTTGATAAAAATTGAAAAAAAAAATGGTATTTTTCAAAATTAAAAAAAAAACACAAAAGAAAGAACAGAAGAAAGAGTTTGTGCCTGTACTTGTCCTGGACTTTGCCTTTCTCTTTGTAAGGCTTAACAAGAACCCTAGCATCACAAACAAAATGAGGATTTCCTTTAGCCAAAATGAGCTTCACTGTCTCTGCATATACAAAAGTCACAAACCCAAACATTCTCTTCTGTTGGTATGGAATTCTAACATCTTGAACTGGTCCATAAATACTGCAAAAATAACACAAAACCAAAACTATTTAGAAAACTACCAACTTTTTTTTAATTTTTTAGAAAAATAACACTAATCTTTTTGGTACCAAACCTGAAATAGCTTGAAACATCCTCTTCTCTAAAAGTACTATCAGCTGGAAAAGTCAAGTAGATCTGTCTAGAAGCTGGATTAACACCACCATTCATTGCAAAATCATTCCTTTCAAGTCTTGATCTACCAAATTTATGTAAATCTTCACCACCCATCATCATAGCTGCTGCTGCTGCAGCTGCTGACCTATACATACACACATATATATATAAACAAACATAAAATAAAAATCAAAACTTTAAATCCAAAAATGGTAAAGATTGTACCTTTGAGTTTCATTTTGCTGTTGGAGAAGAAAATTCATAGACTTTGGTGAGTAAGGAAATGAGTTAGCTGCAGCAGCCATGAGCTGAGAAGCTGCAGCTAAGTGTTGTCTTTGTTGATGAGCTGACTTAGATCTGAGAAGCTGTTGCTCATGATGACATGGCTCAGCTGCAGCTGCAGCAGCAGCCATCATGTTATCAAGCTTAGGTGATGAGCCATCTGAGCCACAAGCTGAGCCGTTGTTGTTATTGTCTCCAACTCCAACTCCAACTCCATGCAAGAATCTGCAACTTGTTCCATTTTTACAATACCCTCTAGCATAGTAAAGACAAGGCTTCCATCCAAAACCAGAGTTGGGATCCTCTGTATTGAGGCACACATCACTTACAGAGCAACTCCTTCTATGATTAACAGAGGAGTTTGACCAAACGGCTTGGTGATGATCAGTTGGACTTGAAGAAGACAAGTAATCTTGGTAAAACAAATCTGGGTTTTGAAGATGAAAGTCATCTATTATGATATTATTATCATTATTATTTGCATAAAAGGGTAAAGATGATGAGTTTAAGGAAGATGAAGATGAGTTTTTTTGGGGGCTAATTGTTAACTCATCAACCCATGAAGTTGGGTTTGAGTTTGGGATTGTTAGAGATAAGTTAACGGAGCCGTTAACTGTTGTTGACGGTGTTAATGGTGGTGAAGATGATGATGAAGAAGAAGTTATGGCTAAATCTTTTCTAGCTTTGAGAATAACAGAGTGAAGTAAAGTTTCAGGACCAAATGCTAATCTAATCATCTCTTTCTCACCATGATCTTGGATTAGAAGTAAACCCATGATTTTTGAAGCGTTTTCTGGGTCAATGTTCTGAATCCTTGTGAAAACTACTCTTGTAGCTTCATAAGAATCCATAGCTAAAAAAAAGAAGAAGAAAAAGAGTTGGGTTTGCTATAAAAATGTGATCTTTACTCTCTTTTTTTCTTTCACAACCAACACTAACCCACCAAAAATTAAAAAACCAAACTTTCTTCTTCTTGTTCTTCTTCTTGTTGTTTAAGTTGAAATTTTTCTAAGAAAATTTACCAACCCAACTTGTGAAATGAGTAGTAATTAGTAGTAAGAGTAGTACTAGAAGTAGTAGTAGTATAGTAGTGTTTCTCTCTCTCTCTATCTCTTTCTCTCTCTTCTTTCTCTTATTCCTGCAAACAAAACCCAAGAAAAAGAAAGGTAAAGAGAAAAGAAAAAGAAAGCTTTTTTTGAAGTGTGTGAGTGTGAGAAAGAGAGAGAGAAAGATAAAGAAAGGGTTTTTATAAAAAGAAAAAAAAAAGTAGTAGTAGTGTATTCTCGTGTGGTTGATTAAAAGGAGACTATATAGATTTATAATAAGAGTTGTTTTACAAAGTGGTTGAGTTGGGCTTTTTGAGTTGAGTTGAGTTGAGTTAGCCTCTCTTTCTATTTTCTTTTTTATTTTGCCAAATTAAAATTTGAAACTCAGAAGTGATCATAAAAGTACAATACTAACTTACCCATATGAAAGATCCAGTCTTTATATTTATTTCTATATAAAGCTCAAAACTTCAAACACTATAATTGTAATCAATCAAAGTTAATAAGTTTACTACAGAAAACCCAAATCTAAAACTAACCACCACCTTCTATTTTTTCCTATAATTATAGCCTGAAATTAGATGAAGAACCCCATCAAGAAAAATCTGGCTCTCTCTGATTTCTCTGAGTATTTTTTTTTTTGGGATTTTGAGCTTATAATGAAAGAAATCCAAGAAGAAACTCAGCTAAGTTAAAAGCTAAACTAAGCTATAGTACTAGTACTACTACTACTACTCTTTCTCTCTCCTTTGAATATTTATAAAAACAAAGACTTTTTAAGAGTGGCAGTGAGAGAAAGAAAGATTTTAAGAGAGAGAAAGGGTTTTTGAGTGGATCCAGATCTACCCTTCAAATTCTGCACGTTCTCTTGCCCCTAATCTCTGACAACACTCTATAAAAACTCTCTCTCTTTATCTCTTTCTCTCTCTAAAAAAAGAGGTAAAAGACAAGAACTGTTTGACTTCATTTGCTTGTTCAACGCGTGTATCACACGCGCCGGTTGATATGTTGATGGGATTTGTGTGAAGGGGTGGGATTAGTGGTGATTGGGTTGTGTGTTTTGCACGCGCCTATTGAGTTTTGGTGTGTGATTTGAAAAGATCGTGTGTTTTTGTGGGTTAGTCAATGACTTTCGAGTATGACTATGTGAGAGAAATTCTAACCTAGAAAAACATAAAATAAATACACACATATAATTAATTACTAGTTAAATTATATATTATAATAGTTAATGAATTAATTATATGCCTAATTATGATGATTATCTATTTAGTATTGTTGTTTGAACTAGTGTTCAATAACACCACAAAAAAACAATGGGATGCTTATTAATTTTTTATAATAATTATTAAATATGGATTTTAGTATTTTTTAGTGTATAGGTGGTTATAATTTTATTGTCTAAATTTTTAATGATAGTTTTATACGAGATTTTCTTTCTTTTATAATTCATAATTTGATAAAACATGTTTTTCGGTTAAATAAAAAATTATCCTGATTTGATCACGATGAATGATGAATGTTATAGTAGTGTATATTGTGATATATGACTTTTAGTAATTTTTTTTTTGTGTTATCTAATTACTAAAAAATTTATGTTGTTATCTAAGTATATATTTTGATTATTTTAGAATAGCTAAATTAATGATGAAGTGTTTTTGTTTTATTTTATAAATTTCAACTAATATTTATTTAATTACTAAAAATTTATAATAGTTGTGTTGATTGAATAATATTTAATCATTGAAAATTAAAGTATTTCAAATCAAATTGAATTAGAAGTACTTCAAAATTTTAGTCAAAATACATTGTATGTATATTATACTAGAAAAATATCAATTTCCTATCATTATATATACACACTATTATTTCTAGGTTTCATGATTGCATATTTGATGAATTTGTTTGTTCAAGTTTAAGATGATTACCACTAATATTGAAGTTGTGATATATGAATTGAGTGTCACTTATTATAGCTAGTTATAAAAATTCCAACTTTAATAATATTAGAAGCTATTAATCTATGTTGGATTTATTTATATGAAAGAATATTTTAAGAAGAAAAAAAAACCTATTCTTGAAAAAGGTTCTCTTCTCTTTCACCTGGCTTCCAACAAAGAAATAAAATAAAATAAAAATGGAATTTTTATTTTATTTTATTTGTTTAATATTATTATTCTCATCTCCCAAACACATCATTAGAGATCACTTGATGTGGTCATGTCCCACCCAATAAATGTTCCCTTTTGTTATAATTAACTTTCCTTTCCATGAAGAAGCTTTTGCTCATAATTAATCCCTTAAAATAATTGTCATTATGATGATATGGTTGTGAAAAATGTAAGATAGAAAGAGAGAGATAGTTTGGTTCTTTCTATGTTCAAAAATAACAAAAGGTATGGGGATTTGTATAGCATCTTTAATGGAGTGATATGAAATTAGTGTATTTAAATTTTATATTGAAAATGGATTTTTTTAATTACAAAAATAAATGGAATTTATCAGTGAATTGTTAGTGTGTATTAATAATTTCTTATAATTTTGCGGTCCATAATGTAGATAAGTAGATTTTTGCTAGTGGTGTAACTGGTATGGTAGATTTTTTTTCTATACCGGATAATATTTTATGTAATAACTATTATGAAGTCTAATTTTTACCTTGATTAATTTATCTACGCTGATTTTCAAAAAAACCAAAATATTTGTATTAAAATTATACTTCTTATAGATTCAATCACACTAAAATAGTATTTGTTTAATTATAAAGTATTTACATTTAACTATCAATAAAAATTATATTAAATTTAATATAAAATATAACAAATATCACAAGATTTTTATCTATAATTAATATATTTTTCAATTGTTTAACTTTTTATTTATGTAATATAATTTTTTTATTCACTTTTTAAGTTAATTTTCATCAAATATATTAAAGCATAATTACAAATTTGAACTAAACAAAATAATATTGGCTCATGTTTTGAGCTAAATTTCCCACAAAATTTAATTGTTTTCTCTTTGCAATTGTTTTAATTTTAATTTTTTGCTTTCTCAATTGTCCTCTAACATGCCCCCACAATCAATCAAATGATGACTGAATATAATTTTTATTTTCCCTCCTTTTTCTTCATTTTTTTCCCACTCCCCCCAAAATATATATATATAAAAATATATATAAATATTTCTTCATATAATAATAATAATAAAAAAAACACACAGTGTCATTATATTTCCACAGCACATTTCTCCAACTCCAATCACTTTTTCTTCTTTATTTCAATTATTATTTGATTCAATAATATTAATTAACAAACAACTCATGTCTAGCTAGTATCATGTGAGCTTGTGTTATTATATTATTGTATATATACATAAGTATGATTATCTCACAAAGTATAACCAAAACCAACAAATAATTTTTTTGATAAATTAACAACAACTTAATTATAAATAATCTTATATGTATACTAGATATAGCTATAGCCTTGTATATTCTCTCATAAGAGAATAACAATCATACTCTATAATTAAATATGATTTATGTATATGTATATACTAATAATTTATTTTTACACACAATAAAATTTATGACTAAGTATAAATCAATATTTTTATGTTATCATTATAAATTCTATAACTAAATGTATTAGTCACAAAATTTATTATGACTAAATATATTTTTAACCACAATATTTATTATAATTAAAATTAAATTTTTAACAAATTATACTAAAATAATATATTTTAATTATAAGTAATTTTTTATTATAACTAAAAATCATATTTAATTACAAAAAATATTATAATTAAAAATTTGTCATTAAAAGTAATTTTTTTAATTAATAATAATAAAATAGATACTCAATTATAAGATAGTATGAGTTATGACTACATAAATAATTTATAATGTGTAAGAAAGAAGAATGAATAGTTTAAAATCTAGTTTGTGGCATTGGTGAGTATCAAAAGTAGTTGGGAAAAAAAGAGTACTTGAAAACAAAAGTATGGCTTTTATTAAAAATATAAATAAAAACTAAATGGAGCTAAGGCTTAACATAGCTCTCCTCCACATGGGGTGTGGGCACCCTACCTCTTTATAATTTTACTTTCTAGCAATTTTTCTTATAAAATATTTATGGCAATGAATTTTGTACACTTTTGTTTTATTATTAGTTTATTTTTTGAATGGGATTCTCATTCCAAACACACAATTGCAAGACTAGCTAGTGGTTTAATTTGGAATAGGGTTTTGATAATTAGATAAATGGTATATATTTTATATGATTAAATTCATAAATAAACTTTTTTTGTATGTATTTTTATCTCAAATTATGTGTGAGTGATTTGTAGAGTTGGTTTGGTTGGATTACTATTGTAAAGACCGCTTATGATTAACACTTTAGATTATTAAATAAATTAAGGTTTATTCATGAGATTTAATTATTATTTATAATATACATATTGTGGAGATTTATTTAAGTTTGATATAGTTAATTATGCTATTTTTATGAATTTCTTGTTGCTCTGTAATGTGTTTGGTAGCAGTGGAAAGAGACGTTGGACTATTAGAGAGTCACGTTTTGTATGGTATAAAATTATTTTAATAACGGGTGTCATTGTTAGACTTTGGAATTATAGGAATTTTCGAGTTTGGAAATGACCAATTTACCCTTGGAAGTTTTTAACCATTGAGTTTAGCTAGAGGGGTAAAAAGGTCTTTAGCCAAATGTTTCTTTTGTCTTATTTGGGCTTTTGGTGCTCACTAAAGGCTTAATTAAATAAAGGAAAAGCTTTTTATACTTAGGAAGGAAGAAAAAATAAGAAAACCTAGGAAAAACACATTTCTCACTCTTCATTTCCCTTTCTTTTTCTAACCACCTAGAAGCAACAGGAAGTTGGGAGTAATTTTGATTCAATATCCAAGAATCGAAGCAAGGTTTTAGGATCTCAACTCAAGGTAAAGATTCTCCAGTGTTTTTACCCTTGTTTTCTTTAAGCTTTAACTTAAATATTGCATGAATTATGGTTTTAGGTGGCTGTGTAGATTAGGTTTGTTTGATATTAATTATATTCTGGAGTTGATTTGTAATTATTTATGTAATTTTAGGGTGGATTAGCTAATTATTAAGATGTTGGAGTGAAGTTAGAGCTTATGAGCTCTTACTTGGAGCTTTAAGGAATAAGTTTTTATGTTTGTAACAGAGTTTTATTGCTTGATTATGGTTTATTATAATTTATACAGGCATTCTGGAAGTTATTAAAAAGTTTGGGGTCGAACTGGTTTGTAGGGATCAATTTTTGGGTTCGTAGCACAGAACCGGTCGATCGATTCTGGGGGACCTATAGAACCGGTCGACCGGTTGGTACCCAGGAACCGGGCTTCCAGTTGGGAACCGGTCTGCTGGTTGGGTCATTTTCCAGAACCCTAGTTTTCCCCATTTTTGTGTTATTTGGGGTGTTAGCATCCTATTTATCGATAGGGTTATTCTTAGTTTCAATTTTAAATAGCGTGTCTCTCATCGAGTTTTGAATATTATGGTTTAGGGCCCTATAAAGCGTCAAGCTGTGTTTCCACTCAGGCTGACTGGCACACTTGAGCACGGAACAAGGTAAGATAGCATAAATATTATATATATGTGAATGCATGTTTGTATTAGATGCTTACACTACTAACACTAATGTTTATATGATATTAAGGGTGTTAGTATAGTGTAGGATTTTATGGTAGTTACAGTGTTACCAACACGAGTACCAGGGGGTACGTCGTGCATGCAGTACAACACTTAGTAACTCCTGAGAGTACAAAAATGGCTCTACCAACACAAGTACAGGGTTGGTACTTTAGTGCATATGGTACAGTGGTCGTACTTCCATTAAGAACGTTCTTAACCATTTGATGAGCTCGGTTGTTAAGCTTAGGTCGGCTTAGGCATAAAGTCGGTATGGCATTGTTTATATATTATGCATATCTTACTGAGTCTGTTGACTCATCAGTTTGCTACCTTGTGTAGGTAAAGGTAAAGCTAAGCTGGAGGAGCAGTGAGTTGGAGCTTGGCAGTGATTGTACATATCGCGACAGTACAGCTTGGAGGGTTTCAGTCTTTCAACATTTTGAGTTGTATTTTACAGTTGCTTGTCGTTTGTAAAAAAAAATTATTACTAAGAGATTCTGTATTAGTAAATGTAATTTTGACTGTGTTTTAAAATTCGGGATCACGACCCATATGATTATATAATTATAATAATATTATAAAATTAATTTTGGTTTAGCAAGTTTTCAAATACAAGCATTACAACTATGACTATAACGATTGTGAAATGTTGCTTAGATAGTTTGGGTGTTACGATAAAGGTTTAACAAATAACAATGTTAAGAAGATAAATTTTGTTGATAGGTTTGGTAGCCATTATGTATCATATTTAGAGAATGTGAAATAAAACATTATGGGATCAATAAGATTCTTGTATGTAATTAAAAATATTGAACAAGATATTTGTAATAGAATTAAGAGTTTTTTTTAAAAAAAAATATAAAAATTACTCATACGGATAGAGATTGGTTATGGCTTCTCTTTTAGAAGTGCTGGTGGTCTTAAAAGCTTATTTTGGTGTCTTGAGAATTATGGGTACCTATCCTAAAACTAATTGTTGATTAGTAGAGTAGCTCATGTTCTTATATAGGACTCAATACTTTACCATTTATTCAATGTGGGACAATATCCACAATATGGTGCAATACTATATATTTCTTACTTACTGTAAATTTAATTATATATTTTAATTTTTAATGATATTTGATAACCGTTCGATCAATCTAATTATTAAATTGGAGTATGCTCTCACCTTGGATGTTTGGTTTATGTAACTATTTCAAAATAAATTACAAAAATATCAAAACCGTCACTCAAAATTTAAATTTATAACGATCGAGACGCACTAGTGTTTCACAAAATAATTATAAAGTGAACTGAATGCATACTTATATTAGAATAAAAATTTTATTGTGGACACATATGTATAATGTATATGCTATTATAAATGGTGATTCAAAATTAAGTGACCATATATTATAAGTATTAAAAGGGTATTAAATTATCATGGAAATAATATGTAGATATCATAAGTTAATTTATAATTTGTTGAGGGGCTAAATTATAAATACTCAAAACTCATTATATAATGAGTCTATAAATAGGTAGTGGTCCCCAAGAGATACTACATTTTTCTGTATTCTCTCCTTCTCCATCCGAAAAAATACTTTAAAGAAATAGTGTATTCTTGAAATATCATAACCTTCTGTGTAATCTCCAACAATAGTTTTAGGTTAGTGCTTCCGCTCATCTTTTATCATATTCTTTTTTTTGATTCAAAGGTTCTATAAATATTTATGATTTATGGTTCTCTATATTAAAGTACTTTTAGGAATATGTGACAGTCAGTAGTCCCGTGATCCGTAAGGGGAAATACCAGGTAAACTGTACAATCTCACACCGCCTGGGGAAGGTCAAGTGGGATGATTCTAAGACTGTGTAGGTATGGGACTACACAGTTGAATAGAGTTTAAATGGATTGATTGGTACTACCTATATCAACAAGGTGCATCTTGTTTTTCGGTAGCCCATCTCGAAAGAACTCCACAGTTAAGCGTGCTTGGCCTGGAGCAATTTCAAGGATGGGTGACCTCCTGGGAAGTTTTCCCAGGAAGCGTGCGAGTGAGGACAAAGCACGCTGAAAACACTCGTGTTGGTCTGTAGGGTCAGTCATCAGTCCATGAAGCAGCTAGAGTGGCGTACTCGTGTATAAGAGCCATTCATTCCGTGGGTGTAAGGGCCCAATGGAGACTTGAAGCGGGGACGTTACAGAATATATTTAAATCTGTGATATATATATATATATTTAGTGTTTTATAAATCTTAACAACCTAAACCAGATAATTTATGCTCTTAATATTTATATAGCACAAAGAATAAAACCATATGGTACATATATATTTAGATTATAAAATGCATGAACATAATTATGTATACCTAAATTGAATATAAAATAAGCTTTCAAATATTATTCATATAACATACAAAGAATAACAATATATATATAGTACACACATTAATTAATCTAATTACTTGAAAGTTATAATGTAGTATAGTATATAGGATAAGTTTACAGTACACCCCTTTAATTAAAAGGGTTTCGATTAGTAGACCTCCTATCTATTTCGGTATTTAGAAAAACTTTTTAGTTTTTTTTAGCTCATGTATGTTATAATTATTTAAAATCATCATATCTAAAGTTTTAGAAAATTCTAAATAATTTATAATACTGAAAATAAGATTTACATATTTTAGTGTATACGCAACTGTTTTTTCTTACACACATGATAAGTAAGTACTGTTTAAATATTTTTTCGACATTCAAAATTTTGTGAAAATTTATAAGTAATCTTAAATAATTAAAATATATATATATTATCACGAAAAAAAATAGACTAAAACTGTTTTTTAGATGCTGAAATAAATAAAAAATTTATTAGAAGGAAACTTTAAGAGAACCTCCTACATAAATTTCCTATATATATCATCCAAGACAGAATACTAAATTTATGTCATTAAATTCAGAAACATATACTATATGAATAGTATATAGTTTGCATTATTATTATATATGTTGCATAAATTGCATTATGTTTATGAACTTTCCCCCATTCAATCAAACAAGATCACCAACTCATTTATAACAACTCACTCTCTCTATATATATACATATATAAATATAAATATATCATATATGTAGGGCTATTTGATTGCTTAGTTTGAGCAAATCTAATTATTAGAGGATTGTTTTTACTAAAAATGAGTTTCATTATAAAAGGATTGTGTGTTATGATCTATATATTCTGGAAAAAGTTAATTATATATGTATATGATCTATATATATACAGTTGTATTATAGTAATATATTTATATATATATATATATGCATGGCCCATATAATGTGTCATGTTTGTGAAGCAATTAATATTTATTATAGAGATCAGTGGGGGATCAAATATCAATTCAACTTGTGTTTTTCTGTCTATTATAAGCCAGTTGTTAGAGTGTATATAGTACTATATCTTTATATATTAAAAGTGCATATCTAACGGTATTTTTTGGTTTAACAGAATATACTTAAAAGTAAAAGAATATTCTGTTAAATTTAACGATTAGTTTGATCTCACGTTAACAAATAAACCCAATAATTAAACCTAAAAAATTAAACAATCTTTTAAATATTAATAATCTCTTTTTAAATTAAAAAAATCATCTTAGCCACATATCTCTCTAACAAACCTATAGAATATTAATAATTTTTTTTATTATTTTTAAAAAAAGAAAAATCTTTATATATTAAAGTTAACCTCACGTTATCTAATGTTTTCTCTGGATAAGCATAGGAAGCAGAAATACCACTTCTATCTTTGTGTGATTGCAGATATACCACTTCTGTCATTGACCCACTTTTTAGCTTTATAAATGGAGATGTTCATATAATATTAACACTTTACAGAATATTTATAGATATAAACTTACATTACAATGCTATGTTAAAAAAAGAACTAAATAGAATAATCTACTACTCCAATAATAAATTTATTTACAATTTTATAATTACACTAATATTATTTTTAATACATTATTAAATAATATTTCAAATATAAATATTTAATTTTTTCAAACAAAAAATTTGTAATCTTTAAAAATAAAATACATTTACAATCTTAAAAAGACCAAAATCTTAAATGAAACTAGCAATACGTACGCACGTACATTCACCTAAATATATATATATATATATATATATATATGCATATTTATAAAGTTGATAAAAACTCAAGTCAATCAATGTTTTAATTTTGACAGAAAAAAAAAAACACAATATTTTTTAAAATTTTATTTATATATATGGACGAGGTTGGATAGTCTTTCTTTTTGATAAAATATCTAGGTATATTTTATGATAGGTTATTTGATTGTGTTTGGAGTTGTAATAATTTACATGTAGATCTGTAATATAATAAATTTTTATTTAAAGAAAAATATATATATATAACAAGTACTTGATTTAATTTATACCTTAAATGATTTTTTTTTTCTTTCAAAAAAAATTAAATGTAAAATGAATTTATTTTATTACATTTTTTTTAAAACATTCTCAGATATAATGTGGATAATTATATATGTATATATATAATTACCAACATTCTCAGATATATGTATATATATATGTACCAACATTCTCAAATTATTAATTCACTCTAAGATTTTCTTATTTGTAATTAATTTTCAATAATGCTTTAGTTTATTGTGAAAGTGTGTATAGTGTCATCCTTTATATCTTTAATATTTTTTTTTGTTACTTTTTATTTGAGCTTACATTAAATTTTGGTTGATTGAATAGTTCTATATTGTGTTAACCCATATTGTTGGTGATCACTAGTTAATGGACTTAGCATTCTTGTGTAAAGTCTAGGTGAAGTAGAAGGGTGGACTTTTTTAGTTGACTGAAGCCTTTGATGAGCAGGTCCAGTCCAACTAGGATTATGTAGCTTAGTCTCCTCCATAACTTTATAAATACATATTATCTCATCACAATTATATACTTTTGATAATCAGATAAATAAACTGCTTCTAATTTAGAGATCTAAGAGGAAGACTTAGTTGATAGTATTACATTATTAAATTGTAAAAATTGCTATAGATCAATCAAATACGCACACCTAATTATTATATATTATTATCGTGTTTTATGTTATATATAAATTGATCTTGAGTTATTTATTATTAATTTTTCTAACATTTTTCTCACTTTGATTTTAGATTTGTGTGGGATTTATAACTTTATTGGCTTATTTTTCTCTCCTCCATTCTATCCTTAAAGCTCGTTACTTTAAAAACTTTTTTGTAAGCCCCTAATGGGTATAATTCTTCTTTCACCTTGAAAAGTCTTCTTTGGGGGCGTCAACTGCTCAAAAAAGGTCTTGTGTGGAAGATAGGTGCTGGTAATAATATTCCTTTGTCTGCCTCAAACTGGATCCCTGGTATCTCTCATCCCACCCTTATGCAACCCATTGATCCCCTTCATGCTTTTGTTTCTTTCTTTATCAACCTTGATATTACTTGGAATGTCCCTAAACTCAAACATTATTTTCCTTCATATCAAGTTGATCATATTCTTCAAATCCCTTTAGATCCTACTATGGTTGACTCTCTGATATGGGGTTTTCATCCTTCTGGTCTTATTTTTGTCAAATCTGCATATCATCTAGCCTCTTCTTCTGCCTCCATTGACTCACCTCCCTCCTCTAATCCGAACCCTTTTCAGCAGTGGTGGAAAGCTCTCTGGACGCTTCCCGTTCCCCCTAAAATCAAGCATTTCACTTGGAAAGCTTTCAACCATATTTTACCTTGTGCCTTAAATTTGTTTCATAAAAAAATTCTCCCGCAGCCATCTTGTTCAGTTTGTGGTAGTAATATGGAATCTGTCACACATGCCCTTGTGGATTGCCCCAGAGCAAGAAACATTTGGAAGCTTTCAAGATTCAAAATTTTTTACCATGATCACCGAAGAACAGACATCCATGAATTTTATCTCCAAGCAATGCAACTCATCTCAAAGCATGATTTCTCTCTTTTTGTTGCTTTCATTTGACACATTTAGAATACTAGAAACTCAATATTATTTAATAAATCTATTGCTCCTAACAATGTGGAAGAGTTTGTTTATAATTATTTACAGGATTACAATGAGGCCCAACAAAACAATCGTGTTGGTCATTCGGTTCTAGCCTCTAATCAGCTCACACACTATTCCCAATTGTTTTCAGTAGACGACTTTCATGAGGACTCCCCGGCTCTTTTTGTTGACGCAGCTTTAGACCATAAGCATGGCTTAACGGGGATTGGTTTCATTTTCAAGATTGGTCATCATCAGATTATTGCTTCGGAAAATCGTCTCTTGCCTGGTGCATCCACTCCTATTTTTGCAGAGGGTCAGTCTTTGTTGCAGGGGATATCTTGGTGTATTGACTCTCAGTTGAAGTCATAATTCATCTTCTCCGACTGTTTAAATTTAGTTTCAAAAGTTAATGGTGATTGGCAGGACCACTCCACTCTTTCTGGTCTTGTTTCTCAGATCAGGCTGTTCTTCTCCAACTTCTCTGATGCCTCCTTGAAGTACTTACCTCGCCAGTTCAACACAGCTGCCCATTCTCTTGCCAAGGATGCTATAAGGTTGCGTGAAGAAGGCCATGAGGGATTATTCTAATTCCTTTGTTGTTGCTGCTTGTGCTTAGTGGTGTTTTTCTGCAGCTTGTTACCTCTCTCAAAAAAAAATATATATATTAAAATTATTTTTTTAAAAAAAACCCATACTTGATATACTAATTAATTTTTTTTTAAAAGAAAACAGATATATTTTATAAACAGGCACAAAACTTAAAAAGTCTCAAAATACAAAACGAAGCTCAAAAAAGATTATTAAACAACAAAATTCATAAGAAGCCCTAGCCACCAAACACAGGATCTAATAATATTCTTAGACCTACATCAATGAGACAAAGATATATACTTCGAAAAGATTTCTAAATATTAAAAATTTTATTAAGTACAATACCAAACTCATTATAACTAATATATTTACTATTGAATTACGATAACAATCGAAAAAGGTTGTAACATTCTTAAACCCAAACCAAAGGCATAAAGATAGGCTATGAAATAGGGCCATTGCCTCTTCTACATGAGGCTCGAAGGTACTAATATATTTTCTTCACTTATATATAATTCTTTTAATTTTTTGGGGAAAAAATTGTGTGAAATTATTTATTTTTTATAATTTAATCCGTGCACGTATATTTTGCTCATTATTTAGTTACAAATAAAGTTCTAAAAAATTTGTAGAATAATATATGTGTATAGGAAAATTCTATAATGCATCCCCTTAAAAGAGATACACCCATACATTTCTATCTGTTTTAGTATTCGAAATAATTTTTTAGTCAAACTTTTTCTCATGGTTATATAAATTATACTTATTTAAGACATTCTACAAAATTTTAAGAAATTCAGAAAAGTTTAACACACTGAAAATTGCGTTCAAGTAGTGTGTTGCACGCGTGACTATTTTATTTTATACGCGTGTAAAATAGACTGTTTGAACATTCATTTTTATATTGTAAATTATTCCGAATTTCTTAAAATTTTATAAGATATCTTAAATAGCTATAATGTACATGAATATGAAAAAAAATAAAGTAAAAAATTTTTTTGGATGCCGAAACAAGTAGAGGGTGCATCAATACATCCATTTTAAAGGGGTGCATTGTAGAATCACCCTATGTGTATATATGTTAGAAAATAAGTAACATATTTTGGAATGTGTAAATTATAATTATAAACTGATATTTAAGTAAAATTATATATTCTTTTATAAAATCAATAAATCTATAATTTCTTCAAGAAAATAGCATATTCACATGCTTAAAATCTTTTGCCCGCCCAAATGAGATTACTTTGTCTCTTATTAATTTATAATTACACAATTAAATAAATAATCCAAATTTTTAAATAATTAATTTGAAAATTACCTTTTATAAAACAATGAGCCTTTCTTGGGTTTCCTCACACTACTTATCCGTGAGAATTAATTAATATATACAATATATTAATTTAATTAACTAATCATAATTAATTTGTAGTACTAATATATATAAAGTACATCTAAATATATGGTTTTAATATATATGATTTGATGATGAAGGAGATATATCATAATTAATTATCTTTGAAAAAAAGTACATTGATTAACTATAACTTAATAAAAAAAACTATTACTTAACGTAAGAAATGATTTTGAAGAAATAAGAAAACAAGGATGAATTAATTGTAATTAATTAAATGCATGTATGCATGCAATTCTTAGTTTACAAAAATGAGAATATTATATAATATAAATAATAATATAATATTTACTTAAGCTAGACAGTCTTTTTATTTTGCATTTAAAAAATATAATTAAATAAATTATATTATTAATAGATTAGATGTAGTGGCATTATTTGGATCAAAATAATTAATTACTCTTGCTTAAACTATACGTACGTACAAAATAAACCTCATGAGAGAATTGATATAATTTTTAACTAATTAAAACTAAAATATTTGTCCACTATGACATTTATTATATAAAAATATATATTCACAATTAATATAAAAGTGTCGAATTATCGACAAAGTAATACCATTAGGTTTAGTGAAAGAAACATCGATTTGTGTTTTCTTGAAGACACAAATATTTATAGAAAAATATGGGAATATTATTAATATATATAGGTGATTTTTGCATCTTCTCTCATAAATATAATATATATGTTCTAATATGTTTTTTGATTAAAGATATATGTAAATGGTAAGATTTCATTAATAGTCAAAGATATACATATGAAATTTTAAATTACTTTCTTAATGTGTACTTATCTTAATTAAACATATATTGTATATTTTAATAATATAATAAAATGTGAGTATTATTCACACATCAAATTATGAGATCAGTATATATAAAAAGAAAATGATGAGAAAATTTATTTTTTATTTTTCTTAGCTCCGATTTACTAGCTATATATATGTGCTCCTTAAAAAAAGAAAGAAAGAAGAAGCTATAATAATTAAATAATAAATAGAATTAATTATAAGTTGCTATAGTAACCCTTCTAATTTACTTATAATATTACCTATATATATTTGTTTCAATTTAATTTTTTTTTTAAAAAAATAAATAAATTATATATCAGTACTGGGAAATTAATATTATTTCAACATTAATTACGTACTAATTGATGTCAGAAAATTAGTTACTATGACGATATAAAAGATATCTATAATATAAGGTTGCTAAAAATAAAAAAAAAAATTCCTTAAAGGCTCGTTTTGTACGTCATATTGTATTATATTACATTGTATTGGATTGGATTGTGTTGTATTGTATTGTATTAGTATTACTTAATATGTTTGGTATTAACTTGTATTAATAAACTGTGTAAAGTTATAATATATTTTCAATACACTCGACCCCAACACCAACTACGAGTTCGGGTCCGATTCTGGGGTTTGGGGTCAGGGTCTGTGTCTGGGTCTAGGTACGCGATCCGAGTCCAGGTCCGGATCTGAATCTGAGTCCGGGTCCCGAGTCCGAGTCCGAGTCTTGGTCCCGAGTCCTGATCCGAGTCCGGGTCTCAGTTTGGGTCCCTGGTCCTGGTTCTCGGGTCCGGGTCCGGGTCAAGGTCTCAGGTATATGAGTCTTGGGTTCAGGTCTAGGTCTTGGGTATGACTCCCGTGTCCAGGTCCAAGTCTCAGGTCCGGATTGGGGTCCGGGTCCGGGTCCGGGTCCGGGTCCTGGGTTTGGGTTCGGGTCCGGGTCCCAAGTCCCAGTCTGGGTCTTGGGTCCCGAGTCCCGGTCTGGGTCCGGGTTCGGGTCTCGGGTCCAAGGTTCAGGTTCGGGTCCCGAGTCTCGGTCTGGGTCTAGGTCCGAGACCGGGTTCCGAGTCTGGGTTCCGGTCCGGTCTGAGTCTAGGTCCAGGATCCTAGGTCCCAGTCTAGGTTCTGGGTTTGGGTCTGGATCTCGAGTCCCGATCTAGGTCCCGAGTCCCGGTCTGGGTCTTAGGTTCCAGTCCGGGTCTGGGTTTAGGTTTGGGTTCGGATCTGGGTCTCGGGTTCGGGTTCAGGTCGGAGATTGGTGTTGACCTTGAATCTCTTGTAAATATTATAATACAAGCTAATACAGACCATTTATTTTGTACTAAATAATACAACATACATTGTATTAGAAATTTTAGTAGTAATAATTAATACAATACATTGCTTTATCCAAACATAGTGTTATTTATCATTTAATACAATACGATCTTTATACAGCGTACCAAACAAGCCTTAAGAGTACTAATTACGACTTCACGTTATAATTTCTTATTAGTTAATTTTCTACCTTCAAAATTATATGTTGGGATATTTTTTTTTTTAATTTTTTATGTCAGTATTTGTTATAGTTATAGTCATCTCATTTATAAATTTTAGAAAATTCTGAATACTTTACAGTACTGGAAACAAAGATTCTTAATATTCCAACAGCATGTTCATAAAATTTTAAATTTATTTTCGATACTGTAAACAATTTTTAAAATTTTACAGGAATGATGTTGAATGATGTTGAGTATAAAAAACACTACTATATATATGAAAAATGATAATAACATATACCTTTTTAGCATATACATAAATATTTGTACATTCTAATTTCTGAATTTGGATTATTTTTGTAACCATTCAGAAAATATATATATAATATTTGTAAAAATAATAATATTTTTACGTTTACTTACAATTTGATAACATCATAGAACGTACGCAATAGTAATTAAATCAATCATTAATTAATAAATACCACACGAAGAAAATATGTGAGTTAGGCTATATAACTTTACATTCACTCTCTATACATAATTTTTAATTATATTCGATATATAACTTAATTAAATAAATCTTGTTCTTATCTTCACATCAATATAAAGTAATAATTATTAATCTTCTTAATTTGTTCTTATCTCTATAGACTATACCCCACTATAATTAATGTAGTCATCAATTATTTATTTCTCTTAATTAATTATATGTTGTCACAAAAATGTATTTTTTTAAAATTAATTTAGGCAACTTTAATTAATTTGATGTTTTCTTTTAAAGAAAAAGTAAAAAGAATTATTTTTTTTATAAGTAGTAAAAAGAATTACTCGATTTTGTTTTTATTTAGACACACTATAAAAAAATTTATTTTGTCACAACAAAATTTGTGACTAAAAGTAAAAAAAATTATGACTAATTATAAATTATTATTCTTATGTTGTGATTAAAAAGGTATTAGTCACAAAAATTACAATTTGTTGTGACTAAATGTATTTTTAGTCACAAAACTTAGTGTGACTAAAACTAAATTACTGACAACTTGTGACTAAAGACTATATTTTAGTCACTAACATTTTGTTGTGACTAAAAGTCACATTTAATCACAAAAATATTATATTATGACTAGAAAATTGTTACTTAAAAGTAATAATTTTTTGTAATGACACTTTCCACTTTATTTTACTGGTTTACCACTTGTAGAGAGCAAAAAAATGAAGTTAATGTGGTCTCAAGTTATCTAGATTGGATATACTTGTAGAAAAAGACAGTTGAAAGTGCAAAAAATAGAATTTTAATAATGATTTGGTACTATAAACATATAGGTAAAGAAGATGTTTTATGGTTTGAGAAGCTACTTCAATATTTTGTCAAAGTGAGTTGTAAAGCTTGTATAGAGATATCAGGCCTTTTAAGGTGCTATTAGAATGTACATGGCTGTTGATTAGCTAGATGCAATATATTTTTTGATTTCTTTAAAAAGAAAAAAGAAAAAATTAACGAACATGGTCATAAAAAAAATTAACTCAAAATGCTCTCTTGAATACAGATAAGAAATATATTAAAACAAACCTTTTAGTTAGGGCTTGTTTGGTACACAATGTTATAGTGTATTGTTTTAGTATTATTTAATACAATACTATGTATGATTGATATTAACTTGTATTAATAGGTTATGTAAAATTAATTATAATATATTTACAATAAACTCGACCCCAACCTTGACCCTAACCTAGACTTGGACCCCGACCTAGACCAGGACCCGAGAGTCAGACTCAGAACCAATCCTGAACCCCTAACCTGAACCCAGGACCAAGATCAAGACTCAGGCTTGGCGTGCCCGAGGTTCAAAGTTCTAGGTTGGAATCTGAATCCTAGTCTAGGGTTCTAATCTGAGGTATGAGGTAAAGATTGATCCAAACTCTTTGTAATATTATAATACAAGCTAATATGGATAATTTATTATGTAATAAATAATATGATATATGTTGTTGTATTAAAATATAAAGTCGTAATAATTAATACAATACAATATTTTATTTTATTTAAATATAGTATTATTTGTTATTTAATACAAGGCTAATTAGCAATTTCTCCCCCCTCCCCCAAACTTTGACATATACCAAATCATGTCCTTTGAATTTTTTTTTGCCGTTGAAAATTCTCCCTAAACTATTGAGATTGTTAGATTTAAGAACTTTTGTCTAATTTCATTCAATTTTACTGTTTCAGTGATTGTTTATGTACTAAACCATGCTCCCCAGACTTTGATCTATACCAAATCATGCCCCTCAAACTTTGATATGTACTAAATCATGCTCCTTGAACTTTCATCCATGTTAGAAATGTTTTACTAAAATTAGATAAAAGTCCTTAAATTTAACAATCTTAATAGTTCATGGGAAATTTTTAATGGCTAAAAAAGTTCAGGTGGCATGATTTAGTACATATTAAAGTTGGGGAGGAAAAATTGTTAATTAATTAGCCTTAATACAATACAATTCTTATATGACATACCAAAGAATCTATTAGAATATACTACATAAATAATTAAATTCAATTTTTTTTCAAGCTAAAGAAAATAGTGAGACCTTTTCACTTTAATAATTTAGAGTGAAATGTGTATAAAAACTTGTATATTATTGACAATGCAAGGGACTTTTCGCCATCCAAGTCATAAGTGGAAAACATTAAAGCCTTTTTGAAAAAAAATAACATCTATTTTCTTTTTGAATAATTATCTTTTTTACCCCTTGTACTTATGACACTATACTATTATGCCCCTTAATCTATTCAGCTTGTTACAAATAGTCCTTGTATAATTTTATATGCATACATTTAGTCCTTCTGTTTATTTTATTTAAAAATACTGTTTGTATTGATGAGGTGGTATTATAACAAAGGATATAGTAGTAATTTCATCTCTTTTTAGAGGGAAAATTGACTATGAGGTGGCATAATAACTAACAATGAAAGATGATTAAAAAATGATTTCATAACCTTTTAAAAAAAATTTAATAAAAATAATTTTATTAAAATAATTCCAATCCTTTTTTAGCAGTTCAAATTAGAAAAAGGTGTAAAATTAGGATTCTAGAGTATTTGAAGAGATGGATATCACTAGAAAGAATATGAGATTTTTGGAAAATTAAGGTAATGATATTCTATTTTTTGGATGTTATTTTTCATTTTTTTTTTCCTGTGATTGTAATTTTTATGACTTGTAATTTATTTTCCTAATGCTATATAATTTTTCAACTACTATCTATGTATAATGCCACATTATTAATTTAACAGTCAACTTTAGTCAATTTTAACAGAATTAGATAGAAGGATTATACTATTCCAACTGATATATTTTAGGGGGTATTTTTAACTACACTTATAAATTAAGGGGCATCATAGTATAGTGTCATAAGTACAGGGACTAAAAAAGCTAATTATTCTTTCTTTTTTGTTCATTTTTTTGCTTCAAAAAAGTAATTTTTCTTACTTTTTATAATTTCTAATTAATAATTTTATTCCAGCTATACATAGATTCTACTTTGATTTTTAAAAAAGTATAAAGGCTGTAGTCTTTGAAAATGGATAATAATAATATACTTTAATATAAGAAGGTAATGATTATAAAGCATAATTTTACATTATGTATGGTTGTGATTGACACTCATATATTATATCATAAATTATAGGCATATAATCATATCTATGAGTAAATATTATATGGTTTGTACTATGATCTATTAAATTAATTAAGAGTACGAAAATATTAATTATTTTTGAATAATATTAAAAGTTTGTTTGGTACGTCATATTGTATTATATTGTGTTGAATTGTATTGTATTAATATTAGTTAATACAATATTATGTTTAGTATTAACTTTTATTAATAGGTTGTGTAAAGATATATATTTTCAAAAAACTCGACCCCAACACCGACTACAGTTCGAGTCTGGGGTTTGGTCTAGGTCTCAGGTCTAGGTCCGAGTCCTGAGTATTTAGGTCTGCATCCGTGTTCGTGGTCTACGTTCGGGTCCTGAGTCTCAGGTCTCAGGTTTGGGTCGTGTCTGAAGTCCGAGTCCAGGTCCGTATTGTAGGTCCAAATTCGGGCCCGAGTTTTGAGTTCGAGCTGCGGGCTCTAGTGCTGGTCCTAGTTTGGGTACAGTCTGAGTCTCGGGTCTAGGTTGGTTCCCGAGTCCAGGTTTGGGTCCTGTGTCCGAGTCCAAATTTAAGTCCCTCGATCTGGATCAGAGATCAGGATTGATCCTGAATTCTTTGTAAATATTATAATACAAGTTAATACAGACTATTTGTTATGTATTAAATAATACAACTTACATTGTATTACAATTTTTTATCGTAATAATTAATATAATACATTACTTTATTTAAAAACACACTACTATTTATTATTATTTAATACAATACGATTTTTATACGAAATAAGAAAATATATATAAATATATATATGTGGATTGGTCCCCTCTCCACCACCCTAAAAAATATATGTAATAAATATTTTCCCCCTTGATCTTGTCAAATTTTCCCATCTTTACTTTGGTAGTAATTAATTTTTAGTCAAATAATAATTTATAACCATTATTAAAATATGATATAGTAGAGTAGATTATTGATTATATATATGTTTTTATTATTGAATATTGATTATATATATTCACTTGGTTTTTGTTACAAGAGAGGAATACATTTTTGTTACTTTAAAATAAAAACAATCTATAGAATTAATTAAATAAAATGGATTAGAAAATTTCAAAGTGTGTATTTGATTTTCTCGTAATTATTTTACTTGTCGTGCGCTCATATGGGCCAGCTGATCATTTCAATATATATGTACCTACTTAAAATTTATATTAATAAAGAAATAATGGAATATAATATATATACCAACAAACACTTCAATTTTTATATATATATATAACTAGAAATAATCACCTATTATCTGTAATATTAAAAAAAATTAATCCAGCAAAAAGAAAAAGACAATTTATTTTATATATCACTGCAAAATTCTTTATTTTTAGTCACAATAAAATTTTGTGACTAAAAATAAAAAAAATCGTAATTAATTATAAATTAGTATTTTTTATTTTGATTAAAAGATCTGTAACTAAAATTATTAGTCAAAAATTATAATTTATTGTAGCTAAATGTACTTTTAGACACAATACTTGTTGTGACTAAAAGTATATATTAATGATAACTTGTATCTAAAAATTATGTTTTAGTCACAAAAAACTTATATTGTGATTAAAAGTTTATCATTAAAGTAACTATTTTTTGTAGTGTATACACAACACATAAACCTAATATATATATACTAGAATATTATTACGTAATTCCACGTGTACTTATATTTTTAATTTTTATTTATGTGTATTTTAAAATTTTATAAATTAAAGAAAATCACTTTTTAATTTTTTTTTTTAAAAAATAATATTTAAAGTTTATAAAAATTTTAAAAAAATAAATATAAAATTTAAAAATAATAAAATTGAGCATACTCTTAATATTAAAAATATCAATAAAAAAAATAATAATGTTACAAATAGTATAGTAATATTTATATAAATTTAAATTAATTTAAAATTGGTTATACCAATTATAATCTAAAACAAATAATATTATTATTTTTATATATTTATAAAACTAACTCTACTAAAATCATTAAATTTTATAATAAAATATTTTATATTCTTAAAATATTTTATTAAATCAATAAATTTTTTTAAATAATAATATTTTATATTTGTGGATTTTCTTATGTGCATTAATGTATTTTGTTTATATCTCTATAACTATTAAATTATGTTGTTAATTATGGAGAACTAACTAAGTATATATCAAACTATAGTATATATGACCATCAATAAAATTTAAGTACATAATAGAAAACAAAATTTACTCCCTATATATATATATCATGTATATTTATATGAATAAAATTCAAAGTTGATATAATAATTTCTTATTACCATCATTGATATATTGACTGTATATATATATGTGGGGCAAACTGTTTACAGGACTTAGATGATCAAAGGTACCAACTTGAAGAAATATGTAAATTCAAATGATTAAAGTTTTGAGATATTTAGAAAGATATAATATGACCATATATATGATCAAAAATAATGAAAAGGGAAAAGAGTATATAGTCCCAGAAATTAACTTGATTGATCATCATGTGATCATAATATAATATAAGATGATATATATATATATATTATATATATATGTGTGTGCGATTGATGAGTAGGTGTGATGGTCATATTGAAATTGTAGTTTGTCGTTTTGTGTATACAATGTCCATTTCAGCAATTGGAAAGAGAGATATAATACAACTTTTTATAAGCACACATTGGCTGGTCATGTCTCTCTCTATCCATATATACTATCATTTATCTATACATATATACATATGATTTTGTCCCGTGTACTTTCACGGAATGCATTTTGTGATGTACGGTAGCCGTCAGATGAGGAACTTATTTGATCTAACGACTGAGATTGATCTAGGGGTAATTAGAGTTAAAAAGTAGAACATACCCTGACACTCATTTAATGTACTCCGAGACCCATCTAATGTACCACGGAATACATTCCGTAAAAGTATATCACGAGACAAAATCGTATCCCTATATTTATTTATATATTTGCTTCAAACTTTTAATTCCAATCATATGTAACTACGTATATAAATATACCTAGCTAATGGTGCTACTTTTGTGTTTTCAATATTTGGCTAATTATATGATTTTTGGTTTTCCAAATTTTGATACGTATGTTTTAAATTTTTAAGGGCGTTAATTTTTTTTTTTTTAAATTATTGAAATTGTTAGATTTAAATTTTTTTTATGTAATGTCATTTAATTTTACTATTGTGGTAATTATCTATATATATTATTTAGTACGTAGTGTATCTCTCAAATTTAATATCCATTATAAATTGTGTCTCTTAAAATTTGATATTTACTAAATCGTGTCTCTGAACTTTGACATGGACTTGTTAATTCAATTTTTGGCATATTTAATTAACAAAAATATTTTATTATTTATTGTATATTTCGGCTGATGTGTATTAAATTGGTGTCCATATTTTGTGTATTTAAATTTAGAAGGAAAGTTGTCTAACTTTCTTATTTTTGGAAAAAAGGTAAAATTGGTAAGTTTGATTACACAATTAATTCTTATCTAACCAGCTGGTATATTTTGATCTTGTGTGAGTTTCCTATTTTCTTAGATCGATCTGATTTCTTGAAGAGAAAACCGGAGCTAAACTTTCATTTTCTATAAAAGGAAAGTCGTACTTACTGCCCACGATTATGTAAGTACAGAAATAGAAATTCCTGGGCTGATTGAAGAAATATTTTAGGGAAGTTTCTAGTGGGCTGGGGATCTTGTTCAGACCATGTGTAAGCTGTCAATAAGGTGTATATTGATTATAAATACACCTTATAAAAGCTAGGTTTAGTATCTCTTTCATACAATTAAAATTGTATTCATATCTTAAGGAAAGAGTGTCTTTGTTATGTAGAGAAGAGTTGTTCGACTCTTACTCCGTTTATTTGTAGTTTGTATTGTCTTGAGTCTGTATTCAAGTCTAGAAAGAAGAAGAACATCAGTGCAACCTTCGGGAGAAGGTTTTACAAAGCTTTCGAGAGATTGCTTTTCAAGTTTTGCATCGGGAGGAAGCAAGCACTCAACCTTCAGGAGAAGGTCTTACAAAACTTTCGGGAAATTGCTTTTCAAATCTTGCATCGGGAGGATTCAAGCACTCTTCAAGGTGATCGAAGGGATTTCAAGCTCTTGGAGCTTTATCAAGATTCGGTTAGTAGGTGGAATACATCAAGCTTGCGACATATAATAAGAGGGAGTCTATTTATGCATAAGTCAATTACTTTGTATTATTGAGACCGATCTAATGAATCTTATCTCTGGGTGTGATCCCGTGGACTAGTAACAATCTGAAAGGATTGTTGAAACCATGTACAAAAACCTTGTGTGTTTTTACTTTTCTGCACTGTTTATTTTTCTGGTTTCTTCTAGAGTTACATAGTTATTTTCTGTAACTACGGAAAAACTATTTTCAGTGCCAGTTTTATTATTCCGCATTTAATTAAATAATTAAACTGGGAATATTAAAATACGGAATTTCAGGACTAAATTATACCTTCCAACCTTTTGTTAGGTTTCCGTTAGTAAAATTGAACAAAAATGTAACGCCCCGATATTTTGCCTTATTTTACAAAAATACTATTTTCATGCATAATTTGAAAAGATAAAAAAAAAATAATTTAAATACAACAGTGGATTTTAAAAAAAATCAAAATGCAACAGAGAAGGATCCTTCATTTGTAAAACAAGATACAGTAAGTAAATAATTTTAAATAATGCATTTCCACTGTGTTAGATTTATCAACTGCTTAAAATAAAACTAAGGCACCACTGGCGTTCTAGATCGTTTGTCCGCCCGTAGCCGCTCACAGTATACGTACCGAACCGACCCCCGCTCACTATACATACTTCCCCGTCTAATACTGTAGGGAAAGTAAGGGGGGTGAGCTAAAAGCTCAGTAAGGAAATGCTTATCAAACAATACCATATAATATCACACATACCATTAATGTATTTATTAAGTTTTAGCAATATCATACATGCTCTTTTATAACTATAACCAAATAACTGTACATATAGAAACCTTTATCATACAAGTCTATACTATTTGTTCACACCGTACACATATACAGAGATCATAACTCCAATATCATACTCATAACATAATCATATCAATACTATAGATAATAATAACATTATCACAACATTGGCATATCATAGCCATTACTTACATAACCGGAGCCTAGCGACCACAATATCACGGGCCTAATCTGCCCATATAATAACATGGGCCTATGCAGCCCTACCATTGTTATAGGATAGGGTATCTCTATATTCAACAGTAACATCACTGTATCATACCCACCATAACAATCTCATACACGACTCAGTAAAATGTAGGGTAGGATATCTCTACATTCAACGGCCTTATCCCGTATCATACCCCACCATGGTCCCTCACTTTACCTGAGACGTTAGCATACAACATACAACATATAACATACAACAATACACCATACACCATACAACATACAATACACAACATACAACATACACATATACAAGTCATAACAACCATAATTTATATATCAATTTACGAATATTGTGTCCATACCACACATTCTCAGTACCATATACAGACTTATAATAACAAATCATAACTCATATTTCAGTACACAAAGAATCCAAATTTATGCAGATAAACACATATAACACTATCTAATTTCCTTACCTCAAATCCCGCTGCTTAAACTTGTTATCTCGTCACTACTACCTATAATAACACATGGGTCAAGGCCCTAACATTAAAATTCACACTCTTACAGTACAGCAGAAAGAATACTATTTTTGACCAATAACTACACGAATTCAGTAAAAGTTTCCTTCATAAAAATTATAGGAAATTTAATTATCTTTCCAACGATATATAGATCATTAAAAATGGATTAAAACTGAGGGAGTTATGATAGTTTTACTGAAACTATTTCTGAGAAGGAATATGGAGTAACGAATCACAGGAGACATCGAAAATACAAAGTTTTGATACTGAAATATTCCAAATCAGAGAATACTCTCTTCATAAAAGTTTTAGAAAATCAAATTCCCTTTCTAATGACACTAAAATCTTTAAAATCGGAGTTATAACGTAAGAGATATAGATATTATACCGAAACAGTTTTCTAGAAATCCTGAAACAAATGGATTTCGAACTACAGCAATAAAACAATAATTTTGACTTAGAATAATCAATAATTAGTGAATGGTTTCTTCATAAAACATTTGGAAAATTGAATTATCTCTTCAACAGTACCAAGATCGCTAGAATCGGATCATTATTCAGAGAGATATTCGGATTTTACTGAAACAACTTATATAGAAAATATGAAAAACGATTTACAACAAACAGCGTAAAAATACTAATTTTTGACATAGATAAATTTCGATTCTGTAAAATCTTTCTTCATAAGAATTATAGGAAATTTAATAAGCTTTCTATAGACACCAAGATTGCGAGAATCAGATGAGTATTTAAAGAGATATGACAGTTTTACTGAGACATGTTTCATTCTGAAAAATAAGAAAAGGAGACCTACGAAAATTCTCCTATTGTGATCAATAAATAAGTTAATGTAGAGTTTCTTACCTCAAATACATCAAGCTACTTGGATCGATAGACATAAGATGATGGTGATCAAAGATGAGAGTGAAGAGTGGTATAGATTTGGCTAAGGATGTAATGGAAAGATGACTTGAAAATTTTTAGGGTTAGTGCTTGCTCAAATAGGTGGGAAGAATAGAACGATATAATTTTAGGGTTAATGAAACCTATACTATTCTGAAATCTTATTAGCTTTAGTTTTATGAATAATAATAATATTAACATAATAACAATAATAATATGATAAATTATTAAATAAACAAATATCTAACTTTTAAATTTAAATTGTAAGCTCTCAATCTCGTAACTTTAGGGCTTAGTTTTGACCTAGAAAAATTACGAATTCTGATATAGTTATTTCTACAAAATTTATAGATCTTTAAATTATCTTTCCAACGCCACTGAAATCACCTCAATCCGAGCTCTAGAACTCCAGATATGATCATTTTAGTAAAACAGTTTTTAATCCTGCGAATTTATCCAAACCTACGAATTTTTAACATTAATTAATTAAACTCACTAAATATATTATAAAACCCTAATGGACCTTCATATTGGGCTTTAATTAAACGATTACTTACTCTGTAAAAATACCATAATATTTTACTTTCGTAGTTAATACAACTTTAACTCTCTCACAGAAAATTGGTACAACTACTCTAAGCAATAATATCAACTCACTAACAGGCACGAAAAGCAAAGATAATTATCGCTTTCAATTAATATCCAAAAAAAAAAAAATTAAATACTATTTTAATGCTGGATATTACATTCTACCCTCCTTAAAAGAAATTTCGTCCTCGAAATTTAACCAACACTCGGGGTGTTGAGTCGTCATGTCTTTCACCAACTTCTTGCATTACCTCATTATCTACCATATATATATGGACCCAATAAACATGCATTTAACCTATGTCTTATCGGTCAATCCATAACACATAAAATATACACAACTTAATTAAGTATTATTATTTCTCTATACATTACTTTAAATACCAAAATATACTCCATCATAATAACTTACATATACATGCTTTGAATACATAAGTTTTGCAATCACATGCTCGTAATATATGAAAAGTTTTTCTTTCTCTTATGACCATCCTTACATGCCATTAAGAGTGAAATTATTTATTCTTCTATGAGCATCCTTACATGCCATTAAGAGTGAAATTATTTATTCTTCTATGAGCATCCTTACATGCCCATTTAGAGTCACAGTATTTATTCTCTAAATGAACATCCTTACATGTCACTTGAGAACACATTAAACAATACAAAATAACAAACACAAAGAGTAGGGTAAAAGATCTTATGCAAACTTCTCTTTAATTATTCCCATTCTCTCGTTGAATGTTATTACAGACTAAAATCTTACTCTCTCTACATCTTTTTTTTTTCCAATTTGTAAAGCTACGGTGTCATTCTTGCAGTTTCATAGTTGTTACTCATCGATAGATACTTTTTCCATGGCACTTGGAAATAAACATGGAATCTCTTTAAAAGGTCTTCTATGTATAAATGTTTAACTATCTATCCGACCACCTTTTTGTCTAACGTTCACTTCTTAATTTCTTTTATCCATGCATTCGTTGCACTTGTCATGACTTCCCATTTTCCAAGATAATCGTCTTTGGATCCTTTTGTTGTACGATTTTTGTATCACTTTCTATTGTATTTTCTTTGCTAATCTCTCTTTTGGTGCTTGGTCCTCCATTACCCCACTTGATCAAGTTGACTTGATTATGAGATTAGCTAGTTTTCTATACTAACTTTTATCTACTTTGGTATTACATCGATATAGTGATGAAGTTTAAATCTGTAATGTCTTAGATAGATTCTAATAGTTATGTTCAATGATTGCTTCTTCTAATATACTGACCATCGAGGTATCACATAACTTCATACTTATCATAGCATTGATTATTCCAGCCATATTCATATCCTATATATATTGTAGCCTTCTTTAATTCACCAAAAAAAAAAAATATCTCAACTTCTTAATTGTACCTCTAAATCTTCCAAATCTCTTAAACATACATTCCAATGCGATTATTTACTTAAGACTATAACATATATGTATTAAAACATAGAAAGCACACTAATAACCCCTTTAAAATAAGTTCAATCCTACCATAGCTTATCGTAGCCCAACTTATTTATTATTTGTTGACTTTTAACAATAAGTCAACCATACCAATCTCATAATGTATTGATCATCCAAGTTATCGGGGTAAGGATACTATATATATAATTTGCAAACTATGCCGAAACGGACCTTACTCTGTCCATCACTATTATACCTCATACCCCTACTTGTATTTGATTTATTCTTGGGAGACTCACTATTTATAATTCCTTAGTCGGGAATTTTTATTCTTACTTCCCATACTACCTTTAAGCATAGTCAATAATTTGTTCAAGCGTCTCATTTTACATCCAAACGCCACCAAATTATCAATACCTATCTTGTTTTTTTCTTCTTCTAACTTTGCACTTTCAATTGGACAAGACTTAGTAGTGTGCAATAAGTTAGTTATTGTCGACTTGAGAGAGTCCTTCCAAAGATCTCTATTGCGGCTTTTAGATTGAGAAAAATATCTAATATTTTTCCTTTTTTTTTTTGCTCTTAACAATTTTAGCTTTTGACAAATCCATAGTCATTTTCTTCTCGGGCAACATAGGGCCTAGAAACACCATCTCTTTTCGGCGAGGCTGGACTTTGTGAGTTTTCCTCTTAGTTTCTCATTAGATGACACTCCAACATACTTATACTATTGCCCTTAATATAAGTCGTAATTGGATTGTAGTATCCATTGCTTACGTTGTGCCTTGAATTCCTTTATGTTGCATGAGTGTATTTTCTAATCCCAACAGTTATCAAAAACTTGTATAGTCCTTGACATGCCATGACATTCTTCAATATATCATGTTACTTTGGTCCTAATTGTGTCTCACTTTTCTCCTGTCTCTAAGTGAGGCTTTCCTAACATTTTCTCATTGAGCTATACTCCACACCATTGTTGTTGCATCAGTGAGTATTTGGAATCTAGGGATGTCACCCTTGAATGCTAATTCCTCCTCTTTCTCGAAGTTTTGAATTTGCGATCTACTCTACATAGTTGTTTGTTGTACACCATGTTGCATCCACAATCTCTTAGTTGTGTAGTTGTGATCAATTCCAGAGTAGTCACCCTCTTAGTTGTCTCTCATTCATGTTGTACCCAAATTGTTAGGCTGTGCACGGACCTTTTTTTGTCTTTCTCCTTTGAAAATGTCTCTGTCGAAGCCATACACATTTTTCTACATTATCTCCTCCACCAAGTAGATGACCTTGAGTTTAAAGTTTACAACTTTCCTTCGGTAATCTAATATTTGTTGATGCTCTGCTTATCTCTTAGTGTTTAAGATACCTTCATAAGTTATTACCTCAGTAATTTTATCATGTCTCTTTCTAACTTCTCATTTTGGATTCTATTGACACTACCTCCTTTACTGTAATGATGGCATCGTCTCTCACGACTCATTTATAACATACTTATCTCCAATGTCTTTGCATACGGTACTCATACTTCTTACCATCTAACTTAAGAGTGTGTAACTTATAGAATATCCAACAAGATAGTACCTTCTCCTTAAAGATCTATTATTTCATCCTTCTTAATAAGTAGGTTTCGTAAATTATACTGTCCCAGTCTGGTATAACGTCTACTATTCTAAGTCATCCCTACTTCCTATATGTTGGGCTTCCATTCATGGCTAGGTGTAGAGACCGCTTCTTGACCATTCATAGATAGGTGAAAATATATGCGTCGGTACTTAGTTGGCTATTGGTACATTTCATTATGTGCTTGAAGTTCCACTTCTTAGTGTTGGTGATATTTCTGCGAGCTGTGAAAACTCTTCAACAAATTGCCTTAGTCATGCTCGTAGTCCTTCCAATACCTCTATTAGATCGTTAGCCTTAACTATTATTGGGTTTTCTAGAACATCAACCATACGTAGATTCGTGGAACACACATCCTTAGCCCCACCTCATTGGTCGTTCTTTTCACATTGATTCTAGCGATCTTCTAGTTTCATGTGTGAGCTCTTACAAGAAAGGTTAATTTAATAGAAACAAAAGAAGTTCAATTATAGGAGAGAAGATTCCATGAATATATCTAAACTTAATGTTGTCGAAGCTTAACTAGTAATATTCTATTTATCAAACAAAATCTTATGAATTCTAATATAATTTATTCTAAATTTTCAAGAAAGGAACAACTGTCCTTCCTAGTTTCAATTCAAGACAATAAAGAAAAATAAAACCTTTTCATATTCTTCATAAAAAGTGTAATCAATCATAACGGGTAATATACTCTTAATTTCTCTAAGCACCCACTTAGGATGAGCCACTAATTCTAGAAACATATTTTAACAAAAATCTATGTATCACATATAAAACTATTAATGGCAATACCAAGAAAATTAAAACTAACACTTACATAATAGTGAGAGGGATCTTTTTCGGTCTTACGTATGTATACGTGAGTATCCTTCGGGCTAACGGACGATCGGCTACGATACCAGTAACGCCCAGATATTTTGCCTTATTTTACAAAAATACTATTTTCATGCATAATTTGAAAAGATAAAAAAAAAATAATTTAAATACAACAGTGGATTTTAAAAAAAATCAAAATGCAACAGAGAAGGATCCTTCATTTGTAAAACAAGATACAGTAAGTAAATAATTTTAAATAATGCATTTCCTTGTGTTAGATTTATCAATACGCTTAAAATAAAACTAAGGCACCACTGGCGTTCTAGATCGTTTGTCGCGTAGCGCTCACGGTATACGTACCGGGCTGACCACACTCACTATACATACTTCACATCGTCTAATACGTAGGGGGAAAGTAAGGGGGGTGAGCTAAAAGCTCAGTAAGGAAATGCTTATCAAACAATACCATATAATATCACACATACCATTAATGTATTTATTAAGTTTTAGCAATATCATACATGCTCTTTTATAACTATAACCAAATAGCGTACATATAGAAACCTTTATCATACAAGTCTATACTATTTGTTCACAGTACACATATACGAGAGATCATAACTCCAATATCATACTCATAACATAATCATATCAATACTATAGATAATAATAACATTATCACAACATTGGCATATCATAGCCATTACTTACATAACCGGGCCTAGCACGACCACAATATCACTGGCCTAATGCCCATATAATAACATGGGCCTATGCGGCTACCATTGTTATAGGATAGGGTATCTCTATATTCATGATAACATCACTGTATCATACCCACCATAACAATCTCATACACGACTCAGTAAAATGTAGGGTAGGATATCTCTACATTCAACGGCCTTATCCCGTATCATACCCCACCATGGTCCCTCACTTTACCTGAGACGTTAGCATACAACATACAACATATAACATACAACAATACACCATACACCATACAACATACAATACACAACATACAACATACACATATACAAGTCATAACAACCATAATTTATATATCAATTTACGAATATTGTGTCCATACCACACATTCTCAGTACCATATACAGACTTATAATAACAAATCATAACTCATATTTCAGTACACAAAGAATCCAAATTTATGCAGATAAACACATATAACACTATCTAATTTCCTTACCTCAAATCCCGCTGCTTAAACTTGTTATCTCGTCACTACTACCTATAATAACACATGGGTCAAGGCCCTAACATTAAAATTCACACTCTTACAGTACAGCAGAAAGAATACTATTTTTGACCAATAACTACACGAATTCAGTAAAAGTTTCCTTCATAAAAATTATAGGAAATTTAATTATCTTTCCAACGATATATAGATCATTAAAAATGGATTAAAACTGAGGGAGTTATGATAGTTTTACTGAAACTATTTCTGAGAAGGAATATGGAGTAACGAATCACAGGAGACATCGAAAATACAAAGTTTTGATACTGAAATATTCCAAATCAGAGAATACTCTCTTCATAAAAGTTTTAGAAAATCAAATTCCCTTTCTAATGACACTAAAATCTTTAAAATCGGAGTTATAACGTAAGAGATATAGATATTATACCGAAACAGTTTTCTAGAAATCCTGAAACAAATGGATTTCGAACTACAGCAATAAAACAATAATTTTGACTTAGAATAATCAATAATTAGTGAATGGTTTCTTCATAAAACATTTGGAAAATTGAATTATCTCTTCAACAGTACCAAGATCGCTAGAATCGGATCATTATTCAGAGAGATATTCGGATTTTACTGAAACAACTTATATAGAAAATATGAAAAACGATTTACAACAAACAGCGTAAAAATACTAATTTTTGACATAGATAAATTTCGATTCTGTAAAATCTTTCTTCATAAGAATTATAGGAAATTTAATAAGCTTTCTATAGACACCAAGATTGCGAGAATCAGATGAGTATTTAAAGAGATATGACAGTTTTACTGAGACATGTTTCATTCTGAAAAATAAGAAAAGGAGACCTACGAAAATTCTCCTATTGTGATCAATAAATAAGTTAATGTAGAGTTTCTTACCTCAAATACATCAAGCTACTTGGATCGATAGACATAAGATGATGGTGATCAAAGATGAGAGTGAAGAGTGGTATAGATTTGGCTAAGGATGTAATGGAAAGATGACTTGAAAATTTTAGGGTTAGTCTTGCTCAGATGGGTGGGAAGAATAGAACGATATAATTTTAGGGTTGAAACCTATACTATACCGAGATCTTATTAGCTTTAGTTTTATGAATAATAATAATATTAACATAATAACAATAATAATATGATAAATTATTAAATAAACAAATATCTAACTTTTAAATTTAAATTGTAAGCTCTCAATCTCGTAACTTTAGGGCTTAGTTTTGACCTAGAAAAATTACGAATTCTGATATAGTTATTTCTACAAAATTTATAGATCTTTAAATTATCTTTCCAACGCCACTGAAATCACCTCAATCCGAGCTCTAGAACTCCAGATATGATCATTTTAGTAAAACAGTTTTTAATCCTGCGAATTTATCCAAACCTACGAATTTTTAACATTAATTAATTAAACTCACTAAATATATTATAAAACCCTAATGGACCTTCATATTGGGCTTTAATTAAACGATTACTTACTCTGTAAAAATACCATAATATTTTACTTTCGTAGTTAATACAACTTTAACTCTCTCTAGAAAATTGGTACAACTACTCTAAGCAATAATATCAACTCACTAACAACACAAAGAAACAAGATAATTATCCTCGCTCAATTAATATCCAAAAAAAAAAAATTAAATACTATTTTAATCTGGATATTACAAAAAATCCTTGAATTTAACAATCTCAATAAATCAAGAAGATTTTTAACGGCCTAAAAAATTCAAACTGTATAATTTAGTACACGTTAAAGTTCAATTTCAAGGACAAAAATCTTAATTAACTTAAATATTATAATTCAATATTCTTATATAATAAATATAATATTATAATTATATAAGTATTTTATTAATTATTGAGATTTTATGAATATTTTTCGATACTCAAAACATAATTTAAAATATAGTCAATTGCACAAGTGTAAAAAAAATTACACATGTGCGCGTGTAAGTTTAACTAGGTGATTGTTACGTGCCAAGCCACGTAGTGTTAGTTTTATTTAATATTTTAATTTTTTATTTTAATTAATAATTAAAATAGTATAATTATTTGAATGATTTGTTTTATAAAAATAAAATATGTGTTAGTATATTTAGTAAGTAAAACATAATTGTGTTATAATAATGTATGTTATTAATAGTAAAATGTACATTAATCTTCTAATTGAAAAAAGTTTTATTATCTCATTTCATATCTAATAATAGCTATTTTATCTTCTTTCATCTTCTTCTTTTTTTTAAGCCATTTTATCTTTTCTAGGTAACTAAAGTGCCATTTCATATCTAATAATAGCTATTGTTACAGCTCATTTCATCTTCTTTTTATTTTTTTAAGCCATTTTATCTTTTCTAGGTAATTACAAAGGGGCAACCCATATAACATTTATATTATCTTCTCTAGACATTTTATCTATATTTTTTTTTTAAAAAAATAAATAAAAAAAATTATTAATATTCTTTTTTAAGATAGGTTTGTTAGAGAAATATGTGGCTAAGATGATTTTTTTAATTTAAAAAGAAATTATTAATATTTAAAAGATTGTTTGATTTTTTGGGTTTAATTATTGGGTTTATTTATTAACGGGATCAAACCTAATCGTTAAATTTAACAGAATATTCTTTTATTTTTTAAGTATATTCTGTTAAACCAAGAAATGCCGTTAGATAGGCACTTTTAATATATAAAGATATTTGGCATGATAACTTATTTAAAATAATTCAAAAATTAATAAAATATTTACTATAACTATAATATATACAGTTAAATAAAATAATTTGAATTATAGTTTTTTAAAGTACCAAAACAAAAATAAATAGATGCTCCCTGAAAACAATGCATGGTCTCCAAACTGCAAAATTTTCCAACAAATATATATATATATATATCCATATTTATTTGGCTATGTTTATTTATTATTATATACTTTTTTGGTTATAAAATATATAACTCATTATATATGTACTAAAGACTTTTATTTAATTGATGTATTTAGGCTTTTAATAATTATAATTATTAATAATTAATTTTCTATTAATACATTACTCATTAATCTAATAATGTGGGGAGGTGAATGAAATATATTATTGACATGACAAAACCCTAACCCTATTTATATAAAATGTAAGCATCAAAATGAACTTTGGTCATTATGTCTATAGTATATAATTTATAATGATATATATATATTATAGTGTAATAATTGATTGGACTTATAGATACAAATATTTATATATAGTTTAGCTAACTTATTAGGCTTGTAGATAAGTACAACCGCAAATGATGTTTAATAATATTTGATAATTTTTATTATATATGTGCTTATATATACACACACACAAAAGAAACATAAATAAAATATTAATTTTAAAGGCTTCTAGATCTAATTTAATAAAAAAAAATGAGTATTTTTCTATTAAAAAGAATAAACACTCAAATACTCTAGCTAACACTTGTTTGTAATTATAATTTAATAGTTGTTGTTTTTTTCTTCAATTAATTTATCCAATTATAACCATCACATGTAGAAGGTTAATTTTATATTATTGTAAACAAATTTATAAATTAAATAGAGATGGTGATATTTTTTTTAATTAAAATATATAATTAATAATTGAGAAATTCACAAAAAGCAGCATGGATATTCATCATGTCATTATTTTGAATAAATAAATATATATATATATTATATGGTTAGTAATAATTAATGTACATAAAAGCAAGACCATGGTAGGGTCCAATTAGTAGGGTACAAAATTAATTAAACAAATAACTTGCTTCCATGATTGCTCTCTCTCTCTCTCATAATAATTACAGTTTTCATTTTTATATTTTGGAATACATTTCTCAAATTAAAGTAAATTCCTTTTCCAATATTAAAGGATTGTTTTTTTTACTAACCTAAAAAAAAGCATTTACCAACACAAAAGTTTGTACTTTTTGTTTTTGGTTATTCCACATCAATATTAATTTTGCTTGTATATTAACAATTATGAAAAATGAAGTTATTTTTAAAATATTTGTATAATCAATAAAAAAAATATTTTCACAGCATATACATACATTATGAAAAGTTGAAAACTATAGATTTTTTTTTTTTTTTTAAAAAAAAAGAAAAATCAAAATGACTATTTTTTTTTTTAATTTTTTTCCTAGTACATTTTTTTTCATAATTTTAAAATTAAAATTACCATAAAAAAACATAGACCTATATATATATATTTGTGTAACATTATATATATATTCATATGACTTCAGCAACATATTATATGCTAACTAGTTTTGTTTGGGTTTTCCTCATTTGCTTGTTTTGTGCATAGTGTTTATTCTCTCACTTGCTCAAAAGGCCATATTATACATCTTATTAATTATATAATATACTTATAATAATAAAATTAAAGAATTGAAGAAGTGGGTAATAAATATTTGGAAGTAATATATGTCATCACATGAGATCTTGGTCATCCAAAATAGCCTTCACTAGTTATTTATTATTTATTATTTGAAGTTCATGAATTTCATATATTCCTTTTTAAAGAAAAATGAAACGTCATAAACAAAGAAGTGCTCTAATATTTGATTTTCTTTTAGATTAAAATATACCCTCCATAAAATTTTGAAAAGAATAATAATAACAGCAAAAAAGAGTGGATTTTTTTTATATATATAGACACATTAATTCAATAAAGGTGAGAAAATAATAATAATAATAATAATAATAATAATAATAATAATAATAATAATAATAATAATAATAATAATAATAATAATATTGTAATGGAGCACTTTTTATGGCCACCAAAAACATGAAATCGACAAATGTTCTTATGCAAATGCAAATGACCATAATGTGTCACTCTCATGCTAATTAACATTTAATTTCAATTATAGTGTTCTTAATTATAATTAAAATCTAGCTACTTTCCTATAGTTTGACTCTTTTTTACTTGAAAATATATACCTTAGCTCACCATTAACAAATTAAACAAATTGATATATATATAGAAAAACATAAATGGATTTTGTGCTCTTAATTTCTTAATATGTAAAGTTCAAAACTTTATTGAATCATTTGATCAAACCTAATCTAGCTAATAGTCAAGTACAATATATCTTTCTTATATTAAATGTGTACCTATTCAGCAGAATTTATTAGTTTAATGATTTTTTTTAATTAAAATTAACTATTAACAATAAAACAGTTAAACCAATTAATTAATTATTTTTTAAATATTTTAATTTAATTTTAAAATATCAACAAAATTAGATAATTATTTGTTATACAAATTTTAATTTAAATTTGAATTAGACGTTAATTTAATTAATTAATCATACTTTATAATAAATTTATTAGTTATATTGTTTTAGATATATAAACTTATTTACTTATTTTATTGTTTAAAAAAATTAATTAAATATATTTTTAAATAAATAAATTTAAAACTAGATTAAATTTTATATTTTATGTATTTTAAGAAATATAATTAAATTGTATTAGATTTAATTTTATTATTATTATTTAAATTATAATTAAGTAATAACAACTTTATGTTATTAATACTTAATATATATGAACTAATTAATATGTTGAAATAATGTTTCAACTATCTATATATATGTCTTGTTAAAAAAAAACTATCTATATATATGTCTTGATCATAGAAAAGATATATAAATGATATTTCATCAAATATTTTAATTACAAACAATATAAATTTAATTAGATCAATCATCATTTTATTTTATTTTATACTTTTTAAGGAAAATTATCATTTTTTCTTTTTCATTTTGAAATTAATGAGGGTTTTCCTTTTTTCTTTTTCTAATCATAATTGGTGTGAGAAAGGAAAAGAGCTATATAGATAAGTTATTATTAGTTAATAATACTGTCATTATATTTATGTATCTGTCATTGTATTATAGATATATAAAAATGGGACAAGGGTATTTTTTTTTTGAGAGTGCTTTAATGAAGAGGTAATAAATATTTTTACTTGAGTCATAATGAGAGAAGATAAATTTTAAAAGAAATAAATGGAGGGTTTTGGGATTCAAATACAAAAGAAGAAAAAGTCATAAAAGGAAGAAATGAATGTTGCTTTGAAAGTCCCTTTCAAAAATAATAATAATAGACAAATAAATAACAAAGAAAGAAAGGAGTTTAAGTGTTGAGAGAGATACTTAAAATGACCCATATTAGAGATATGATAATAAGCATTGCTATCGAAAAGGCTTAATTTGGGTTAACATAGTTCCATTTTTATTAAATTTACACTAGCATTTAATATTATCACGAGATAATAATAATATTCAAACAATAAAATTAGGGTTTCTCGTTTTTAATTTTATAGCTATAGGAAGTTGTTTTTTTTCTCCGACTATGTCTGTCGCCTTCCCAGGGCATGGGAGCGGCTTGGTCGGAGTTATGTTTTACTATTGCGATTCAATTTTTGCTACTGCGATTAGTCTTGTATCTCTATGATATGGCTTGAGTGTTTTAGTCTTATCTCTGTGACATAGTTTTGCTTTATTTTGTTTAGTTGTTAGTTCTTTTTTGTTTTTTGTTGGCTCGCCATAAATCACTATTAATGATTGTGAATAACAAGTTCTCTACGACAAAAGGGGTTATTAGTAGTGCAACTACTTATCTTGCACAATAGTTGAGTGCTCATGCTAAGAGGTTGAATAGACATGTTCTAACAATTTCTACTGTTGTTTCTTCTGAGCAGTAGATAAAATAGAATATAGGTGTTCTTAAGGTACTTTATGATGCTGCAATCTTTTTCAATGTTTTTTTTATCAAATGATCTAGGAATTAGACGATTGATTATTTGATTTGTTTTTCTAATTCTAATTTTATTTGTGTCTTCAACGGAAGATGTACTTTAATTGAATTGCATACTAATATTTTAACTGATTGTTATTAATAAAATTATCTCATTTATTAAAAAAAAATTAAAATTAGACTAAAAATAGCACTTTAGAAAGTGTTAAAGATATTTTGATAGCAATTCTCTTGAGAATAAGTTGAAAAAGTGAAGAGAATCACAGTAAATCCATGTGGGTGTGTTTTACTATGATATGTCTCAACCTAATTTTATGGGACAAAAGGAGTATCATCAATTATTATTATTATTGCTATTATTATATATGGGTCCATTCCATGCATTTCAATGCAAAATTTCAGTCTTTAAATTTTCAAAAATATTTATATATCTTTAATATATATATATATGTATGTAGTAAACATATAATACACTTGCTTTCATGGATGTGACTAAGCACTGTAGTATTTGTCTGGTGTTTAATATAATTTATTTTGGGTTATATTATTATTTGTTTTCATTTAGGTCTCTAAATTGTTGTCTTTATGTGCAACACAAGAACAAGAAATAATCCCACATTATATTATTGTTATTTTCCTCTTATATACTAAACAACTCAACAACAAGTGAATATATAACTCACATTTCTCTTCTTTTATTACTAGGAATATAATAATATAGGATATGGATTTTGTCCCTTTTTATTATAAGATTGTTTGATGTACTTATTTGATTAAGGTGGGATATACTCTGGCCTCGGTATTATGTAATTTGGTTTTTAACCGTTAGATCAACTCAATCTTAATTCAATAATTTTCAGGATTACGAAATACATACTCTCACGGAACAAAATTCACTCCCTATAATAATATAGCTATTGAGAATATATTACATGTTACCCAAAATTATATGTTGTCTTATTATGTGCAGTAAGATTCTAAGTGGGTTGTGACTAAAGATGAAATATCATTTTCATCTTATTTTCAGTACTGAAAAAAAAATTATATGTTATGATAAAAGTGTCATTCTTTTTGTGATAAAGATGAGTTTCAACCAAAGAGGAAATAATATAAGAGAAAAGAGTTAGTGATTTCTGTAAAAGGCAATCTTTCTAACTATAAAGTTCATAATAGAGATGAGGAGAAGAGAAGAGCTTTAAATATAGTTTCTCTATTTAAGGATACACAAAACTTAAGCTTCTTCTGAATTGGGATTTTCTTCCTTAGTAAATTTAGTTAAAATCTCCTCACAACATTTATAGTGATATTCCCCAAAATGTCAATTATTACTAAGTAGTGAGTGAGTGAGTGACATAGTTATATAAGAGGGAAAGTGATATGAATCATTAATGATATATAATCATTTATGTTTATACCAAATCCACTACCTGAGCTAGTTTTTCTCTTTCTCTTTTTTCCAAACAAAAAATGAGTATCTAGATTGACTAGAAACTGGATTTAGAAGTGTTTGCCTTATCCAATCTCATAAGCCTAATAAACACAAATTTGGGCCCAATATATCTTGGATCTAAGACCATTCATTTGGCCCATTAGATATTGATTTTATATTTGCATCCATGATTCATATAGAATAATGTGAGTTTTAAAATTATTTTGTAGTTATATTTGATTAATGTGCAATAAAAAAGAGTAATTTTTAATTTATCTTAAATAATTTATAACATAAATATTTAAGCTTAACTCTCTTGTAAACAAATATTTAAGTTTGATTTTTGATGGTAAGAATATTTAAATTATATTTTCCAAACTTCTACAAGTACCTCACCGTTAAGTGTAAAGTTAATGACCACGTGACAGTTTTTAATTAGTCCAGATTATTAATTTTTTATTTTTATTTAAAAATTAATTAAAATATACCAATAAAATAACGACATGTAGATAATGACTAGACATCTAACGGCTAGGTGGTACTTATAGAAATTCTAGAAATATAACTTATGTATTATTACTGTCAAAAATAAAATTTAAGTATTTATCTGCAACCAAGAATTAAACTTAAATATTTGCACCACAAATTACTCTATATAATAATTATAATAAAATCTATTACAGGATCAATGTAAACTAGTTGACTTCATTATCATTATCATTATCTTTGAAATCTTCCAACTTTACATTACATAATTGCAACAATAATAATCATGATCATGACCTTAATTTAGTTTGACCAACATGGCCAACATATGCTGCAGAGTAAAATCATGTATCAACTACAGATTAGTCCACTGAACCATTTATGAACCAGTGTCACTCTTCTTTAAATATTGGTCCAATTATGTTGTGTATCCCTAAAAGGGACATACATATATGATAATTACATTATGCAACTATCTAAACAAGTAAGAAAAATAAAAGGTTCTAATTGCCCAACTAATCATAGTGATTCAGATTCCACTCACTAAGATTTACTAAGTTCATGAATGAAGAACAAAGTACTAAACTTTGATTTAACAAGATTGACTGAAACCTTAGGATAAACTATCACAAACTTTGCTAGTTCAATTCTACAATTGGGGTACTAATACTGACAAGCAACTAGATTACAATCAATTCTCACAAAGATCTTTTGGGTAATTTACAGAAGTTATTATACAAAGGAAGAGAACAATAGTATCTATCAAAAAGCAAAGTGTATATGTGTTGTTCTTCTATGTGTAAGTCAAACTATAAGAGGATATATATTGATTATACTATACAATATGGTTGTTGCATATAGTTCATATACTGATATGCAGTGCTATGTTTTAAGATACAAGAAACTTACAAAAGATATCTCTTTTGTTAATCACTCTGGTTGTGTTGCATCCATGGCTTGTGTATCAGCACTAGAAATTGAAATCTCATTTATATTGGCTTGACAATTCTCTTTCCATGGTGCAACCATTTGACAATTATTCACAATAGCATTATTAACCTGAGAGGAAGATCCAACATGTGAATGAAAACATGGCGAATCGGTCTCACATTGTAGGCCGAGTACTCCATTAGAAGGCTGCAGCTCACCACAATCACCTTCCTTAAAGAAACTAGTGGTGTTACATAACTTTTGAAAGGGGAAAGAACCCAATTCGCTATCGATCTTTCCTCTAAGATCAATCAAAATACTTCTCAACCGCATGACTTCGGCTTCAAGAACAGTTTGCCTCTGCAATTTCTTAACTAATTGTTGGTTTACCATTCGCAATTTCTTAACTTCCTCCTCTAAATAAGCAGCATGAGCCTTCTTTTTCTCCCTATACTTTCGAACAGCTTCTCGGTTGCCTGAAGACTTTCTTGATTTCTTGGTTGTGGGATCATCATCTTCTTCAGATGCAAGTACTTGAGTGTGAGTATGGTAACAAGTATGTGTGTGAGCTGAGTCAGGACCAGGTGGATTACAAGTGTGAGTGTGAGTACATGTCCTGGCATTCTTCCACAAATCATCAATGAATGAATCTACAGACATTGGATTATCATGAAAATTGGAAGAAGAATTCTCATTTGCCAAAACAGGTTGTTCATCATCATCATCATCCACCTTTGCTTTCATCTCTCTCTCTCTCTCTCTTTAAATTGATCAGACAACACAAAATCAGTACCCAAATTTAGTCAAAACTATAATATTTACTCATATTGAAATATAGATAACCAACCACACAGACAAAAGGGGTTCTTTGCATAAAAAAGAACAAGCTTTTCCATTCAGACATTTCATCTCATCGAATAGATTCAAAGCAACTTTGACCATGTGAAAAGAAAAGGCATTAAATTGTCCAATCAAAAGCTATTTATACAAAAACCCACTTGAGTTTCTGGACCAGTAAGCCATTAAAAGACATAACAACACCTAACCTTGATTCTGAATCTCAAAAATTATGAAAAATGAAAACCAGAGGTTCTTCAAGCAATTAATCCAATAAAAACCCAATTAAGGAAATTATATTTATACACAAATATAATAAGTGCCCACTACAAGATTATGGTATTGAAATCTAATTTGAGTGAGATGCTGCGGAAAATTTAAGCAAAGATGTAAACTTTTGTGGAGAATAATATTATTAAGCACTATGTATCATTGTTGTTTGACTTATATTATTATTACCTGATGAGTTTTCTCTTTTGTAGATTCTGTGACCACAAAGGATATTGAAGTTTGAAGTTGTGTGATTATGCCACTTTGAAGGCCATTGAAGAAGCAAGAAGCATCTCTGATTCTCTTATCAGTTTTCCTTTTTATCTGTACTGTTCACAACTTTGGGTTTGAAGAACTTGTCAACACCAGTACAGTACGGCCATTAATAACCGTTTTAGTTTTTCTTCTTTTGCTTAGGAAAACGACATCAGATCAAGAAAACGACTACAGCTCGAGAAAACGACATTATTTCCGTAAAACGACAATATTTTCGTAAAACGACGTCAGGTCAAGAAAACGACAATGTTTTGCTGAAACGACATGAAAACGACAACATCTCATGCAAACCACATTATTTCGGTAAGACAATAATATTTTCATAAAGCGATATCAGATCAAGAAAACGACAATGTTTTACAGAAACAACATGAAAACGACAACAGCTTATAAAAACGACATTATTTCAGTAAAACGACAATATTTTCATAAAACAACATCGGATTAAGAAAACGACAATGTTTTGATGAAACGACAACAGCTCATGAAAACGACATTATTTCAGTAAAACGACAATATTTTCATAAAGTGACATCGAATTAAGAAAACGACAACAGCTCATGCAAATGACATTATTTCGGTAAAATAATAATTTTTTCATAAAACGACATCAGATAAAAAAAACGACAATATTTTTCTGAAACGACATTAGCTCATAAAAACGACATCATTTCACTGAACGACAATATTTTGACGAGATGACATGAAAAAGACACTATTTGGTGAAGACAACCGATCGTGAAAACAACAATATTTTGTTCAAACAACATGAAAACGATAATTTTTTGTTCGAACGACATGAATACGACAATAACTCATAGAAACAACAATATTTTCTTGAGACAACAATAAAACGACAATTGATCAAGAAAATGACAATATTTTGCTGAAATGCCATGAAAATGACATTATTTACTATAAAAAATAATAATATTTTGCTGAAACGCCATGAAAATTGACATCTAAAAGTAAAAAATAACAATATTTTTCTAAAACGACAAACAACCATGAAAACAACATTTGAAAGTAAACATGACTATATTAGTCCAATAATTATAATTCAATTCAAGTTTAATGAAATCATCCACTTTGTCACCTTTGGGAGCTGTAAGGATTCAATCTAGAGAGAGAGAGAGAGCCTAGTATATTGCAATGAGAGAGTTGTTACAGAACATTATATACAATGAGCTAATCAAGCTCTAACTAACTTTACAAATGGTAAAGTAGTTGAGTTAGTTACAAACTGAAAACTAACTAATGAACATTAGACTCATCCTTGACAATCCCTTCAAACTGAGTGTGGATTTAAAAACAACACACAACTTGGTACGAACTTCAACAAATCTCAAGTTGGAGATGGATTTTGTAAGACAATCAGCAATCTGAGCATGAACAGGGACATCTTGACTTGTATCAGATTTTACAGCACTTTGTCTCGAACAAAATATAGGTCAATTTCGATGTGTTTAGTGCGAGCATGGAGGGTGGGATTGACAGCTAGAAGTACTGTACTTTGGTTGTCACACCGTATAGAGGGTACTGATGTGGATGAGAATGAAGCCATGTTACTTCAGTAACAACACGGACCAAGCTTCGAAACTCTGCTTCAGTGTATGATTTGTTGATTGTAGCTTGTTTTTTAGACTTCCAAGTCACTAGATTGCCACCAAAATAGATGCAATACCTTGTCGTGGAGCTCCTATTATTAGGATCGGAGGCCTAGTCAACATCACAAAACACATCAAGGGAGAAATGAGTGGCTGGTTTTAGCATGAGGCCATAGTCTAATGTCCTTGCAATATATCTTAGTATCCTTTTGACTGTTGTCCAATGTAAAAATGGTAAATGTTGCATGTATTGACACACTTTGTTGACACAGAATGTAAGTTCAGGTTGTGTCACAGTGGCATATTGTAAAGCTCCAACAATAGACCTATAAAGAGTGACACCCTTGACAGGGTCACTGCCATAGATGGAAAGCTTCAAACTACTGTTCATTAGTGTGTTCTGAGTATTAACATTTTGCATGTCTTCTTTGCAAAGCAGTTCTTGAAGATACTTAGTTTGAGAAAGAAATATTCCTTCAAACGCGTGTGTGACTTGAATCCTTAAAAAGTAGTCAACAAGACCAAGATCTTTTAACGAAAATGTTGTACTCAACTCTGTAATAATCTGATTTACAAGAGTATCATTACTGCCCATTACCAAGAAGTCATCTACATAAACTAGAATGTAGATGCAACTGTTAAGTGACTCTTATGAACATGGATTGATCAGCCTTGGAGTACTGAAAGCCATGCTGTAGCAACACATTAGATAGCTTCCCAGATCAAGTTCTCGGTGCTTATTTTAGACCATATATAATTTTTGTAAATATTCAATAGCGTAAATTCGAAGAAGCAACCAGAATCCACATGGAAATACTCTTAACGCAACTAGAAACTTTGTTGGAAAATCTAGAAAAAGCGAGAAATCATTCCAAAAGTACTAAAATACCCCTCATCTAAACTATAAATAGACTCGAAAACATTTCAAAATAGAGCAATTCAATCCCAAAAAAGATTAATTGGAAAAGTGTTATCAAACACACCCATAAATAATCTAAATTTAAATTTTTAAAACATGGATTGAATGAATAATTTTTAGTTTATGTAATCCAATCAAACCAATGAGGATATCATTCATAATACTCTTCACAAACTAGCTAAGCTAGAAGTAACACCTACATAATTATATCAAAATCTTGAATCTAATGAACAAAAATATATAACTGTTCTGTGATTTTGAGGTGAAACTGATAATATAACATATCAAGGTTGGTGACCAAGAAGTGATGGCCTGTAGAACACATGAGTTTGAGCAATCTGGATACGATCTCTCGGGTCGTTCATCGTTTCGTCTCTTAGTGTTTGAAGAATAGCTTGTGATGAATACTCCCTAAATACGAAAGAACCAAAGTATAAGAGTTTCACCCTTGAAAAAGAAACAAAATGCATCAACCATACCTAGCTAAGTTAGTAGTAAATAAGTACCTTTTGATAAGGATTTTATAGAGCATTTTCAGTATAGGACAGAGCTCAACCGGAGCAACATGCTTGTTTTCTTCGGGGTGTAACACACTCAACGATGAATGGCTTAACAACTCGAAAAATGCTTTCACAGCAGAGACACCCTGCAAGCAATTTGAGTTTGACAGGCTCAGTTTAGTTATAACAATTCGAATATCATTCCATAAAAATCAGTTTGGTTTGAAGATTCTGTTATGTACCTGAATCATACCCTTTCCCTTGATGCTATCACCCATTTCGAGGCTCAACTCTTTTTTGGCTAACTTTTGTCCGTACCATGCATTACGACCTTTCAACAATGTCACATAAGTATCGGCAAGCAAAGGCCCTGCAAGTTTCTCTGGCTCTTCTGCCAAAAGATGAGTTATGAATATCATTTCGGATGTGCAATGTGCAAAATACACCGATTTGCTCGTTGCACTTTCTTTTGTTAAAGCAGCTACCATTCCTACACAAAAACAAAAAGATAAATTGGAAAAGATAACTGAAATCGGGTAGATTGCTATCATGGGACATAACTCAAAGAACAGATCAAGTTGATCAATTTACCAATCAGATTATAAACATGTAAAAATTAGACAAACAAAACCCAACTCTGAAAAGTTTCAATTAATTTGAAAAGATATAAAAACTGAGAAGCACACAAGAATTCGATGCTCTTACTGAAAAATGAAAGCTTTTTAAACGAAAGCTTACCAGCTCCGATTGCATAGACATTTTTCAAACCGCCCATCACTTCATGAGTAACTAGATCACCATTGTCCCACACTATAAAATGGGGTTGTCTCAAAAATGTAGCCAATGGTTTTCTCCATTTTTCGCCTCCACATATTCGAGCATTAGCATACTCCTTGTTGTATATTTCTGAGGCAATATTAGGACCTCCAAGATAGAGAATGTTCTCAATTGGAACTCCAGCTTCAAAACACAACATCATAAGAACTTTAAAGAAATCGAAAATATAAACAAAAACAACTGTTTAGACATATAACTAAGTTATAATCAATTCAAACAAATGTGGATGTGTTCTTACTAGCTCGATTGATCATTTGTGTAGGAGTAATAATCCGTGGCTCAATCTCAAGTTCAGCCTCTACACCTTTAGACAGAGAAATAATAACCGGCATTGCTATTCTCTCTTTCCAATACTTGCTAATCTCTTCAAACACTTCACGAGTTTCTGTCGAGGGCAATCCATTTACCAAAATATCAGCATCCCACACAGCTTCCTGCAAGTTAGTAACAACCTTCAAGGGGCAAAGAGGAGTATCAATCATATTTACACAAAAACCGTCTTTCAATATCTCATCAGCATAGAGCGTTCGATCACCTAATCTTGCCTCGACATACTTCAAATAAGCACAGCGTCTGATTAGTCTCCTCAACACATCTTCTCTCGAGTTGATTATTTCGAATAAATGTTCAGCTGTGGCTTTATCGATTGCTCTTCCCGGTCTTCTCCAAATTCTTATCAAAACCTTGTCTCTTAAGTGACCATAACAATCCTGCAACATGGCAATAAACACACTGCCCCAAGCACCAGCACCAACACCAACTATCTTCAAAGGATCACCTTCAGCTTTCCCCAAAAGCCGACGAATCTCATCGATCTTGTCTTCAATTAAACCATTCGAATTATGTACCAATCCATTTGAGTACTCATTATGAATCACACCATCACCATCACCATCACCATCACCATCCCCAACCATATCTTATTCAATTCCTCTTTTTTCACTAAAAAAGAGAAAAGGTAGAATCTTTTTCAATGGTATTTCCTCCTCAAAGCCCCTGATCTAAGCAGCCCACTTCTAACTTTTTCACCTAATATAAGAAATTAACTTTAAAACATCAAAAAGAGCTAGAATTAATGTTGGATTTTCTACAAAAATCAAATATCCTCAACTCCAACTAGACTCTTCAAAGATCAACACTATTTTCAATGGTCAAAGCCCCTGATCTATGCAGCCCACTTCAAACTTTTTCACCTAAAATAAAAAAATCAACCTAAAAAACATCAAAAAGAGCTAGAATTGAAGTTGGGTTTTCCACAAAAAAATCAAAACCCAACCACCATTTGACAAAAACTTAAACTTCTATAACACCATTTACATAAAATTTAACAACATGGGTATTATAGTTTCTCATTCAATCACCATTTCCAAATATAGAATTCTATGAAAAATCATTAAAGTTCAAATCTTTAAGTTGGGTAATCTACTTCCCCACCTAATCAAATCGAAATATAATTAGATTGTCTATCTTACCTTTGATGGGCGGATACTTCAATGTAGTGACATGGGTTCCAAGCTTTGATCTTTTGGGTCATTAAAGAATTGGTTTTTTGGCGTGTGTAAATGAGCTTCTTCGTTATGGTCGGTGGGAGCAGCCGGCAGGGCCTCTGTCTGGCATTGCTGATGTCACCTTTTACCAATTCTTACTTGACACTTCAAAAGTTTCCAATTTTAACTCATAAAACCCAAATTTCCTGATTTGATTCGTATAAATTTTAGTTAATGTCGTTTTTCGTTTTCATTGTCGTTTTTTATGAAGTTTGTCGTTTATCTTATTTTCCTTTTTTAGTTGGTATGAAATGACTTTTCAAGTCATTTTATTTAGGAAAATTCTTTAGTTTACATGAATTACTATTCCTATGGAATGAGTTTTTCAATGACAATAAACAAACCAATCACTTGAATGATCTTTCTTTAGGAATAGCAATTCCATTTCTACACTCATTCATGTAAACCAAACACTACCAAGTTTCTTGTTGTGTTTTTTGAATTGTGTCGTTTTGCGTGTTTTATGTCGTATTCTTGATTGTGTCGTTTGCTGGTTTGTCTTTTTGCGTATTTTGTTAGAATTGTAAAATGCATGGGTTCTATCTCAAAACTAATTAATGATGAGAGGAGTATCTTATGTATTTTGTATATTGTTATCTTTCTACACATTAGCAGTATAAAATTCTCTAACATTCTCCCTTAAGATGGTAGTTGTTTTTTGCTCACCATCTTAAGCAGCTCTTTTATGGTTCATTATCCCTTGAATCACAAGTGACTCTTTTTAACTTTGACTCTACTTTTTGGATTGTCTTTTTGAATTTTTTTTATGGTTTTACTTTTATTTCGATCGACTTTTTTATTTTTTTGGATTAGATTGTCATTAGAGGTTTTTTGTTTTTGCTCTAATACCATGTTCGAATTATAAGATCCATGAGGATGATGCGGTTCCATCTTACAATCAATTGATGATGAGAGGAGTAGCTCATGGATCTTATATATTTTATTATCTTTCCACACATTAGCAATGTGAGACTCTCTAATATTCCCTTAAGATGTTAGTTATTTTTTACTCACCATCTTGGACAGTTCGATCACAAGCGACTCTTTTATGGCTCACTATCTCCCGAATCACAAGTGGCTCTTTTTTGACTTTGATTCTACTTTTTAGATCGATTTTTTAGATTTATTTTGTGGCTCTTTTTTTGGTTCCACTTTTGTTTCAATCGACTTTTTTTATTTTTTTTTAGATCGGATAGTCGTTAGAAGTTTTTTATTTTTGCTTAAATATCATGTTAAAATTGTAAGATATAAATGGTTCCATCTTAAAATCAATTAGTAATGAGAGGAGTAGCTCATGGATCTTATATATATTCTATTATTATTTGTTGATTTGCCATTTTTTTTTTGTATTTTATGTCGTATTCATGATCGTGTTGATTGATGGACTATCGTTTTATTTATTTTATGTTATATTCCCGATTGTGTCATTTGTTGGATTGTCGTTCATAGAATTATGTTATTTTTTGTTTTGTGTCTTCTTATTTTATATGATTGTGTTGTTTATTAACTTTTTGTCGTTTATTGATTTTTACTTATTTATTTTAGGGGAATTATCCTATATACTGTTTTTTTAACTTTTTTTTTTTTTACGGTTTTAGTTTCTAAAGTGGTTGCAGCACTAGTTGCTATAGGGGTTTCTATACGATTTTTTGTTGCGATTTAGGTTGCAGCGCTAGTTGCAATAGAGGTTTTTATGTAGAATTCCGTAAAAATGCAAAAAAAAAATAAATAAATAAAATTAAAGTGTAAAAATAAAAAAAACCCTTTATTTTACTTATTTTAATTTATTTTTTGTGTTAAATTTAAATAATTTTTTTTAATAATTTAAAAAATAATGCATATTAATATTATTTTCAAGTATTCATATATATATATATTTAATTTCTTTTAAAAGAAATTTATATAAAATATACTTTAATTTATTCATATTAATATTTTTTTATTAATAAAAAAAAGGCATAAACACTCCAAGACCCATATAATGCGTAGAGAGGACACAAGTCTCCTATTTTTTTTTTTTTTTTTTTTTTTTTTATATATTTTAGCTCTTATTTTATAGATTCTTATATGTAAGTCCTCACTAATATTATGTATTTTACATTTTTGTAAAAGTTATTTATATTTTTATTATATATTTATAACTATGTAGTATTATAATTTTTTTAATTGTATATATTAATTTTATTAATTATTTATATTTTGCATCTACGATGACAAAAAATTTTGGGTTCACTGAACATAAATAAAAAATAAATAAAATTTACTTAGGTAATTTATAAAAAATATATATGCTTTAAAAAATAAATTCTTATTTTGGCATATTTGAAAAAATACCTGTTTATTTTTTAAAAAATTGACAATATATATTAATATAAAAATCTTTAAAATCAATACTAAAAAATAAAAACTAAAAAGATCAACAAAAATACTATTATTTAAGAGTGGGGAGGGATGGGAACTTAATGTTGTCAAGATCAAGAAAATAAAAATTTGGGGATCTATTTGTCAAAAAATTAAGATTGGGGACTAACTTGTTAAAATTTATATATTTTGGAGATTAATTTGTCAAAAAATAAAATTTAGGCACCAACTTACCAAAATCTATATAATTTAAGAACCCACAGTACAAATAAGTCTATATAGAGTTCCACATTGGTTAGAGATTAATATTTCATCTCATTAACTTCTATATAATAATTCATGCCAATAATTATCTAATTGGGATAATAACTTTATTAATAATTATACAATTTTGCTAAACTAAATTTGCAATTCACACATTATTATTTTTATTGTGATTAAAACTTTTACCAACAGATTTTTTAGTCATAATCTCGTCACGATAAAGATTAGGACAAAAATTTTTGGTCACATTTTTTACCTTTAGTAATTAAAAATCAAGTTTTTTGTAATGAATATAGGTGGTATTTGGTTTAAGGGAATGTAATTGTAATAGTAATAGGAATAGTAATGGTAATAGTAATAGGAATACTCTTACTATGTTTAGCTTATTTTATAATGAACATTGTAATCAAAATTGAATTGACAAAAATACCCTTGCCTTATTTATTATTTATAAAGAAAGAGAAAAAGTAAAATTGTCTTTTTATTATTTAGTAGTGATTGTAATCCTTATTCATGTGGTGTAGGAGTGTAATCCTTATTCTATTACAAAGGTTAAAAACACAAACCAAACATTGTAATGGTAACTTTTATTCCATTACAATCTTCATTCTACTAAACCAAACATGCTCATAGTTATTAACTTCAAATTTGGGTAGTATTATAATCTTCTCCTTTACAATAACATATTTCTAAATTTTCTCAATAAAAATTAGTGTTAAAGAGATGTTGCAAGAAGGAAAATTTGTATGAATGTTTTACACTTTTGATTTAAATGAATAACTTAATCCGATAAATGTATGAGAATCTAAGAACAGTTGCAACCAGTCAGTCCCACAAGGAATATATCTTTCTGTATGCCGACATTGTGACAATGGAGATTCCCTCCCATCTTCTGTGAAAAATTAGCTCCTTTTCATTATTATGACATATGGGACATGGAACTATTTCTGTTCATTGATCATAGCTCTGTAAAAGTGAGAGCTTTTTATAATATTTTCCAACTACTTTTTGGCATTTTCAATGGAGATCCAAACAACAACAAGAAAGATTAGATTTTTAACTTTGTGGTATGTGTTTTGTTGAGTTTATGGTGTTCGATTTTTCATTCATGTTGGTTATCTTAATTCTTGCATGTTCTTAGTTGACATTTAAGATAAATATTTATCATAGGATGAATGGCTCAAAGAAAAGGTTGAGATTGATGTGGTTTATAATGTCAATTTCTAGTGATCATATTCTCTCAAACAATGGTTCATATCATTTCACCACTGTCTCTCTGAAAAGTTGCTTTGATTCAAATCATTACAAAATTTGATATACCAGAATATATTATGAGATGCTTTAAAGAATCTATTGAACAGAAGAAAGGCTTTCCTTTTTGGGTTAGTTGTTTTATATATCAATTTTTATTGGATGTTCAAAAGTTGGATCAAAATAGGAAAATATTCCTTAAGATTATAAAAAAGTTGTTATAGTTGACAAAGGCTGAGGTAACAAATATCAACCACAGAATACAAAAGTGCCATAATAAAATTTGATTGGATTCATGTTTGGTTATATCTAACAAGAAAGATCATGATATGTACATAGAAAAAGTGAGTTAAGTTGTTTGTTGTGTTCCCTTTTGGTTAACCAAAATGAATTATGCTAATTAGAACTTGCTTAGACTAATCCATAATAATTCGGTTTGATATATCTGCTGCTAAGTTTCCATTAGAAGAGTTCAAAGAAGAACATTAAAGGAATATTTGACACAACTAAATGAAATGTGCTCATTAAACTTGCTTAAACTAATCGAAATTCGGTTTGATATACTTCTGATTTAGTTATTTTCTAAGTTACCATTAGAAAGAGTTCAATGAAGAAGATTGAAGTTTTTATGTCCATAATCTGTTTTTCTATTTCTCTTTAGGAAAATTTGGCATAACTAAATGAATTATGCTAACTAAACTTGCTTAGACTAATCGAAATTCGGTTTGATACTCTTCTGATTTAGTTATTTTCTTAGTTTTTAATCCTTAATCTGTTTTTCTATTTCTCTTTTGGAAAATTTGACATAACTAAATGAATTCCGCTAACAAACTTGCTTAGACTAATCGAAAAATTCGGTTAATTAATCTGTTTTTCCTTTTCTTTTTTAGGAAAATTTGTCATAGCTTTCAAATTGGGCAAAAAAGAAAATGAAGACTAAATTCAGACAATGCAATGATGCAAATTATTTATGCATAGTCATTTTTCTCATGATAACAATGGAAGAAAGTAACATGGAGGTGTCTATTAGTTTGAGCCCCTCCATATAAATATAAACATATAATTAATTCATTTCATTTTCAATTGTCAGATATTTTGAAGTTACTTTTTCCAACAGTATCAAATCTTTGATACACTGCATTAATTTTTACAAAAGGAAATTGGGAATTGTCCAAGTTTCATATCTGGCAAAAGGGTAATAACTAATAAGTAAGGGGAAATTAATAGTAAAGTTATAATTTTTGTCTATGTGGTCCATACATACATATACAAACAATTTTTCTCTGAGAAAACTTTGTTACTAAAACTAAAGATTCAACCTTTCTGCTCAACTTTTTTAAGTGTTATTATTAAACAACTCAAAACTTGTTATGATTTGTTATGTCTAAGTTGTATTGTCTAATTTTCCGAATTGTTTTCTCATTTTTATTGGTTGATATACTTAAAAGAAACAACCAAAATTGATCTGCCCTTTGATTAGAAAATAAGCTTTCAGATGAAATCAATCCCTCCATTCTTTTGCATTTCTTCATTGAATTCTTAGTATAATTCAATCACTATTTTGAAAAAGAAAAAAAAATGAATCTCATGTGATTCTCTATGTATAAGTCATATTTTCTCTCTTTCTTATTAGTTGCTTTACTTAAAAAGTGACTAATAAATTAGTTTGCATGCCCTTTGGCTAGACGATAAATTTTCGGGTGGGACCCGATCGCTCCATTCTTTACTATTTCTTCATTGAATCCAATCACTATTTCAAAGAAAGAAACAAAAAAGATTGAAGCTTGAACATGGAGAAGAAGAAGAATAGTATGCATTTATAAAGTATAGAGATTGAGTAGTACACATTACATTAATATTTGTTATTAAACTTTACAAAATTGACATATATATAGATATATTTATATTTATATATGGTATTTATTTACATGGTCTATAGGAAGGACGGCTGTTCTCCAAGTCCCTTTTCCAACTATGATTAATACTTAAACCCTTTACAAAAATCTCAACTAACTAATTAATACTAATCAATAATTACTTACTGTTGTATAAAAGCATGGTTGTCATGAGAATTGTATTAAAGATTTGCCTTTTTGAAATATTCTTTGGCCAGGAGCAAATATGGCTAAAGGGTCATAAGTTGATTTTCTTTGTGTAAATTTATGCCATTTTTGTGGACCAAAGTGGGCTCTCCATTGTTGTTGAGTGGTATAATGTGGTAGGTATTGCTTTACTCCAAGATTGGATTTTTCACAAAACTCTAGAATTCTCTTGTTCTGTTTTAGAATATGTTCTAATCCATCTCTTCCTCTTGATGAGGGTACAGCTGAGCTAAGGAATGCCACCAAGTAGAAGATTTCTTCTTCTTCTTCTTCTGGGATAACTACTGATGTTCTGTTGTCCCACCTGTAAAATAAATATCAATCAATCAAATTTGGACAACATAAGGCAAATGGGATTTTGTCCCCTTTTTTCAAAAAAATAAAAACACAAAAAAAAAATGTACTTCAATAAAAATGTAGATATGTAATATAAAAGGTAATTACTTTGATTTGTTGACTGGGTAGATGAGAACTGGACCATTGCTTGTATGAGTTAAGATATTGCCAAATACTTGATGAGCAAAAGTTTGAATTTTGGTTTTTGGTATAAGAAGATTAAGCCATGGATGTGGTACTTCCCATAATCCCTTTGACCTTAATTTGACTTCAGATACATGAACTCTGTCTAGAAAATCAACATAACTAACATCTGATATGAACAGTGTTGACTTTATATACTTTAATTTACTCAACATTTTCTCCACTTCCTGCATTTATACAACAACAACAACATTAGAGAATTTTCATTTTGGAAAATTTTAGAAAAAAATTCAAAAATATAGGAAAAAAGGTATAAGGTAACTGGTTACCTTCTTGTGGTAACTAGTTACCGTTTTCCTATATTTTTCAATTTTTTTCCATAAAATTAAGTATTGAAAACCTATAAAATTCATAATTTAATTAAGTTTACTATGCTTACCTGATTTACCATATCTATATTGTCCTTGTTGAAATACTTAACCAATTCTAAACAAAAAAGAGTTTTTCCATCTGAATTGAATTGGCTAGCTTGAGAAGGATCATGTGGATTAAAAGATGATCTCCAATTGTTTAAGAGACCAGTTCTGTTAATGATAACAAACCCTTCAATATAATCAAAACTGTTGTTCTGATCTTGTGTGATCAAACTCTCTTGTTCTCTTGTAAAGGTTTCGAAATCCGAATAGAGAACTCTAATCCATTTCACCATTGAAGGAGCTGGTTCTAGTGATATTCTTGCTCTTGTTATGATACCAAATTGACCAAGTCCACCAAGAACACTATGAAACAAGTCACTATTCTCTTCTTTTGAACAATTCACCACTTCTCCTTTACCTGCAGATATATTTTTGTAAGTAAAAATCCAATCTTTAGACAAAGAAATATAATAAAAAAGAAAACTTTGAGAACAAAAGGTAAGGAAGGTCATTAAGTCTAGACAATTTGTTTTGGTTGTTTTGTCTTTCCAAGTTTGACTCTTGACCCTTGCAATAGTCACCTCAATATTGGTTTTTTTCTCTCTTGTTTGGTTGTCAACTCTACTTTACTATATAAAATAAACACCAACAAATAATACCTCTCAACTTTTCAGACCGTTAAAAATTGCTGAATTCAATAACTTTTAATTCTGTTTAATTTTACTAATGAACGTCTAACATGGTGATTGTTTATGTATCAAATTATATTCCTGAACTTTGATACCAAATAGTATCCCCGAACTAACGGGCATCTGACATAAATGGAAGTTCAGGGTTACGATTTAATACATAGAGAATCGCCACGTTAAGCATACATTCAAACAGAAATCCTTGAACCCAACAATGTTCGAAAGATACAATTTGGTACATGTGAAAGTTCAATGAGAAAAAAACAATCCTAATTAGCCATATATAAATATAAATACATTATAGTTTTTTAGATATGTATATTAACTTACCTGTAATAACTTGTAGCTGTAGGACATTGCTGATCTGGGGACCATGTCTAAATGCTTGTCCACTAATTCCAGCATTGGAGAGAGTTCCACCAACAGTGAGATGAAGATAATCAGTCCATGATTTTGGTGTTAAACCAAATTTCAAAGTCTCATGCAATATGTTAATCCAAAGCTCACCACCATAAACATCAACATAAGAGAATTCTCCATCACTATGAATATACATAACAGAGTTTTTGTTTTCACTAAGTGACTCCATATTTATGACAACACCTTTATGAGCTTGTGATTGTCCTTGGAGTGAGTGACCATGTCCTCTGGCTGCAACACTTAGCTCTGTTGTCATCCCCATTTCCCAAACATGTTTCACAAGAGTGGCTATATCCGATACCGATTTCGGGTAAAGAACAGCTGAGGGAAGGTACTGAAATCTGTTGCCAAAATCCTTGGATGCATGATCAACATCATCAAAACTCAAATGCCCATCAAACTCAAGTGTCTTCAAATGATCATGATCATGATTATTATGATTATGAAGAAGAAGAGGAAGAGTGTTTGAGAAACAAAGGTTTATCTTAATAGTACTTATTAAGCAAGTGAAGAGTAAGATAATAAAGCCTCTAATGATGATAAAGATGTTAGCTTTAGATTGCCAATTCATTCTTTTTCTCTTTTATGTATATATATTAAAAAGAGATTTATGGGGAAAATGGAGAAAAGGGTAGAAGTAGTTTTTGAAAGATTGGATGAGAAAATTATTGTTTTGAGAAGAGAATTTAAAGGGGTTTTAAGCTAGTGAAGAAAAGATTTGATTTTTATTATTTATTTATTTATTTATTTTTATTATTGGGTGACTTAGTCAAACTAACTCATATGACTTGATCTAAGTAGTCATTAGAATCCGTATGAAGACTGCCTACTTTGGTGGAAGAGTTTTAGGATTTTCTTTTGTTAGTTTTCCTTTCTTTCTTTTAAAGGAGGCTTTTTTAGTTTAGATGAAGCCATCACAACATATCACCAAGTTGAATACAAATAAAAATAAATAAATAAAAGAAGATTGTGAAAATCTTTCTTTGCACTTTTTCTAACAGTTACAACCACAACAACAAAACCCCACCTTTTATTTTTTTAATTCATCAAAGACAAAATATGTTATGAAGAAAAAGAAAACAAAAATAAAAAAAAAATGTTCAAAGGATACTTTCCCATTTTTAGCTAAACAAAAGAAAAAAAGCTTAGTCCTTTTGGCCATAATGGTGTATTTGTATTAGTATTTTTCCCTTGTGGCATGATGATGATGATGATGATGATGATGATGATGATCATGAGACTGTGTTTTGCCTGGGAATATAAACACAGCGTATCTGATTTCAGATCGGATGATTATGAGAAGAAATGGATTGTTGTGGTGTGGCCTTTCTTTTGATTCATTTTCAATGTGGGGTCTTTAGATGGGTCCACGTGGCACGTGATTTTTAACTAGTTTGTGTGTGCTTTGTTGGGGGAAGCTATGTATGATTGGTTTTATATTGGGACCCCCCAACACTCTCTTAATTAATTTCTTCTCTTCTCTTTCAACTAATGGAATCACAATTAATATCATTGTTATTGAGCATTGTTACTGAACACTAGTAGTGTGTAGGGTTTTCTGCAAGTGGCGTTTTACAATATGAGATTCGATACTTAACTATATCAATAGAAGAATGACACTGAGGAGAGTACTAGGCACCAGGCTACACTCATGGACATGTGATTTTTAAAAGTGATATTATCTATCTCCATATTGGTATGATATTGTCCACTTTGAGTTTAAGTTCTTATAGATTCGTTCTTGGGTATCTTTCCTAAAGATCTCAGTATGGAGATATTGTACTTCCTTATATACTCGTGATTTTTCCCATTTTTAGCTAATATAAAACTTTAGTTTCACATCCAACAATGATGATAAAAAATATTGTGCATCCCAATGAAAGAACCCTTTTGAGAGACTTGCACCGTACACAACACGTGTCACTGTACTTGTGGTATTCGAGAAATCTGCATGACATATTAATGAAAAAAAATTGTTCATCCAGATGAGAGAACCCTCTTGGGCGGCCACGTGGTACCTACCAGTGGTATTGGTCAAGAGACCTGCAGTACTGTACCACATGGCTCTAAGAAGTACTCACAAGATAATATTATTCTACATTGAAGTAAAATATATAGAATCTGATACTACATTATACTAATAACGATTTTATTAAATTTAAAATAGTATTGTTACTCCCAAAAATAAAAATTGAAAAGACTTTTCCTTATGGTTATACCTTACATTACATTACTCACAAGTCACTATACTCTTTTGGATGATTCTCTTGTTTGTATGTTTTCTTTTTTCAATTGAAAATTTGCAGCCTCTAAGGGAACCATATGTCTATTGATATGTAGTTTGATATAACTAATTTTGATCAAGTTGTGATGAACTAGCTAGCTAGCTCTTTATTATGCTCTCTCTAGCTATATAAATATATATAGTGGATCTATAAAATAATATATGGTATATATATAGTTGATATGAAATCTTAGATTAGATATATATGTTATATGGAGAGACAAATGGTCATGACATGTCTCAAAGATTGTAAACTCTTGTATTGAATATTGTTATATATGTTGTGAGATAAGATCTCTATCTCTCTATTTTGACCTAGCTAGATATGTTATAGCTAGCTATCTTATACATAGTTTTGTTTTCTCATGTCCGACCATATATAAATAAATTAGTTGATTTATGATAAAAATGGGATTCATTCATTTCATTTAATTACAAATATTTTTCATGGGAACATATTTTTTAATATTTGAGGTGGGAAATTGTTGTTCATTAAATATAGGATTCCACCTTCAAAGATTTTTAAGAGATCTAACATCGATCATAACTAAATTATATGTAGTATTAATATATTAAAACTATATATAAAGTATGCTATAAATTATAATTCTGATCATGAACATTTATTAAAATCAATGGCATGCATGTTGTTGTAATTGTACAACACAGAATTCAAGCCAAAGAACATTCATACTAGTTAAAATAAAATATAATAATAAAAAAATCAAGAGTTTCGGTTTGGCTTTAGTAGCGTTTGGTTGGAGGTAATGAAATGGAATGGAATGGATAGGAAATAATTTTCATTCCATTCATTTGTTTGGTTGCATTTAAAACTATTGGAATACCATTTCGATGAAATGACTTTTCCATCATTTTAGTGGAATGACTATTCTATTTTAAAATGAAAGGAAAGACCATTCCAATGCAAGATTTGAAAAAATTTAATAATTTTTTTATTAATTTTTTTATGCATTTTAATTTTTATTCCGTTCCATTCCTATTCTAATTCTCATTCTCATATTCCTATTCCTATATTTTCATTCCTCCTAACCAAACGTCATCTACTTCCTGTTACTCCCTTGAGTTTTCTTCTCTATGAAGATCATGAATTACAAGCTATTGAGTGCACCCTAGAAAACAATATTACAGACTGAACCTCTGAAACTCAGCTCGAGTTTCAGCTCCAAAAATACTGGTCTTGATTTAGATTTCCCAACTCTCTTCTCTCTGTTTTCTCTCTTAATTTTTTTGCCTCTCTCCTCGATCACACTCTTTCTCAATTGATCTGTATGAATTATTTCTTACATTACAAGAATGACTAATTCTTTAAAAAAAGGCAAAAGTAAGACATAACAAACTATATCAGGTGCACTTAATACTAACTGAACAAAATGCTACAACATAACATTACAACCTGTCAAGACAAATTCATGACAGTTATTTCAGTTAGTTGTTACTAACTGTTTTCTGTTACAGTCAGAACAGTCAGCATTGATTGTTTCTCTTTCTTTCTGTTGTAACCGATTCTTGTTGTGTTCATCATCAGCTACTGTATTGTCTATATAAGCTTGTATCGATTCATTCATCAATGAGATTCTCTTTTCAATCTTCAATCTCTCTTTCTCTGTCTTTCTCTGCCTTTCTCTCTTTTCTTCTCATTCTCTGTTTTCTGATATGGCTAATAGATTCAATATGGTATCAGAGCAATTTCCGCCATTAATGGCGAATGTAGTTTCTGGAGGAGCTGGTCTGAATGGTTCAAGAACCAACTCTGGTGACGGCGACAATGGAGGTGGTTCTACTCAACCTGCCAATCGTCAACCATCTCTCAACCGAGGAAGAACACGAGATCACGATGAGTTCTCTCCTGTCTTTTTTACTCACAATCTTTCAATCCGTTTAAATGATCACAACTTTCTGTTGTGGAAACAACAAGTTTTAGCTGCGATTCGTGGCAACAGGTTACAACGATACATCAATTCCAATCCCCCTGCAAAATTTCTGTCTGATGCAGATCGTGAATCTGAGACGTTTAACCCTGCCTATCTGGATTGGGAAGTCCAAGATCAGCTTCTCATGTCCTGGCTCCTATCTTCAATGTCTGAGAATCTCCTCACACGCATGGTTGGATGCGAGACATCGAATCAGATCTGGTCGACATTGGAGAAGTTCTTTACTCTTCAAGTTTCTGCCAAGATTCTTGAGTTGCGAACCAAGCTTCAAAACTTGAAGAAAGGCTCACTATCTCTATCTGATTATCTCCTCAAAGTTAAACATCACGTTGATCTGCTTGCCTCAGTTGGTGAAGTGTACACGGCAAAAGATCATGTAGCTGCCTTCTTCAAAGGACTTCCGAGTGAATATGACACTTTTGTCATATCCACCAACACCAGATTAGAGACGTATTCTGTTGCAGAGATTGTGTCTCTACTTCTTGCTTCAGAATCCAGAATCGAGAAGACTGATCGAGAGGTTGAAATCAGTGCTCAGGTTGCTTCACTTGACATTGATCATCTAGAAGCTAATCTTGCCAACTTCAGAAACAACTTTGGTAATTTCAGACAGCAATCTCCATTCTCAAGGTACAATTATCCATCTTAGTTTTCTTCTTCTAACCGAGGCAGCAATAGAGGAGGATACAATCGTGGAAGTGGCAGCAATAACTCCTATTCTGGTTTTGGATCTGGAATGTATGGCAGAGGTGCTGGAAGATCTGTCAACACAGCAAATAAACTTCAATGTCAGCTATGCTTTAAGCTTGGTCATACTGCTATAGATTGCTTCTATAGATTCGATAAGAACTTCTCCAATGTCGACCAGATCTGATTCGATGTTTCGCATAATAATTTTGAAGCCAATACATGTTCTAATTGCACTCTTAATAATTTTTCTCAATTTTCTATTTGGCATAACAGACTTGGACACCCTTCCTCTAGGGTTGTCCAAACTATGCTAAACCATTGTAATGTGTCCTTGAATAATGTTGAGAGAAATAAAGTTTGCACTGCTTGCTGTCTTGGAAAGATACACAAGTTTCCCTTTCCTAAATTCTCTGAAACTGAGTACACACAACCACTTCAACTTGTTGTATCTGATTTATGGGGTCCTTCCCATACTCTTTCATCCAATGGCTATAAGTACTACATTCATTTCATGGATGTGTACTCGAGATTCACTTGGTTATACCTTTTGAAAAATAAATCTGATGCCTTTAAAGTGTTTCAAAGTTTTAAAGCTGAAAGTGAATTACAGTTAGGCACCAAATTAAAGGTTTTACAAACTGATTGGGGAGGGGAGTATAGAAGCTTTACACCATTTTTAAATAAACTTGGAGTATTACATAGACATCCTTGTCCAACAACACATGAACAGAACGGATTAGCTGAGAGAAAACACAGACATGTTGTGGAAAATGGCTTAACCTTGCTTGCTCAAGCATCTATGCCTCTTAGGTTTTGGGATGAAGCCTTTAGAGCTGCTGTCTATATCCATAATAGGCTACCTACTCCTATTCTAAATAACAAGACACCTTTAGAAGTTCTCTTTAACCAAAAACCTGATTACCAATCTCTTAGAACTTTTGGGTGTGCTTGTTTTCCCAACATAAGACCTTATAACAAACATAAAATGGAGTATAGATCTGCACCTTGTACTTTCTTAGGTTATAGCCTAAATCACAAAGGGTATAAATGTCTAGATTCAAGTGGTAGAATGTATATATCTAGGGATGTTATCTTTGATGAAAATTCATTTCCCTTTAATAAAACACCTACTGCTATTGCTACATCAATCAATTATTCTCCTGAATTTTTCACCTCTGGTATTATACCATCTATCTCTCACAATGATGCATCTGTTGTCACTCCTACAGACTCACTCAACTCTCCTTCTGCCTCATTTCCTTTACCAAATTCAGTGTCTCCAAGTGTGTCTGACCAACCTGCTTCTATTGACACTTCTCATTTTCCTACTGTTTCAGTTTCTAACAATATGCAGACTTCATCTAATGTGTTGGTTGATATAGATGTTGCTCAGAATTTTGATAATGCAGCTGTTGCATCTGTGCACTCTATTCCTGTTGAGACTACACAGTCTGTTGCAGTACCTATTGCAGAACCAGGTGCTTCCAGTAGCTCGAGAATTATTAATTCTCACCCAATGCAGACTCGGGGGAAATCTGGAATCACTAAACCAAAGGTTTATACAGCTTCAAAAGAACCTCAGACATTAACTGAAGCACTACAGAGTCTACACTGGAATAAAGCTATGGCTGATGAGATACTTGCTCTAATCAGGAACCACACCTGGAAACTTGTCAAACTACCAGAAGGAAGAACAACTATAGGTTGTAAGTGGGTATACAAAGAAAAATTAAATGCTGATGGATCAGTCAATAGACATAAAGCTAGGCTAGTAGCTAAAGGGTTTCACCAACAACCCGGATTTGATTTTACTGAGACTTTTAGTCCAGTGGTGAAACCCATAACCATCAGGGTTGTTCTTACTTTAGCCTTAGCTCGTGGTTGGAAAGTTCAGCAACTTGATGTTCACAATGCTTTTCTGGATGGTAATTTACAGGAGGAGGTTTATATGACTCAGCCACCTGGTTTTGAGGATCCAACAGCTCCTAATCTTGTGTGTAAACTTAACAAGGCTCTATATGGCCTCAAGCAAGCTCCAAGGGCTTGGTTTGACAAGTTGCATCAATGCCTATTGAGTCTTGGGTTCTGTTCTTCTAAGTCAGATCAGCCCTTGTTTATTTGTTTAACACTCAGTCCACTACACTTATATTAGTGTATGTGGATGATATCTTGATCACAGGGAGTGATTCACATGTTGTCTCACAACTTATTATTGATCTGAACAAACAGTTTGCACTTCGAGATCTTGGAGAGTTAAACTATTTTCTGGGAATTGAGGTCAACTACACTACTGAAGGGATGCACTTGTCTCAGGAAAAATATGCTAGAGATCTTCTCTGTAAAGCAAAAATGCAAAGTGCAAAAGCCTCATCAACTCCTATGACAAGTGGGACCAAACTATCGGGTTATGGAAGTGATCCTATTGATAATGTGCAGGAGTATCGATCAATTGTTGGAGGGCTGCAATACCTTACCATTACTAGACCCGAACTTGCCTTTAGTGTAAATAAGGTATGCCAATTCATGCATCAACCTTTGCACTCCCATTGGGTAGCTGTCAAGAGAATTTTGAGGTATGTAAGTGGCACGATCAAACATGGTTTGCATCTTAGAAGGCCTACATCTTCATTGTAGCCTTCTGTGATGCAGATTGAGCTGCGGATCCAGATGACAGAAGATCTACCTCGGGGTTTGCAATCTTTCTTGGTCCAAACTTGGTTAGCTGGCAATGCAAGAAACAACCCACAGTATCTAGATCAAGTACAGAGGCAGAGTATAGAAGCTTGGCATGTGTAGTTGCTGAACTAACATGGATGAACAGTTTGTTCTTAGAGCTGAAAGTTTCCTTGCCAAGAGTTCCTACCATCTGGTGTGACAACTTAAGTACCATTCTCCTTACAGCTAATCCAGTTCTCCATGCAAGAACCAAACACATAGAGCTAGACTTATACTTTGTCAGAGAAAAGATTCAAAGCAAGGTAGTTCAAGTTAAACATGTTCCTGCAATTGATCAAGTTGCAGATGGTCTTACTAAAGCCATCTCAAGCAAGAGGTTCTATTCTTTCAGGGACAAACTTCGAATTGAGGATCTTTCAATTCTAAGTTTGAGGGGGGCTGTCAAGACAAATTCATGACAGTTATTTCAGTTAGTTGTTACTAACTGTTTTCTGTTACAGTCAGAACAGTCAGCATTGATTGTTTCTCTTTCTTTCTGTTGTAACCGATTCTTGTTGTGTTCATCATCAGCTACTGTATTGTCTATATAAGCTTGTATCAATTCATTCATCAATGAGATTCTCTTTTCAATCTTCAATCTCTCTTTCTCAGTCTTTCTCTGCCTTTCTCTCTTTTCTTCTCTTTCTCTGTTTTACTGGTATGGCTAATAGATTTAATACAACCAATGTTGTAGCTTTTAACTAACTTAATAGTTGTTAGTTAAAACTGTTATAATCCCATTTTATTTGTTCTATGAATTACCAAACAACACATGTTTTTTTAAATGGATGCATGTCTTAACATTTCAAAATACTTACTTTTGTTGTTGAAAATAAAACACTTATTATTTAATAACTACACCCTTTTTAAACTAGCATTACTAACATTCACTACTGTAAATATTTCCTCCTGTAAAAAATCTAGATTCATTTTCACTTTGTCTATATACTTGAGACAATTAACATCATATAGTACAAACCAACCATTTAGTACAACGAATCAAATTATCCCTACCGATCGAAAAATCTAATTATTTGGCTGCTAGAGTTACAAGAAGTTAAAAACAAAAGGAAAAAAGAAACAAAGAATCTAATTAAAGATTCGTTGAAACTTTTGAACATGGCAGATTACATAATAATATAATAGAATAGAATGAATGGCCAGCAACAACATGACATAAAATCCACACTTTGGCATACACTTTAAATGGGGCCTTGGTGACTTGTGTTAAATATTATATATTTGTCCGAACTGAGTATGCATATACTCTTCATTTACCGATGACTCAATTAAGAGAGACTGAAATATGAGTCTTTTATAGCTAACATGTAATTTTGAGAATTGTCTAAATACGACCGAAAAAGTAGGGAAAAAATCAGTACTACGTGATCCTTTTTTTTTTTTTATTCTTAGCGAAAAAGAAAAGTATGCATGTGTCCGAATTGTTTTGCCCTATTTAACAAGTGTTAAGTAATCTAGTAATTAAGTTATATACAAAGTCTCCTTTTTATTATATGGTAAAAAACCTAATTTTTTGATTCTAGAAAGGACACACCGACCACTAATAAAGAAATCAAAGTGTTTTAATTCATTAATTTTGCAGTGATAATGTGGAATTATGGCAAAGATATAATATGGGGCCAATTCTCTTATACATGTTATAATGTTCATTTGGTGCTTCTTCTATATTGTGGAATACACACTCATTTATCAATGAAAAAGAAACTATACCCAAAGGCCAATCATTCAACATGTGTCCAATTTTAGGGATCAAAATTAAGGGCGGTGAAAAAGGGGAATATAAATATTAAAGAAAAAAAAAAACAAACCCTACACTTTCCATGGTGATCATAACTAAGTAAAATTATTGATTTTGATATCGACACACTACAAAAAACTACTACTTTTAGTGATAACGTTTTAGTCATAACATAATTTTTTTGTAACTAATTGTGATTTTTAGTCACAATAAAATATTACTTGTGATTAACACATAGTTTTTAGATACAAGTTGTCACTAATTTAGTTTTAATCACAATAAGTATTGTGACTAAAAACACATTTAGTCGCAACAAATTGTAATTTTTGTGACTAATACCTTTTATCACAGATCTTTTAGTCATAACATAAGAATAATAATTTATAATTAGTCACAACTTTTTTACTTTTAGTCGCAACCAAACTTGTGACTAAAAGTAAGATTTTTTGTAGTGACGTGTGATACTAATCATGGAATTTCATTCCGAAATTAATTGGTGATGAGTGGAGTAATCCATGTTCTTATCTCAAGTCGTGTCTCGCTTTATTTTGTTTGAATCTCAAACGTCTTTGCACCATCTGAATCTCATCCATCTGGATTAGAGATAGAAATTTATACCGCGGGGATGGGTAACCGCGGGGACCCGCCCCTAATGGGGTGGGGATTCCCTGTCTTGGTGGTTAATGGGGCGGTGGTGGGGGACAATTTTAATACCCGAAGTGGGGATGGGGCGGGGATGAGGCGGGGGCGGGGATAATACTATCCGCACCATATCCGACCCCGATATAGATATATATATAATTTTCTTTTTATTCTTAACATATATATAGTATATATATGATTGATAATCGAAATTATTTTGATTATCATCCAGAATCAAAATTATATATCTTATGCTTAAATTATGAAGATCTAATGACGATAGTGAACTGATGATCATTGTGGATTACATGTGTAAAGATATTTTCTTCTCGATTCTTAATTTCATCTTTGTTTACTTTTTAATTTGTTGGGAGGCTTGAGAGGTATGAGACTATGATCCTATACTTGGGTTATGATTTTTTATTTATTTTTTTTCAAACTTTGAGACATATTTAGTTTTTATTTTCTACTAAGTTATGCTTTTTTTTTCGGTAGGTTTATTTTTTATCTTCTATGAATTATGAATGCATAATAAATATTTGTGAGAATATTGGTTTAATTTATTTTTTCAATTATTTTAATTTTTTTCTTCATTTTACCTTAATGGATACCCAATGGATTCTCCATAATCGATGGGTATTCCCCTACCCCGAATCCGTTGGTTATTAGACGGGGATGGGGCGGGGATGGGGCAGGGATGGGACGGGGATGGGAGTATAAATAGGTAGCGGGGATGGGGGCGTGGATTGCATTCCCCGTACATTAACCGTCCAATTTCCATTTCTAATATGGATAGGTACTGTGTGTGGATCGAAAGCTTGTTACCATGATAATAATAGGGTTTTATCTCAAAATCAATTACTGATCGTGTGAATTGTATATGACTCAATATTTTTACATTTAATCCATGGGGAACACTATTTTTTCAATAGACTGCCATGTCATCATACTCTCAAGTGTATGTATTTGATTGGTTGGACGGGGATTGAGGATTAGCCAATGAGAATTTGGCAAGTGGGTGCCACGTTGATTATGATCATGATCATTATTAATATCATGCAATGCAATTTGATATAAAAGAAATGTGGGTTAGAAGGGTTGGTAGGGTACAAAATTGATTTAGGATGCTATTGATGTATATATTTATAAACCCTAGCTAGTTATATATATAAGATTTAGAATTATAATGAAATTTTTATTTATTCTTATCATGTTCCCTATCTCACTTTTATTCCACTTTAATCACTGTCTTCTTGTCCCTAATTCCCATTCCCTCACATAAATATTTACAGCTAGAATCTTACTTACTCATTTTGTCCTCAATAGTTTGTTAATTATATAATATATATTTATATATATATATATAAGCAAGATATTGGGAAACATGCATGTAAAATCATCAACTTCGATCTTCATAAGATGACAAAACAAAAAATATAGTGCTTAATTAATTATATCTCTTTTGAATTGATTTAAATAAAGCTTACCAAAAGTCATATATAGATATTATAATATATAAATCTATATATATTTATATATAAATTCATTATTGACGATCTAATTGTTAGATCGAATTACATGATAAACTTAAATTAAGCTATATATGGTTAATTTAATTTGTTTAGCTTGATCAAAATGAGTGTGTTTAGCCAATTTTTCTTTTTTAATATAGTATGTTTTTTCTTTTATATGTATATAAAGTAATAATTAACATTTCTAAGATGTACATTCGATCATACTTTATACAAAAAAAAATTGATACTGTAGCTGAAAATCTACTTTGTGATGAAGAAGAAAAAGATATATATTAAATATATATACATATAAATCTCTACTTTTTACTAAATTATTCTTAATTCAAGATCATGGGGATTATTACATTGATCGATATTGGATTTTATTCCAATCCATGTGTCCATATTAATTATTACCAGCTAGCTAGTTTAAAGTTTTTCACTTTCAATATATTAAATTTACTAAAAGACAAATAATAAAAGTAACTTTTTTTTAATATTTTATATGGCATATGTATCCTTATTACTTGATCAAATATTACTATATATAGTAAAATCATTAATTATGATCATAACATTATTATTATTATTATTATTATTATTATTATTATTATTATTATTATTATTATTATTATTATTATTATTAGAAACATTTACACCAAAAATACAAATTATACACTTTATTACATATAAACCTACACACGGTCAAATCAACTTTTTTACCTTTTCTCAATATTTTATTACACATATACCACATACACATCACATCTATGCACCAGTCACGTCAACTCACCTATCAACCATCATGCATCCCTCAATCACTTCCCTCTCTCTTTTTCTTTTGTTTTCCTTTGATTTTTTTATTTCATTTCAGTTTTTTTTTTTTTTTTGAAATAACAAATAATAACATTTTCTCTAAACCATCCCATAACATTTTCTCTAAACCATCCCTCAATCACGATTCCTCAACCATTTTCCCTCTCATTTTTGTTCTTCAAAATTTTTTCAACTCCCTCTAAACCATCCCATAACATTTTTCTCTCTTTCTTTTTGTTTCTTCATCTCCTTCTCCTGTTCAAAAAAAAAATTCAAAATGGGTTTGAAATCACTAGCTAATAAAGCTAAGGGAAAACGTCCTTTTATTGAGGAGGAAGACTCTGATTTTGCTCCTCCATTAACGAAGCGTGGGAGAGCTCCTCCTAAGAAGAAAACAAAGGTCCGTGTGCAAGAAAAAATGGCTGAAGATGTTTATGGGAAAAACAATAATGTTGGTGTCGTTCGAACCGAGGTTTGTTTTCGGTTTCATTTTCGTTTCCCAGTTTAAACATTTTCTTGTATTTCCATTTCATCGTTTTGGTTTTTTCTGGTTTGTGATATTTTAGGTTTTTCATTTTAAAATTTCGTTTGGTTTTCTTTGGATTTTTAGGACTTTAATTTTCTTTAATCAATTTTATTTTGTTCTTGGGTTTGGCATTTTAGTTTGTTTCTTATTAGTTTCGTTTCATTTTTGTTGTGTTTTATGTTCTGTTTGTGTTTCTAGTTTTTTTTAGATATTTTGAAACATTTGTTTTTGTTTTAGTGTCTCTAATCAGTGGGTTTTAGTTTTTTTTTCTAGTTTTTTAATAGTTTAATATGTTTATGTATGATGTGTTTTGGGAATATTATTAGGTATAGTTGTTTGCTGTTCTTTTTTAAGTAACAATTCGATTTAGATGTTTGTAGTTTATATTCGTAGAGTTGTTTCTGCTTGTCAGTTTGTTTTTAGTTTTTTTATAGTTTTATTATAGTTTGTATACTTGTTTATTTACAATTTATATTTATTGCTGTTAATAAACTATAATAAAACTAAAATGAAACTATTAAGAAACGTTTAAATTTATTTCAGAAACTAACTATTTCTCAAAGTGTTTTCTCCTTTTCTTATTTCCAAAATAAATTCTTGCAAACAATTGAATTAAACTAATATAAAATAATGATGCAACTGTAAATCAACTTGAAAAGCCACAACACTTAATTCAATTTAATATAGTTGTGGTCATTGTGCTTTTTCATCAGTTTTATTTGAATCAGATCAATTGAATTAATAGTTGTATTTTTCTCGTTTTGGTTTCATTTTGGTTGTTTTGCAGTTTTGAAACGAGCGCGTATTTTCATCTTTATGGTTCGCTCTGTACAGCTGAAGGCTTAGTGCATGTGGTATTTTTGTAAATATTTGTATGTGGACTGTATAAATGTTTAATGGGCCGGCCCAAAGTATTTTTGTAATTTTTTTTCCTTTTTTGTATTTTTTTGTTTTTTTCCCTTATTATTATTACTACTTTTGTTGCTTAGATTCAAGTAAATCATACCTATATATAGCCATTCTAGCCACCATTATACCTATATAATATAAATATATATATATAAATTATAATCAACTTTCCAAATGAAATGGTTTCATTTTTAATTATATTATTATTAATTAATTTACAGAAAAGACAGAATAGCAGTTGGCTGATGAAATTTTTGGCAAGCTGTCAATCCTAAACTTTTCCTCTTCATGACATTAGAGAGAATTATTATTACATTAGAGAGAATTATTATTATTATTATTATTATTATTATTATTATGTTTTTCCTCCTAAATTTCTTTGTCATCTTTCTTAGTATTAATTTAGTATATATATTTATATAAGTGAATAATGTGTATAACTAAAGTATTTTTGCGGCTGTCCTTATTGTAGTTTGCTTTGAGCAAGTGAAGATTTATATATATATTATATTATATATATACACATTCATCAGCCACTATATATATAGTTCTAGATGATGATCAAGTAATATTACCTAATCTTTTAATTTTTTATAAGTTTGTAGTCAAATAGTTTGTTTTTGTTGTAACCCTAGAGAAGAATATAGGATACATACAGATTCTAGGGTTTTTTATTTATATATTTAAAATATAGTTATTATTATATACATTTTTGTCTTTTTCTTTCTTTTCTTTCTCTTCTTGCACTAATGTCTATTTCTAAATCTAGATCGTAGATATTCTTGCTTTTGGTTAGAAATAGTAAAATTGTTCTACTACTCGAATATCCACTTGAATAATAATAATAATAAGTTGAATATTGTCATATATATTTATATATATAAATTTTATTTCGTTTACTAAATTTTATAAAGATTAACAAATAATATTATGTTTAGATATAAAATATTGTATTGTAATATTAATTATTACGAAAATAAATTTTAATATATTAATGCGAATCGTATTAGTTATTCAATTCTTTGGTCTCTCCAATGCGGTGTAGTTCTGGATTCGAGTCTAAGCTGAGGTCAGGTTTGAGGTCGAATTATTGTAAAAATATTATAATTTTACACAACCTATTAGTACAAGTCAATACCAAACATAATATTGTATTAAATAATACTAATACTAATACTATGCAATACATAATATTTTACAATACAATACTAGTTGTTATTTTACTATTATAAATAGAATTTTTTTACGGTTAAACCCTCTCAACTATTATTCTATTTGCATTTAATCCTCCAAGTTCAAATTTTAGTGGTAAAATCCTCTAAACTACTGAATTGTTAACAAATTTTAGGTGTCATCTATTTTTCACAGTAAGGTGCAAATTAACATATATATTGCTTACGTGTATACTTTATATGTACACGTAACGCGTTTATATTAGTATATTTAATATTATTATTTAAAAATTATAAAAAAATATTTCAAAATTTATAATATTTTTTATTTTTTAAATATTTTTTTATTTTATAATCTTATTTAATTTTAAAATAAATTTTGAAATAATAATATTAGGTGAATCAATATAAATGTGACACGTGTACAAGAGTGTATATATAAGCAGTCCATAGTAACAGTTAACTGAATGACACCTTAAATTTACTACGGTTCAAAAGTTTAAAAAATTTTACTGTCAAAAGTTGAACTTAAAAAATTAAAATACAAGTAAAACGATATAATTAAAATTTAATTAGCCACTATAAACTCTTATAAATATATATGAAATCGCAAACAGTGTAATGCGTTTATTCTACCACCAATGATCATGTAGTTTTACTATTATATATATAGTAGAAGTTTATAGTGATCAAAAACTCAAAACTAGTTGGACTACGACTATATATATTATTAGTAGTGTTGTACGTATAAAATTAAGTGGTGCAATATCATATTACATGCACTAAAGAAAGAAAAGGTCACACTTAAGTATGCATTTTTATTATTAACCATGCATGCATATATATAAATGTCTATATATATATATTGGACAGCAATTGATAATGTCCCCTTTCTTGACGGTTCTAATTCATCAGTATAAAAATATGTAATGTTTGATGTTTCCAATTAAGTAATACAACGAATCGAGCTATATATATATATATAATATCTAGGTTTTATGATGAAGAGTGAAGACTATATATATATATATGCAAAACTTAATTTAATTTTATAGTACTTTAAATTTATTTTAGAAAATATAGAGTAATATTAGAGTTCTTGACTATATTCACCCGCTCTCTAGCTACTCGACTATTTGTGCATGCTTTCGAGTCAAAATTATCGAAAGCAGCACAAATAGGCTGTTGCACACAGGGTATGAAATTGGTGGAACAGTGTTGGCTCCAATCTCACCCTATTAGCATACTCTCTTCTTAGAGATTTGTGCTCCTTAGTATTGCATGTAAATTGTAACCTATTTATTATGTTACTACAGAAAAAAAAAAAAAAAAGTTATTTTTAGTCATAAAATTGGTTATAAAATAAATTTTTTGTGACTAAATGTGATTAATTTTAGTCATAACAAAAAAATTATTTGTGATTAAAACATATTATTTAGATACAAGTTGTCACTAATTCAGTTTTAGTTACAACAAATATTGTGATGTGACTAAAAACACATTTAGTCACAATAAACATGTGATTAATACTTTTAGCCATAGACATTTTTAGTCACAACATAAGAATAATGATTTATAATTTATCATTTTTTTTTACTTTTAGACACAAATTTTATTGTGACTAAAATTAAGAACAATATTAAAATAATATTCTACTCTAATAAGGAATTACTTTTGCCATAATATTTTCTATTTTGACCTTAATTTAGAAAAATTATATGTTCATTGTAGTATATTGAAGTTATAATAAATATCTTACAAAAGTTTAAAAAATTTAAGAACATAAAATTTAAAATAATTAAATGCGCATATATATATATAAAAAAATTGCATGTATATATCAAGATCTTTTGAAGAATAACAACAAGAAAAACCTCTCCCAAAGGTGCATCATCAAAGTTGACATTAGTAAAGCCTATGATACGATGAATTGAGATTTTCTAATAAGGCTTTGCTCAATGCTTTTAGGGTGCCGGCCAGATTCATAAGCCAGATGATGACTTGTTTGAGAGCCACTTCTTATTCTATTAATGGAAGAGTGCAAGACAACTTCCAAGGTCAAAAGAGTCTAAGACAAGGGGACCCCCTCTCTCCCTTCCTCTTTGTGTTGATAATGGAGTATCTAACAAGGAGACTCTCCATGGCAGCCAGTCATACCAGATTCAGGTATACCCCTTACGCAAAAGTCTCAAAATTGTAAATCTCTGCTTTGCTGATGATTTGATCTTGTTTAGTAAAGGTAATATTCAGTCAATTCAGATTCTCAAGAATATCATGAATGAATTTTATGCTACTTTGGGCCTAGCTATTAACACCTAACAAGTCCCAAATTTATTTGGGAGGGGTTGATAACAAGGCTAAACATGAAATCCTGAGAGAAATAAACCTTTTCTGAATGCAAGTTCCCATTAAAATACTTGGGAGTCCCGTTGAGACCAACAAAATGGAAAGCGGAAGACTGTAATGTGATCCTAAAGAAAATCAAGCAAAGACTCCATAGTTGGGCAAGTAGACATTTGTCCTTTGCAGGAAGATCGCAACTTATTCATTTTGTATTGCTTGGTCTCCATAACTACTGGATGAGTATCTTTATTCTCCCTCAAAGTATAACGAAGGAGATTGAAAAACTTTGTAGAGGTTTTCTTTGGGGTTGGAGTAGAAATAGGAGTAAGCTTCATGTGGCTAGTTGGAAAAAAGTTTGTCTTCTGAAGAACTATGGTGGTTTGGGGTTCAAAGATGGTGCCAAATGGAATCAAGCTGTTCTTGCGAAATATATTTGGGCCATTTCAAACAAAAGTGATTCTCTTTGGGTGAAATGGATCAACAACATATATCTAAAGAACACTTCAATATGGACCTATGTTCTAAAGCTTGACTCGAGTTAGTATTGGCGGAAGCTTTGCCATGTGAGAGACAAATTTAACAGCATGGAGATACATATTGCAGGGGCCTCGGGTATGTTTAAATCGCATCTATTGTATAATAGTAAACTGTCCCAGGTGCCTTTCATTTACAGCAAGAGTATATGGGGTTCGATTAATGTTCCGAAGCATCGGTTCATCTTGTGGCAAGCTGTAAATGCTCAGCTGTTAACAAGGGATAAAATGCTTCAATTTCGAGTCGTATTAGACAACACAGAGTGTCCGGTTTGTGCTGAAGTTGCTGAATCAAATCAGCATCTTTTCTTTGAGTGTAGACTCTCTCAAAAGGTGACAGATCTAGTACAGACTTGCTGGGAGTTGGGGTTTGGCCGAAGGAGTATCAAGCTTGGAAAAACTGGTTGGTGGTTATCAGCAAAAACAGAACTTGTAGAATTTTTATTGCTGTCATGGCTGCCATGATTTATAGATTGTGGTTAAACAGAAATGATTGTGTTTTCAACGGTTACTCAAGCACAGTCACTAGTATTGTACAGGATATTAAAAAAGTCATGTTTTATAGATTAACAATAGCTAAAAAAGAGAGCTTGAATAGACATGAGAGGAAATTTATAGAGCATTTATTTTGTAAATAGTTGTTTTGTTAGCAGCTGGTTTATCTTTTTCAACTTGACTTTATTTGTAATTGCTTGTTGATTAATGAAATTATTCCTTCTTGATAAAAAAAAATATTTTTAATATATACATGATATAATATGATTATAATGTATATATAATAGATTTCATATTTTGGTTCTAATAAACAAAATTCATTTATATATATGATGATTATCAAAATTAAGATATTTGACTCTCAACATCAACATCATGGCACAGTCAAAAGATATGGAATTAATATAACCGTAGATAACAAATATTGGTTTTCAAACTTATTAGAAACTATATAGATAAAGGTAAAGGTTCATGAATGTAGCAATTAAAAGTTCTTTCTTGTACCTTATTTTGGTCATATAACTCAAAAGATATCATGTTCTTCATATCCCTTGCATTTTACTTTTACTAATTAATATCCCTTAGTGGATTTCTCTCTCTCTCTCTACATTTTCTGTTGTGTTAAATAACAAATTAAATATATTTATTAAAATAGTACATTAAACTTAGTTTTAATAAAATAAATAAAAAAAAAAAAATCAATATGGTCATAGATACATTTACACAATTGCGAACTCAGAGTTTAAAGTGAGCGAGACATATTTTTTTTTAAAGGTAGGAGTAAAAATAAATATTTTTTATGGAATCTACGTACCCTATATATAATCTAGTTTAACTATTATACTGAAGTTAATATTATGTCTATAAATATTATTTTTTATTATAAATATATATACCGTAACTAACTAAATTGCATATATATTCGTCTCACCTACATGTAGGTCCACCCATGCATTGCATTGACGCCCAAATTATTATAATTAAGTTTATTTTAATAAAAATTAAGTTCAAGCAACTATTTTTTGTACTATTTTTTTAAAAAAAATACATATATAATATAATTTACCATTTTACAAAATAAACGGTTTAAAATAATATTTACTATCATATTATATATAATAATTAGGTAGAGTGATTATTTATAACATATTTTCAAAATTTTAATATATATTATGAATAAATTATAATTCTACATTTTTTTTCATTACGGTGTACGTATAGTTAGAGGAGACTTTTCACAAATTTTCAAAAAATAATCCTAATGGATAATTTAGAAAGTCAAAATCAATATTTCAACAAAAATTGTTTGAATCCAAATCATAGCATCCTAAATTATTTAAAATTATTTCTTCAAAATTCATGAGAGATCGATCTTTAACTACATTATATATATACACAATATATATATATATATATATATCGAGTATTTATAGGTAGTAAATAAGATTAAAAATAAAGTTATAATTACAAGCATGAAAATCCCTCCAAAAAGGGGTCGGCAAAGAATTATAATTCATTGCAAAAAATAAAATAGTTAAAAGGAAACTTAAAGGACTAAATATATATATATATATATATATATATTTATATATAAACATATATAAATCAACATCATGCATGAAAATGATATATAAGAATAATTGAAAACTATTGGTTTAGGGTCTATATTCTATAAATATATAGGATAATCCCTTTTCATATATATATATATATATGCTCGATCATGATGATGATCATGATCAGTCATATTTTTTGCTACAGTTAACTAATTATATTAAGACCAATCATTCCATTGAATTCATTCATCTTGATGATCAAAATCTAAAATGCATATACAATATCTATATATATATATATGCTTTAATTTCTATCACATATATAATGCAATAGATGTTTAGTCCCTTTCATATGAAAGCTCATCGAAAATGATATATAAGTAAGTTAAATTTTAGTAAATTAATAAAAAAGATTTTCTTGGTGACTATATAAATTAGAATTGACTGATTAAAGAAAATATATATATATTTATATATAAAATATATGAAAATAGTTATTAATTAGGCCAAACCAACCATTCATGTATGTGTAGTCTACTATAACTTATTATTTACTTTAGCTATATATAGTTAATAACTTTGAATTTTATTATAGGTGATCATTAGTTTTTTATTATTGTCAACTATATATATATTCTGTCTATTTTTTGGTTGGATCACAATGGAAATGTCTGTGTTATATAAATGGTGATTAAAATATATAATTTACATTTTTATGGTTGGTATAAGTTGGAAAAATTAAATATGGTGTTTTTTTCAAAAAAAAAAAAAAGTTAATAAAATATGAAAAAAAAAAGTAATTTGCAGCATAAATATACTTAAGTTTAACTTTCAGTTGTAAATAAATACCAAAGTTTAATTTTTGACGGTAATAATATCTAAGTTATAATTCTGGAATTTTTGTAGGTACCTCACTGTTAAGTGTTAAGTAAATTGCCACGTAGCAATTCCTGATTGGTCCAAGTCATTAAATTTTTATTTTTTATTAAAAAATTAATTTAAATATACTAATAAAAAAATGACATGTGGATAATGACTTAATATTTAACGGTTAGGTACTTATAGAGTTTCAAAAATATAATTTAAGTATTATTACCGCCAAAAATTAATCTTATGTATTTATCTACAACTGGAATTAAACTTAAGTATTTATGCCGCAAATTACTCAAAAAAAAAAAAATAATATAAGAGATCTTGTTACCTTTTTATGGTAACTAGTTACTCCTCTAGTTACCATAAGGATATTTGGTTACCCTTACCCGATTTTCCCATATTTTTCTACATTATCTTCAATTTTTTCATGAAATAATCTTTTTGAATTTTTTTTTTATATTTTTGCACAAAAAATATAAAATTATTTTTATGTTATCACTAAATTTAACTATATACATTTTTATTAATCACAATATTTATTGTTATTAATAAAATTAATTAAACTAGTAATAATTTGTATTTAAACATTACCTTTTAGTTACAAACAGTTTTTTTGTTGGGATTAAAATTAACATTTAGTTAAAAAAAAATCAAAGACATAAGACAAAACAAAAAAAACTTGTGATATATAATAATAATTTTGATTGTTACTTGACTTCATCACGCGGAAAAAAATGAACGGCTCTAAAGAGTGGACCCAATTCAAACCTATCATAGCTACTCAAACATGATTATATATATGTATGTATATATATATATATAGGTTAGTAATAATAATTCAAACCCTCTTTGAATGTCACTTTCAAAATATAATATAAGGATCTCATTTATAAGTATATATCAACTTATTGAATTGAAGAGTGAAAAAGTATGAATGAATATTGCCCTAACTCACTCAAACCATATCCTATAGTCAAAATGTTCTCCACAAGTTTTGACCAAATTCTTCTTCTTAAAGGTGGCACTATGCCTTTCATTTGAACAACTACTCTACTCTTGAGATAGTCATCTCAACTTTTTGTGTTAGAAAGTGTATTTAGACACATTGTTCAATGATTTATAAAAGAAATATAGTAAAATTTGCGGTAAAAGTCCTCAAAAATGTTACTTTGATGTAGATTAGTCACCAATCTTCAAAAATAGCGGCAATAATAATCAAGATCATACTTTTTATTTGTCTGTTATTATTATTGATCTAAATTGTTATTTTAATTTTAAAAAATAAAAATAAATAAATTATTTAAAAATAATTTTTTTTTTGTCTTCATCTTCTTCTTCTTCTTCTCAGTGCCAGAAATTTCGTCTTATTCTTATTCTTATTTGAGCTTTAATGGTGGTCGAGGAGGAGAAGGTTAACAGATTTGGGTCTAGGTTGCCAATCTGGGTCACCAAGTGGGGCAAAGGGGGTTGGGTCGCGCGAGAACAAGAGAGAGGAGGGGTTTGAGAGCGAGAGAGAAGAGAGGAGAGGGTTTGAATCGTCCGCTGGCGTTCCGCCTGCACCGAGAGGAAGGAACAAAGAGAGAGGGGGAGGTGGCTGATGGATGAGATGGGCAGCTTCTGACCACGGTGGCTATGGAGGTTCAGGCGTAGAAGGAAGAAGACGAAGGGGAGAGGGAAGAGAAAGGGTAGGGCTGAGAAAGTCTTTAGAAGAAGAAGAGAAAGGGTCGTGGCTATTCAGGCGTGGTGGTGGTGATGGTTTGGGGTTGAGCGTTGGTGGTTGGTTGTTTCTAGTAGTGAGAAGAATAAGAAGAAGACGAAGAAGAAAAGAAAGAAATTATTTTTAAATAATTTATTTATTTTTTAAAATTAAAATAATAATTTGGACCGTTAAGATTTCAACACGTGGCAATTTTAAAAAAGTAAACGGCTCAGTTAAAATTAAGACTAATATACAAATAAAAAGCATAACCTTAAGAACTATTACCGCTATTTTTGGAGGTTGGGGACTTATCTGCATCAAAATGATCTTTTTGAGGACTTTCGTTGCAAATTTTCCAAATATATATATATGTCATTTACTAATTAATTTTTAGATAATATAATAAGGATAAATATTAATATTTTGGGTTGGGTGTGTTTGAAAAAGTTACCGATTAAGACTTTATATTTTGTTAAATGAAAATTTAGATTTTTTATTTTTTAAAATTGTACTAAATAATAACATGCATGAGTTTATTTTTCGTTAAAATAAAACTTAATAATAACTTGACCTGAAAGATTTAGAGGAATCACTTCATATACTATTTTTTAAATTTACCGTTTGGGTTTCTAAAGTGATTTCTCCTGTAGTTTCTATGTGGGTTGCTATACGATTTTTTGTTGAGGTTGTTCCGCTAGTTGCAATAGGAATTTCTATGTAAAATTTCGTAAAAATACAAAAATAAATATTTTAAAGTGTAAAAATAAAAAAGTCTCAAAGATTTATAATAAAATTAATTATATTTTTTGTAAAGTGCTACTAGCTTTTAAATTGGTTATGTTGAAAAAAAGAACGAAAATTGAGTTCAATGTATTATTTTTTTTACTATTTTAGATGATACATAATTAAAGTTATATATCATTTAATAATAATAAAAATATAAAAAGCATCATCTTCGATTAGAGAGAAATTCAAAATTATTTCTACTACATCGAAAAGAAAATGTACAATACTCGAATACTTATTCTTAAGTAAGTAGCTCTATTCAATCACTTACCACTAAAGAATAAAAAAAATATACTTATTTAGTACTCTGCAATTTATAATTAAATTTAAACTAAAATCATCATCATTTTCAAAATTTGGTGTAACATAAATTAAATTCACGCGTTTATTATAACATCTAAAAGAAAGAAAAAAATTTATCTTACAAATAATTTTTTACTTTGCTTAAGAATAATATAAATTCAACAAATCTATTTTATATATATTCTTCTCAAAGCTTCCAAGTATCTATTCTTACATTACATACATTCTCTTCTATCTAAATAATAATAATAATAATAATAAGTCAAAATTTGTTTATTTTATGTTATAATTGTCGGCCGCATATTCTCACTTAGGAAGCCCATGTGCCACATATACATTGGTTTGGTCCAATCCCAATGGCCAATGTTTGTTTGGAATTTTATTATCAATTAGTTCATATAATTATATTAATTATTGAAAGGTACTACTAGTACATAATACATTTATCAATGATATATTACTAGTGTAATTAAATATTGGATCACATATAATTTTAAAAAATAATTTTTATAAAATATTATTAATTAATTGTAAGACATTACTTATAAAAAATGTTGAGCATTATTAATGCCCAATAATAATATTTTTTTATTATAAGTATTGCTATTGGTACTCAGTATCTTTTATAGGTGACGCTCCACTACAATTGGTTAACGATATTCTCTCAAAGTTATTTGTTTAAGTTATATATAATAAAATCTAATACTTAATTACACTAATAATAATATGACACTGAAAAAAAATATTAAACACCAATAATATTTTTTAACAATTTTCTTTTATTATTATTTTGAAAAATCACACACCATAAGTGGGAGACAACTTTCATTTTCATGAGCTAGTAGTGCTTATTTTGTCAAACAAGTTAAAATTTTGAAGTAACATTTGGCATTTTGTTGAAATTAATGCATGAATATTACTCATGATGATTAGGAAATTTTTTTGGGAAGTTTTATATATAAATTAGCTTTTTGTTGGTGGACACTTATTCACACTTTAAATATGTGAGAATATGATTAATTATAAAACTAGAATATTCAAACACAAAAAGTTTGTAATTTTGTGTGTTTTTTTGTTGACTTAGTTGACTTTTACTTAATGGAGTGTAACTCTTTCTTCTAACTTTGGACTTTGACAAATTAGTAAAATCAAATCATTATTCACATAAACAAAGTGTCAACCAATGCAATGGTGTTGAATGATATATAATTTTTATAATTAATATAAGATGCATGGTTATTGAACATAGATGAATGATAAATGGATTATGCTCTTCAAAATAATTAAATATATAAAAATTAAGAATTGGGTCTTTTACTTCCTTTTAGTTTATCCCAAAATTACAATAATAATAAGGAAATATAACAACATTGATTTATTATACCACAAAAAAATATTCTTACTTTCATTTATAATCACTACAAAAAACAGTTACTTTTAGTGACAAATATTTAATCACAACATAAATTTTTTGTGACTGAATGTGACCTTTAGTCACAACAAAAAGTTACTTGTGACTAAAACATAATATTTAAATACAAGTTGTCAATAATTTAGTTTTAGTCACAACAAATGTTGTGACTAAAAACACATTTAGTCACAATAAATTGTATTTTCCGTGACTAATACTTTTAGCCACAGACCTTTTAGTCACAATATAGGAATAATGATTAATAATTAATCACAAAATTTAATGTGACTAAAAGTAAGATTTTTTATAATGAATAAAAGATTTTATTAGAAAAATATTGTTAAGTCTGTATTATTACTAAAATCCATGGCTATAATATTAATCACAATTTGTTGTGATATAAATTAAATTATTAACAATTTATATTTAAATATTAATTTTCAGTATCAAGTAACTTTTTTGTTGTAAATTAAAATATACTTTAGTCGTAAAGAATTTTTATGTTGTCATTAAAATATTATCACTAAAAACAATTTTTTTTAGTGTTTTTTCTATTAATTTTTCAAATATTTAATAAACATAAAAATACTATCATAGATTTATAATTAAAAATGATGCCGTCTTCACTTAAAAATATACTTGTACTTTCTTATTTTTTTACGTTTATTCCATGCACAAATTTTTTGCTTAGTTTTCATCTTTGTTATTTATTTATAATTTTTTTAAAAAATATATTAAATTGTTATGTGTGTGAAAGAGAGAAAAGTTTTTTGTTATTTATTTATCTTTGTTAGTTTAGTGCAAATAATACAAGTGTGAACATGATAATTTAATTAAAATAATAATGTAAAACATGTGGCTATAAAACCTAAAACCTAAAACAGTCGTAGAATTCGATTAGTGCTAAGGTCTTATGTGGGAACCAATATAAAATAATATTTATAATCTTATAATATAATGTCTCAACTCTCAAGTCAATCATGGTAGAAAACTTTTTTTTTTAAAAAAAAAAATATATATATATATATATATATATAATAAACATATATATATTGAGACCTTAAAATATAGAACGTGAAATTTTGTTGTCAATAATTTAAAAAATAATGAAGGTGACACTATTTATTGAACCAGCTTTCACACTATATATCATGCATAGATATAATGTGACTATATATAAAGTCATTATCCATTCATAGTACTATGAATTATCTTTTTAGGTGTAAGATTTTGAGTTTTGAGTTAATGGTTAGGATTAATGTCCTTAATTTTGGGTCAAATTAAGACAAGTTTCATATAGGGGAATTTATATAAAATATTATTTTTAGTGAAAAATTTATACATTTACTTTTAAATATTGTATTTTATATTTTTACAGTGTTTTATAAAAATAATACAAAAACTACTTGAAAGTAATAAGAAAATAATATTCTTTTTTTTTTGAGAAAAAGCGTTTATAACATTAATTCAAATAGTTAGACCTCGCGGTCGTTACACAACATATTGTTTGGTAAGTCGAAGGCAAGGGATAAACCAGACACGATGAGCGAGACGCCCGTATTTAGCCACGATGAGCGGCGAACGCCCATCTAGCTAACATAAACATTATAATGAGCGGCGAAGTTACAAAATGAGCATGTAATTTTCGGGATAAACCCGACGAGATTAACCTAATAAGCATAAATTACCACACTCGAGTCATTCTCCTGATCACAAGAATCCTAAGGCTATGTAATTTTCAAGAGCTCGCGGCCGGGAGAACATCAGAAATCTTTCGGCGAGGCTCTAATGACCCTACGCAACGATGATACTTGCTACACTCGAGTACAGTAATACTATTCCATATCACACTTGACATCACAATCCTTAATCTTTTTAGTTCTAAGCTTTCGAGTTTTAAGTTGTCACTTTTTCTTAAGATAGCGTTTGCTTTAACAACACTTTTCCAAAACCAAGAATCTGCATCTTTATATCTGCAATTAAGGAATTCTTTCCCTTTTAGATATTTGGCTCTTAAAACTCTACAGCACAGAGATTAGCTTCTGGTGAGGATATTCCACCCCCATTTGGCCAAAAAGGCCTGATTCATTTCTTTAGTTTTTCGGAAGCCCAGACCACCAAGCGACTTTGGAAGACACAGTTTATCCCAAACTCTGAGATGAATTCCATGATTTTCCTTCTCAAAACCCCACCAAAAATCTCTGACCATAACGAAATAACATAACATAACAATAATAAGAAATAATATAAAAATAATAAGAAATAATATGAGAGTAACGAAATAACATAACAATAATTTTAAAAACGGTAAAAAATATCGATCCAACCGTATTTTCATAATTCTTTTTTTTGTTGTTGTTTTTATGAATTTAGGAAATAATCGTTAATCTTTTTAAGCTTTTGAGTTTTAATTTTAAGTTTAATATGGTTTGGACTGTCCTTTAATTTTGGGTCAAAGACAAGTTTCATATATATACAATTCTTTTAGAAGCATTTTGGCATCATGGCCCATATTTTAGAATATGTATAATATTTGGATGATATCAGATCAAATTGATATATACCAAATTTAAAATGAAAACCATATATTTAGTATAACTTAAGTAGAATAAAAATGATTTTACCCCTAATTATTACAACATTGTGATTGTATGATTATTTTTTATGATACTCCAAATTATTATTTTTTACGAAAAAATTACACTTTTCATGATTCTAGAAAATAGTTTTACAATTTACAGTTGTTGCTCGTACTTTTACTCTGGTAACACGTGGCCTTCGGAAGAACGCCCAACAAGTTATGGGCTCACCTATGGCTCTAAAGAGTCCACATGAGGCTCCAACCAACAATCCCAAACTAGATTTGGGATTGTAGCAGCAACTACTCTAACATATCTTTTTCCAAGATATAAACGACAGCTCATGCATTGCTCGTCGACGTTAATAGTACAGTGAACAATAACAGTGTCCTACTTTTAAAGGATTAGGCCTCACCTATAGAGCTGGAGGAAAGGGAGGGCATGTGAGGTTATTTGCCCCCCACCTCCCTTAATTTTTTATTCATATAAATTTTGTATATAATTTTTTTATTATTTTATATTTTGATTCCATAAAAATAAATTTTTTTTCATTTTTGTCCTTACATATTTATATATTCTCATATATATTTACTTTTATTCTCATAAAATTCGCATTTTTTTTTAATAAAAATTATATTTTTCTTAAAATTTCTTTGTTTGCCTCCACTAAAATATTGCTATTTATCAATGTGAAGTCATTTATTAGTGGACTATATAATATAGGAAAATTTACAAAAATACTGGAATTTGGGTTAGTTTTTACAAAAATATTATCACACAGAAATCTTTTCGAAAATACTGTGTTTTTAAAAAACACTAGTAAAACACAAAGAAGAAAAACTCAAAACAACAGTAGAACAACTAAAAAACACCAATAGAATACCAGTGAAAACTTAACACGGTATACTGCAGTATGAAACTTATAAAAAAAATACAGTAAAAAAGTAAAAATATCGTCTGGCAGTATTTTTGTAAAAAAAATGTCACAAGTTAGTATACCATGTAAATTTCCCTATAATATATTCTTTGTACCTAAGACCTTCCATTGGGCCCGGATCCGCTCTCCCAAAGTGCATGGCTTCTTATAAATAAGACCTCATCCCCACCATGCTGGCAAAGGGTTCAAACATTAGGTTTCACAAGAGAAAATACTTTGCAAAACATTGTACAAACTCTATTGTTGCAAGTAGGGATGCAGAAGAGAAAATAATTAGTCATAAAATAAATAATAATACTCATAATATTAAATATGTGTTACAGCTCAATAGTAATTTAATTAGTTTAACAACTAAGAGCATTAGAGTTCAAATCAATAACTTCTCACTATTTTATTGGGTTTTAATTTTTATTTTTGCTTAAGGTCTAAATTAACATAGAGCCGACTCTAATTATAATAGTAAGCCTAAGACTAGATGAAATACTTTAGTCTTTTATGTACATAGATTGGATTGTCTTAGTATTTTAATTCTAGTGATCCTATAAGTGACCTAAGTCTATTTTAAGGCTATAATGCAACTTCATTTAAATTAGCTTAGAAATAGAATCCTCTCCAAAGATTGTATTTTAAAGATTTTAGCCTCTCGAAAGCTTAGCTGAATTTGTTGCTACTTTTATCAATAAATTATTTTATTTGAGGAATTTAGTTATTTATGTAATAGTCTTATTAGTTTGTTGAATGAAGAAGCACTTCCCTTTCAAAAATAAAATATATGTTATAAAATAATATAAAATAAATAAAGAAGAAAAGAAAAAGAAGAAATAAAGAGAAAGTGAATGAGAATGGAAAGAATGGAAAACTAAATCAATATAATAAAAGAAAATACAACCAAACATGTTACTTGTGTTAATTAATTTAGCGATTTGGATATTCATAAATAATATTTCATAATAATATAATAATAATAATATTAACATAAATACACACAAAACTTCCAAATTGATATATTTTATAAGTAAATAAGATAAAAAAAAAAATTGCTCCATCATCACCAAACTTCCAAATCTTAAACAGTGACAAATTCTGTTATAGGCTACTAATTAAAATAGCATTATTAAAATAAAATAAAACATTCTTTAAATATTTCGATATGATATACTATACTAAATATATATGTATAAAGTTATGTTAACATATAAACATTTGAAAAAGAAAAAAAAAACAAAGCCCTTAAAAATAATTTGAAATTTTCAAATAAAACCTCACAAAAATAAAGACTAATAAACAATTAAGTGACTAAAAATTCACTCACTCACTCACTCAATCATCCTCTAGCATGGTGCCAATGAGACAAAGAACACTCAGAATCAAAGCTCAAATCATTATTCATATTCACCATCATCATCTTTCTGCTTGATTTCACAGGCCCTCTAACCCCTTTCATGCTTGGAGATCTTTGATGAAAGTAATAATGATGATCACCACCAACACCAACAACACCATTATTACTATTGATAGAAGATATAAGTGAGAGTTTGTTTTTGCATGGTGAGTTACCATCTAAGCTTTCTGGCCTTAGTTTTGGTGAGCTTAAAGATCTTGATTTGGCTCTAGCCGATTCGGTTGCAGCCATGTATGTTGGAACAATTGGTGATGATGAGCTTGTGAATGAGTTTTCATCACCTAATGAATATTGTTTTTTATGAATTGATTTTCTTGGTACAAACATTGGTGGTGAGTCCATGAATTTTCCTCCTCCTCCTCCTTCTCCTAATATTCCTTCACTATTTTGAAGATTTTTTATCCTTAGTTTTTTTGTGTTTGATACCAAATTTGTGTCCAAATCTTCAAGCTCTTTGCTTTTGGTGAGTTGGGTATCTACCCATTGTTCTAACCAATATCTCCATCTTCCATTTACTTTGTTTCTATCTGATTCTGCTGAATTCTGTTACCAAAAATGAAAAATTAGTAACTAGTAACTAAAAAAAACATAACTTGGGGGATTTTCTTTTGAAGGCATCCCTCGAGACAGAATGAATTTTTTTAGATGGAAGAAATCTCTCTACTTTTTAACCTGTTACGGTTACCATTCAAATGAAAGAAAAAACAACTAAATTTTGTAACCAAAATGATCTTTAAGTAAAGAAACTTCTGAATTTTGTTACCCATGAAAAAAAATAGGTAAATAGCGGAATAAGTACTCAAAATTTTAAGTTTGTAAGTGGCATAAACTCAATGTTTAATTTTAGCAGTACAACTACCTAATACTTGTAAAACTGTAATTTTCCTCCAATTTCGTTAGTACAGACTCCGTTTTGAATTTTAGTAAAAGAACATTTTAGAAATAACTGATTCTACATGCTTCTGTCTAGACTTAATAATTTATAATCGGGTCTTATATGTGCTCTGTTTAATACAATAATAAAGTCTGTATTGATAAAATTAGAAAAAAATTACAATTTTTCAAATATTAAGTACTTATACCGCTAACAATAAATATTAGATTTATACCATTTACAAACTTAAAACTTTAGATGCTTATACTACTATTTACCCATAAAAGAATTAGTAACTAAAGAACACAACTCGGGAGATTTTCTTTGGTTGGCATCACGATGAAATTTTTCAGATTTCGCCTTTCAATATTTTTTTTTATTTGTCTAACCTATTACGGTTACCATTCAAATGAAAGGAAAAAAACCAACTAAATTTGGTAACCAAAATGATGTGTTAGTAAAGAAACTTACCCTATGTGCATACCAATATTCTTTGATTCTTTCTCTCTTAAGCATAGCCTCTCTTTTGCTCATGAACAATGCATCTGCATTTTCCTTTGATAGAAGACTATCATCCCATCTTCTTTGATTGTAACAATCCATCTAAAATAAAAGATTAATTAAGTGAGAAAAGTCTTTACTTTCAATAATCTCTTTTTAATACTGGTTTACAAAATCAAAATCACATGGAAAATCAATTTGCTAAGTATACAATATAAAAGAGTGACACAGTTACATTGTCAATGTGTTTAGAAAGCTAAAAAAAATGTCATTTTCAACAATTACTATATATATCTACTAAAAGTAACATTCATAGTACTTAGTACTTACCCTTAGTATTTTGTTCCTTAAATTCTGAAGTTGATCATCACCATCTTCAACATCATCATCATCATCATAATCATAAGTAGCAGTGGCTTCAGTGGTTTGAAATCTGTTAGCACAAACTTGTGACTGAATATTAATAATAGATTGCAAACGTTTTAGAGTTGTAACAGCTTGGCGTCTCACTGCTCTGCCTCTAATAATAGCTTGAAGTGTCACTATTCCCTTAAGTGCCCTTAAAGCCTTTTTGGCCTATAAAAAAATGTGTTCATTATAAATTGTTAAAAATCAAAACTTTATGCATAAAAATTCAATCTTGAACCACTTATAGAGAGATCTAATAGAATTTGAAAGAAAAAACTTACAAGGTAACCCCTGAAAGCAGTTTGAATCTTAGTGGCAGCGAATTCTTGGATTTCCCGAGATTCGATTTCCACTATTTCGGTTAGTTTAGCAGCCTCGGCTGCATTAGATGCAGTCGAGGCTGCATTGGGTGGAGACAGAGCGGATAAATTGTTGTTTTCTCCGCTCTGTACTACTCTTTCTTCGGTTTCGGTTTGTGTTGATTCAATTGGTGGTGGTGGTGGTGCTGTTATTGAAGCTAATCTTTTGATCTTAAGCCTTCCAAATATCCATTTTCTTCTCTTTTCCTTCTAATAAAAAAAATATAGTAAAAATCAGATTTAGATAATAAGAAGAAGAAAGATATAAAAGGTCTAACCTTTTCTTGCTTTGACTGTGAATCTGAAGAGAAGAATCTTTTCACTAAACTAAACCAACTCTTCTTCTTAGCCATTGGTGATCTGAGACTCAGAATGAAGATCTGATATTGGGTTTTGGAGTTTTATTATGCTGAAGTAGTTGAATAAAGTTAGTCATTGGACCACATAATTAAGAAAATTAATGAAATTTGATCTAAAAATCCAGATAAATCAAAAGGGGTTTTGTAGATCAATCAAAGAAGAAGGAAAAAAGAAACATATATTCACAAATGCTAAATTCTATGAAGATACTATTAAATAATCCAAAAATAATAATAATAATAATAAAGGTTGAGTCTTTATACTTACACTTACCCATTTGTCTTGAATATCATGTGATTCTCTTTGATTCAATTGAAAAAATCAAATCAAAACCAATAAATAATATAGAAAAAGATGATAAAGGTAAGCTCTTTGGAACTTGAGTTAAAGTGAGAGTTGTTTTGAAACTCATGAAAATTTTAGTCATATAAACTATTTCAATTTTCAACTACATAAGAAATGAATGAAAATTATTTATCAATAAATAAATAAAAATGAATCAAGATTGATGAAAATTCCCTAAGTGTGGTGGTATGTTTGGTTGTCAATTCAATCATTCAAAATATATTTTCAGCTTGGTCTATGATGAGTTTCTTCTATTCATTTTTCATTATGTGGGGGCCATTTCTAACCAAGTAATAATATATTAAAATGAAATAATTAAAATAAGGTATACAATTTATTTATTTATTTATTTATTCATTTTTTACACATGGAAGAAGGAAAAAGCTTTTTTGAGACTTCATGGGGCCCTGACATCCCTTTTGTGACTCCCATTTTTTCTACACTTTGCAGAAAAACACCTTCAAATGTCTGTTGGGTGAAATTACTAAAATACCCTTTATTCCTTTTCACTCATACAAAATATATATATATATATATATTTTTTTTATTATTTAAATTTGTGGATGGTCAAGATGGGCTTTTTATGGTGTTATCAAGAGAAGAAATATGATTTTGAAATTTCCCATTTTCTTGTTAGCCATTTTATTTTTAAGAATGTGTTTGGTAATATTTTTTAATTAATATTTTGTTATTTTAATTAAAGAAGTAAAAATATTTTTTAAAAATATGTTTTATAAAACTTTTCACTTTTTAATTTTTTAATTGAAAATCAAAATTTTAAAAATAAAAAAATTACTTTCAAATTTTTTTTAAATAATTTTTTTAAATAAATATTTTAAATTCTAACTCCAACTTGAACCTTAGAATTCAAAATCCGGCCTCAATTCCAATCCTGGACACGAACCACAACCTCGGCTCAAGACCTGACTCAAATAAAATCAAAAAATAAAAATGAAAATGAAAGTTATAGAACACGCTTTTGTTTTCTATTTTTAAAATGAAAAAATAAAAGTGATTATAGAACACGTTTTTATGTTTTAAAAATAAAATTTTAAAAACACAAATTTTATTTTTATTTTTGTGATTAAAAAATTAAAAAATAAAAGTATTACCAAATATTCTTAAAGATTTTTGTCTTTTAAACTTTAACATGTATTAAATTATACTTCCGAACGTTTTAAGTCATTAAATTTTTTTTCTGAATAATTGAAATTATTAGATTTAAAGACTTCTGTCTAATTTTATTTAATTTTATAAATATAATGATTATTTATATACTAAATTGTACCATAAAATTTTTATATTTACTATATCATACCTCTACCTCTAAACTTTAGCACGTACAAAAACTAAAAAAAAAAATCATAATATAATTTAATATATATCAAAATAATTGAGGAAGAAAAAAGTCTTAATTACCCTTTCATTATCATATGTAATGAAATATACCTTTGATATTTTTCCTTTTTTTTTTGGCTTAATTCTTGATTTTTTTTTATTCTTGATAATATGGAAAGTGGCATTATTGAGGACTGTGGGGGAGTCTCAATGTGCAATGAGATTATATGAAAAATAAAAATAAAAATAAAAATAATTAAAAGGGAAGAAAACAAATCAAATGGCCTTATTGGCTTGCTTTTTTGCTTGGTTTATAGTAATAGTGTTTGTTTACAGCTGTTATAGGGCCCAAACAAAGGACTAGTCACATTATATTTTTCTTCTCTTTTGGAAAAGAATAAAGAAAAAAAAATCACACCCATTAATTATTACTACTATTAATAATTAATAAGTGAGTTTCCTTGTTCTATATATAAAGAAAATGAAGATTTTGACAATAAGGGTTGTTATGGTTAGCTATCACTATCTTATCCCATGCCATTGTTTGTTTTTTTGAGTATTAATACTAGGAGGCAAAACTCACTTTTATTTTATAAATTAGACTATATGTACCATTTTTATTTATTATTATTGCTAATTAATAAACTCAGTGCCCAAGTAAGTAAGCAAGTATTTATAAGGGTGTGCAAAAAGTCATCCAATTCAATTCCAACCGACCGATCCAATCCCAACCGATCCAATAGAATCGGATGTCCAATTATAATTGGATCGGATCGGATGCAAATTTTAAAAATCCAATTGGATTGGATCGGATGTTAAATGAGACATCTGATCCAATGGATAACCGATCCAATCCAATCCAATATCATCCAATGTCCATCCAATCATATTTAATATTTATAATTTTATATATTTAATTATTTTATTTAATATTTTATATATTATTTTATTATCTATGTTAGATTATTATGTTTTAAATTATGTTTTTTCATATATATTTTTTTTCAATGAAATTAGCTTAAATAGTGGTTAAAATGGATTGCATTCATCCATGGGATTCATTGGATGGATCCAATCCAATCTAATAAAAAACCAGTTAAAGCATCCAATGGATGGAACCGATCCAATCCAATACATCCATTGGATCGGATCGGATTGGATGACTCAATTCAATTGGATTGGATCAGATGGAAAAATCCAATATCCAATAAATAATTGGATTGGATTGGATGGGTCCAAATCTATTGGATGTGATCCAATGAACACCCTAGCAAGTAATATGACATTTTCTTGATTAAATATTTATTGTCCTTTGAAAAAAATGAACATTTATTGTATTTAAGTTAGTTGGTTGATTTAGAACTTCTCATAATATAAAATTGCTAAAGTACTTTCTTTCTTTCAAAACAAACAAAAAATCTCAAATTTATTTAGCTATTTAGAATTTTTGTTCTTAAATTATGACTTATATATTATTATGCCTATGGAACTTTTCAGCTATTTAAAAATAGATTATGAACTATTCACGATGTTATAAATTGATTATTTTGTCAAGCTTTATCACATGTAGCTAATGAAATGATGACATGGATATTTAATCAGTTGTCACGTCAGTGTCATGTCAATAATACATGTATAATAATTTAAAAAATAATTTATTTTTTTGATTTAATTTTACGTAATTTAAAAAATAATTTATTTTTTGATTTAATTTTTAGTTTACTAATTTTATAAAATACATAATTTTTATATTTTAATTTTAAATTATTTACATAGCATTAATATGGTAACTGGCTAAGTAGTCATGTCATTATTTTATTTGTCACATTCGATAAAATTTGATAGAATGACCAATTTACAACAGTGTGAATAGTCCAGTAACTATTTGTAACAGGCCAAAAAATTCAAAGAGCACAATAATACATAAGTCATAGTTCGGTAGGCAAAAATTTAAAATAACCAATTTATTTGAAGTTGAAATGACATGTCGTTTACTTTATTAAACGACAAAGAAGCTCCATAAAACGACATGCATTTGACAAATTAAAGTATTTGTAGCTATCCTTAAATTTTAAGACAAGTAGTGAATAAAAGCATTTTCAATAATAGATGAAGTATAATAGCAACTAAAATATTTTATAAAATCACTTCTAGATGATGATTTATTATACATTAACTTTTTAGTTTGTTAAGAAAAAAATATTCCACATTTTTCTACTCTATCATTTAAAAATTAAAATACATTATTAAAACTTTACATATTTTTTCTATTTTTCTATTTTACAGCATACTTTTACATTATACCATACATCAAATTCTGTAAAATACATCACCAAAATTTTACTTTTTAAAAATTTTATTATACTTTATTCATTTTAAATATATAATATTAATATATACACACATATCTATACAAAAATTAATTATCAAAACCTAAAACAATTAATAAAATATGCTTAGAGTAATGAATAGTATTCTATAAATGTAGAACATAAATAGTATATTTTAAAGAAATTTTAAAATGAAAGAGTTTAAAGCATTTGTTGTGACATGTTTTTAATGCGGTTTTTAAAATTTTTAAAGCTTATCTATTTTAAAGAAGCTGATATGAGTGCTCTTAGTTCATAAATAGTGAATCTCTATATTGACATATAAATAAGTTTTGTACTTACATATCATTTGGTGTGGCCCTAAGTATAAATAGGCTAGACCTGTGCTTATGATCCACACAATCTAAAGGCCCAAGAAAAAAAAACTCTTTATAAACACGCATATTTTTTCACTAGTTTTAAAATTACTATATTTCTTTCTAAAAAGATTATAATTTCTTTTTTCTATGTCCCACTAAAATTTAGAACAGGCGCTGCATATCAAAATACAAAATATTAAATTTCGTATTTTGGGTGGTGCTATGGTTTGTCTGGATTTTTAAAAATATTATTTAATTAAATGTACGTACAAAAATATTATTTAATTAAATATACGATGTAGTTAATAATTTTAACCATTAAAATAAGATCCAACATACATAAATCAATTTCATATATTTATTCTAATTTTTTTTACTTTTAATCATAATAAAATTTTTGACAAAAAATAAAAAAATTGTGACTAATATATTATAAATCATCATTTCTATGTTATCACTTAAAGATTCATAGCTAAAAATATCAATCACAAAAATCATAATTTGTTATGAATAAATGTATTTTTAATCACAAGTAACTTTTTTGTTGTAGTTAAAAATTACATTTAATTATAAAAAATTTATATTATAACTAAAAAATTATCACTAAAACTAATTTTTTAATGATCATTTTATGCATTAGTTACTTTTTTTTTCTTTTGTTGCATTATCTTTAATAAAATGGGACATAATTAGTGGCCTATATAAAAATATTTATATATGAGCTAGCTTAAAGTGTCAACTAACTAGAGAACAAATAACAATGGATAGTGTGCAGGTCCAACTCTGAGTATAGACGGGTTAAGTTTATGTTTAGAGTTCACTCAACATATGAGCCAGAAATATTTTTTTAAAAAAAAAATATATACATATTTATTTATCAGTTTTAAAAATACTATATTTTTTTTTTAAAATAAAGGCCTAAAATTTCTTATTTATTTTTATAGACTATTAGGTGGCGTTTGGTTGGAGGTAATGAAATTGAATGGAATGGAAAGGAAATAATTTTCATTCCATTCCTTTGTTTGGTTGCATTTTAAAGTATTAGAATGACATTCCAATAGAATGCTCTTTCCACTATTTTGGTGGAATGGCTATTCCATTTTAAAAAGGAAGGAATGACCATTCCAATGTAACAAGAAAAAAAAATTAATTATTTTTTTATCAATTTTTTTTTATGCATTTTAAATTTTATTCCATTCCATTCCTATTCCAATTCTCATTCCCATTCCTATTCCTATATTTTCATTCCTCCCAACCAAACGCCTCAAAGTTCAAGATCAGCCCTGATAGTGTGTACGATGTACCCATGCACATCAAACATATTAGCTATTTTAAACATATCATTATGATCTAAATTATTAAATAATAGCTAATCATAATATCATATCATGCATATAAATAATTAATATGCAATTATATATGATAATAACATACAAGCACATGTATTAATTATTAAGATATTTTTTATTTTCCAAACATAACTCATTCACAATAAACAATTACAAAAGAATTGACAAATCAAGGCGAATAACTTACGAACATATTAGAGATCAACTCCTATTTACATGGCACTAGTTTTGGCTAACAAAGCTCATCCTCTTGATATCATGATATTATTACCATTTATATAATATTGCCCAAGTAGCTTTCTTGATTTGGTTGTGACTTTCCTTCCTCACTATTATGTGTTTTGTTCAAGCTTTTCAAAATGTCACTTTCTTAAGTTTTCCTCTATCAAAGTATCAACATGTAACCTAATAAATCGATATTGCTCTTGCTTTATCTAATTGATCTTACTCTTTTATGTGGGCTTCAAATCAAGTTCCTGTTGAAAAAGTTCTCATTACAAGAGAGAATATGAGGATTAGAATCAAAATACTTATAATAAAAATAGAAGTATTTCATCAAGATTACAAGAAAGCTAGAGAAGAAGAAGAATAATAATAACACACACAAAGTTTGACCAAGGCTCAAGAACCTTTATCCTAAAAGTCATTTCCTCCTTCATATGGACATTTAGGGAAACTCTAGAAATGCTTTTAAGGATTTATCAAGTCTCATATGCTCAGCCTAGTGTCTAAGGATGAACATATCCTCACAAGGTTCTAACCACAATAAATGGTTTCAACTACTTCTAATACAAGTGAACAATATGACCTCTATTTATAGAGTTTTCACTCTCATATGAACATGAATGACCACCATAAAGCCCTTGAATGTTACCAATCATAAATTGGGCATTTATGTTATTAATTGGGTGATTTGGAGGAGTTTTGGGCTGTTACAAAGACTCTCAAACCTTAAAAAACGTGTGCAAGTATATGCTAAAGTGTTCAAAATCATTCTCACTTGATTTTGAACTTTATACACCTTATAAATGAATAATCAAGTCTCAAACAACAATATTTTCAATATCTATTATTCATTCACATCCATAAACAATTAGTAACATCTTTTACTAATTTAAGAGTGAAAAAGAGATGAAAATTACATATTCAAGTGATCATCAATTTAGGGTGCGTCTGGAAGTAACTGTGTAATTACTAGGGTGGTAATTACACAGTGTAGTAATTACACTATATTTTAAAATGCAAGGTGTGTTTGGATATGAAGTGGTAATTACATATGAATTCCTAATATCTTGTTTGGCAAAATAGTTAGTAATTACATGGGAAAATAATATTTTTTAGTAGCTAATGTTTAATATGGAAAGTTTTTAGTAATTACACAGTGTAATTACATTCAGTTCTCATGGGGCCATGAGAATTGGAGAGTGTAATTGGAACCCCTCAATTACTTCCAATTACACAGTTACAGTGTAATTACATGGTCAGACAAACATGTCAAATTGTGTAATTACCTCTAATTACACACAAATCTAATTACACTGTGGCTTTCCAAACGCACAGGATTTGCAACTCCTATTTTGTAATCATTCTACACATTTTGTAACTCCATAATTTATGTTACAATTTGACAAAATTAATACTTTGTCACACTTAATTATTTATAACTTAATTATTTGTAACTCCATAATGTATGTTACAATTTGACAGTTCCTAGTTAAGCATCCTCACCTTTTTTGTTCCTCAATATTAGTGGCTAGTTAACCTAATGCTAGGACATCGAGTTCTTAGATGAGCCTACACCTTCCAAGAATTAGGGTAATTAGCCACTAATTTTCAGAGACTAGCTAGTTGTATATTCTTTAAGTCCTTATGTAAATTTCTCATGCTTGTAGCTTCTTGATTTTGATTTTTGCGAACTGTGAAAGAAATTTTAGTGGGCTCTTTGATGTACTTTTCGACACAACATAAACGGATAGAAGCAAAGAGAACTCTTGGGATATACTAGTTATTTTGTAGTGTCTTTTCATTCATTTTCGAAAGGTTTGGCTTTGAATTCAATAGTTTAATCTATTAAAATTAATTATATTTTAAATATTTTTCATATGTAAATTGTTTGTTTTAGGTTAGATAATAAGTTTATGCTGTATATTTAACCTATATGTTATAAAACTAATGATACCCTGATATTTTTATCAAAAAAATTAGGCTTAAGATTACATTAAATTAGATATTGAAACAGGATTGTTAGAGTTAGGAAAGAAAAAATTTTAAAGTTAAGAATTAACCTTTTAGGGTTAGGGTTTAAAAAATCGACGAAAATCAAAGTATCAATGATTATTTAATAAAACATAAATTAAGCTTTAAGAAATAAAGAAGAAGACATTTTTAAGTGGCTGAAGCGTTAATGAGCCTTAGTTTATGAATCAATATTATTAAATTCTTTGGCTATGAAGTATTTTATATAAGAGTATTCCTGTCCAATTTTTACAGTTAGCCTACATGAAGAAATAAAGCCTTATTTATAGGTTAAAATTGAGTTCTCAAGTGAATCTGGACCTGTTAAGATTTTGTACATGAAATAAGTTGATTGATGAGGTAAAATATATTATAATATTAACTTTAGGTCGAGTAAGTGATACCCAATTGAGGGGTAATTGTCGTCCATACAATGTAGTACTGTTTGATGTTTACAGGTCGCCATGCACTGCCGATCGTATACAATAAAGTAGTTGATGTTGGAAAAAATGTATGTTATTTTTTGTGTGACACAGGGGACAAACCCCTAATTCTGTGAGATTTGGTGTCAGATGGATGCCACATAGGACAGCACCCGAACACCTCTTCAACTACTCCTTCGAGACTATCCTTGAAGGTATCCAGTTGTGTTTCTCTAAGTCTCTACTTTTCTGGACGAGAGTCATCCTTTCGAGACCAAAGAGGTATGACTTTATCGAGACATGGTTATAGCTATACCCAGAGTCGTAGTCCAACTCCGTTTATGGGTTGACCCATTGCTTTGTTTGGGCTTAACAGATGGGCTCTTGAATTGATTTTGGGCCTTGAAAGTACAAAGTCCTCCATCGAGAAACACAAATAACACTCACCTTTTTGCCTAAGAGCAATACAAGGAAATAATATTTTTAAGTAGTTAATATTTAATATGGGAAATTTTTTAGTAATTACACTATGTAATTACACTCAATTCTCATTTCTCATTAGGGTCATGAGAATTGGAGAGTGTAATTAGAACCCTTCAATTACCTTTAATTATATAGTTATAGCATAATTACATGGTTAGATAAATATGCCAAATTACATAATTACATTAATTACACCCAAATCTAATTACACCATAACTTTCCAAACTCGCCCTAAATATTTAGGGTTTGTTTGGAAAGCTATAATTTGATATATTGTTACAATTTGAGGATAAGGTAAATGGAGTTCCATCCCAAAACCAATTGGCAATGGGAGGAGTAGCTCATTACTCTTATATATTCTATTATCTTTCCACACATTAGCAATGTGGGACTCTCTAACATCCTCCCTCAAGATGGTAGCTATTTAATATGCTCACCATCTTGGACAACTCGATCATAAGCAGCTCTTTTTTGGCTCACTATCTCTAATCACAAGTGGCTCTTTTTGCTCTACTTTTCGGATCAGTATTTTTGGATTTTTGGTAGCTCTTTTTTATTTTTGGCTCACTATGCCCGAATTATAAGTGGCTTTTGGCTCTTGGATCAATTTTTTTTTAGATTTTTTGGTGGCTATTTTTTTTTTCGGCTCTACTTAGATGGGTTTATTTTTTTTGGGGTTGAATAGTCGCTAGAGATTTTGTTTATTTGTTTGTTTTGCTCTGATACCATGTTAGAATTTGAGGATAAGGTGAATGGGGTTCCATCCCAAAACCAATTGGCAATGGGAGGAGTAGCCCATTACTCTTATATATTCTATTATCTTTCCACACATTAGTAATGTGGGACTCTCTAACATATATTTTTCTGACCATATAATTACACTGTAATTGTGTAATTTTAGTGTAATTACTAAAAAATTTTCTATTTTAAACATTAACTACTAAAAATATTATTTTTCGTGTAATTATTAACAATTTTGCCAAATAAAATATTATGAATTCATGTGCAATTACACTTTATATCTAAACAGACATTGTATTTTAAAATATAGTGTAATTACTAGATTGTGCAATTACCACCCTAATAATTACACAATTACTTAAAGCATAACAAATCATGTTGTAAATAATTATAGAAATTAGAGCAAAAAAAAAACCATGGTACAAAAAGAATTCAAATACAAATTACACGGGATGCGATGAAAAAAAAAATTGCACATGTCGAATGGATCCGAAAAGATAAGATACTCCTACAAACTATTCGAGTTATTATTATTATTATTATTATTATTATTATTATTATTATTTTTACAAATTAGGGTTGTTCAATTTTTTATTTTTTATTTTTTATTTTATAAATCACACCATAGATATTTAATTAGGATTGCCCAAATTAAATTATTGATTAAAAAATAAAATTGTAATTTTTTTACAAAAATAATAAATAAATTAATTAATAAAAAGCTTGAGTCTTTATAGTTTCTCATCTCTTTGAGACTGAGAGCGATACAAGTATAAATCCTTCTTTCTCTATTCACCAAAGAAAAAGTACAACCCTCTTCTCCATTCGATTCAACTCATTCACACCCTATATATCTCTGTTCTCCCAACCAATAACACTCTCGATTCCACCCAAATGGGCAAATGGAACGATCGTCTTCCTCGTAGAACCTTCCGTCATCAAAAACCATGGACGCCGCCGCATGTCACTTACGATTCAAAACCCATCATCGGTAACCAACAATCTGTCTCCCCATGTTTGAAATTTTGTATCTTTTTATGATTTGGGTTTTGTTTCGAATTGTTAATGGTTAATGTAATTATGGGTCTTTTGGGTTAACTTGGTAATGTGTTGTTTTTAGCCCTTTTTGGAATTGTTGGTGTTTGTTTAAGATTTGATGTTGATGTCTTTGTTTGGTATCTATAATAAGATTGAATTGCATGTTGTTGTTCTTGGTCTAAGCATTACTAAAGAAGAAGGGTATTATAAATCAAAATTTTGATTCAAAGTTGTATAGACACTGATTTTAGAACAAGAACCCTATGTGTTGTGTTTCTTAGCTTGATTTGAATATTTTTCATCAAGTTTTGATTTTGATTTGGTTTGAATACTTATTGTCAAGTGTATTTGTACATAAAGTTTGAATTTTGGTTTAATTAGTGTTCTATTTTATAACAAAGTGAACCCATGAATGAATAATCAATTGGATGTATAAGAAGTAGAAGTTTGAATATTGGCTTAATTTGTATAATAATAATGTTCATGTCTTTGTTTGGTATCTATAATTAGAATGAATTGCATGGTGTTGTTATTGGTCTAAGCATCACAAAAGAAGAAGGGTATAAATCAAAATTTTGATCAAAGTTGTATATATACTAATTGAAGAACAAGAACCTTATGTATTGTGTTTCTTAGCTTGGCTTGAATATTTTTCATTAAGTTTTGAATTTGATTTAGGTTATTATGGTTTGATTACTATTGTGAGGTGTATTTGTGTATTGTGTTTCTTAACTTGATTTTGATTATTTTGAAGTACATAAAGTTTGAATTTTTGTTTTGTTGATTTGGTTTTTGGAAGATAATGTGCCTGCTTGGGAGAAGAAATTCTGCTATAAGATTGGATCGGTACCATGGAGAAAGATAGTAAATACCAAGGATTTCATGTCTTACTATACTAATGTTGTCGATTGGAACGATTCTGCTGTGAAAGAAGCATTTGATAATGCGAAGAAACGGTTTTGGGCAGAGTTGAATGGCTTTGATTGTGATATACCAATGCCTGACCCGGACAGTTACATAGACGAAGTAGATTGGAACCCGGTTATTGATTCTGAACTGATGAAGGAATTGGAGCGAACCTTTTTTAATCCTGATGATGTGAGGCAAGAGAATGAAAATCAGTGTAAGAAAGAAGATATGAAGAGTAAAAGCTCAACTTCTGCTCCTGATGGTGGTAATGTAAATCCTTGGGAATCTAACAATGCCGAGACTAGTAAAGAAGATGGCTGGAACCAGTGGAAGAATAATAGTGCAGGTGTCCCGATGAATATAGACGGTAATGAGAAATCTTGGCAATCAAACATTACTGAGAAAGATACAAAGAAGGAGAACTCGTGGGGAGATCAAGCGAAGAAATCATGGGGACAGGACTTGATGGAAATCCAGAGTTCTAACCAAAATGAAAATCCTTGGGACCGTGGTAATCAGGGGTTTGCCAGTTCTAGCCAAAATAGCGGATGGGGTTCTTGGAACAAGGTTTGGGGCTTGAATAAGCATGAGTCGAGTAATATGGGAAATAATGATGATCCTTGGGTTTGTAGCTCTAGCCAATACGGATGGCAACATAAAGGGCGAGAAACGACGGGTAGGAAACATTGGAACCCTTATAGTACTCAGAACAAAGGGTTCGGAATTAGAAGAAGTGGCAATAGCCGCCAAGTGTGGAACGAGGATTTCTCTAATAGGGTCGGTGGCTATAGAAACTCGAGGTTTGGAGGAGAAGAAGCTCAAACAAGTTGGAGGGGAAACAATAAAACAAGGGTCACCACCTACACTTGTGGTCAATGAAGGAGAGATAACAAGTACTCATTGTTGTTTTGTCAAAATATTTAGCAATTCTAACTTATAATTATGCATTGCTTGATTGAAGCTTTGTTATCTATGGCTCTGTTCTCTGTCTTGTAAAGCACCGAAGGGGGCGGTATGGAGCCATCCATCCCCAGCCCCATAAATTTGCACCAACTGTTTATGCTTTTCAGTTAGAAGGGTAATGAGTGGACAATAATGTAGCTTGTATTTCATTCTTTAATTTACTTGCACATACTATAATATAAAAGACTTGATTTGTTTATTTCTAATGGTTAGAGAGCCTTCATGTTCAATGGAAAATTTTCCTTTGTGTGAAGTTTGGAATATGCTGTAATTTTTTTTAGCTGGAATTGAATGGTGTTTGTTTTATTTAAGGTTAAGAAATGACATGTCATTTAAAGCAAAGTGTTCTCCATTAGCAATGGCCTTAGAAGAGAATCCTTTTTATAAAATAATGAAAAAGTAATAAAGTATTTGATTAAAATACTATTACAAAAATTTAATAAAAGAAATAAGGAGTTTTCTACATTTAGAAAGCTTCCTATCATTATCTGTTATAAAGAGTTAATTTTTATATACTTAGAAGCTTATTTTTTTTAAGTTACACTCTCAATTTTAGCTAAAAAAACGAGTTTAGAAAGCATGATTAGAGATGCTCTTAATGCAATGTTTCTTCTTCACTCACTAGACCATATATTTACACAAAACAAATTAGACTAATCAGTATTGGTTGGTCGACTAAATCCACACATATCTAGATAATAAGTCAAAATTTAAACAAAATAAATAAAATTAAATATTGAATAATATTATCCCACATCAAATAAATATAAAAATATGAAATAGTTTGAGATTCTTATTAGGATGCACTCTCATGTTTCGAGATTAATTATGTATATGAGATAATTTGATATTAATCCAAAAGTTTTTCTAGTTTGAAATTTTTTGGTTTATAATCTCAAAACTAAGATAAAAGGTATATAACTCGATAGTTCAATACTTCAATGAGCCTTGATAAATTTACAATAATTTTGATTAGAAAGTAAGATGAAAATGTATATTATGAAGAACAATAATCTAAACTTCTCTAATGGGTCGATTACGCGTACGTGAAGGAGTCACATTATTATTTGAAGATAGTTCAATATCTTCTTCACCTTCATCCTCCTCTGACTGTCTAATAGCTTCATTAAGAGCAACCTGAAAGATACACCAAAAATTTTCAAATTCATTCAGCAAATCAATAAGTTTCACTTATTCATAACTTTCAATAATTCTATATAATTACCTAAACTAATTCTTTTTTAGTGTAGCTTATAGTTTAATAGGTTAAAAGCGAAATATTAATTCTAATTACAATTGATTTTTTATTTGATAGTCACTATTTAAATAATTGACAAAATATTTTCATTATGATTAATATCATTGATTGTCAAATAATAGAAAATCTCACCAATACCTGTTGCTGAGCTGACTGTTTATCCTGAAGTTCAACAATCGATTTGATTACTCAAACTAACTCATCTTTGTTTGCACACTTTTACAACTCGTTTGGTGATCATATTATATTATAATTATATTAAATTAGGTTATATATTATATTTCAATCTTTACAGTTAAATTCTCTCAATTGTCATTCTACTTCAAGTTTAAATTTTAATGATAAAATTCTCTAAATTATTAAATTGTTAGTAAATTTAAAGTGTCGTTTATTTTTCACAGTTAACTTTTAATATAGACTGCATGTGTAGACTCTTATACACGTGATACGTTTATATTAGTACACTCAATATTATTATTTATAATTTTATTTAATTTTAAAATAATAATATTAGGTGTACCAATAATAACGTATCAGATGTTTGAAAGTGTACACATATACCATCTATGACAATTAACGGAATGACACTTTCAATTTACTATCAGTTTAATAATTTGAAAAGTTCTATTATCAAAATTTGAGCTTGCAAAAATAAATGCAAGTAAAACAATACAATTTAATACTAATAGTACCAAACGAAACCTATTGAGTTATCTCATCATTGCTAACAAAACTATTTCACTCAGTACTTTTATCAAACAGTTCAAAGACAAAATAAAAGAAAAGCAATGAAATGAAATGAAATACCTCTTCAAGAAAGTCTCTATCGAGTTTATCAGAGATTCTGATTGAAGTAAAGACAGTGATGAGAATGAGAGACAAGGGCAAAAAGAAAGCAAGAACAAAGCTTCCTGTGCTGGGACCTGCACGAGTGACCACACTCAGTTCTCTACCTCTGGTTTTCAATGGGTCACCGGAGAATCTGAGCGCCGCCGGCAAATTGGGGAAGTGAGAGGAGTTGAATGAAGCTGTTGTGGAAATGGGTCTGAGAGGAAAAGAGTTGGAAGTGTGAGGAGAGAGAGTTAGAGGGAGTGAGGTTGGGTTGCAGATTAGGAAGAGTCTAGCCATGGTCGATTTTGGGGAACTCAAAAAGAAATGCTTTTTTTGTTCTTTTTATTTTATAAAAGGATAAAATAATAAAATTAAAAAAAATGCTAAAAGACAATATTATATCTATCACGAATAAAGCTATATAGCCCGAGCCACCTAGATTGAAATTTTACCCGAGCTTACGTGTACATCTTTGTTCTTTTTTTTTTTTGAAAGAAGTGTACAACCTTATTCCACATATATATATTTAATAAAAGTAAAATTTTATAATAATAACAATAATAATACTCTGGGTATATATAGTTATTAACTTTTGACTTTTCATTTACTTTGAAACTTTTCATTTGCTTTGAGAAGAAGAAACTTATCACTGTAGAATGTTCTTTAGAAACTTACAGCATTTCATCTTCCCTAATAATGCGTACCATGTACAAGGTAAAAGAAAAACTCTCCATGCAAGAATTATTATTTTCATGTATAACATAAATCTTTATTGTTATGTTAACTTAATTTTGTTTTCTTTTAGAAGAAACTAGAAACTTTTTAAATTCTGGCCAAACAAGTAGAGATCATCAAATGTGAAAAGGTAATTTTTTTTTTTAGTGATTAATAGCTTTCTACTGTTATATGCATGTCATTAATATTTTGTTGAGCTATAATTGAATTTGCAGGGTCTAATTATGAAGAAAGTCATTTTTTTGCTAAAGAGATATGAAGAAGTTTAATATGCAATACTTATGGAAATTATTTTTTGGCTTCGAGTTCGCTTGTAATAATGTGAGAGAATTACAGATCCTTCTCCAAAACATGATTATTTACTTGTTGAATCTTGAAAGTAAGCTACAACTTTTACTGGAGTAGTGAGTAAAATCTTACTGTGTTTCTTTTTGAGGGAAAGCAACTTTTAGATGATCTCGATCATATTGAAGTGGTCCAAATGTAATCGAGGAGCACACATTTTGTCTGTTTTGAACATTGTGAATCTTCTTAGCAATTTTATTATCACTCATGCCTTTAATTTTTATATTTTATTTTTGATAGGAGAAATTAAACTAACTGAAATATCTTATCATACTTCTCTTTAAAAAGCTTGTTTCCTCCACAAATGATCAAATTAAGACACTAACTTCAATCAGAATTCATTCTTCTCGTAATGACATACATGTTGCTAAAAAGCTAAAATTGAAAGATGTTTAAAAAATATGGTTACCAACGAAATTTTTACTAACGAACTATTCCCAACGACTTTTTACCAACGAAATATCCTCATTGATGAGGAATACTAACGAAAATGGGAGTTTTTACCAACGAAATTTGTCCTCATTAATACTCATTTTTCTTGTAGTGATAATGTTTCTTCAACATGTTAGTAATTGAATAAAATTAAGACTACATAAAAAAAAATTATTAATTACAATTAAAAATGATAACTTCAACAAAATAAATATTAGAGCTAATATAGCTTAATACTAGTAAGAAAGAAATAAAAATAAAATTCTAGAGGAACAAAATTTAATAATCGGTAAAAAAAAGGGATCAAAATGGCAAGTAAAAGACCATGAAACTAAATGATTACCTCTTTTTGCTTTAATTTTTGAAAAATAAATTTATTTCTTAGATTGAAGTTAAATTCAGAAAGTTAAATTGAGGATGTTAGAAAGAACACAAAGATAACTATTTATATGGATGGAGAAAAAAAAAATACAATTTAAAAGAGGTAAATCTTAAAAATATTGAGAATAAATGATTGAATATTGATACTTAGAAGATTATGAAGATTGTAAATGGAATTTGAAAGAGGAATCCTTTAACGAGTGTCTGAAGGTAAAGTAAGTTGTTTTCTTTTTTTTTTCTCTTTTTGCGTGTTTTTTTTTTTTGGAAAATGTAGTAACATGTATAATTAAAAATTTAAATCAATATATAAAATAAACACACGTGGACTACCATAGGAAGTTACATATGGATCAGGATAAATTTCAATCCAAGTGGCTCGGGCTATATAGCTTTATTCTATCTATCACCATCTTCATTCTTATATTCTAGTGTTATGTTTGGAAGTAACCGTCTAATTATAAGGTAATTATTAGGTTAGTAATTACACAGTTTAGTAATTACACTATATTTTAAAATGCAAAGTGTGTTTGGATATGAGGTGATAATTACATATGAATTCCTAATATCTTGTTTGGCAAAATAGTTAGTAATTACATGAAAAAATAATATTTTTTAGTAGCTAATGTTTAATATGGAAAGTTTTTAGTAATTACACAGTGTAATTACATCCAATTCTCATGGGGTATGAGAATTGGAGAGTGTAATTGGAACCCCTCAATTACTTCTAATTACACAGTTATAGTATAATTACATGGTCAGACAAACATGTCAAATTGTGTAATTACCTTCAATTACACACAAATCCAATTACATTGTGGCTTTCCAAACGCACCTTAAGTATCGAGTTTTGCATAACTTTTAACTTTTAGTAAATATTGCTAACTAATTATATGGCATCACTTAGGCCGATCCCAAGTTAAAAATTTAGGCATTTTAAAAAATAGAATAGAAAAATTATTGAGAGTGCTTTAAAAGTATCACATAATAAAAAGTGATCTAAATTTATATGACAATATAAATGTAAAATTTGCATCACAATAAATAGTATGCTTTTATATTTATAATTAGAGAATTATTAAAAGACACTACTGGTACTCAGGCTCGACCCTGGGCTTAGGCAGGCTAGGCCTATGCCTAGGGCCCACCTAACCCAGGAGCTCAAATTTTTTTTTCTCCTTTTAAAATTATATATATTTTAAATGACTTTGAAAAATACCATATATTTTCTAACATAAAGGCCCAAAAATAAATTTTTTCACTGTGACCCACTTTTTTGTAAGTCTGGTCCTGCTGGTACCTAACACTTTTGGTGTCATACCATTATTGGTGTAATTAAGTATCAAGTTTCATATAACTTAAGAAAATAATTTTTAGACAATATTACTAATTAATCATGAAGCTCCACCTATAAAAAATATTAAGCACCACTAGTTTCCAATAACAATACTCTTATAATTATGTCATTTTTAATATTTTATTATTTAATTTTAATTAACATGTTCTTTTACATCTCAAATTTTAGAGATGGTTTAAGGTACCAAATTTTAAGTAATATCATGTATTGTTGATATTAAAGTCTTGTCTTATGTTTTTAAGTTGAAATTTTACGTAGAAATAAGTTTCCAATTTTCTTCTTCTTTTTTTACAAAAAGGCCAAAAATAACATAGAAAAATGATATCTCAACACTGTGGTTTTCTATACACAAAAAGAAGAAAAAAAAAATCACCACAACTTGTAGTTATGGTTTTCAAGTCAAAGCTTGACAAAATAATCTCTCTTCCTAAAATTCTTAGTTTTTTACACCACCGCTTGGATACTGATCGGGAAGAACCAACTGCGAACGCAGCCCCCAACAACAACTCTACTCTCCTATAGCTCTCCCCATCGAGAAAAACACGATCAGAGAGCAACCGTTGCACTAACAACATCGCTTTCAAGCTTCCATGATGGTGAAATGGTCAACATCATCACTTGAAGGGGGAGACAATGGAGGAACAGCTGCTTCTTGATATGAAGCAGAAGCAGCATTTTCGATCGTTAAGACCTTCCTCACAGTGGCTTGATTCTTTCTGATTTTACCTATCTTCCTTGATGGAAGAGATTCAGAGGCAACAGCTCGGGTTGAGTTGCTGCTAGTACTACCAATGGTAGTTAAAAACTTCTCCTTTGAGATATTTGATGAAGCCGATGATGCTATAACCGAGCTAAAGACACCAGATTCTCGTAGACCTTGAATTATGACCTGATACAAAATTTAGAAAGTGTTTTTCGAGTGAGCATTAGTAAAAAAAAGCAAAACTTGATATCCTGCGTAAGCTCTCATTCTCTTTTTCGGTGAAAATGTACTTACCATGGGAGCATATATGCGAGTCAAGATGCCTTTTCTCAGCAGTTTCATTTTAAGGTCTTTGTCATCCCATACAATATGTTCATGGTACCTAAAAGAACAAGAACAAACAAGCACCACTCAGAATCCCGAACATTTGTATCATGGTCCGACTTGAAATGAACAAAAGGATTGGTTGAAATGGTATATTTACCAGTTCATCATTTCTTCCTCGGTTGCAGTTGACGCAATTATAAATGCCTGCAAGGAATTAGATGTGAAAATTATGCTTCACAGATACCTACTACATTCATGATATGGTTGTACATAAAGAAATATAGCTCACAGTTCGGTCGAATTCGAGCATAAAGCATCTTTTCACATCCTCCCTTGTTGGTTTGCAGCCACATCGATCACGTCTAGAAGTCAAGTCTGAAAACTTGGCATAAGTATAGTGAAGAACAGCAGCTTCTTCTAATTTGATCTCACTAAAAGAAATTACACAAATCGAGTTAGTGTTTCTTGCGTCTCAAAGATTGTAGGTTCAGAAAAATGACAGGCATCAATCGAAACAAAAGTGAGTGAACCATACTTTGGAGTTTTCATATAATTATGCCATCTGTGTGCTCCATTAGGACGAAGATGATCTTGAACTCGAGCAACTGATTTTCCATTGCCGTAAGTCAAAAAGTAGTTAGGATTGCCACGAGTTGATTCTTTGTACATTCCAAAGTATGTATCTTTCGGGAGATGGTCATAGTTTCTCTTGAACATCGATACCTGTTCGGGTAGGTACACGAACACAACATGTCAGACTAATTTCACTGACTAACATGCAAAACAAAATACGGAGAATGAACTGATCACTCTCTCGGGGAGAAATTTACCTCGGTGAAAGGTTCCTTAATATCATCTCGTTCGACACTGCTTTCCTGAAAATTAGAAACTCCGTTGTTGATTAAATTGTCTAGTAACTACTGACAGGTAGCCCCCTTGATGTTACCATTACTCGAACAAATTTATCGAAAGATGTACACAAATCCACTTACATAGTTGGGAAATATAACCATATCGACATTTTTGGGCACATCAAGCAGCAATTGTCTCAAAGAATACTCCCGAGCACCAGCAGGGTGTATTAACTCATCGGTATCAAGATGAAGTATCCAGTCCATACCAGCATCCTAATATTTCAATGTGCAATGTAAAAAAAGAAACTTCTAAAACAAAACTTACCAGCAAAGCAATGAGAAAATGAGTTTACCCTTGCCATGACAATAGCCATTTCCATGTTGAGCGATTGCTTCACGAATAGTTCATAATTGCAAGGCTTGTAAAAGAAACTCGAAAGCCATGTCTCATTCCATATCCGACTGATGATGCCAAATAGATACAAACAAAAAAAAATACATAATCAATCATCCGAAATGTCACTGAGATTTACATCATGAACAGAAAGATACAATACAATTACATTGATTAGTCTAAAACCGGGTTCGTATATTTCGTGGGAAAGAAGAAAGGCTACTTTTCGGTCTAGATTTAATCTTAGGGACTGACTAAAAGTAGCAAGACTAATCTACCTTTTAGCTTGTTTCTCCTCTAGCTCTTTTGTTCTGTATATCACTTTTACTCCCTGAGAAAGCAATGTAAATTTTAATGCTCAAAAAAATCAATGCCATTAAAAAAAAACATCCATACGATCGAAAGTATCATCGAACTCACAGGAATGGACTTCAGAACTTTCGAAACTTCAGGAGTTGCAGCCTTTCCTTCCACAAAAAGGAAAAATGTAGTAACCCCAAGAACCTTATGGTAAAACATCCATGGTAGAATCTGTTCTAAGCCAGCTGATGTACTTGTTGTGATACATATCTATACAATAAGACACACACACAGAAAAACCATATATGACGAAACTTAAGTCTTAAAAAGTTAAAAACAACCATCCTAACAAAATTTGATTACCATAAAATCCAGTGATCTAATCTTAAAAAAAGAAAAAACAAGACCAAAGAAAACAGCAAACAGTTCAAATAATTCATTAATATCATCAAAAAAACAATTCTTGCTTGAAATATGGAACATTTTCCAACACAAAAATGGAAATTCTGATCAAGGTTGTATCATAAACACTTAGCATTATATCAAACCCAATTCACTAGAAGCAAAGATCAAACATAAAAATCAAAACTTCTCCAATAAAAATTAACTAAAAATGAAAACCCAACCTTAGGTTTGGGATTACTTGTTGTAATACATCTCTATACAATAAGACACACACAAAAACCATAATATGAACACTTATCTTAAGTCTTGAAAAGTCTTAACAAAACTTGTATAAGCATATAATCAAGTGATCAAATCTTAAATAAAACAATGAGCAAAGCAAACAACAGTCCAAAAAGATCCCCAAAATCAAATAATATCCTCAAATCTAAAGACACAAAAATGGCATTATTCAAAAAGTTCAGCAAGATCCAGCAAAAACCCAATTCAGCAAAAGCAAAGATCAAGTCATAAAAATCGAAACTTTCCCAACAAAAATGAAAACCCAACCTTAGGTTTGAGATTAGATCCATAATCAAACTTCCAATCGTGACCGTACGGAAAAGATGGTGAAGAACTCCTTCCAAGCTTGAGACAATCGGAGTGAGCAGAGTGAGAGACAGCTGAGATGGGAGAAGCTTCCATGCCGGGAAAGAGCTTCTCAGAGCCAGGTGGGGCCCAACGGGTGGTGGGATCGGTGACCCCACCACGCCATTGGAGGACGAAAGCTAAGGCAGCGAGAGTGAGAGGGAGAAGGGTTAGAAGAAGGAGAAGCTTGGAAGTGAAGGAATGGGATGAAGATGATGAGAAAGAAGATGATGATGGGGTTTGCCGGAGTGGGGTGTGGCTGGGCATGGTGGTGGTTGTGGTCAGGAGAGACAAAGCTTTGATCTTTAGAGAGAGAAGGAAGAAGAAGATGAAGAAGAAGATGAAGAAGAAGAAAATACCAGATTAAAGGGGTCTTCTTTCTTCACTTTCTTTCTTGGACTCTCAAATCAAAGATTTTATTTATTTATTTATTTTATTTACTACAAGTACAAGAGACTCCTATTATAATTTTTTAATTAATTTTTGTGTAAAAACACACAAATTAAAATGTAAAATGTATTTCTTTTTAAATTATTTTGATAGTGATATTCCTTATATTTTTTTAAAAATTTTAAATAATATATCATATTAAAAATAAATTTAAAATTTTCTGAACATTCATGATGAATTAAAATATCACGAACTTTATTTTCGGTACTATAAATTATTTCAAATTTTTTAAAATTTATAGAATAATATTATAATTATGACAAATATCGCTATAAAAAAATTCTCATTTTAAGCGTGAAAATTAAATAAATTATAATTAACACTCCTCTTTATTCTATTTTTATTTGATTTTATTACCTAAAATATATAAAGATCTAATAAAAAATACTTTTGAATCTAATTTTACTTCAAAACAGCTTTTTTTTTTTTTTTTTTTTGCATTTTTACGAAATTCTACATAAAAACTTATATTGCAACTAGCTCTGCAACCTAAATTGTAACAAAAAATCGTACAGAAACCCCTATTGCAACTAGCGCTGCAACCACTTTAGAAACCCAAACTGTAAATTTGAAAAAAAAAAAAAAAGTTAAAAAAATAGTATATAAAATAATTCCCCAAAAATATATCTAAAAATGTGTTGGTTTTGGAGGATTTATAATACTTAAAGTTTGAGTTTTTAGAATTTATTTGAGTTTTGATTGAATTCTTGATTTTTTTTTATATAGGGTGTTGATCTGGTGTTTTATAATTATGTATAATTAAGATTTTTGTTAACTAAATTTTGACATGTTCTTCAAACTTTTCAAGTCATAAAAATTTTTCCTTAAATTATTTTGGATTCAAAAATTTTTGTTCAATTTTACTAATAGACACCTTACATGGATACAAGTTCAGAAAATACGATTTGGTACATATCAAAATTCAAGAGCACAATTTGTTGCATATTAAAGTTTGGAGAGCACGATTTGGTAAATGAATAATCACTATGTTAGTAAAATTAAAAAAATTGAATAGAGATCCTTGAATTTAATAATCTCAATAGTTCGCGATAAATTTTTTAATAGTCTAAAATATTTAGGAGCAATAATCTTAATTAGTCAAAAATATTAAAATTTGTCTTTGATTTGAAAAGGGATAGAATTTATTTAGTTTTGTTGCTTTTCATACCATAAATAAAACATGTATTTAATTTATTTTTGAGAAGAATGTATTTAAATTTTGGGAACATACAATATTGAATTTTTGGAAAAAGTAAAATAAATTCTCATTATACTTGAAATAGAATACTCAAAGATCATGGTACTTGTTTTCACAAGTTCACTTTTCGATGATAAATTTTTTTTATCTTCTTTGTACTCTCCAATTATTATTTGAATGATAAGTTCATTATTCAATAAAAAAAAGTTACTTACTATTCAAATTTTCGGATAAATGACACATAAGCCTTAGAATAAACTCATTAAAATTGTCGAGCCTATTCATTGGATCTAGATAGGTAAACCACCCAACCTATGGGCGAAGCTAGATGTATTGTTCGGATTTCACAACTGCAATGAGAAAATCGGACACAAGGTCTCGAGAAGTAATCTCACATCAGTTGATAGGCACTCAAAGAGACAAAGACGAATACCTTCAAAGATTGTCGAGGACCAAAAGTTGAAAAGGCGTTTGGGAACATATAATATTTGGGGGACCAGCCTATGTGGCACTTCTCCGACAAGAATCCCAAAAATTTGGCAGCATGTCCTTTATAATGTCCCCGCTTCAAGCTTCTATTGGGCCCTTACACCCACAGAATGATGGCTCTTATACACGAGTACATCACTTTGGCTGCTTCATGGAATGACGACTGACCCTACAGACCAACACGAGTGTTTCTAGCATGTTTTGTCCTTACTCGCACACTTCTTAGGGAAACTTCCCAGAAGGTAACCTATCCTGAAATTACCCTAAATCAAGCACGCTTAACCATAGAGTTCTTTCGTGATGGACTACTAAAAAATAAGATGCACCTTGTTGATATAGGTAGTACCAATCAATTCATTTAAGTCCTCTTCAACTATGTAGTCCCATACCTACACAGTCTCAGAATCATCACACATGACCTTCCCCAGGCGATGGAGGATTGTACAACTCCCAGTCTTTCCCCTTCGAATTACGGGACTCTGACTGTCACGTCCTCTCTGTCAGGCCTTGGAAAGGCGCGTAACAAACGAAAATAATATTTTTAGGCCAACGCCCACTACTCTCACATTCCCTAAAAAAATGACACTTCATGCTAAGTTGTCATTGTCAACAGTACCTCTGTGTACAAATGACGACTGCCTACAAACTGGATCTTACTTGTCGGGCCAAATAACAAATATTTTATTGTATTTATCCCACGAGTAGACTTTTTCCACCACACAAACCCTAATGAGCCTGCCTATAAATAAGATGTCCCTTCATATAGATAGTTAGAAATTTTTGTATAAAAAAATAGTATATATTCCATAGCAAAAGAGTTTAATAATATTGACGCGTATACTAAAATTCTTTAATGTTCCGATTACGTAAAACATCTCATTTTATTTCTTTCTTAATCTTATTTTCTTCAACATAATTTTCTTTTAATATGGCTTTTGAAAAACTTAGGAAACAACATTATTTATTCATTAGTTATGTCAAAATCATTTTTTTTTTGTTGATTCTGCTGAAGCAATATATATTTTTTATGTAACGGATTGGATTATGTCAAATTCACTATTAATGGAAATTTTGATCATGTACCCATTTTTTTTTTAAAAAAAAAAAGGAAAGTAACTTTCCTTTATTTTATTTTTTATTTTAGAAAAAAGGCATATTACACTCATTAACCAATAAAGTTAATTAAACTTCCAAGCTTAACAAATCAATTTAAAAATCTCTAGTCTAATTACATATGCAAAATAAATAAATAGGAAAATTTTCTTGTCTTAAATGTAAATATATATGTTTTTTAGTTTATACTCATTAAACAAAAAAATCTTAAAAAATACATTTTAAAAAAACACAAATATATATATATATAATAAACATAAATATATTTTAAATATTAAGGCAAAAAAATGTATATAAAACTTTCTTAGAATAAGAAATAAAAATAAAATATTAAAAAAATTATTAAAATAAACACAAATAATATAAAGGGAATTTCTTTTATTAAGAGTAACTTTATTCTTCTAAGGCGCTTTATAACTTTTCGTGTTTAATAAAAAAATAAATAAAAAAAAAACAGGAAACTAGCTATGGAGGATTTTCCTATATATATAGACACACTACACTAGGTTTTATAATTATACATACTTATTATTATATGTAAAAATATACAAAAAAAAATAGTGTTGGGTTAAGATGATGATGAAGAAGAAGAATGATTATGATGATGATAAGAATAATAACAATAATTGTTATAATTTGATGATGGTGATAAGTTGTATAGTGGTTGCTGAAATATCTTGGGTTATGGCATTTTACAATGCAATTAATTTTGCAAATATTTGTATTAAATGTGGCCTAACTCAATTATTTTCCACTCTTTTCCTAATCACAATGATTGGAGTTATTGGTTTTTTTGTGGTGAAATTGAGAAGAATTATTCAAATTACAAGAAGGGAAATAATAATGATTGGATTATTATCAGAGAAAGAATTGGCAGAGAATTTGGGAATTGTTACATTTTCAATTATATGTGTTTGTTTTTGTTGGTTTATTGTGTCTAAATTTGGTGTAATTTTATTTGATATTTGGGTTTTAATGTCTGGTAAAGATGTTTTCTTTGCTTTATTTCATCTTTATGTTTGTATTGTTTTTATTTATGGTGGGGTTGTTGTTGTTGAACTTAATTTCAGTTCTGCCAAGAGAAGATTTCATATGATGATGATGGAGAAGAAGACAAGTGATAATAATCCTAATTCAGAGGATGAGTTTGATGATCTTATTGTGTAATTAATCTAATCTTACTTTATTAGTCTATATAATTAGATATTATGTATTTTCTCTTTGGATTTATTTATTGGAATAAAATGTATTTTCTTTGGTTTAGTCAAGAACTTTGAATGATTTTATTGTTTTGTTAAAACTTATATTATATACAACAAAAGGCACTAATTGATTATTTGACCAATATATTAAAGTTAGAAAATTGTTAAAAAGTATTATTAGTACTTAGTACTATTTTCGATTTTATACTGCTATTAGTGTAATTAAATATCGAATCTAATATAAAAAGTGTTGGGACTAGTGGCAATGCTCCCAAGTTAATTACTCAAATAATTAATTTTCAAATTTTTTAATGGAAAATTATCAAGTAAATAAGGTGGACTTTCCTTTATTCTTTCAAAAATTAAGAAAAGGGAAACTCATTTTTTCTTGGCTAAAGTTGTCATCGCAACACTTGTGATTGATTTTTCTGTGGCCAAGCTGAGATTTTTTTAAGAGACTAGAAGGACAATCATGACTTTGGGAACATGAACACCATTACATAATTTGAGTATTGTTATTTTCTCTAATTATATAAAATTCAATTACACGGTGACTTTTTAAACTTACACAGTGACTTTCTAAACACACCCTAAACGTTATTTATAGTGTTTGTACTATAAATCATTGTAGACTAATCACTTGATCTTTATATATCATATATATATTAGTGTTAATCATATTTGTTGCTTATTAAGAGTTTTTTTTAGCTATAGTGTGTTTAAATTTTGACATGTTTAGTGGAAAGGCATGACCAAATAGCTGAGAGAAGTAGTGTCTCCTCATGGTTTCCCATTTTTTGGTCACCAAGTCGGGGGAGCAGCATCGGCATTGAGTTTTGGGCAAGCATTGGTGTTGCTATTAGCTTAGGAAAACAATCATAGTAATCAAAAGACGATTGCACAACGAATTCAATACTTAAACCGATTATGTTTATGGAAGAAGTACTTATTCCTTCGATACCAAAAACGCCATAATAGAATCGACACATGATAGTTCGAAGGCAGAATGAACCTCCTTTCTAAGCTCTTTATGAACACTAGTGACTACACTACATCTCCATAGAGCCAATCCAATGAAGTTTTTCAAAGAAAAAACTTGACTTATTGACGTACCATTTGAGGAGCTGACCTGACCAAATTGTAATATTGTTGCAACTCTTTTTGCTTTGTTTTAATGCTGTAATAATACTGAGGATATTTCATGAAGATGTTGACTTTGACTTAACTATGATGTGGATGTGTGAGTAGTTGAGGAAAGATCACATGAAATGGATAATAGGTTTTGGATGTGGCGGCTTGTAAGCCATTACTTCATTATTAACTGATAATTAATTAGTTAATATGTTTTTATTCAGATTGATAATAAACATTCATCTACTGAAAATGGATATATTCTTTTGCATATTATATATTGAACCAGATAGCAATGCATTTCTTATTCCGTACAAAACTCTCAAGTTGTCAAAGACTCAAAACCAACCTTTAACATTTTTATTAAGGAAAACACCTTTTCAACACACCAGAAACTGTTTCAAGTTATGAGAAAAGAAGAAAAGTAAGCACTGAAACCTCAAAAGGATGGGGAATAGGCCTCTAATCAGAATAATGACAACAATCACATAGTGAAGTTATATAAATATATATATATATATATATATCTTCTTCAACTGCTGCATTTATTCAAGTATGCATCCCATCCTTGGAGACGATACTCACGAGCTGCCTCAGCAGGGTTTGCCGCCTTTATAATTCCACGCCCCACTATTATTATGTCACTACCTCTATCATATATTACCTGAAAATTTGTTCAAACAAATTACTCAATTAATCCTTTTCAATCATTTATCAAGTGATCTCTCTCTTAAAACTGTAATCCTTAACAAGAAATTATACCTTTTTTTCTTTTAATTTAATGAAAGCACAATAATAGTATGTAAATTTCTGACTTACAGAGCGAGGAGTGTTATATTGTTGTCCAAGATCATCACCGCCTTTTACCATCTGGACTCCGGGTGTTGCCTGAATAAACACTGGATTTATCGGGGCACCCGGCCATGATGCAGGATTTACTGAAATAAACCCAATCACAAAGTCTGAATGCTCCTCTGCAATCTTCACTGCTGCTGCTGTGTAGTCTCCCTTGGCAAGGTTACCAGCCGAGCTCATTTCAGCAAGAAGCAACAGACCCCTACCCCGAGGCAATCCCTGCATAAAACAACACAACACAAACGGTAAAAGAGTAGTGGGCGATTTGTTTAAAGACATAATTTTTGTTCAGTTTAGACTAGTTCGGACCTTCAATTTGAGTCCATCAACTATCCCGGGACCAGAGATTATGTGGGCATTAGTAATATCTGCCCAATCCAATATGTGGAAGATACCGCTGCGAACAAGAACGAAATATATATCAGAGCTGCAATGAATAGTGAGAATTTATGAAAAATAACACAAGAAAGAAAGGAATTTGAGCCTCACCCTTCATACTGCATAGTCACTGTGTTGCCAATGTCAGCGAATTTACGATCTTCGAAGATTAAGAAGTTATGTTTCTCTGCAATCTTGAATTGGATAGAGTAATACATAATCAGCTCCCACAATTAAGTGAAAGAGCAACAATGAACAAATGGTAGATTGTCGAAAATAAGAAATGTACCGAGCGAATTTTAGATCCGAAATCTGGGGTAAAATCAGGCAGTATATCCACATGGGTTTTCAATAAGCAAATCTCAGGTCCAACCTGCATTCAATTCAACAAAATTGTTACTTAACACAATTAAATAAATTAAGGCAAGAAAACCTAAACACGCACTTAAGTACCGAAACTATTCAACCCACCCAATATATTCATTGGGCGGTTTTGATTTTTCGTTATTATTTGAGTTGTGTTTTTTATCAGTTTATTCGGTTTGATTTGTTCGGTTGCATCCGTCAGGGGCGGAGCCAGGATAAAAAATTATGGGGGCCAAACTATATTACAAATTTAGGTGATAAATATTTTAGAAATACTTTATTAAATGAGATATTCGCAGTAAAACTTTCTTAGTATTTACATTTATTACACATATGATCCTAATAAAAAAAAGCAACAAAAATATTTTACTTTACCATTTTTTCACTAAAAAAGGCTTTTATTTATTTAACTAAAGAAAAATTGATTTCATTTTTCTATTCAAATTTGTATATTTTTAATTAAAAAAAAATAATTAATATTGTAAGATAAGATAATTTTGTCGCTATTTTTTTTATTAGAATTATATGTGTACTGCAAATATTATGGGTGTTTCATTGTAAACATTTCTTATTAAATTCATAATTAAATTAAAATACATAATTTTTTTTCTTGTATATCACAAAAATCATCGATAAGTGAATTTATACTAAATTTTTTGGCGATTTCTCATTCAATATATATTAATAAACAATCACGTAAAAATTCATTTTTTTTTTGGAGAATGTAGTCTTCAATGTATTGGTAGTTGAAAAAGATTACTTTGTGGTAGCTATAAAAAATGAAAGAGTAAGAGAAAAAAATTATCATTTTATACATAATTGGGAAAATCTAAAATAGCATATCTTACAAAGTAAATTAATATTATTAGAGAAAAAAGTAAATATCTTAAAAAAAAGAAAATAAAATAAATTTTTATAAAATTAAATATATAAAAGTAAATCTAAAACATACCATATATATAATTTTAGTTTGACTTTAGATGTCCATGTACTCAATTATCAAAACAAATTGAATCACATAAGCTAGCAAAAGAAAAAAAATCAATTACATATATAAATTTAATCGTATAGAATATATCTAAGGGGCCATGGCCTCTGTATGCCATACAGTACGTCCGCCCCTACTTGCATGGTATCAAATTTCACCTAATAACTTAGTATTTTTGCCCCAAAATATTAACTATCTTTCTACATTATTCTTCTTTCTTCTATATTCTAAAAACTACAAAGTCACAAATAAAATTTATAATAAATGAATATTAATTTAAATTACATTGGTAATTAATTATATCGAATTTCAGTTTTATATAATAAGAAAAAGAAAAAATTAAAACCAACAAACAATTATTGGCCGACATTATATATTTTTTTTTATAAACATTTCTTCCACATATTAACAAAATATATATATACATCAAATATATTTCAAAGAGAGTCTGCCCCTGTTAGTGCTCTGTGGCAGTTGAAGTCCCTTATGGGTTTTTACCGGTTTCTTCTAATAGTTTCCCAGGAAATTGCAGTTTTTTTAGCAGGTTATACAGCAGTTATAGTCGACCTCCCCCATTAAACTACTTTCTGGATCATCTTTCTCGTGTTCTTCTCCTATTCTCCCCAGTTTTTCTCATTTATTCTACTGTTTTTTATTTTCATTCATCATGGATCCCCTCACTAACAAGATGAAGGCCAAAATTACTTTAACTGAAGATGAGGAATCTGTTTTTGAATTTCATGACACTGAAGCTATTTCACCATCGGTCTCAATTGACACAGTCCCATATGCAAGGATCCTCACTAAAAAGAAAGTGTGGCTGTCCACTTTGCAAAACCAAATGTCCGATCACTGGGATGGAAGGTACCCTGTTAAAGTCTCTGAATCATCTGATATGTTCATGTTAACTTTCGGTTGTGAAGGAGATAAAATTCGTGTGCTACACCGTGAACCTTACCATTTCCAAAACCACCACATTGTTTTGCATTCTCCTGAAATTGGTAAGAATTTTGTCTCTGAAGATCTTAAGTTTACTCCATTTTGGGTGCAAGTTTTTCGTCTTCCATTCCTCAGCAAGACTAAATCTTTGGCAATTGCTCTTGGTAATATTATTGGAGAGTATATTGATGTGTTTGAAGATTCCCTAAATGAAGGATGGGGGCCGTTTTTGCGTATCCGAGTCAAAATTGATGTTTCTAAGCCTTTAAAGAGAGGTCGAATGATTTCTTTGACTCATGTTCGTGATAAATTTTGGGTGGATTTTCGATACGAGCGCTTGCCTGAATATTGTATGGAGTGTGGCAAAATTGGTCATCCTTACAACAAATGTCAAGTTTATCTAGAACAATTAGATAATGGAGAAGAACCCGCCCTTGAGTATCAGCCTTTCATCAAAGGTTCTCCCTTACCACAATCAAGTTATGATCGTTACCGAACGGATTTCTCTAAGGGAGATGCATGGCCTTTATTGACTCGACTTGCTAAAAAAGGACTCTCTGCTGCTATTCCTCAGTTACAAACTCGTGGTCTGCCTCTGCCACAACAATTATTAGAAGGTGAATCATCTATGCAAACTGCTAATAAAGATGCTGCTATCAATGTGAATATGAATGCCACTGCTGGACAAGTTGCTCCATCAACTACCATTCCCTCTTCAAACTCAGTTGTTTTTAAGCCTTCTACCCTCAACCATCATTATTCAATTTCTCAGAATCCAAAAAGGAACTTTACTGACCGTGGGAAAGCACCACTTCTGGATGAGGACACCAGCAATTTCACTGACCTTTCCTCCATTTTTATCCCTGCAATATCAGCATCATTATCAGGCAACACTTTCGCAACTTATCCACCACCTAGCCATTTGGTTTCTGTCATTAGTAAGCCTGATGTAACTACTTTTCCTACTGTTAGTACTATGACAAAGGCCATTCCTTCTATTCCCGATGCCCCTGCTGTCATGTTGGATAAGGAAAATACTCATCCAAATGTGCAAATTAAACGACAAAGTGATGGTCTCTCACTGAGACAAACTTTAAAAAGATGCAGAGGGAATATCTCGAATGACTTCACCCCAACCTTGTCAGTTGAAGGTGATGAACAGCATCAAGTTTCTGTTGATCTTATGGATTCTGGTGATGTTAAAGACAATACAGCGGCGACTGTTTTGCAGTCCCGCCGACAGCCATGAAAATAGTTAGTTGGAACGCTCGTGGTTTGGGGAACCCGAGTGCTGTCCGGAAACTCCGTTTGCTTGTCAAAGAGCAAAACCCCTCTGTGTTGTTTGTAATGGAAACTAAATTAGCTTGTAATTCAATTTCTCATTTTCGTAATCTTTTACATTTTAGTAATGGGTTAGAAGTCCCTAGAGTAGGTCTTAGTGGTGGTTTAATGTTGTTATGGAAAGATGATGTTGTTGTAACTTTGAACCATTTTAATACTAATGTATTTGACTGCTACATGAGTTTTTCTAATGGTCTAAGTTGGCATTTTACTGGTTTTTATGGGGCTCCCGCTACTCAAAATCGCATACATACATGGACTCTCCTTAAAAGGCTTAAAGATGTGGCTCCTTTGCTTCCTTGGTTGGTTATTGGAGACTTTAATGAAATTCTTTATAATCATAATAAGCAAGGGGGAAATCTGCGATGTGAACAACAAATGGAGGAGTTTCGTGAAGTGTTAGACCATTGCCATTTACATGAATTACCATTTACTGGAGATCCTTTCACCTGGATTAAGGGTCGTCATAAAGTGGATACCATCAAGGAACGATTGGATTGGTGCTTCACCAATGATTCCTGGAACAATAGCTTTCAAGGTTTATCTACTGCTCATTTGGATTTTTTTTCTTCGGACCATAGAGCTATCGCTGTAGATGTCTTGGCTGTTAACTCTATCAATGAAAAATCTGCCAAAAAGTCAAGGTTTCGCTTTGAAAAAATATGGCTTAAGGAAGAGGATGCAGCTGTTATTATTCGTGATAACTGGACAGTGGACATTCATTGTGATATTGATCAATTTCAACAAAATCTTGCTTCTTGTACTGATGCACTTCAGCAATGGCACTCACATAAATTTGGTAAAATGAGAAAGGATATTTCTATGATGCAGAAATCGGTTGCCAGCTTGAATAATGCTGCTGTTCGCACACCTGATGGTGTGAATCAACTTCAAAAATCTGAGGAAATTCTTGATGAACTTTTAGCTAAGGAGGAGGAGTATTGGCATCAAAGGTCAAGAGTGGACTGGTTGCAATGTGGAGATCAAAATACCAAATTTTTTCATGCTCATGCTTCTTCAAGAAAGGCCAAGAACTCCATCAAGTCACTTAAAAATAATCTTGGGGTGGCAGTAAGTAGTAAAGATGAATTGACTGAGGTTATTTGTTCTTATTATTCAAGTTTATTTGCTACTGAAGGGGTACATTCAGATTCTCTTGAACATGTATTAAATGTTATCCCTACAACAATAACCACGCAGATGAATCAGTCGCTTGTTGAACCTTTCTCCAGTGCTGAAGTTTTTGCCGCATTACAGTCCATGAGCCCTGATAAAAGCCCTGGGAGTGATGGTATGTCTGCTATGTTTTATCAAAACTATTGGAACATAGTTGGCAATTCTGTTACTCAGGTTGTACTTGGCATACTTAACGATGGTAATGATATGACTCAGTTGAATAAGTCCATTATAACCTTGATACCGAAAGTGGCTAACCCTTCGGCTATGCATGAATATCGTCCTATAAGTTTGTGTAATGTTATATACAAACTTATCTCGAAGACGATTGTCCTCAGATTTCAGAAAGTCCTTCCTTTTGTGATCTCTGAAACACAATCAGCCTTTCTCTCTAACAGACTCATTACGGATAATATCTTAGTTGCTTTTGAGCTTATTCATCACATTAGGCATAAGACTCAAGGCAGACTAGGATATTCGGCGCTTAAATTGGATATGAGTAAGGCTTTTGATAGGGTGGAATGGAAATATTTAGAAGCGGTTATGCTAAAGATGGGTTTTGCTTCATGGTGGGTGACTTTGATTATGAACTGTATTACCACTAGTTCTTTCTCTTTTTCACTCAATGGAGATGTGGTTGGTCATGTCCAACCTTCCCGAGGATTACGCCAAGGAGATCCTTTATCTCCATATCTGTTTCTTATTTGTTCTGAGGGTCTTTCACGTCTATTGCAATTCGAAGAATCCCAAAGGAATTTCAGAGGTTTGAGTATAACACGAAATGCACCATCAATTTCACATCTTCTCTTTGCAGATGATAGTCTATTGTTTTGTCAAGCCTCGGATCAATCTGCATTAGCCATAAAACAAGTTCTGCACACGTATCATCAAGCCTCGGGACAAGTTCTCAACAATGATAAGTCGGTAATGTCTTTTTCTCCAAATACATCTGTGGCAACCAAAAACTTTTTTGCACAAACACTTCAAATGCCAATCTCGGATTGCCATGAGAAGTACTTGGGATTACCTTCTTATTCAGGAAGGGACAAGCAGGAGTTGTTCAGTAGCATCAAAGAAAAGGTGTGGAAACTCCTTCACTCTTGGAATGAAAAAATTTTCTCCATTGGAGGGAAAGAAGTCCTTCTTAAAGCAGTGGTGCAATCCATTCCCACCTATGCTATGAGTTGCTTCAAGCTCACTAAAAAGTTTTGCAATCAATTGGAGAGTATGATGGCTAACTTTTGGTGGGGTACTAATCAAAATGGTACAAAAATACATTGGAAACGATGGAACTCATTATGTAAGTCTAAACATGAAGGAGGCATGGGTTTCCGTTCTTTCGTCCATTTTAATCAAGCGCTCTTGGCTAAGCAAGCTTGGCGGATTTTTGATATGCCTGACTCTTTGTTGAGCCGCTTACTTAAACATCGATATTTTTCTGCCACTTCTTTTTTGGATGCCAACATTGGTCATTCTCCATCCTACACTTGGCAAAGTATATGTTGGGGAAGAGAGTTGCTCATTAAGGGATTGAGGTTTAAAGTGGGTAATGGTTTTAATGTTGCTGCTGGTTTTGATCCTTGGATCCCCGGCCAAACAACCTTCAAACCAGTCAGTTTCTGTGGCCCTTCCAGCATGATGGTTTCGTCTCTTATAACTGACAATCGGGAATGGAATTTGGAGCTCTTAAATGACTGGTTTTTGCCTATTGATGTTGACAAAATTCTAACCATTCCTTTAAGTTTCTTTGCAGCAGATGATAGATTGATATGGCATCATTCCTCAAATGGGATTTATAATGTTAAATCAGGATTCCATTTGGCAACCACCTTGGAGGATCAATTTATTTCTTCCACTTCAGATGTTAATCGTGATTGGTGGAAGTATTTTTGGAGTCTCAAGTTGCCACCAAAAATTCGTATCTTTGCTTGGAAAGTTTTTCAGGATATCCTTCCTACTGCTGCTGGTTTATTTAAGAGGAAAATCATTGACTCAGCCGCTTGTTCTCTTTGTACATCAAGTTGGGAATCCATAGGACATGCTCTTTTTGGATGTCACAATGCAAAGGCTGTTTGGAAGAAATCCAAATTTAGAATAGACTTCAATAAGGCTCAATCCATGTTTAAAGGAGACTATCTGCACTATATCTCAGGCGTGTACAATCAAGAGGATTTTGAGCTTTTTCTATGTCTTATGTGGGGTGTTTGGACAAACCGAAACAAGGTTTTTCATGGGGGGAAGTCGCGTGACACCTCTTCAATAATTGCCTACACTACTGGGTTCTATAATGATTTTTGCAAAGCCAAAACTGCACCAAAACCAGTAGCAGTAGCAGACCCGAATCACTCACACCAGATGGCATCTTCACCTGTCCAGAGCAACCACATACCGTGGTCTCCTCCCTCATCAAATGGATACAAACTAAATGTTGATGCAGCAACTAATTATGAGCAGAAAAAATTAGGCATTGGAGCTATTCTTAGAGATCACGATGGCATGGTAGTGGCTGCCCTTTCAAAGGTGGTTCAAGGCAGTTTTCGTTCGGATGAAATGGAAGCAAAATCACTTTTTCATGCTCTCAATTGGGCTACACAATCGCAATTGACTATAACGCATATTGAGACGGATGCTTTGAGAGTTTCTACTGCTTTGAATTCAGCTACAAACGATTTATCTAGTTTTTCGAGTCTTATTTTCGATGTAAAGTGTCTTTTATCCTTTTTCCCTGGTGTTTTAGTGTCTCATGTTAAAAGATCTGCTAATCAAGCAGCTCATGGGCTTGCTAAATTTGCTTTAGGGTTGGATGATGACATATGTTGGATGGGAGAAATACCCTATCCTATTTTCTCTGTTGTTGTAAATGATTTCAGTTTATAATAACAGTGATTATTCTCAAAAAAAAAAAAATTATTGGCCGACATTAATTGGAACATAAAATCTTTTTTCCTGACATTCTTAAACACGTGTGTCCTGTCATCTCACACGTGCGAATTTTTCTTATTTTTCAATTAACATTTTTTAACAATTTTAATGTATATTTCAACGGTAGCAGAAAAAGTGCCAAAATTTATTTACTTGTTCTGTTTGGTATGTAAGAAAAAGCATTATTTTCCCCAGAAAATTTCCTCAAATAACTCTGACTACTAACCTTTTCAGCAATCTCGAGCAACTCAGCGGCGGTACCAACATCGGCGGCCAAACACAAATTACTCTTCTTCTCCGCCATAACCTGAAACAGTCTTTTCCCGGTAGGATTCTTAGCCAATTTCGCCCTCTCCTCAAATCCCAAAGCTTTGACCCTAACCGGCGATTTCTCAACCTTCGGCACAGCCACACTCCGATTCTCCTCCAAAAACCTAAGCACCAAACCCTCCATATCCTCGCCAACCTTCCCATGCTCTCTCAAAACCCTGACCATCTCAGTAAGCTTAATCATCGCATGAAGTCGAATCCCATTCTGCTCGAGATTCTCCCTCCCACCTTGCTCCCGATCAATCAAAACAACAGCATCAGTAACCGTAAGCCCAACGGATCTTAACGGCGCGGCGGTTTCGAGAACGGAGGCGCCGCTAGTGACGAGATCTTCGATGATAAGGCAGATTTGGTCCGGTTTGAAGTGTCCTTCGATGGCTTTAGCGGTGCCGTAATCCTTGACCTCCTTGCGGCGCATGAGCATGGGGATGTCATTGGAGATTGAAACGCAGGTGGCGATGGGAAGAGCTGTGTAGGGAACACCGCAGACGACGTCGTATTTGGTGGAGGAAGGGATTGAGGAGATTAGGGTTTGAGAGATTTGACGAAGAAGAGAAGGGTATGAGACGATTAGACGAAGGTCTATGTAGATTGGGGAAGAAATGCCTGATTTGAGCTTGAAGTTACCGAATTTAACGGCTGAGATTTCGTGGAGCTTTAGGATGAGAGATTCCATTGACGGTGGCGATGAAAGTAAAGGAGAAAGCTTGTGAAAGTGGAGAAAGCTCAGTGGGTTAGCTTAGCTTTACTCAGTAGAATAAGAACACATTGTTTTCTTATCTCTGAATATTTATGCGCAGAGTTAGGGGTTTAGGGTTTGGAAATTGGAATATTTTAAGTTTAATTCTCGGTTGTATGGGAATAATACGAGTATTATTATTGGGTATCAGCCTGAAACAAAGTGGGCCATAGGGGAAAAAAAAAATTTTGGGCCCTTATGCTAGAAAAAATATGGTATTTTTCAAAATTGGTAAAAAAAATGTATAATTTTAAAAGAAAAAAAAAAAATTTGGGCCCCTGGGCTGGGTGGGCCCTAGGCACAGGCCTAGCCCGCCTATGCCCAGGGCCGGGCCTGGGTATCAGGAGTGTCCAACACTTTTTATACATGACGTTTTAGGATTAGTTAGCGATTTTTTTAAGTTATATGAAATTCAATACTTAATTATACTACTAGTGGTATGACACTAAGAAGAGTATTAGGTAACAATAATGTCTTTTAGTAATTCTCGTAATAATACTTAAGTTATAATTTTGGAACGGTTAAGTGTAAGTAAATAGTAATTTTAAGTTATTAAATTTTTATTTTTTGTTGAAAAATTAATTTAAATATGCCTATAAAAAAAATAAAAGGTGGATAATGACGAGACATTTAATGATTAGTACTTATAGAGTTTTAGAATTATCACTTACATATTATTACCGTAAAAATAAATTTAAAAATTTATTTGCAACAAAGAATTAAATTTGGATATTCACCTACAAATTACTTGTAGTTTTTTGTTGGAGGTAATGAAATAGAAATGAAATAATTTTTACGGCTAAACTTTCTCAATTATCATTCCACTTGCACTTATCTCTCTTAAATTTTGATGGTAAGACTTTTCAAGCTACGGAAATGTTAGCAAATTTAAAGTGTCATCTATTTTTTTCAAAGATAACTATCAAGATGAATTGCTTATGAATTTGTTAACAATTTAGTTGTTTGGAAAGTTTTGAACTTCTACAATGCACCTTTTAAAAGAGATTCACTGATACACTTGTATTTGTTTTAGATAAATTTAACACGCCGAAAGTAGGATTCAAAGAGGTGATGCTTTTTTATTTTATACGCTTGTGAAATAGATTGTTTAAACTTTAAACCATGAGCAAAATAGTGCGGATTAGATTAGATAAATACCCATAATATTAGTATTATCATGATAAAAGTAAGTGCAGATATCCGTACTTTGCGAATAGTATTAAATTGAATTGAATCGTACAGATTAGATTGGATCGACTATTTTATCAACACCCCCTATACTAAAGTGTTAAAAGATTTTGTGGGTTGAATATGACCATTTATTCGAGTAGTCACATTCTATGGTGCCAAACTCACAAGAGAAAGAGATAACAAAGGCATATTTAAGTATAAAGCAAAGGCAAATTTTTACTAAATTTTGTTAAGAAAATATATTGCATCATATTTAGACACTGCAATTGACTGAATATATGATTGTATACATTCATACATACATATATAACTATATATATAAATATTTATAATATTGTCTGCCTAATAATGAGGAAATTATCATAAAAAAACAAGGGGAATAATTACTTTTAGTTTGCAAAAGCATCATTTCCTTTTTTTTCTTCCTTCCATTGAAATCACTAATAAGCAAAGGCAACATTAGCTTCTTTTTCAAAAGCTTAAACAGTGTTACAATATATGCAAACTAACTCATATCCATTTTATACTTCTGATTTTCACCTTTCAATCTTTTACAAGAATTTTCTGGCAGGCATTTCGAGATTTTCCCGACTCTACTCCGTGGTAGCCACAAACACCGTCAATCTTCTTCGTCTCGGTTATCCAACAAAACTGTTATGACATGAGATGGTAAATGAAACAATGAAGAAATCTTAAGAATATAACCTCAGCCGGCTTTGGATGCTCTTACTACCGGGGGAAGAACAACTGAATCAAGGTTTCCGGGATAAGGAGTCCACAAGCCTAACCCCCCTCGACTTTCAACCAAATTATCCTTGCTCCCACTAGCTTGATCCCAATCTTTACCCTTATTTGAAATCTTAGCATTTCCTTTAAGCTGATCCCAGTTTGTTACCCACTCTATACGAGAAGAATGCTCTCGTATGTGTGGATGCAACACGAACAGAGAATTGTACTCGCAATTAGGAAACATAAAGAACTCGAACGAACCCTTTAATCTGTAGACTACATAACCGAAACTCAGTTGGTCTCTTGGAGTGAAGAGGTCAACCTCGTTGAACCACAAACAACTAAACAGATTACTCATAGCGGTATGTTCCCGTATGATGATGGCTCCTTCGGGCACATCTGCATTTTATTCAAGTTTCAGTTAATTCATGAAAACCAAGTCAGCAAATTGTAGAACAAAAATGATGTTTCCTCTTACCACTAACTGTTTTCTTTTCGGGACTCCAAGGCTCCATTCCTTCGTAACGATAAATTTTCATGTGGAGATCAAGAAGAGGCCGAGCATATCGCTTCCTTCGCTTGTTTGCATCAGCCTCCTCATAGATACTGTGATGATGCTTGTGTTGAGCAATGGCAAATGTATTTTTTCCACGCCATAAGTATCTGCAGAACGAAACTATTGTAATTACTTCACTCGTCTCATACACAAAATCCAATGAGAAAACAAAGAGATTGTCTTTTAAGATACCTCTCTAGCATTAGCAATGGATCAACCAATAGCTCCATTTTACCATCAATCCAGATGCTGTACTGTGCTTCGGGGAATAATCGGTGTGTAATAATCTTCGGAACCTTACCATTCCTTCTTGGTTCATCATAAGGTGGATGTTTTAGTAAAATGAGACGCCATATACCAACCCATTGCCCTCCCTTTGCATCCTCCTTAACGGTTACATTTTCCTTTATGAAATCAAGAGAGATCTCATCGACAACCATAAGAAAACAGAAGAGCTTTTTAGAACGAGGACTTAGATTTGAAGGCTGATGTGGAATATCGTATCCATCGAAGATGCCAGACGCAACCACAAATCTGCATTTCTTGACATAATTCTTATCTTCAGCAGACATTTCAGCCCCACCACCTTTAATAAATCCACAATGAACCTAAAGAAAAGCAAAGAAAATACAAATCAGGTAAATCGAAATGCAATCACAAGAGCAAATTACATCGATTTCCCATAAACTAGAAATACAAAGCTTCAATCTTTGTTTGACAATGCTGCATTTCTCTTCTTCTCATAAAGCTAAGATAACCGAAACATGTCTGTGTGCAAAAACTTTACCTTCATGGATGATCTTAGCTTGAAACTCTCTTCTCTTTGAGCCCAGCTTTCATGTCCTCCAAACAGTGGAGTACTCTGAGATCCGTTATTCGAATGCTCATCCTTTGTAATATAAGACAATTTTTTTACAATTTTGTCAGGAGTTCTTCCTTCTGGAATAACTACTTTCTCAGGATCGCTCAGAACCGGAATTGAACACCCTAAATGATAAAGCACCCTAAATTATTAAACACAGATTCACAACAGCTATACATAAATTGAGACATAACAACAAAAGATTGCAAAGTTCTTACGGTGTTGGGATTGTGACTTTGGTACAAGTCCTATGTTGCTCCACATTGTGAAAACCTTACTCTCTTTGTTACACATACCTGCAAGTCAATGAGACAAAACATATATTGTTCAAAAAAATTGAATCTTGAAGAACATAGAAGCTTTTTGATCCACTATTGATCCAATTGAGTTCTTGAAAGAATTAGAGAATAGGCATTTTGTAGATATCAAAGTAAGAATTACAATTTTCCAAACTTTTCGAGATAGTTTGGTATCTCTCTAGAGCAATGTTGACTCTAAATAAGTCACACAAAATTCCATAATCTTGTCATAAGACTCCCTCTTAGAATTTATAGGCTACACTAACAAAGATTCCTAGCTAGCCAAACCATAGCAATCTAGTATTAGACACACTTAAACAATCATCTAAGCCATCAAGGACTTGGCAACTCATCCACTAAAAATGCTAATCAATTAAACTAATGAGACTAATACTAAGGTGTAACACTTTTCACAGTAATTAGCACAGTAACCTGAGTGAAAATAAATGCAGGTAATTGCAGAATATTCACAGGAAAATAAGAATACCGCGAGTAGCTGATAACTTCGTATTCGTTTGCATCTAATCTATAAATCTAGAGAAATTCATATACCAAACCAAAGTAAGTTCTTGGAATTCAAAATATGTCCATATCATTAGCTTAATGTTTTAACTCAAGCTGAATATGTAGCTAGAAAGAAATGTAAACTAATCAGTTTTTTTTTGATAGATTTCAATCACACACATAGCATTTGTCCAATTACAAAAGCTCAATCACGGGGTTAAGGCTTGATAGCTCTGAGTGTAATAATCCCACAAATCACTCACACATGAGCAATGTGGGACGAAACACACTACACAAGTTTCTTTTTTTTGATAGATTTTAATCACACACGTAGCATTTGTCCAATTACCAAAACCCAATCATGGTTTAAGGCTTGGTAGCTATGAAAAAGAACGTAAATTATCTTTAGAACATATACCAATACTTTCATCATTATGACCTTTCCAACTTCAGAGCCAACCTATGGACCAGTCAGTTAAGAATCAATTGGCTAAAAACTCTATTAACCACATATAAACATTGAAAAGATAACAATAAAATCATAAGAGTACGTAACAAAGTTTCAAGCTTTAAGTAAAGTTACCTGAAACAAATGTTATAGAAGAATGGCAAGACCAAATATGAATCAAAGAAGCGAAAAGAATAAGAAACATCCACAAGATCCCTCCAACAAGAAACAACCGAATAAACCCCTTTTTCCAAACAATCTTCATATGATAATCTTGATGCAACTTTCCACCTTCAACATCTGCCATTATCAACACATTAGCTAATAGCTTATTATACCAAATACCCACTTCAAGTACTAAACATATCAAATCTAAAAATCACTTCTTTCCCCCATTTTTGTATAAAAAACCAAAAAACAAGTATACCCTTTACCTTTAGAATGCGAGCTATGATTACTTCGCTCCCCTCTTCGGTATGTACGGAAAGATACCGAACGTTGAGTCTCTTTCTCCATAGTTACTCACCACAAATTCTCATTCCTAACCATTAAAGAAAAAAACACATTATTGGTGTAATTGTTTCAATGGAGCTCTCTAATATAGCAGAATTATCTTAAAGACCATGTAACAATTATGTATAAGCGAGAATAAAAGGAAAGATCCCAGATCTGGGAAACTTACAATTTGAGGAGATGATTAAGAATTTTGTTAGATTTGGTGGAGTGTTCATGTTCGCGCGAGTTTGAGTCCGACTCAGTAAAGGGTTTTGGTTCAAGCCCCGAATCCGACTCAGTTCAGTTTATTGGAAAATTTTCAATTTTAGGATTTTTGAGTTTTTTTTTTTAAAAACTCAAAAAAAAAAAAACTAATGATTTTTGAGATGATTTTTTTTTTAAAAAAAAAGAACTAAAATATAGAAATGTTATTAATGGGTTACTCATCTAGTTACTCTAAGGATTCGTTTGGTACTATTGTATTGTGTTGTATTGTATTATATTATATTAGTATTATTTAATATAATATTATGTTTGGTATTGACTTGTAATAATAGATAGGGTTGTACATCGGTCAACAGTTTATCCTATATATTTTCTAACTCAATCTAAAATTCGGGTTGTTAAAATTTAAGTGCAACCCGTCCAATTTAAAAAAAAAAAATTGTAAACCGACTAACGGTTTAGGCGGTTTGGGCGGGTCGACCAAACTTTTTTTTTGGTTTCAAAGTTAAAATCAATAAAAATTAAAAATATCACATTCCACCAAAGGACAACACAATATATATGACTTTGAAACTAACAATTAAGTATATAGCTTTATATTATTATATATTTAATCATTGACAGACATAGTCTTCTCTCAATCATTCATATAATTTTCTTAGATTATTTGTTTATTTATTTTGAGTTTGACCAAAAAAAAAATTAAGATATATTAAATTTAAACCTCCTAATTATTACATATAATTCCTTAAAATTGTTGAAACCTCATAGAAAAAGTCCAATTAATAAAATTATAGGCCGTAAAATAAAAAAAAAAAAATTACAACTCTGAAAATAAACTATAGCTAAACAAGATTAAACACAATGAAATTGTAATTAAATTAATGATCACTTCTTCTTCTTCTTCTCCATGATATGATATCTTCTCTTAGCAGCACTAAAATGAAGTTCAACAAGAACAAGTCCACCATAAATAAAAATTACAGTGAGATAAAAGTGAAAGAGAGCAAAGAAAACATCTAAAGAAGAAATCACCACTAATAAATTAAACAAAGGGACACAAACAAAAGACACAATAAACCAACAATAACAAACCCAAACAAGATCTAATGTAACATTACACCAATGATTTGCTTCCACATCATCACCATTATCAAATTCTTCATTAATCATTATCAATACTTCTCTTCTTGTTTTTATTATACTTTTCAATCTTGTCATGGAAAAACTAATGACTCCAATCATTGTTATGGGAATAACAATGGGAAGTGTTAGTTTTTTTAAGCCATAACTCATACAAATATTTGCAAATTTATATGCATTGAGAAAAGCCATACCCCAACTTATCATACCAACCAAAATAATGTTCATCATCAAATCTTTTTTACACTTATTTTTTATCTTAATATCATCATTTTTCTTCATAGCTTTCATATTATTATTGGATATTTTCCTACCTCTCTCTCAACACCATTTCGTCTGTATAATTTTGTATATATATATATATAAGCTCCCTATGCCTAGTTTCCTGTTTTTTTTATATATTATTGGTAACTACAATATCTAATAATTAATTGTATTTGATTTGTAATTAAGAAAAAGGAAAGTTTGAGATTTTATTTTATTTTTTTAGAAAATTAAGTTGTGAGATTTGGTTATGCAAAGTTTGGAGTAAATTTTGTTTGGTTGCCACTTCACTTTAATTTATACTTTTTTATATTAGGTTTTTTTTCTTTCAAAATAATTATTTTATACAGGAAAATTTTAAGAAAATGTTAATAATATGAGAAAATCAATTAGGGTAACAAATACTTTAATGGTAAGCAGAATTTTAATCAGTTAACTAATACTATTTTTTCTCATATTTTTTAACTTTTTTCTAAAATTTTTTTATAAAATAATATTTTTGAGAAAAAGTTATATTTTTGTAAAACTTATTCCTTAAAAACCATAAAAATGAAAATTCTCTTAAAAAAACTATAAAATTTGTATTTTCCTCCATATTAGTATGATATTGTCTGTTTCGAGTCTAAGCCCTCACGGTTTTATTTTTAGGCACGTTTTCAAAAAATCTCACAACTCTTACGCAGGGCCGGCCTTGAAATTTAGTGGGCTATAAGAAAATTATTTTTGGGCCCTTATTTAGAAAAAAATAGTATTTTTCAATTAACAACAAAAATTGTGTAATTTTAAAAAGAGAATTTTTTTTTTGAGCCCCTGGACTAGGTGGGCTTTAGGCACAGGCCTAGCCCGCCTATGCCCAAGGCCAACCCTGCTCTTACGTATTATTTTGATGGGGACTTGGAGTGATACCCCAACAAATCTATGCATCTTATCATGTAAGAAACCTTAGTCTCTAAGTTTTCTATTAGTTCAATAACAGTTCCCCCCATTTTCTTAATTCTCAAGCTACTACTGTTTCATTGTTTTTACTGTTATTGTTGCTGCTGTTTTTGAGGTTTGTTTGGCTATGGCTTATTAATCTCTGACATCACAATCAATGTAGAACCTTTTACAAATTGCTCACAAAGGAAGGAACCAACCAAGCCAAGTGGTTGAACAAAGACAACAAGAAAATGTCAATTTCATAACTATTTTTATAAAAATACAAGCAATATATATAGATAAATAGCGGTATGAGTATCTAAATATTTAAGTTTGTAAGCGCCATAAATCCAATGTTTATTTTTAACAGTATAAGTACCTAATGTTTGTAAAACTGTAATTTTCTTCTACTTTCATCAGTATAGCCTTCTGATACTACATGTTTCTATCTAGACTCAATGATCTAGAATCTAGGTCTTATATGTGTCCTGTTGAAGGGTTTGTACTGATGAAATTACAGAAAAATTATAATTTTACAAACATTGAGTACTTATGCCGCTAAAAATAAATATTGAATTTATGCTACTTACAAACTAGAAACTTTAGTACTTATGACCATATTTACCCTATATAGGAAATTTAGTTCTGATATGTAGGAATTAATCTCTGTAATTTTAACTTCAAGATCACACGAAACAAACAAAAATTAAATAAAAAAACAAACAAGAACAAAACCAACAAACACATATCAAACCAAAAACATAAATACAGAGATGAATCTACATAGCTTCCAGACACAATAACACACGCGAATTATACTGGTTTAGATCCGAAGTTCAATGTGAACTTAGTCTTACTCCAGTTTCAAAACACTGCCACCAATCTTTCTTTAATAAGAATAGGAGATATCAATATCAGGAGCTACAAGGAAATAATCACAGTGAATCTTCCATAGTGTAATCACGCAATACTCATTAAATCACCAATCCGAGCCAACATAATCACTAATGTTGCGCAATATAACTTTCCAATCATAGCTTTCTTTCTCACTCTTTCACTTTAACTTCTTTATCTACTTTGTTGTGTCTCTCTCCTTTTTTTTGGATAAGTGTTCTTTATATAGGCCAATGGATCCAATATGCTTGCTTGTCATTTTTGACAATTGTATTAGTTAATGACTAACTAACTTAACTGAATATTGATTGGTGGTTTAAGGAATAATACAACAATATATTATGAGTTTCTACATTGAAAAAAAAAAGATTACAAAGAAATATATGGACTTATTACTTTTCAGTTGAGCGGCAAATTGTGCTTACACTATTGGAAGCCATAGTTTTTGAGTCTTCCATTATCCTAGCAAGAAGAAGAATCAGAAGAAAAAGAAGACCAAGATGGAGATGAAGATGAAGAAATGTCTGTAGAATCTGAGTCAGAGAATGAGTATTGATTACTTTTGTCTTTCTTATTTGTGTCATTTGCTCTTTCACTTTCTTTCTTTAGAACATGGAAATCGGCTGCTTCAGCTGCGGCTTTTGCTGCTGCATTTGCTTTTTCTTTGGCTTTTGTTGCGGCTCTTGCTCTTTCTTTGGCTTTTGCAGCCGCGGTTGCTTTTTCTTTGGCTATTGTTGCTGCTATTGATGCTGCTTCTGCTGCTGTTTTCGCTTCTTCTTCTGCATTTGTTGCTACTCGTTTTGCTGCTTTTTCTGCCTCTGCTGCTGCTTTAGCTGCTGTTTTCGTTTCTTCTTTAGCTTTTGCTGCTGCTCTGGCCGATTTCGCTACTTCTTCTTCCTTTTTTCGCTTCTTCTAAAAAATATAGAATAATTACAACATTAAAACAAAAGAGTTACAACATGTTTTGTCAAAGTTATGCAAGATATCCATGAATAAGAACAACTTTCAAATTATCTTCAGGGCAGTAGATGATCTGATCAAAGTAAGAATCACATCTTGGGTGTTGTTCTTAAATATCTAATAATTCAGCTGAAGCTTCAAGTCTGAAGTCAAGAGTTTAACTAATTCAAGTTGTGCTTTTAGAAATCATAAGCTATTGGATAATGTCGGGCGGCTTTCTTCCACCTTATTGGGGCGCTACCTCACCTTAACTCCTATAATTTTATTTTTAGGCACCTTCCCAGAAGACATCATACTAGGTGGGACACATATTCAACAAAACTCTTGTTTATTTTTTATCGATGAGACTTGGATTGATACCTCAACAACAGATGAGTATTTGTTTACTCAAAAAGTGATTGCTGAGATAGATAAACTGTGAAGAATGTTCCTATGGGGAACTATGGACACAGAGGAACAAAGTTTTGATAGGTAAGTAGACTTGGGGCCATACAACCAAACAAACAATACAGCTTTGGGTGAACTGATTCTGGTCTTATAATCTGAAGCAGGATGTGAGGTGGTACTTTATCATAGCAGCAGGGAAATTCAAGGTGAGTAAAAGTGAATTATGCTAAAGCAGTGCAGTGCCATACTGCCTTGCCCATACATAATTTAATCTAGTGCCAAATTTGTTAGTTAACTAAAGTAGCATTTATCCAATTATCAAAACTCGGCTTTGGCTTGGGCACATCAATCGTCCAAAGGGAGTCATTCAGAACATAATCTCCTCTTTGACACTACCAGTCCCAAAGAGGGCATTCTATTCCAAATTCTCGGCATCAAGATTGTACTAGCTAGGCGAAATGGCCGTTTCATGTCCCTTCCAATCTTATATACGCTATTTGTACTGGAAACAACCCATTCTTCCAAAATGAAAGTCACAGTGCTACGTGCTACTTACTCTTCCTGCTCCAGTTAACGCTAGTGCTACTCCTAACAGCGCTTATTTCAACAACAGCGAGAACAGTCGTTGGGGATTCGATTGCATGAGCAACCTACTCTAGCAGCTAGTGTGTGTGTTTGATAATATGATTAACAGCACTATTAAGGCTAGAGTTTGTTTTGTAAAGACAAGCTCTCAAAATAAGAGAGAATTGGAAGCTATCCATTTTGTTTTTAGTAAAATATGGGAAACATTAAATCAAGAACTTACTCTAGCAAGATCAGATTCCATCTTCCTTCTCTTGGCAATAATGTTACTTAGCTTCTTATCAAAGAGTTTTCTGGTGTTGTCATCCTTGAGTACATCATATGAAGATTTGAGTCTTTGAAATTTAGCTTTGGCTTTTGAATCAAATGGATTTTTATCAGGGTGTAACAACAATGCCTTTGCTTTATATGCCTTTGTTATCTCTTTCAATGTAATCTTGGCACCATTCTTGCCACTTGGTAACCCAAGAATCTCATAGTGATCTTCATAAACATCCATATATAAACAAAGGTAAAGTCTTTGTAAATTTTCTTTGATTTGTCTGTATTACTATTAGGTGTGATATTAACAATATATATAATTGACTACATTTCCAATTCCAACCTGTGTTTGAATATTTCTATATGTAAATGTGAAATATTGGAATTGATGGTGATTATTATTAATTACTATAATAATTCTTAATTAATATTACAGCATTGGGTAATTAATAAAAGATAATTACATTGATTACATTACATTAAATATTGTAATGAATCACAATAAATGATGCAATTCTCTATGTAGCAGACTACCATATGACCTTTTCTTTTCTCATTAAGGAAATTGAAAGGTTATTTTTAGTAACTGTTGTGTTTGGTCATTATCAATTGAGGACTGTTTCTATTCTAACAGTTTTAACTAACCATGTCCCTACTGCCACAAGTGAGGATCAATTGTAATCGAAGTTAAGCTTCATTGAGAGTTGAGTCTGAGTACTCATTGGGTGAATTGATTGTAATCCAACTTTGTTTTTGGCTCAATAAAGATTCTAAAGCCATTGGTGCTGTTCTAGCCGGGGATGGTAACACAGCTACAAGAAAGAGAAACTATGAAATCATGAAGAAAAGGTCAAATTCATAGAAGCTACTGGCTACTCACCAATGTAAACATACTTGTTAATGTTGAATTTAGTATGTTCTAGTCAAATTGTATGATATTTAATATTTGTGTAGTTTGGATAATTAACAACCTTCACTGCAATTTCAAGTGTATGAGACATAATTGTTATTATATACACTACAAAGATAGACACAAGGGAATACATGTGGGACTTGGGTAAACTACTAAGAGTGATTGAGACGATCAAGGAGAAGAACAGCCTGAAGAAGCTGATTCTCAACCTGGAGGAGAAGAGAAGCTTCGGGGGAACTCAGATAAGAACAAGTAGAAGATGAACTGTCTGCTTTGGCTTTGGCTTCGGCTTCTTTTGCTTTAACTGCTGCTGCTAGTGCTGCATTTGTTGCTATTATTGCTTCATCTTTGTATTTTGCTGCTACTTCTGCTGCTGCTCTCGCTTCTTCTTTGGCTTTCTCTGCTGCTCTCGCTTCTTCTCTGGCTCTTGCTTCTGCTCTTGCTCTTACTTCTTCTCTGATTAACGCTGCTCGTCTTGCTTCTTCTTTGGCTTGAGCTATCGCTCTTGCTCTTGCTTCTTCTCTTGCTTTAACTTCTGTTCTTGCTCTCAATTCTTCTCTAGCTTTAGCTTCTATTCTTGCTCTTGTTTTCGCTTCTTCTCTTGCTCTCAATTCTTCTCTGGCTTTAGCTTCTGCTCTTTCTCTTGTTCTCGCTTCTTCTCTTGCTCTAGCTTCTCTACTTGCTCTCGCGTCTTCTTTAGCTTTAGCTTTAGCTTCTGCTCTTGCTTCTCTGGCTTTAGCTTCTGCTGCTCTTGCTCTCGCTTCTTCTCTGGCTTTTGCTTCAGCTGCTTTGGCTCTCTCTTCTTCTTCCTTCTAAGAATTACAACATTAGAACAAAAAATTATTAAAACATATCATAACATGAACAATTCCTAAAAATTCGAAAAAATTCATTTCATCACCAACCCTATCGAAATCAAAATCCATCTTCCGTCTCTTGGCATCGCGTTCAGACTCTCGGCTTAGCTCCTCGTCGAACAGTTTTCGAGCCTTGTCATCCTTAAGTATGTCATAAGAAGACTGAAGCCTTTGGAATTGAGCAGTGGCTTTTGAATCATATGGATTTTTATCAGGGTGTAACAACAATGCCTTTACTTTATATGCCTTTGTTATCTCTTTTAATGTAAGTTTGGCACCATCTTTGCCACTTGGTAACCCAAGAATGATATAGTGATCTAAATAAACACACATATCTAATCAACAAAAAAAAACTCGTAATAAGCAAGAGAAAAATGATTATTATAAGGTGGCAAAAATTCAATTTTTACAGCTATAATTGTTGTCTTAACATGTGAACATCCAAACATGGCCTTAAAATGAAAAATCATGAAAAGATTGTTAACATTTTTTAACCATACAAAACTATAAACACCCTTCATATTAGAATATGTAATGCATTTATAAAAATGTTTTTTTTTGGAAAAAAATACAAGTACTCTTTTACCTTAAAACTATATGCAAGTATGATTTTTTTTTACAAAACAAATAATAATAATAATTGAAATCATTCATACTATCCCTATAGTTTTCATTTTTCCTATAGAAAGATTGCTACTAAGTAAAGTTTACATTTTTAATGATCAAATTTGGCTTGATTCTTTGTTCACCTTGAGAAAATTAAATCAAAAGTGTAATTGGAGAATGAAAATGAAAACCCAACACAAATTTATATACACTTATATAAATATATATATATATATATATAATAAAAAGAGAAATGAAATGTTACCTATGAAGAGATGAAAAGTAGAGAAGCCTTGGCAGGAGAAGAGAACATGAAAAGACAAAGCTCTGTGTTTGTTTAGTAACTGAACAAAGATTTATAGTAGAAAAAATGTTTTAGAACGTGTCTTATTTAAATTATATTTCTAGTAAGTTTTTTCTTTCCATAACTTAATTTATTTATTTTGATTTTTTTTATATATATTTATTTAGAAAATTTATTTATCTGTTTCAGTATTTAAAAAGAAAAATTAGTTATTGATATACTTTTATTTTCGGTATTTTAAAAGAAAATTAGTTCGAATTTTTTTTATAATTGTATATTGTAGTTATTTAACACATAATATAAAATTTTAAGAAATTTATAAAAAATTAACACGCTTAAAATATGGTTTAAAGCATTTGTTGCACGTGAGATTCTTTTATTTTATACGAGTAAAATAGACGATTTGAACTGTAGGAATTTTGCTTGGTGAAATTCCAAGTTTAACCTACACCAACTCAATGTTCACGGTTAAAACGACAAGGACAAAATTGTCCTTTCAAATCAATTAATATCAATTCACACGACAACCAAGAATTGGTCGTTTTCACTTGCACGACAAAGGAACTTGTCGTCCTCACCCACACGACAGATCGTTTGATTCTCAAAACGATCTGTCGTTCTTCTTTGAATAAAACTCGAGAGTTCAGAGCTAACCCTAGCTCATTTCTCTCCTCGAACCTTCGAGAGTTTCAAACTCTCTCTCTTTTCTCTTCTCTCGCCTTCTCTCTCGGTTCTCAAACCCTAGAACTGAGATCTCCCTCGATCTCGATCGATCTAACCCGTAAAATCACCCCAAACATAACACACACACATATTCACAAAGATTAGCCAAAACACAACATTTTTAGAGTAAGAAATCAAACACCGTAAATATGTAGGTTCGCCCTAAATTAGGGGTACGTCCTCTGATGAGCTCGCCTTGAAGATCGACCTCAGATCTTGCACTATGTGAAGGAATATTACAATGTGTGAGAAATCCAAATACGTATCGACTGGTATTTCTAAAGTATTCTCTCTTTTGTTTTTCTGTGTTTATTTCTCTCTTATTTTTTTCTGATTTCTCACACTAACTTTCTTTGTTTCTTTTGCATGAACTTGAAAACAACATTTGGAGCTGAACAATCTCTCAGATCTGGTAACCTAGGGCTTTTTTGTTTCTGGTATATCTTTCCTCTCTTCTCTTCTGTTCCTTTTATAGTTGTAGTTCTAGGGTTGATCATTGCAGTCCAGAGTTAGTTACAACTTCCGTTGTAACTAACAACTAGTTCTTGATCCACTAGAGGCGAAGCCACCTAGGTGATCTCGATTTCGTTGTATTCTCGTTTGCTTTTATTTGTAATTTTCACTTCATCTCGTAAAACCGTAATAATAAAGGTTACAGTGAGGTCTAATTTTAACAATTTCCACCTTTTAGTATCTCATCTCGTAATCTTTATTATCATAGTTCTTCGTCCTCGTGTCTTAACATGCTGGCAAAGTGGTCATCCACCACTACCAACCCCTAACAAGTCCAAGCAAAGGTTTTCGAACTTGGTTAAGCGGTAAGCACCTTAGTACCGATATCGAAGGATTCTCTTCAAAGGGGAACTTTCTCTATCTGTACAACCTTCTGTGTCACTTTATCTCGTATAAAGTGATACTTTATTTCCACATGTTTGGTTCCGTCATGAAAGACAGTGATTCTTACACAAGTGGATACAACTCGTCGTCCGAATAGATTGTAGGTTCTTCATCTAGAGTTTAAGTTCATCTAGTAGTCCTTTAAGCCAAATGGCTTCTTTAATAGCCTTCGTAACAAATGTTTACATACTCGCATTCTCGTTGTAGATAATGCTACAACAGTCAGTAGCTTGTACTTTCCAAATTCGATACAATTCCCCCATAGTGTAAAGAACAGGCAGAGGTGGATTTTCTACTATCTCTCGTCACCCGCATAGTCCGCATCATCGTACTCTGATCATTCCGTTGTTGTCCCTTCTTTGTAGTTTAATCCCACTTCGTAGATCCTAGTAAGTATCTTAAGAACCATTTCATAGCCTCCCGTTGTTGTTTACTCGGGTTAGCCATGTACTTACTTAAGTACACTAATGGCATAGGCTAAGTCGTCCGGTGCTTACCATTAGGTACATCACCGATCCCACCGCACTAGAATAAGGCACTTCACTCATGCATTCTTTCTCTGCTATAGTTTTAGGACATTGCTCCTTGCTTAGGTAGTATTGATTAGTCATAGGTTGCTTAGTTAGCTTTGCATTAGTCAGAGAGAAATTCACTAAGACTTTCTTAATGTAGTTTTTCTGATGTAGCCTAAGTGTCCCATGTTCCCCGTCCCTAGATGTTAATGCCTAGATCTTAGCAGCTTGCCTAAGTCCTTCATCTCAAACTCTTCCTTAGCCTAACCTTTCATTAGGTCAATCCCGGTCCTTTCCTTGCTCACAATGAGCATGTCATCTACATACAAAGCAGTTAGCAGATGACTTCATCAATCTTAAGGTTTTGTAGTATAGACAGTGTCATAATAGCTCCTGTAAAACCCTTTCGATCATGAACTCATCAAACCTTTTGTTCCATTGTCTGGTGACTGCTTTAAGTCCATACAAAGGACTTAATCGGCTTGCAAACCAAGTCTTCTTTACCTTTTTCCTCATATCCTTTAGGTTGTTGCATGTAGATTTCTTCCTCAAGTTCCCCATGTAGAATGCGTAGTTACATCCATTCGATCAACTTCTGTGTCAAATTGGAGTATGGTAAGTATAATTCTCGATGGTTTTATACTTAGCCACATGTGAGAATATCTCATTAAAGTCTATCCCTTCTTTCCGTGTAAATCCCTTAGCCACTAGTCTTGCCTTAAACTTCTTAGATCCGTCTCGCCGAGTCCTTCTTTGTGTTTGAAAAGCCACTCGCATGACACTATGCTCTTTCCTTTAGGTTTCTTCACTAGTATCCGTGTTCTCGTTCTTTCTCGCAGATTCCATCTTTGTGTCCATTGCCTTGGACCATTTCTTGGCATCTTTATCACTATAGCTTCTTCATAAGACTTAGGTTCGTCATTTCCACTCCCATAGCACAAAAGAATGCATAAAGCAAGCACTTCTTCCCAAGCCGTGGAAGTTCAATCTCTCGTGTAGGTCTGTGAACCCTTCTGGGGCTTCTATCTCCGGTCACGCTTGGTAGTCTTGGATTTCCTCATTTTCTTGTCCTTCTTCGCAACAGGTTCCACTCGAATGTTGTCATCCCGAACTTGGTCATTTCCTACCAAGTTTTCATCTCCCCGAGTATTTTCCACCCGTTCGGTTCCACCCGAACCGCATTAGGTTGAGTGTTCCGTTTGCATGTCCACGTATGTGCCTCGCAGTGGTTAGTGTCTAAAATAGACTAGATATTGCATTATTATTAGTAATACAAGGGAATAAATCTTCCTTAAAAACAACATCCCTACCGTTTATGGTTTTAAAACCTTGTTTCTCTCTTACCCATAATCCGTAGCCTTTAGTACCTTCAGATAGCCTAGAACACACATTTTAGAGCTCTAGTGCTCTAACTTACCAACACTCCGATGTGCATAGGCCGCACATCCAAATACTCTTAAGTTTGAGAGATCGTGAGGTTTACCCGACTGCATCTCCTCCTGTCTTGAATTCAATGGCACCGGATGGACTTCGTTCACTGTAGGCCGTCGTTAACACAGCCTTCTCCCCAAAATCCTTTAGTAAGCCCGCATTGCAATACACAGTATCCGACCTTGTTCATCAAGGTCCTATTCATTCTCTCGCCTACCCCATTCTCGTCGAGGAGTAATTCTCACGCTTCGTGCCTTGAATTCCAATGCAGCCACAATACCTCGTTAAATTCATCACCGCAAAACTCTAAGCCATTGTCATTACCCTGTGGTTTTAACCCTTTGATTAGTTAAATTTTCCATTAGGGTTTTCCATTGTATGAATTTAGATAAAGCCTCATTTTTATGTTTAAGTAAAAATACCAAAACTTTTCTAGAATGGTCATCAACAATAGACATAAAATACACATTTCCACCATGTGTTGGAGTTTTCTCCTCGTCCCCAAAGATCGAGTGAACATACTCCAATATGTGTTTAGTTTTGTGAATACTCGCTTTAAACTTTAACCTATGATGCTTACCTAGACACAGGATCTGGCGTAAATCCACTTTACTTACTCGTCCTTACCAAGAGCCTTTGATCACTCATGATCCGTAGGCCTTTCTCACCGATATGCCCTACCTTCGTGCCATAGGATAGCTTTTAGTGTCTTCTCGGATTGCCGGTGACCGCATTGTGTTGAGTCACCGGTTCTCCATCTAAGTAGTATAACCCTTCATGTTGTGGCCTTCTCGATTATTGTCATAAGACCCTTACTTAGCTTCATATCAACTCGCTTCAATTTTGCTAACAATACCCATGTCATCTAGAACACTTATAGTAAATCAAATTTCTAGCAAGATTGTGACATACCTTACACTGCCAGTAGTTCCGACAATCCCATCAAACATTTTAAAACTTACATTACCCGAACCTTCTATATTGCATGTGTTGTTATTTCCTGTAATTACTTTGCCACCATTAGAATTTCGTAGTCGGCTAGGATTTCCCTAGAATTTGTCATGTGAAAAGTACACCCGTAATCCAAAATCCACTATCTTTAAAAGATGTAGATGCAACATAGACTTCACCACTATCATGCCTATCTCGAGTAGCTTTCGTTTCGTCGCTTGTCATTTTGTCATTCGTTTTGATTCCGATCTTCAAACCTTCCACCTTTTCGTTCTTGTATTTGTTGTTGTAGAAATAGAAGCCTTTTTCTTATAAGGTCTGTGTTTTCCACAATAGAAACACCCCGTAGAATCACTGTAATCTCTCGATCATGATCTACTCTTCCCTTTGCTCGAGTTTCTATGATGACGTGCACTATTACTTCTACCCTCGTTCGGCAGATTTCTTGTGAGATGGCCTTCCCTACTTAGTTCATTTCACCATGTCCAATTGGATTTTTCACTCTTCATCTCTAAGTCTTTAGATTTTAGTGGCCGAGATGACTTCATCAAGTGTGATCGAAGTCCTTCCATACTGATTGTCAGTTTTATTCTCTTCGTATGAATCGTGCAATGAATTCAAAATGATTATTGCCTCGATTTTCATCACTTAGAGCTTCATTCTCTCCCGAATTGGCCAATTCAATGTGCATTCCGAGAAACTCATCAAGATTCGATCTGTGTGGTTTTAGCCGTGGCTCATCTTAAACCCAAAGATCCTTTCTTTTAGGTAGATCTTGTTAGTTAGGATTTTTGTTGAAACTGCTTCTTCAAGTTTCTTCCAAATTTTAGCCGGTGTTTCTTCTTTATCAACCAATCCGATAATGGCATCGTAAAGGTTGAAAATTATGATTCCAAAGGGTCGTTTCCAACAGCTTCTTCGTTGAATCTTCAAGTGTTTCTTCGGCCATTCAATGGTCAGGTCTTCAAGAACCCTAAGTAGTTTCGTTGAGCCAAACAGGATCCGATCTTCTCCTCCGCATCCCGTAGTCACTCGTATCCATCAAAACGATCAATGTCAACTTTGATATTGCTCATGTTAAAAATCAAAATTAAATTGAGCCGAGTTTAGAAGATTTGTTTATTATCGCCTTGTGGAATTTCCACGCATTTTCCACCGTCCACAACTTCGTTGTGTTTCTTCTTCTTCTCCCGCCTCGATCACTTTCGAATCTTTCGAGTCGATTTAAGCTTCGAACCAAAGCTCGATACCACCGTAGGAATTTTGCTTGGTGAAATTCCAAGTTTAACCTACACCAACTCAATGTTCACTAAAAACGACAAGGACAAAATTGTCCTTTCAAATCAATTAATATCAATTCACACGACAACCAAGAATTGGTCGTTTTCACTTGCACGACAAAGGAACTTGTCGTCCTCACCACACGATGCATCGTTTCGATTCTCAAAACGATCTGTCGTTCTTCTTTGAATAAAACTCGAGAGTTCGCAGCTAACCCTAGCTCATTTCTCTCCTCGAACCTTCGAGAGTTTCAAACTCTCTCTCTTTCTCTCTCGCCTTCTCTCCGGTTCTCAAACCCTGTAACTGTAGATCTCCCTCGATCTCTCGATCGATCTAACCTTTAAAATCACCCCAAACATAACACACACACATATTCACAAAGATTAGCCAAAACACAAGATTTTAGCAGTAAGAAATCAAACACGTAAATATACAGGTTCGCCCTAAATTGTGGTACGGGCCTCCGATGAGCTCGCCTTGAAGATCGACCTCGCATCTTGCACTATGTGAAGGAATATTACAACAGTGGAGAAATCCAAAATTACGTATCGACTGGTATTTCTAAAGTATTCTCTCTTTTGTTTTTCTGTGTTTATTTCTCTCTTATTTTTCTGATTTCTCACACTAACTTTCTTTGTTTCTTTTGCATGAACTTGAAAACAACATTTGGAGCTGAACAATCTCTCAGATCTGGTAACCTAGGGCTTTTTTGTTTCTGGTATATCTTTCCTCTCTTCTCTTCTGTTCCTTTATACAGTTTGTGGTTGAGCCGATTGCACCTCAGTGAGTTAGCTTACAACTTCGTTGTAACTAACAACTAGTTCGATCCACTAGCAGGCGGCTCACTCAGATCTGATTTCTGTTGTATTCTGTTTGCTTTTATTTGTAATTTTCACTTCATCTGTAAAACTGTAATAATAAAGGTTACAGTGAGGTCTAATTTTAACATGAACATTGAATTTTATATTATAAATTATTTTGAATTTTTCAAAAAATTTCAAGATATCTTCAAGATGCCGAAATAATTAAGAATTGCATCAATACATATATTTTAGTGTGGTGCATTATATTTTTTTATGTCAAAAACAAATAATTTCTAAATTTTAAGGATTTTACTACTCCCTAAGCAATTATTATCATTATTTGCACTTTAAAATTTAAAATGGGTTGATTTAATTTAAAATTATGATTTGTATTTCGTAGTCGTTCTAATTTTTTTTTAAAAGTAATTGTTCATTTTTTAATAATTTTTTTTTTTTACTTTTAATAAATTTATAATACATAAATAATAAAATAAAAACTTTCAAAAATAATATTAATTATATATCAATATTCTACTTAAAGTTATCATAAATATCAATATTCCATCTAAAAAAAAATATTAAATATACATAAAGAGTTATACAGATTGATTTAGTTAGAACTACTATGGAGAATTTTAAAACCGTAACCAAACCAAAAAATTGTAAATAGTCCGAATTGACCAAACCATTCACTTTGGATTCATTTGGTCCGGTCTCAAATAGTTCAGTCTGAATTGGTTGTGATTTGAAGCCACGAATTACAGATTATATGAATAACCTAAATTTAGTTATACATAGGGGTGTTCATCCAATCCAATCCAATCCGTACTATTTTGCTCATAGTGCATTTGATCCGCGCTAAGTGCGAATTTCATTTTTTTTTTTTTGATCAAATCCAATATGCACAATAGCTCAAATCCAATCAAATCTAATCTGCAAAAGTATGGAATGGATCGGTTATTTCAGATTTGTTACTTTTAAATATTAAATTATTTAATATTTATAAAAAAAAATTAAATAAAACAAATTATAATTATTTTATATCTCCAATAATAAATTAAAATAAATAAAATAACAAATTCAAATGAAGAAAAAAAAATTGTATGTATAAAAAAGGTTTAATTTTATTTTAAATTGTCTGTAGAAAAAAATTATATATAAAAATAAAATATATATTTGATTTATTAAATTTTAAAATATAATTATATTACTATTTTCTTTACATTAAAATGTTATTTGTATATAATTTTTTTTATAAATATATGTGAATTGGATTGAATCGGTTATTAATCAACATCCAATTCGCACAAGTGTGGATTTTGGATTTTCCAATCCAATCCAATTCATATAAGTACGAATATCTGCTTGCGAATTAAATTGAATTAAATCGTGGAAATTGGATTGATTATTTTATGAAAACCTTATATATATAAATTAATTGTTTAGAGACTTCTTTTTTATCTTTGCAAAGAAAAAGATTCAGATACATTTTAATTTGTTTTCTAAATAATAATAAAATAACAAAAAGCCATCTATATTTACATTTATATTCAAGCAATCTCTCCATACATTTTGAAATTCATTGTCATTCACTACATCATCTCTCATTAATTCTCACATACATTTTAACTCAAATTTTCTCTCTAATATCTAAAATGCCCAAATCCCCTAATCTCCAAATTACCCCATTTCAAAGGTAATGATTTTGCAAAAAGGAAAAAGAATAAAAAGTTTTCGTAATAGAAAAATTAGAGAAGCATATAAAGACCACAATAGAATAGGTTATAAAGATAACCGATAAGGCCAAATTTTACTTCAAAACCACAGCAGCATTCCTCTGAGCAAGATACCTCTGCACATATTCATTAGGCAACGATCGAATGAGCTTGAAAACCTCAGCATTCGCGTAACGAAGATTAGTTCTAGGATCAGAATAAGGTGCCTGCATGGTGTATAAAAAGTACCACTAATCGCATCATTTCGTAAAAAGTAGTGTTTTAGTTTAAATTGTGTTAGTACCATACTAAGCAAGAAAGAGTTGCTTACAAATTAGAAATTACAACTAAAAGAGTACATACAAACATTTAGCAGATCATTTATGAATCCAGTTGAAGTAATGTGGGGTATTCAAACATAGTAAAAAACTCCGTTGTGTGAACAACATTCACACATTTTTCGATAAACTTCGTAAACCTTTTCAAATCTTGGATTAGAATTCTCAACTCTAAGTAGGTTTTCCATTAGAAGATGTATATGAAATGGCCAAACAATTGACTTTTGTTCTAAAATCTGTCAATATGACAACTGAAACTACAACTGATAACTATGGCAATATCTCGAAGAGAAGCAAGCTATGCTCGCGAATGACATAATCAGTGTGTAACCGATTAGTGTGTAAAGATAAAGAGAAAGAGAGGTACCTCATATCCAGTTATGTCACAAATTTTTTTGCAAGGATGCATAGAGGGAGGTGACTCAATGTTGACATCTGAAAATAGATAATACCAACAACTCAATACTTAGAAACAGCTTTATAGAACACAAAGGATAACATAGTATTAGTAAGTTCCTAACAACAATGGTCAACTAGATTTACCTTAAACAGTACAAAGACATACCAAAAGGAGACAGCGATCTACAATATTTTCATTATCGAAATTCTATTGTATTAGATTCTAGTGAATTAATGTATTCTATAAACAATATAGAAACTCTTTCAATTAAACAAATATATTGCAATTATTCTAATCGAATCATTCATAAATTTTCTATATGAAGAATAAGGAAGAACAAAACCCTCTTTACTTTTTATCACAAAGAACCAATTAAGAAAACTAATCAACCTTAAACTTCTCAGCTCATCTTCAATAATGTAGTTCCAAACATATATGGCATTTTGCTACACAAACAAAAAAAAAATCCTAAATTTCTCCCAAATCAACTCATGCAATCATGAAAAGAAAAGAAAGGAAAAGAAATTTACTAACAATTGGGTTCATCTGGTGGAAAATTCTGGTAATTTTCAGCTTGAATGATCTGCCTTAGGTGTTTCCAATGTCTACCTCTCGATTGACCTTTTGGGTACTTCTCATACATTTGAACTCGCTTAAAACTCAGGTGAGTTGGCAATACCAACTCGGCTTCAATCACCTCTGGTTCCATTCTTAATCTTCAAACCGAAGAGAAAAAAAAAACAATCTTTAATAAATTTCACAAAAGGGAGTCAATTTAAGCATATATAAACCCTAACAATGGTGATAGTGAAATCTATTAGGTAAAAGACACCATTTTTACTTACTTAGCTCAACAGAGAAATTCAATCACATCTGGTTCCATTTTTACTGTTCAAACGAAAAATAGAAAAGAGAAAAAAAAAACCCTAATAAATTCACAAAGGAAGTCAATTGATTTAAGCATATATAAACCCTAGCAATGGTGATAGTGAAATCTATTAGGTAAAAGACACCATTTTTACATACTTAACAAAGAAATTCTTGTTACTTGAGAGAAGAATTTGACAAACGAAATCTTTAATAAAAACAAAAAGGGGGTCAATTTAAGCATATATAAACCCTAGCAATGGTGATAGTGAAATCTAATTAGGTAAAAGACACAATTTTTACTTACAAACTTATCTCAACAAAGAAATTGTGGAGAAACGGCCGGCGGTGGAGAGGTTGGAGTGGCGGTCGTCGGAGAAAGAGAAGACCGATTGGGCATTGGGAGCGATCAAAAGGAGTGAAGTTAGAGTTACTGTTTGGCAACAAGGATAGTGATAACCATTCACATGGATAGAGAATTACCCTATTTTGTGTTTGGTAAGATTGTGGAGATAATTTTTATTTTTTATTTTTTTAATTACAATAATAATTTTAATTTTAAATATATTTATCTTAATTTTGAGCTTCGTATTTTCTGAAAAAAAAAAATTAAATTCAAATATTTAAGTCTTTATAGTTCTAATAGGATTTAGTAATAGAAAATCTATAAATAGATGGTTCGAGTCTCTTATTTCATTTTCTCAAAAAAAAAAAAGTCTCTTATTTCATTCAAAACTCATAGTCATATTTCTCAAACCCTCCTTAACACACAACTCTTTCAAAGTTGATATTAGATTACAATTCATTTTATAATAATAAAAAAGGCAATTTACACTAATATATACATTAGTGAAGGTAAATATTATTTCTTTTCATTTCAACTATTATAATTGTTTGTGTTATTATTATTAATCAATAATATTTATTTATCAAAACTTTATATTTGGCTCATTCATGAATATTATTGTGAATTTAGAGATAATAATATAAATATTTGATTTATTTTTATACTAAAAATAACTCCAAATTTGTTGGTAAGTTGCGGAAAAAACTTTTTTATATAATTTAAATTTAAATTAGAGTTATAATTTATATATATAGTTATCTTTTGAGGCATCGAAAATTCTCGAAGAAATAAAATAAAAAATTTAAATGTTTTAAGATTTTATTATAGTTATAATAGGATTAATGAAGTCTATAAATAGACTTGCTTAGCCTCTCATTTCATTCAAATCAAAACTCACATTTCATTGCTCTCGAACACTCATCTTACTTTGTTCTTAAAAAAAAAACACTCATCTTACTTAATTATTCTCAAATTAATATAACAAATTAATTAAATATATATATATATACACAAGTCATCATATAATAAATAGTGAAGTGAAGGTATGTTATTGCTATTTATTATATATGTTAATTATTTTACACTTCAACTCTCACTTATATTATATTTGTTATATATTAAACAATATTCATTAATATTATTGGTAGACACAAGTGAGAATTTAGAGATAATAATATTTTTATTTTCTAATATTAGGAGCTTTAATTTTTTAAACGAATTTTAATATTGCTTTAAACAAATACTATTTAAATATCAAATATTATTTGTTAATTTTATATATCTTCTAACTTAATTGAATATATATTTTTTAAAAAAAGTTTATCTATTCAAAAATGAAAAAAAGAATATAATAACAAAATATTATTTGTTTTTTTTTATAATTATTATTTAAAATTTAATTTCTTAATTTTAAAATTATTATTCAAAACTCAATTGATCTATTATTATTATTTAAAAATCAAATATTATTTGTTATTTTTATCATTAATTTGTTAATTTTATTTATTTATTTATTTATTTATTTATAGATAGTAGAGAAGAGAGTATAGAGAGAGAGAGAAACATCAAAGACGGGAATGGCGGCAGCCAACCAAGTTCCCTAATCGGAATACCAAAACAACAATCAGAAACCCTAATCCCAATTATCAATCCCAATCCTAACCCAATTCCAATTATTTCAACAAACTACTTCAAATTCAAATTCTCACATACATTGGGACACTGGTCGATACTAAAAGAGAAGGAAATATGAGTAATCCCAAGGTGTGTTTTCCTTAATTTTGATATAAAGATATGATTTTTATGATTGTTATTTTTTGATATTGTGATTAGAAAGTTGAGTTTTTTTTTATTGGGTTTGTTTAGATTGTTTTTTTTATGATTGTTGTATTGTACAGGTGTTTTTATTTGGTTCTTTTAGTGAAGATGAGACTAAGTCTTTGATGAAGCCTAAGTCATCTAAGAAGGTTGTTGAGAAGGATTTGGAGAAGAAAGTATTCAAATTTGGATCTGTAGATTTTGTCTCTGGAAAATCTACTGGTGCTGCTTTGAAAGGAACAAGACAAGCATCATATGGTGTTGCTGAACATACTTCTCTTCATAGTAATGGAGTTAAGGATAGGAAAAGGGGCAATGCTGTTGGAATTTCTACACCTGAGTTGGAGAATCTAAATGCCCTTAGAAATGGTTTTGCTTGTTTGAATTTGCAGAATGGAGTACAGAATGGTGGTAGTGTAGGAGACTTTTCGGTATCTTTGGCGAAAATAGAACCTAATAAAGTTGCTAATGGACAAGTTATTGTTGTTGCTAAAACCTTACTGCGCCGGGGATTAGTCAATTTAGGAAACTTGTGTTTTCTCAATGCAACTGTGCAAGCTCTGTTGTCTTGCTCCCTTTTTGTGCAGCTTTTGGAGGATTTAAGACACTCAAACATCACCAAGGTGATTATTTAATGGAACTTAAGACATAATAAGTTTATCGATTTTACTTGGCGTTTTCGCTTTATCTGTTGTTGTTGCTTATGTTGAATTGTTTTGTAACTTATCAGGCTGAATATCCAACATTGTCTGCATTTACTGAATTTGTGATTGAATTTGATATGCCGAGCTGTTCAAACACAAGGAAGAAAGATACCAATGTGATTGACGTTGGTAGGCCCTTTAGACCTGCCATGTTTGAACAAGTACTGAAGAACTTCACTCCAGATATTCCAAGTGGTATATCAGGCAGACCAAGGTATATTATGTGCAGTGATTTTTATGTTTCTTTTCTTTTATCTTCAATAGTTTTTGTTTATTGAATTTGACGTAGAAGTAGTGCCTTTAGTGTCTTAAGCATAGAGTATGGCTTGATCTGTAATCCTTTCAGCTATCAAACATGTAATATCTTAGCTTGTTTCGAAATATTCACGGATTAGATTTAGAGCATAGGTTGATCTTCTTATTGTCAAATGTGCTATAGTAAGTTCATTTTGTAAAAAAGAATTGTGCCCTGTTTTGTAAGCCCGACATTTATTGATCTTTGAGAACTGCCACCATTTTATTTTAGTGATTATCACGGGCTTTGTTAGAACTAACCATTTGACACAATTTACTATGTTCAGACAGGAAGATGCTCAAGAGTTTCTGAGCTTTGTGATGGATCAAATGCACGATGAGCTGCTCAAGCTTGAAGGACAATCACCTGTTGGGAGCAAATCTTCTCTTATATCTTCTGTTGAAGACGATGAGTGGGAAACGGTTGGTCCAAAGAACAAATCTGCAGTGACAAGAACACAGAGCTTTATTCCTTCAAAACTGAGCAATATCTTTGGAGGAGAATTGAAAAGCGTTGTGAAGGCGAAAGGTAATTTTTTTTTGTCTCGAACTTATTCTTTGTTAAATTTTTGCAAAGTATTCAATTATCCTGATGAGTTTTATGCCTTTGTTTCGGTATTATGCAGGCAATAGGGAGTCTGCTACCATTCAGCCGTTTTTACTACTTCATCTTGACATTCACCCTGAAGCTGTAAATACCATTGAGGACGCATTGAAACTGTTCTCTGCACCAGAAACTCTCGAGGGTTATCGAGCATCGACAACTGGGAAGGTATTATAAGCCCAACACACTTTTATGTTATTGCATTGGATTTTAATGGCATTACTTATGTGGTACTTACTTCACTTTATGGTTTTCTCAGAGTGGTGTTGTGACTGCAAGTAAATCAACCAAAATCCAATCCCTTTCAAAAATATTGATACTTCATCTGATGCGATTCGGTTATGGAAGCCAAGGAAGCACTAAGTTACTTAAGCCTGTGCGCTTTCCTCTCGAGCTGGTATTAGGCCGCGAGCTACTCGTCCCTTCACCATCTACCAAAGTAATTATCACTACCCTACACCTCCACAATCAAATGTTGTATTATGGCTTTTTTTAGCTGTGTTAACTTATGTTTATCTTTTTCTCATGTTCGAATTCTTAGGGCCGAAAATACGAGCTTGTTGCTACAATAACTCACCACGGAAGAGAGCCATCGAAAGGGCATTACACCGCGGATGCATGCCATGGTAGTAGTGGGCAGTGGCTGAGATTTGATGATGCATCTGTTACAACCATTAGCACAAGTAAAGTGTTACATGATCAAGCTTATGTTCTTATCTACAGACAATTATAGGAAAAAGGAAAAGGGTTACAACAGAGGAGTTTTTTTTGTCATTAACTTCCCTCTAAAGAGGGGCTTTTGTCCCATTCATGTATTTATTTATGGATATGTTAACACTAATTAAATATAATTAGCCAAAATTAAATTTTGGCTAGAGTAAATGGCCTTTTTTTTAACTGTTCTTTAGTGCCAGCGGTTTTGTAACTTTTGTAATATAATTAAATTGTTGATTAGTTTATGAAATACTTTCTTTTTATTATTATTGGATTTTCTCTTTAAAGCTTAAAACATTGGTTTGTGATAATACTATTGCAATTCTCTTTTCCACTTGGTTCTTCTTGTTCTTTAAAGTTAAATTTAACTATACTCAAAGGGAAATTTTCAAAAATACTTAAACTTTTGAAATAATATATATAAAAAATAATATATTACAAAAATACAAGTTTGTAAACATTTTTTATATCTTTGTAAACAAGTTGGTGTGTTTAGAAAGGAGAAATTAGATTTGGGTGTAATTTGATATAATTACATAATTTGACACATTAAAAATTATATTGTAACCGTGTAATTTAAGTTAGTTACGAGTTTTAATTAAGTGTAATTACTCTTAATAGTGTATTGAGTGTAATTATTAAAAAAATTTCATTATAAATATTAACTTCTAAAAACAATTATTGTTATGGTAATTACTAACTATTATCAGATAAGTATATTATTGTAGCTGTAAAATTTAACGAAGTTAAGAGTTTCAATTACGCTTGAGTGTAATTACACTCAATATTATAATTACTATAAAAATTCTATTATAAATATTAACTTTTGCAAACTATTATAGGTAATTACTAACTATGTTTCTAAACAAAATTTTAAGAATTTATGTGTAATTATCAGTTTATATGGTATAATTAACAAGAATATTGTATTTCTGTTATACTCTGTTAGTTTATATTGTATTCTGTTAGTGACATATACATATACATATGTATATGTTTGTTTGGTTGGTCCCTTGTTTTCAACGGTTCTCCTTGATTTAAGGAGATCTGTTTCTGATTTCACTGCTGCCTATTTAAGGCTTATTTCCTTTTGTAAACAAATCAATTCAATACAATAAAATCTCTTGAATGTTTTCCCTTTTCTTCCGCAATATGGTATCAGAGCAAGGAAGCTATACTTCCTTTCGATCTTGATTCGTTCTCCTCTTCCTCGCCGTGTTTTCTGTTCTTCTCCGGCGACGTTCAATGTCCGCAGTTGAAGAATTCGTTTCTTCAATCGACAATTCCTCTTCCTTCACAGTGTTTTCTCTGAGTTCTTGAGACGCCTCTAAGCTTAACACGTCCACTACATGTCCAACGATCAAGAATGGAACAAGACAATGAAGCCACCGCTCAAATCGACAATGGTGACAATCTGGATTCAAACACCAGTACGGGTTTGAACACTCAAATAAACGAGACACAGAAATCATGAAGATCCATCCGATCCTTATTTTCCGCATCATGGAGACAACCCCGGAAATATTCGGTATCCCGATTGCTCCTTTGGACAGAAAATTACATTGCTTGTGTAGAGCAATGGAATTGGCCATTTCAATAAGAACAAATTGGGATTCTTGAATGGTTCCATACCCACATGTAACCGATCAGATTCTCTACAATGCTTGGATTCGGAACAACAATATCGTCATTTCTTGGATAATCAACTCGGTTTCTAAGGAGATTTCTTCTAGTATTCTTTACGACGAATCAGCCGCTGCAATATGGAATGATCTAAGAGTTAGGTTTCAGCAAAGGAATGGTGCTCATATCTACAATCTAAGGAAGATTTTGATGAATCTAAAGCAAGAAACCCAATCCGTCAGTATGTATTTTACCAAGCTCAAGACGGTTAGCAATTGTCCAATTTCAGGCCAAATTGCACTTGTAATGGCTGTACTTGTGGAGGAGTCAAGAAATTACAAGAACACCACAATATGGAGTACATCATGTCCTTTCTCATGGGATTATCGGATCTTTATTCACAAGTGAGAGGTAATATTCTAGTTATGGATCCTTTGCCTGAAATTAATAGGGTTTTTCATTTAGTGTCACAGGAAGAGAATCAAAGAGGAGGGCAAATTGCTATCGCCGATCCCAACTCCAACATGGCTTTTGCCTTTCAAGGAGAAAGAAACCTAAAATCCGATACTTCCAAGAACCAAGGACGAAAACGCGGTAGACACCTTTTGCACTCATTTCGTATGCACGGCACACCATCGAAAAGTGTTACAAGATACATGGGTACCCTCCCCGGATACAACAAACCGGAAAAATCAAAAAGGGTCTGCCGGCACCAATCAATTTCGTACCACAAATGACCTTTGGTTCGGATGTGAAGGACAACAACACTATGCTGCCTCAATTAACACCAAACCAATATCAACAACTACTCAATCTCTTAGCATCTCAATCCACTAATCTGCCTACTACCGATCCCAATCCTTCCTCAGGTAGTTCAGGTATTGTATTAACAAATTATGATTTTTTGCCTAAAGAGAAATCTTGGATAGTGGATTCAGGTGCCACTAGACATATATGTTCAGATTTAAAACTTTTTCAAAATGTTCATACCGTCCATACTACTAGATTGATTCTCCTAACAATAATCATGTCTTGGTTCACAAAAGTGGCAATGTTCGTATCGGCAAGGATCTAGTTTTACAAGATGTACTCTATGTTCCTACTTTCCAATATAACATTGTCTATCAATTTACCGCTTAACTCAAGACAATAACTATGATCTAAAATTTCTTGCTAATGAGTTTTACATACAGGAAATACACACCAAGAAGAAGATTGGCAAAGGTGAATCGGCTAATGGTCTCTATCTTTTGGACACCACTACCGTCCCTATCAATGCCTTCACTTCCGCTGAAATTTGGCATCAAAGATTGGGCCATTTGTCAAATAAATGTCTTGATTTGCTTAGTGATTCTTTACACTGTAAAATGAAAAATTTACATGCTATTGAACCTTGTTACGTTTGTCCTCTAGCAAAGACAGCTTTCTTTTCCAAATAATAAAAGCTTTACTTCTCATTGTTTTGATCTTATACATTGTGATATATGGGGTCCTTATCATGTCACTTCCCACTCTAATCACAAATATTTCCTTACTTTAGTAGATGATCATTCAAGATTTACTTGGATTTACCTTCTTAAACAAAAATCGGATGTTCTCCTTATCATACCTGAATTTATTTCTTATGTGCAAACTCAATATAATTGTGTTTTCAAACGTTTCAGATCCGACAACGCACCTGAACTTACTTTTAAAGATTTGTTTTCTAAACATGGCATTCTACATGATTTCTCATGCATTGAAACTCCTGAACAAAATGCCGTCGCTGAAAGAAAACATCAACACCTCCTAAATGTTGCAAGAGCTTTACTTTTTCAATCTAGAGTGCCTATACAATATTGGACAGAGTGTATTCTGCTCGTTTTTTTGATCAACCGCACTCCTACACCAAATCTCAAGAACAAAACGCCTTATGAAATTTTGTTTGGGAAACAACCCGAATATGATGACTTAAGATGTTTCGGTTGCCTTGCTTTTGCATCAACCATTACTTCCCACCGAACAAAGTTTGAACCTCGGGCAAGAACATGCGTGTTTTTGGGATATCCAAGGGGAGTTAAAGGATATCGTTTATATGATTTAAATTCTAAACAAATTTTTATATCTCGAAATGTAGTTTTTCATGAACATATTTTTCCCTTTCATAAACTTAATCCTAGTAGTAATAATGTGGATCCTTTTTTACCTCTTATTCTACCGAATAAACATATTACAAATACACATATTGATGAGTATCCCAGTCCGGTTTCTGCTGACTCTTTCTGCAGATATTGCAAATCACACCGAATTTGCTTCTCAACAATCGGCCTCCCGAATCTCTCCGCAAGATATTGCAGACCAACACACCAGGATTCCGATGCTCGACAACAAGCTTCATCGAATCTATTCTGCAAGATATTGCAGCCAACACACCAGGACTTGATACACAACGACATGAAGAACCACCTGGACCACCCGATTCATCCACTGCTCCAGAACCCCTGCCTAGAAGATCTTCTAGAGTGTCACGGCCACCTAATTACCTACAGGATTTCGAGTGTTACAACCTACTGGAAGATAACACTTCCACTTCTTATCCTTTATCAAAATATGTTTCTTACTCCAAACTTTCCAAGGCTTACAAAATGTTTATTCTTGCAGTTACAGCAGAGTTCGAACCTCAGAATTACAAACAAGCCATTCAATTCAAGAAATGGCTCCAAGCCATGGACAATGAACTCCTCGCACTCATCACCAACAAGACTTGGTCCGTGGTGCCTCTTCCTCCTAACAAACGCGCCATAGGATGTAAATGGGTGTACAAAATCAAGTACAACAGTGATGGTAGTGTCGAACGATTGAAAGCTCGTCTTGTCGCTCAAGGATACACTCAACAAGAAGGCTTGGATTTTTTTGACACCTTCTCACCCGTAGCTAAGATGGTCACCTTCAAACTCCTACTTGCCATTGTCACTATTAAACAATGGTTCACTTTACAACTAGACATCAACAACGCCTTCCTCAATGGTGATTTGGATGAGGAAGTTTACATGCAAATACCCCAAGGATTCCAACTTCCCCCTTCTATATCGGGTGACAACCTTGTATGTAAACTTCATAAATCCATCTATGGACTTCGCCAATCCTCACGACAATGGTATAAGAAACTCACCGACGCTCTTCTTGAAGAAGGTTTTACTCAATCACAAGCCGACTACACCCTTTTCACTCGAGGAACACAAAACACATTTGTAGTGCTTCTTGTTTACGTGGATGACATTATCCTTGCCGGTCCTAACTTGAACATTTTACATCAGTTACAAGACGCACTCCAGCTCAGATTCAAGCTTAAGACTCTTGGCCCACTTAAGTATTTTCTTGGTTTTGAGATTGCAAGAGCTAATTCCAATCTTTTTCTCTCACAACGCAAGTATACACTTCAATTACTTGCCGATACGGGATACACCAACAGCAAACCTGCCAAAGCTCCCATGGATCCAAGACTACGACTCAATGATCAAGATGGGGACCCTCTCGACAATTCATCTCACTATAGACAACTCATTGGTCGCCTCCTATACTTGACTCTTTCTCGGCCCGACATCACATTTGCCGTCAACACTCTCAGCCAATTCATGTCTTGCCCTCGCACTACACATTTGACAGCTTTACATCATCTTCTTCGCTACCTCAAAGGGTCACCTGGCCAAGGCATTTTATACTCTTCAACATCATCCCTCCATCTCCGAGGATTTTCTGACTCCGATTGGGCAACTTGTTCAATCACTCGTCGATCTATAACAGGCTATTGCATTTTTATTGGCGATTGCCTCATCTCTTGGAAAACAAAGAAACAACCAACGGTCTCTAGAAGTTCAGCTGAAGCTGAATACCGCGCTTTAGCTTCTACCACAAGTGAGATAACATGGATACAATACCTACTACAAGACCTTCACATCGATCAACCTACCCCCGTTTTCCATTTCTTGTGATAACCAATCGGCGATCCACATCGCCAATAATCCAACCTTTCACGAACGCACCAAGCACATCGAACTAGATTGTCACTTCATTCGTGAAAAAATCACCAAGTCTGCCATTAGATTGATCCCTGTTAGCAGCAATCTACAACTCGCCGACGCCTTCACCAAGCCTCTCCCATCTACCATCCTCAATACTCATCTCTCCAAGATGGCCATTCATGATATCTATGGTCCATCTTGAGGGGGGGGGGGTAACAAGAATATTGTATTTCTGTTATACTCTGTTAGTTTATATTGTATTCTGTTAGTGACATATACATATACATATGTATATGTTTGTTTGGTTGGTCCCTTGTTTTCAACGGTTCTCCTTGATTTAAGGAGATCTGTTTCTGATTTCACTGCTGCCTATTTAAGGCTTATTTCCTTTTGTAAACAAATCAATTCAATACAATAAAATCTCTTGAATGTTTTCCCTTTTCTTCCGCAATAATAATTACTAGTGTAATTATACGATTTAATAATTACACTGTAACTTTCACATACGCCCTATATATTTGTAAATAACTTTTATATGATTGTAAACATTATTATGAAAAATTAGGTATTGTATTTTTTAATTAATTTTTTTGTGGTAAGATGTACCTTTTTTTTCTTTCTAAAAAATGGTGCAGAATGTAATTATTCCAAAAATTAGTAATTTTAATCAATAAATTATAGTTAGTCCACATAAAATAAAAGGGTATTTGATTTGAATGGCATAAAGTGATTTATTAGTTACCTATAGTTTATTTTAAAAGGAAAGAAAATATTACTTTAATTCAAAACTAGTGGAGGAGAACAATCAAACAATTACACTAAGAGTTAATTAATTATTTAGTGTATTTGATCCAATGGAGTTTAATAACAAAAGTATAATTAACTGCAATAATTCATTTATAGATACCTCTAATTAGCTAGTAATACTAGATTGTTACATCCAACCCTAAATGATTACACAATTAGGCAAATCTAAGATGAAAGTAAACATTCTCACATGCATAGCATAACGAGTTGGACATGTTTTTTTGTCTTTACAAAGTTTGAGACTCGATTTTTTCTAATCCTACCTTACATATAATTAAGATCAGTCTTAAAATTTAGTGAGTCATAGGAAAAAAAGTTATTTTTGGATCCTTATTTAGAAGAATATGGTATTTTTTAAAATCAGTACCTACCTTACATATAGGGTCAGCCCTGAAATTTAGTAGATCTTAGGAAAAAAATTATTTTTGGGCCCTTATTTAAAAAAATATGGTATTTTTCAAAATTAGTAAAAAAAATTTGTACTTTTAAAAGAGAATTTTTTTTAAATTCCTGAGCTAGGTGGACCGTAATCACAAGCCTAGTCGGCTTATGTATAAGATCAGGACTAAACCTGCATATTATATCTTTCTAAAAATGCAAAATATACTTAAAGTAAATAGGTAAAAACTTTCATTTGTTAGTAATTTTATATCAGTAAGGTTCCCACAAACAACACAAGTTGTCTATGGATTGTTTTTATTTTTCTTTTTTTACTTAGAAGATTGTTTAGCTTTGAAGTACTTTTTCTTTATGAATTTTTAAATGCCTTAGCACTTTCTATATTTATTTGTAGACCTTTTGTGGTCCAACACTAGTGGGAATGGGTCTCAATACTATGCAACAAAAATAAAGAAGATAAAAAAGCAATGTCTTAGAAGACTAGGTTTAGTAGTTGTTGTTGGGCCAATAAATTTGGTACTGTAGTTGCTTTAAAATCTTTCAAGGAATTATTCTTTATAATATAAAAAAGATTTAAGTATTATTTTGGATTCTGTATTATGTAAAAATTACTAATTGGGTTCTTAATTTTATTAAATAATTATTCAGATGGTATAATTTTACAAGCGATACATAATAATATCTTGAGTCCAATATTAGTGAATATTTTTTCAATATGATTAAAGTATCAACTAATTTGAAGTTATTTTCTAATACTATGAGGTCTAAAAGACATAATTAATTGGTCATAATACTTTTCATTTGGGGTATAATATAGAATTCAAATTATCATTTAAACAAATAAAAAGTTTGATAGGTAACTTTTAAAAAATATAAAACTTAAAATGGTATTTATCCTATAAAAATATGTAGATACTTAAAAGTATCATTATTCTTATTATTGTAATTTAATTTTGGATTCATATATTTTAATTTAATAATTATTATGAAAAAATGTTAATTACTCGGACTAGGCCTGTACGAAGAGTCAACATCTAAATAAAAGGCGGGCGCCGAAAAGGAACCAGCCCAGCCTCTTCAAGAAAGCTTTGCTTGTTAGGCGCTGCCTATTCACTCGGACAATGCTCTGAACACGAAAGTGTGCAGTTCCGCCCCCTTCTCCCATGCTGAGTCACAGGCAGCGCCTCGGAAAGCACGGACCAGGGAAACTTGCACGTGTGGTTCTGGCCGGGGACCCCGGTATACTGTACTAATATGTGTAGGTCCCCGTAATTCGAGTGAGATTGTCATGGCGCAAAAGCAGATATGGTCCGGTATTCCCTTGTTCCCTGTATTGGTTATGTTCTACACTTTTTGGAAGCTCAAAATAAAAAATAAAATGTCTTACTAGACTAACAAATATTCATAACTTAGTTGGTAATGATGTATGTCACATTCTACAATAGTGTGAATTTAATTCTCCTGATATTTTTTTTTAATATTTTTTATATATATATTTCTAAAAATGAGAATTCTAAAATTTAATTGACCTTAAGTAGGTATATTTTGAGCTCCTGTCTCATAATGATAAGCATCATTATACCATGTGTAATAACAATGCTTCTTCTAATATAGTTTTTGAAGGACTTTATGTGGTCCTCATTTTTAAGATGAATAAATAGATTGGTCATTAAGGCAAACAGTTTGAAAGTTTGCTCTAAATCCCAATAAAAAGCTAATATATAGAATAATCATTCAATATTTAATGCTTAAACACAACTAATTATCACTCTGGACTATTGGGTACATGACACGTGGCATTTGCCCGTTAAATTCACAAAACATTATATTTAAAGACAAAAAGAACAACTGTATAAACACTTAAAAAAATTTATGGGGACATTGTCAACATTCTTGAAGAAAAGATTCCTTGCCTCAAATCCACACATCTATTGTTTAAGTTGCCATAACATTTTTCTTTTGTTAGTGAGAACATTAATATTATAGTATTATAATTTTAGTATTAGTGGGGTAGTAATGCTATGTCTTGAGGAAGCAATCCCATGTTCTTAGCCTTACCTTATTTTCCTTTGATTAGAAAGATATGTCCTTAGCCATATATCAATGAGAAAATTTTGCTTATATTTTAGCAATCAATTAAGTTGTTGAATAATAATAATTCAGCTAACAAATAATGCTATTTCATTTCATTGATTATATACTTTGTAATTTTGATTATAATCAAAAAGAAATTATGTAAATTTTTTCTTAAGATTTATCAAATTTGAGGACCGATTCGACTTTATCGAGAATTTTGTTTATATTTTAACAAATTGAACTAACAAATAATTATTACTATTTCATTTCATTGATTAAATATTATAGAATGGGAAATTTGATTTTTTATGCTTACATTTGGTTAAAATTTTTTTTCTAAACAAATAATAACTAATATTTGTAAAATATGACAATTTTTATGATATCCCTAAAATACCCCTATTTACATCACCCCATTTACACCATCGGACCACCCATCGGGCTACCCATCGGACCATCCATCGGGCCACCCCATCGGGCCACCATCGGACCACCCATCGGGCCACCTATCGGACCCATCGGACTACCATCGGACCAAATCTGCTACCAATTTTTTTTTATGTTTTTGTGCATACAAAAGTAGCATCAGGTGACCATCGGACCACCATCGGACTACCATCGGACCCCATCGGACTACCAATTTTTTTTTTTTTATGTTTTTGCACTAAAAAAAAGTATGGAAAATTTGAGAGGGGTATTTTTGGATTTTAGATAAAGTGGTCATATATTTTCAATGATGATATGTATTAGTTTAGAAATAAAATATTAAGTATATGTAAGTATAGAAAATCAAATTTCCCTATAGAATTTTGATTATATTTGACAAGAAATTATGTAAAAGAAAAAGAAAATTACATTGATTATAAGTTTTTTTTTTATTTTTTAAGGTTAACCAAATTTCATGGCCGACTCGACTCTCTCTTTAAGTATATCAATAGGAAAATTTTGTTTATATTTCAACAATTGAACTAACAAATAATTAATGCTATTTCATTTTATTGATTAATTACTTTAGAATATTGATTACAATTGACAAGAAACTATGTAAAAATACTAAAAGGTAACCAAAAACCAAAAAGAAAATCACACAAATTACCCTTTAATATATATCCTAAACTCAACACTCAAAACTCTTTGAAAATCAAGTTTGAGTATTTCACAACCAAAAAAACTCAAAACTCAAAGTTGCCCTTTTCTCCACTATTGTATACCCTTTGCAAACTATTTCAATCCTCACACAAACTATGAACAAAATAAGTAAAAAAAACCAAAAAAGTTGTGAACTTTATGAATACCCATCATCAAATTCTTCTTATAGAAATACATTCTTGTTCTTGGTCTTGTTCTTGGTCTTGTTTTGATGAGTATTTTGAAACCCACCAAACTCTCAAACTCTTGTCTAAACTTCCACTATACAACATGAACCCACCACCAACATTATTAGGTGAAGCTTGTAAACATTTGATTGGCCCTTCATGACCATTAATAACACCAATTTTACAAATCTTACCATAACATTGTCTCTTCCAAATCCCAATACTCTTATCAGCTGAGCCACTACACACAAAATCACCCACTAAGCACATACTCAACACAGCCATTTGATGAGCTTTAACCTCACAAACAATCTTCCAATTACTCAATTCTCTATTCCCTTCCCACCCCATTAAATAACCATCTGATCCACCTGAGTAAATCCACTTACCATCCTCAGAAACCACAACTGAATTAACTGACACATCCTTATTATGACCCTCCAAAACACCCTTAAGACAATGACCACTTGTTTCTTTGCCCCAAGCTTTGATTTTTCCATCAGCTGAAGCTGAGTAAACTATTCCTTTACCTGCAACAACACCATTTATAGCATCATCATGAGCCTTTATTGACTCTAAACACTTCAAATCAGATACTCTCCAAACCTTCAAAGTCTTATCCCATGAACCTGAATAAATCAACCCATTACAGATTGCTAAACATGATATACTATCAGCATGTTCAATCCATAATTTCTTATGGTTTCTTCTAGTTTGAACATAGTTTTTCTGTTTCATGAATTTCCCCAAATAATCTTTTGTTGTTGGAAGTGTATCAACAAGTTTAAAAACATTCTCTGATCTTCTTGACACTTTCCATACTCTAATTCTACTATCTTGATGAGCTGTAAAGACTTTGTTTCCTGTTGTAACAAGAGCTTTGACAGAGCCATTATCACCATGACCAAACTTGGTGAAAAGCCTTAAATCAGGTTGTTGCCATACTATGATATCTTTCCCTTGTGAAGCACTGAGTATAAACTCACCACATAATGCTAAACAAGAAACAGAACCAATATGACCTGAGAGTACAGCTAACGATTTATATGAGAAAAAATCACAAAAGGGTATGTTTTTATGAAGCTCAAAATGACTAACTGTTGGTGGGTTTTCGATATCGCCTTCTTCGCTGCTGGCGCTGCTGCTTCGGGGGCTGGTGGTGGTGTTGGTGGTGGTGATGCTTCTGCTACTACAACTGCTTGTAATTGAGGAAGAAAGTAATGGGGTAAGAGCCATTTTGGTGTCCAAAAGGGTTGAATTCATAGTAAACTAAAGTGTTTGTTATGTGTTTGATGAAATGTGTAAATGGGTCCAAGTAATGGAAAAGGGAAAAAGATGATCTGGGTTTGGAGGAGCGTTGTTGTAAAGTATAGGGAGCTAAAGAACACGGATTTCTGGTTGTAAAGACAGAGTCTTTTTTTGTTTTTATGATATGATTTGATGATTTTGTGTAAGTATAAATGTTTGATGAGAGAGAAAAAGATTGAGAGAGAGATGCAACGGCTACTTTGACAAATACAACTATAAAAGAAAAAAGAAAAGGTAAGGTTGTTCTAAGGGACCACTCCTTTCATATATATATATATAGTTTTTTAGTGGAAGATTAAGATGCTATATAGCTTAGGAAATTTGTATATTACACCTATTAAAGGATGTTTTGGTAATTTTTATTTGTTTCGGTATTTAAAAAAATTATTTAGTTCAATTTTTTTATTATATATAATTGTATATGTTGTAATTATTTAAGATCATTTGTAAATTTTAAAATATGTTTGAAGAATTTATCGTATCGAAAATAAGGTTCAAATAATTACTTACCACACTAAAAAATAGTTGCACGTGCAATAAAATATTTAAATCTTATTTTCAGTATTTAAAATTATTCAAATTTTTTTTAAAATTTATAAATGATCTTAACTAAATATTAAATAAATATAACGTACAGAATCATTAAAAAAAATTCTCCTCTTGTTGAAATAAATAGAGGTATATCGAAACACCTTTTTAGATAAGTGTACTATAAGAAGTGACATACTGTTATATGTTTATTTTAATATCAGGTCTCACAAATTATAATTTAATAAATAATACGGTAACTATTAGAAAGTGATATATAGCAATACTCTTTATTTTTTGAGGATTGCTATTGGACACCAGTGATGTCAAACACCTTCTAGAGGCAGCTCCCGACAATTGATTAGCGATATTTTCTAAAAGCTATTATATTAAGAGCATTACTATTGAGCATCAATGATGTCTATTACCTTTTATAGGTAGTGCCTTACGATTAGGTTAGCAATATTACCTAAAAATAATTTACTTAAATTATATGAGATATGATATTTAATTACACTAATATCGGTATGATACTATAAAGGCCACTATATACCAATAGTTATATTAAATAATATGAAACTGAATATTTAATTATACCAATAGTAATATTAACACTTAAGAAAATATTAGACACCAATAATACTTTTTGTCTTATTTTTTTTAGTGGAAGATGAAGATGTTGTATAGCTTATAGGCTTTGTATTTTGTTATTATATTTATTTCCACTTTAGGACTTTTTGTTGGTTGACCAATCACAACAAGCAATGGTTTAGAGCTTGACAAGTGTGTTATTCAACATCGTGTATTCTCTCATGTGTCATGTGAAGCTTTTTTTGTGTTTTGTTTATTTTAGTATTGCAGCTTTAGTTATATGCAAAAAACATAGAAAGTTTAGAACAATTCTAGGTAATATTATTGTTTTGTTGTGTCTTTGCTAGTTATGTGCGCAATACCATTTAATTCCAACACTTGTTGACACCTTATTTAGTGAAAATAAATGGATAATAATAAATACACAATATTGGGTCATCTAATTATGATACTCCCAATTTTGCTATATTTATTAATAATAAATGACAAATCCTTTTTTTTTTTTGTTAGTGTGTGTGAGAATAAATGACAAATAATATTGGGTCATGAGAATATTGTTTTTTTTTTTTTTGCTAAAAGTCATGAGAAATTATATTGTTGTGAATTGTGATGATACTTCAAATTTGTTTTGTGGAGATAGTGTAAAGTTCTTGTAACTCTTGAATTAAAAACATTATACTAATGAGATGAAACATGAGAATAATACATTAAATGTAGTATCATAAAAACAAATTAGGTATTTTTTTTTAGAAAATAGTTATATTTTTTAATAAATAATAGTTAAAATACAAAATATAGTATTTCAAAAAAAATTTGAGCCTTTTTGTTAAAGAGTTTTTTGAACTTAGGTGGAGAGCGTTAGATGTACTCCTCCACCTTTGAGCTAACCCACACTAATAGAGTTGCTTATAGTTTTGCTAAAAGCATTTTGTTCTTTTCTGGATAATTATTTTAGTAGAAAAATATTTATACTGAGTTTATATCTATCATTGTAGATGATTGTTCTTCTTAATAAAGTTATTTCCACTAAAAAACATTATACTTAATTTTTATTAAATAATATAATTTGTATCATATATTCTTTTTAGGGGAATTACCTTGTATATTATTTTTTTAATTTTTTTTTCTTCAAATTTACGGTTTGGGTTTCTAAAATGAATGCAACGCTAGTTGCAATAGAGATTTCTATATGATTTTTTGTTGCGATTTAGGTTGCAGTGCTAGTTACAATAGGGATTTCTATGTAGAATTCCATAAAAATATAAAAAAAACTGTTTTGAAGTGTAAAAATAAAAAAAAAACCATTTCTTTTTAATCCCAACTTATATTACCCTAAACATCATGATATTTTTGTCTCTCTTTTTTTTTTATATATATATATACAAAAAATGAAATATTATTATAAATAAAAGTAAATTTAGGGATGAATTTAATTAGTGTAAATTTATAACATAAAAGATAAAATATAATGTAAAATCTAAATAGTATTACACAACATTAGATTGAAAGGTGCATTATAATAGAGATTTATTAGAATATGCTTAGAGACCATTTCAAAAAGAAAGGAAAAAAATAATTAAAGAATATGCTTGGAGATAATATGATAAACTTTACTTTTATGTGAAAATGAAGTAAAGATTACATTTTTTTGCTTATTTAGGTACTTTAATTTGGCCCATGTTTAGGGCATATGGTTTGGACAACAATGGACTAATGAAGTTGACTACATACCAAGATTATGATTCCTCATTAAATAATTATCATCAAATCATAAAGAATTAATATTGTCAAAAACAAACATTGGCAACTTCAATGAGGGAGAATTCAAATCTTTGCTTCCACTTGAACTCCACTATAATGTTTCATTTATTGATTTTGTTGTAATATTTTAGTTCTTATTTTATTTCTTAACCCCTCCTATATGCCTTTACAAACATATAAATTTGTTAATTAAAGACAACAATAATAATAAAATTAGGGTTAATTAATTTATGTAAAGCAATAGTAGTTGAAAAAAAACTTGACATCATTATTAGATCTCATGAATCACATTCCCACACTAATTAATTATCAATCAAGACTATGAAATTTTATTTTAATTTTGTTAAGTGGGAGAAATCTTTGTAAAGTTTATATTAATCTAGTGTCTAATTTTAGTATTTAAATCTAGACCTTTAGGTTAATTGTATTTGTCTATAAAAATAAATATAGATGAGTATTATATAAATAGGCCACCACTAGTGTTACCATTTTTTCTCAATATTAGTATTTTAATCTTTGGTTAATTGGCACACAATGATATTTAAAACCATGAAATCAATCAAGGTCGGTTATAATAAGTAAATAAAATAAAATAAAGTAACACATAAAACCTTATATTATAGGTTCAATTATAGCTTTTCTTAGCCTCTCACATGGAGCAATGTGTTTCCCAATTAATGGGTATATTTCATATGGAGAAAAAGTTACCAAAAAAAACTATACACTATAAAGGAAAAAGGAGAAAGTACATGTTATTTTAATACAATAATTTCTTTTATTTATTTAAATAAAAAGAGGGTGTTTGTTGTTAATGCTATTTGTTTAAGTTTCAATTAGTGAAATTGTTGTTAAGTTGTTAATTAATGCTATTATTTTAAAGAGTACTAGCTAGGAAAGTGACAATAATTAGCATAATATAATCTTACAAGTGACACGTTTAATGATCATTTAACTTAATTGGTATGCAATAATAAACCAAAATTAATGGTTTTTATGATTGGAGAAAGAAGAACAAATAAGGGTGAGTGTAAGTGATATGATGTGTTTATAATGCCTTAGAATTTTTCTATGCATATTCATGTGATCTTAAAATAGAGTTTATATCTATGTGGAAACATTGATTAATTGCTCTTTCTCTAAGGGCATCTTGTTTGCATGTGTGGACTAAAAAGTAAGACAAAGATCAAAACACATGTAGCTCCCTTGAAAGCAATGTAGAGACCTTAACAAAAAATAGAAATAAGATTGTTAGTTGGTTAATTTTAAAGGGGGTATTTGTGAAATAATGGAGACTAATAGTGCAATACTAATCTAAAAAATTTATTTACCTAGTTCTTTAAAACACAAAAGCAAATTATTAGATGAACATCAACATACAATTGTGATAAGACAATATATATTAATAGACTCAAATTGAGGACCTAGCAATAAAACTCTAGTTAGCTAGGCCTCCTCAATTATGTAGAAAAATTATACTTCTGCTTCAATTAGACTTCACACAAATGTTAAGCTCATTAACTAAGAGAAATACTAAAAGGCACTAGTGGTACCTAGCTAGCACCTTCTAAAATGTCATATCGTTGTTGTTTGAATTAAGTATTGTCTCCCACACAATTTAACTTAATAACTATTATGGAATATTGTTAACCATTCGTAGGACGACACTTCATCATTGTGGTACCACTGATGCCTTATAACAATACTCATTAACTATAGATCACTAACTATATAGGCTAAAACGATACAAATTATCCATCAACCTATATTTTAATAAAACATTTCAAACGTTATTGTAAGCTCAAAATAAAATTCTTACACATATTACGTATATGTTGTTAAAGTTTGCTCCAATGTACCGTGCTACATGGCATGACATATATATATATTGTAATTATAATTTATAATTTTAGTATATATATTATTAATTAAAAATAAAAATAAAATAAATTAAAAAAGAATACATAATTTTGGTATTGTTGTGATTAGAATGAAAAAGAACTTTGTTATGAGGTATATGTATTAGAGTGTCTAGCACCTCTATGACATGACGTTTTATAATTAGTTAGCAGTTCTTTATAATTTTTGTTAAATTAAAATTAGTGAGATCCAATATTAAATTATACCAATAAGAACACTTTATAAGGATACTAAGCACCACGAATACCTTTTAACATTTCTCATGAAAAAAATTATAGTGTTATATATTTGATGTTAGTTCAACAAAATATGATACACTCAACATATACTAAATTTACAAAAATTATCAAAAGATATAATATTGCAAAAACACATTAAAAAGAGCTTAGTTTAACCATACTTTTATTCTGTTAAGTGATAATGATGCTACAAAAGCAATATTTGGACTTGTTTTTTTTTTTTTAATAAAAGAAAAAGTGGGTGAGGTTTGGTGAGATGTGTTAGTTTACATAACAAAAAGGCTCCTCTTCCAATATTTGGGCATGAATTTTTCTGGGATATACATAAGCATGAAATATATATATAAGTCATGATCAAATGAAGGCATGGTTTTTGTTTGTAATATATATAATAAATATCACTTTTTCATGTGTAGCTACTGTACTGTTATGTCTTTAAGCAAGCTCTTCATAACCTTGCCGACCAATTCTCATCACAATTATATATACAATATATTAGAAAACTGAATGATGATGATAACTAGTAACATGTAACTATATAGTAATTAATTAATTAAAAGTAATAGCGTGTTTCTGATAACAAAGTTTATTTACGGTATAAATATTTAAAATTTAACTACAGATACATATTTAAGTTTAATTTTTAACGGTAATAATATTTAAGTTATATTTTTAAAATTTCCATAAGTATTTGACAAGTTAATGTTCACGTGACAGTACCTGATTTGTCTATATCATTAAATTTTAATATTTATCTACAACTTACAACCGAGAATTAAACTTAAATATATACTTCAAAAATTATTTTTATTTATAATATATATGTGTTTTAACTAGGTTTTTAGGAGGGTCGTATATATGACATTTTGTCTTATATTGTGTAATTATTATTACCTAATTCAATATTTTGTTATTGATATGATGTTAACATGATTTTGTTGGATCATGCATGCATGTTGAACCTTACTTGTTTCATATTCATATATAGATATAGTGTATATATTCACGTGCATCTTCTTTTTGTTTTTTTTTATTCTTTTTTCTTATAGAACTTAATTAATTTAATTTCAATTGGATTATATTAGTGCTTAACTCAACTCCAAAATCATAGAAATTTGAATCTTTTAATTGCTATATTGAGCTACTAGCTCATCTCAAACAAAGTGGTTATACAATATTACTTGTGTATTATGTTGAGGATGACTCTTTACAAACCAGGAGGTTAATTTAGATGGTTAAATACTTTGAATTTTTAAAAATATTACTTATTAAGTTAATTTAAATGGTTAGTAATAAATGCTACTTTGAGAAAAATACTTGAAGTAAAATTTTAAAAATAAATTGTTATATGAAGATCTAAGAAAAATTAGAGCTTTAATCTGAGTTGGACTTGACCTCGAATTAGAAAGTAGTTAGTTTTATTTTTGTTGAAATTCAAGAGTGAAAATGATTAAAGAGAACCATATAATTTTATAATCTGTTTGTGTATTGCCTCATTTCGAAATGCATTAAGTGCATAAAAATGGCTTTGAGCCTTCAACTAACTTCTTAAAAAGCTTTATTCATATTAGTGTGATTGGATTTTTGAGTCATATTTTGCTTAGACAAACTCATGGAGAATTTTAGTTTAATAACAAGATATCATAATATAAAACAAACTCCAAATTCAAGTTTGAGGAAGAAAAAGAAAGAATCAAAATGCAGCTTTTTTAGCTTGATTTTGAAACATATCTAACCTTACAATATCTTTAGAGAAGTGAAAAATTGTAAAATCTAAGAGGAATTCGAATTTCGGACCTTATCTATCAACAAACTCTCTTAAGTTCAACTTTTAGCATAATAAACAAGAGAATACTTTTAGTTACATCAAAAAGATGTCTTTCATTTTCTATTTCATGTTGGCAAAGTTCAACTTCAATAATTATTTCAAGTGAGCAAAGTTCAAGATTACATACTCTTCTACACAAAAGACCTAACATTTAAGCATTTAACTTAGACAATAAGCATAAAAACACACACTGATAATATAACAAGATGAAGTAGTTGCAACCTTGCCATCTATGTACAAAAATCCCACCTCAAGTTGACTCATAAAAACTCAATCTTCGGAGAATGCAGCTTTGTATTATTTGTTAAGTTCTCAGTTTTAAACATTTCCCAAGTCTTCAACGGGGTTGTTGGATGCGAAAATGGGCAACTTTTGGGCTCGTCTTCTGAACTGGCTTCTCGCGGTAGCTTACTGGCATTTTTTCCCACTTAACCTCACTTTCTTTCATTGATTTTAACAAGATTGCTTTGACATCCTTTTGACCTATTACACCAACAAATTGTTCATACAAATTTGGAGATGAAAGAATACTAAATTTAATTTTCACAACAATAAACTCACTTCCTTTTAAAGCAAAAAAGCATAAGACATAACAAATAACAGCTTTATCATTTCATAACATTCAAAACCAGAATTCAAGAGCTCACCATCATTAGGCTTACTACCCTTTTTGTTATCAGAAGGAGGCTTTAGTTGAGTTTCTCCTCCATCTTCATATGAATTGTCAGTAAAGCCTTCTTCAACGAAACCAAGATCAAATGCATCATTTGCCATATCATCTGTGTCGAAAGCATCATCATCATTATCATAGGCATTGGCACCACCATCAAAATCCTCCTCCTGGTTCTGGCTTAGCCAATAGTCTCTAAACCAGGGTGAAGTTTTGACTAACTCCCACCATTCAGGGGAGAAATCTTCCACTTGTTTCAGTGCAGCTGGAACAAACAGAGGTGCATTTGGATTCAATGATGATGATGATGATCTTTCTCCTGACACTAATGCCATTTCCCCTACAATATCTGTATATCAATCTCAAAAGTACAAAAAGGTTCATTATTAACAGAACAAAATTCCACCATAAAAAACCATCAATTTCACCATGAAAATATCTCTACTAATCATTGCTCTAAATCAGTTCAAGTGTGTCAAAAACATGCATCATAGATTGTCAAACTGAGTAGGAAAAATATTACTTTGAACTTAATTTTTGTCAATTTTTTTTAATATAAAAAATTTGAAAATAAATTCTAACATAAATAGATGTAAAAAAAATGTAATCATCATTGTCCTAACAGCTCTCGATCGTATTTAACTCAGAGTATTATTTTATACTATTTTTTAATTTGTCATTTAATAATTTAAAAAAAACATTTTACAAAACATTGTATCTAAAATAGTATTTACTCTTATATTATATATCCTTCCCTTTAAGTTATTTTTACAAACACTTAGAATTCATTTTTTTACAGATTCATAATCATCATTAATATTACAAAGGTTCACTATTGACAAAACAAATTCCACCAAAAACTTTCAATTTCACTATGAAAATGTCTCCACTAATCATTGATCTAAATCAATACTAATCATTGTTCAATTTGTAAATATATAAACATACATATATAGATATATTATTCCTTTCCTTTAAGTTATTTTTACAAACAGTTAGTATCCATTCATATAAAGTAACAGAATAAACACAGGACTTAGATCACTAACCAAACTAACCGATCTCTAAGATCTATACATGTTTTATGAAAAAAAGAATCAAACTTTTGATTTGTTCAGATTCATTTTTGAATACCCAGAATCATAAACCACAAGATCTTCAACATCTGATCAACTTTAACAACTTTTGAAATAATCAAAATATCAAACATGAACAGAACTGAACAAAAAAAAAACAACAACCTTAAAATAATGTTGTACCTTAAATCAATTGTTCCTCAGATCTTGGACATAAAAAAGTAGTAGTACTAGACTGGCTCTGATTGATCTGGTGTTTGTTTAAGTACAAAACTCCAATAATATACAAAAATATGGATAAGGATTCAGAGTCTGACACAGACAGTGAAGTTGTAAACTGAAGAAGAAGAGCCCATGTGCTTTTGTAAAAGCAGTTTGCATATCAAGGGTCAGGGTTGATTTGGCTTTTTGATCAACGGTTGTGATTGAGACAAGTGTTGTTGTGTTTGGTTTGGTGTCACCAGTTACTGTGTTGTCACTGTTATACAGATATTTTTGTAACCAGTGTATGAAAACGACATGTCGTTTTGTATATATAGACATGTCGTTTTTGTTATGTTTTGTAACCTATGTATGAAAACTACATGTCGGTTTCTGTTAATATACAATTATTTGTATCTCTATCTGATTGTTTTGTTATGTTTGTAATTAGTGCTGTAAATATTGGTCAAATTTTTTTACATGTCTCGAAATTAACACGAGTTCGAAAGCCATGAGTAAGTCTACGTACAGAAGAATATGGACTTGGACACGATACAGCACAATGCTATAAATTGGCACGACATGATACGAAAAATATGCTCTTAAGCACGACACAAGAAACACAAAAGATACGATACGTAAGCATAAATAAATTAGTCCAAAAAGTACGACATACGACACGCACGAATATACTTTTTCTTTAAATATAAATGTTATCAAAATTTTGCATGTATAAAAATATCGAATTTAACTGAGAACAGAAGTTATAGATGTTATGATTAATTTTTTTGTTTATTATTATTATTATTTTTATTTTCCTTTTATTTATTTTATTTATGTATATCGAGTTTGTTTAGTAGGCCGTATAAGAGTCATCTTGTATTAAATAATAAATAATATTATGTTTAAATAAAATAATGTATTGTATTAATTTAATTATTAAGACTAAAATTTTTAATATAATGTAAATTGTATTATTTAATATATAACAAATGATCCGTATTAATTACCTCGATTTATATTTACAAATGATCTGAGGTCAACCCCAATTTCCGATCCGAATCTAGTGATTGGGTTCGGGTTAAGGCCCGGGTCCTAAAATCGGACTTGGACCTGGTCCCAGACCCCGAACCCCGAACCTGGACTATAACTAAACCATGGATCCCGAACTCCAAACTAGAATCGGAGTTAGTATTAGGATCGAGTTTATTGAAAATATATTATAACTTTACACAACTTAACAAGTCAATACCAAATATAGTATTGTATCAAATAATACTATATAATACAATATAATTCAACACAATACAATAAAATACAGCTTAACAAACCAGCCATAACTATTTAAATTAAAAACATAATGCAGCTATTAATAGAAAACAAAAGCTGAGTTTATTGCTTCTTAATAATCATTTTCCAATATTAGCTATCAACAATATTACATAAATAGATAAACAACACATATAAAGAGCTCTTTGTTTTTCTTTTTTCTGAAATCATAAAGAGCTTTTATTTTTCTATTATTTATTATTAATATATATATATATATATAATTTCTTCACCAAACTTCATGGAACTGTTGAACCTGCACATAATCAACGCAAATTCATCAAAATCAACTAATCTTTTATCTCAATGACAATAACCAACAAAAATATAATTTTATCGAGAATACATAATTTTGGTAACTAGTTACTTAGTACTTACTTCCACACTTGGTTCCATGAGGAAGAGGTCTACCACAAGAAGAAGCAAGATTAAAGACCTTGTTCATGTCCACTAATCCTTCGATTTCCTTTGTTATGTGTTGACAAGCACAAGGAATGTCCACCGTCCTCACTGCATCGCAACATGGCGCCGATGGTTTTATCATCGGCGTCCCTTTCTGCACGTAAATTGCACAATGTGTTATTAGTCCTTGAAGGTCTCCTTGACACCCCTCGGTCGCTTTGCTCATAAACAACATTGTTGTCACTGCCCAAATCGCCAAAATCATCAAATTTGAACTCAATCTAGCCATTTTTAAAAATAAATATAAATTATGATATTTGATTTTTTTTGATGGAATAGTGTTTGTTTGAGGGTGTTTATATAGGAAATGGAAATTGGCGTTTTTGGGGTTTTTTTTATTACGTTATAAAATTGTTATTGTATGGCATGATGTTTCATGTGTGAGGACTTAATTTTCATCATCATTTTACCAAAAACGAGTTTTTTCACTCTCTTTGAATCAAAAACCGGGAAGAAAGACACATGTTATGGTAAGAGTAAGGAAATATTATTATTATTTTTTTTTTCAAAAAGGAAAGAAAATTAATAAATTTTGGTTATATAACATATTTGTAACCGCCACTTAAATGACGAGTCCAAAGGACGAAAAGCGTGTCTTCATAGTCGTGTTTGTAACGCCATACAATTTTAAGAGTGTTCTTGTAAATATACCATTTGTCACAAATGTTATTGCGTTTCAAGAAAAGAGTCGTTAATTAGAGGAGTCATTTTTAGAAAAATTGTTGATGTACACACCTTTTACACTAAAATACTATATTATTTGGTGACACACACTGATATTACTTTTATACTTAGTGAATTTTACATGAATGAATTTGAATGAAAAGAACATTTTTTCTCTACCTCTTCAGTAGCTCAAACAATCTCGAAAATCAGATATCAGTTATAGAAATTTTATACTTTTTACTTGCTTTACTTGTTAAAGTATGGTCTTGAAGAGCTTTCGCTCTCGGCTAACATCCAAACTGTCTTAGTTAACTATATATCGCTGGTTTAAACATCCAGAAAGTGTTACATCGAGCTAGTGTTAGATTTTTTTTTTGCGTTATACTATTAAGAATATTGTCGTTTTTCATAAATACTGTCGTTGACAAGGAATATTGTCGTTTCTTTGAAAATATGTCGTAAAAATATTGGACCAAAGCCCATATATAGCTTGAGAGCCTGGTCATAATATGTGGGCCCATTTGCTGGGCCCATGTAGGCCCATTAACCAGTTCAAACTCTGAAAGTTCCGAAGCTGGGGCGGGACTTTGAAGTTCCTTCTCTGTTCTTCAGTTTCTCTATTCTGTAACTCTAAAAAGATTACATCTTTCACCTAAAAGATCATGAATTGAAACCCTAGACAGAAAATTGGGACAATGGAAAGGCCGAGGCTTGTGGTAAAATGCTCCGAGAACGAAGAGGTGGTGGAGTACTTACTGAACAAGTGGAAGGAAATGGCGGATCAACGCCCCAATGGGATATCCGAAAACATTGAGAAGACTCTCTCCAAGGCTTATTCCAATATCTGTAGCGCCAAAACCCCCATTCACACCATTAAAGATTTATCCCAAATCAAGTAACTTTTTTACTTTTGAAATTTAAATTAAGCCCTTTTTGTTCTTCTGGGTAATTCCCCATTTTTTAATTTTTGGAACATTGAATTGTTGTTATTGATGTGTAGTATTGGGTGTTGAAAGATATGTAGAAAAGGATAAAAATTGGGAAGAAATTTATGATAAAGCTTTGAAATTTAAGTTAGACTAAAGCTTATCTGCCAATTCCATTCTGATATTCTTATCTGTCTGTAATAAAAATCGGATTGATAGGCATTGATACTGATTGAGAGTAATACATTATATATAGTTTATATCAATCTCAGCAAAATTACAGGATTGATGTAAACTTATCTTGCCAGGAATGGGTAAAGGATAGTTGCTAAGAACTAGTGAGACAGTAAGCTTTCTCATATTATTCAATCTATCAACCATTTTTTCAAACAATTAACTAAAGATCATTAGTTGTCCAATACTAAGTTTCTAAAGGTTCTGGTATTAGATTGTGCCTCTTTCTAAGCATAAAACAACATTTCCTGGTAAAGTTGATTCATTTGATGTAAAACAAGTAAAACATTTCAGGTATAGAAATTCATTTGAAAAATAAAAATTCTCGTGTTTTTATAGACAACTTTACTTTCTGTGCTTAGTATTTCATAAAAACAATGCAACATTCATAATTGAGTTTGTGCTCTATAGTCGAGTTCAGATATGATTTTTGTCATTGTTATTTATTTGTTTTCTTATATGTTTTGGGAATGATTTTGATTTAGGGGTGTGGGGAAGTGGATTCTGAAGCTTATGCAAGGGTTTTTCAAGACTGATCAAAGCAGTTGTGAGCCAGAAAATGTCACCGAAAAGGGTACCCTTTCTTTATTTCTTTTAGTATAGATACATGGAAATTTTGGATTGCTTTTGTAGTTTTACATATTGTTATTAACATATAATATAGGCAAGAAGTCTAAAGGAGCTAGGCGCTATTTGCCTCAGAAGAACTCGGTAGCATATGCATTGTTGATTACCCTCTACAGGTACACAATCATTTTTTTAAGCACTCATGTATGTGTTAATATTGTCAGATTTCTTATCTGAAATATGTTTGAGTACTCTTCAGGGGAACGATGAATGAGAATGAATTTATGCGAAAACAGGAGCTTATTGATGCAGCTGAAGCTAGTGGCCTTTCTCGTGTGCCCATAGCGTATGTGGAATGATCTTATATTTCGATCACCTGACTTTTGGTTTGTTGATGTTGTTGAACTTGGATGTTTTTTGGTCCATAGGCCTGAAAGGGGAAAAGGAAAGCTTGGTCCGTTTGGAGGCTCACCAAGGGACTGGTATAGTGGATGGACGAGTATGAAGACTTTAGTAACTAAGGGGCTTGTTATTAAATCAAGTTGCCCTGCAAAGTATGACTATCTCTCTGTCTTTGTTTTCTTTCTATAGAAGCATAATTTCATTTAAACATTCTAGAAAAGCACAAAAGTATCAGTTGGCATGTAATGTTGAAAATAACTTGCAGGTATATGCTCACTCTAGAAGGTAAAGAAGCAGCACGGGAATGTATCACGAGATCTGGTGTGCCAGAATCCTCCAAAGATAACAGATCCTCTGAAAGGCATTATGATGTTGACATCGAAAACATGTCTGATGTCGAGCCTTCACAGCTAGATTCAACGAAAGAAGTAGAGATAGCAGCACCATCTGCCGATTTGAGAAGGCAGAAATCAACAGATATACCAGTTGACTATATGGATCGGGTACATAACAGATTTCCATTTGCACATTTCAAGTTTCTGGTTAAGTTTTGGTCTTATATTGAGCATTTTGCTTATCCATATGTTGTTCATTCCATACGGCAGATTATGTCTCCTGATTATTATTTTTCATGATTAATCGAATTGCTGTTGTTATTCTAATAGTAATCCTTCTTCGCCTACCTTATTTTGTAGCTTACAAAAATGGGCTATTCCAAGGAACGAATCCTCAGGGCTTTTAATGAGGTCTTAAAAACTTCCAATAGTGAGGAGTCAAATTCTCTCTGGCTACCTATCTTATGTCATCTTCGGGAAACAGAAGTTTATGGACATTCGGAATCTCATACTGCCAGAGAGGAACATGTTCGTAGAACGTCAACCCCTATTGATACAAATTGTAAAAAACTTAACTTTTTGCTATATGATGCTTTTACATTCCATACATTCCTAAAGGAATAATCTGTATCACTTGTGAACTAGATTACCTTGTCATTGTGTAGGTCGAGCATCAGGCTCATCCCGTCAGAGTGGACATACGCCAAAGATTAGTTCTGCTGATTCCTTGCCGAGCTCTTTTGTTATGAGACCTTGCTCGTCATTGGTATGCTCCCATTTAGATGAATACAATAATTTAACCTTTTACTTGGGAGTCGGTTCTTTTAGGCTTTCAGTGGGATACTATTAACTACCTTTTGATGCTGCAGAATCCTCTTTAAATGAAATTTCCAGAGGGTTGTTGTCACTTTTTTGAATACATAAAATCTTCAATTCCCTTTATGTTTGATAGCCTAATTGTCCAATATGTTTATAGAACTTATAGCTTAAACCCTTCTTAACCTTATGCATCAGTTCTCACCATTGGCTATTATTTTGAAAAGAATGTAAAGTTGGAGTAGTGCCAGTTCTTGCTAATTTTTTTTGTTGAATTCTACAGGATCATCATGCACGAAAGTCGAGTTCAAATAACATGGAAGCAGGTTTTAATATCTTATCTGTGCCACCACTGATGTTTGGGGAAAGATTTGAAGATGTGTATGAAGTAATCTTGATACTGGACGATCGAGAGCAATTTGCAAATAAGGGGTCAGTAACTTCTGATTGAACTTCACCCACCCACCTTTGTTGATTAAGGTTCTTTATGATTTTGGTTACTCTTGAGAAAGGAGACATATTTTTTGAATATTTGGGATATGATATCTTTAGTTGTTTGTGGATTATATGGTAATTTAACATTTTATATGTTGGAATTCAATTAGGCCTATTGTTTGCTGCCACCCCAATATTATGATTGCCTGAGCTTTTCTGTTCTTGTGTGGTCTGCTCACTAGTTATATTATGTTTTACTGTGGCATGTTCACTCCTCACTTTTCTTTGTTGTCCTTGCCGTTGATCCTTTGGTTTAGTTCTCGGTCTAGCAGAATCATTGATAGCATCAAAAAACAATTCAACATCCAAATACAGGTGAATCTTCAAATGCCCTTTCTATATGCTCTTGTTTCTCCACTCTTTTTCAAAAGACATTTGAACTGTTGTTTTGTTTTATACTTGCTGATTCATATCTTATCTTCTTACCTTTGGTTAAGAGAGATTTACGCATTGAAATTGTAAATAGGTTAGACGTCTACCAGTTGGAGATGGGATTTGGATAGCTCGCCATAAAGATCATGACATTGAGTATGTACTTGATTTCATTGTCGAGAGGAAGAAAGTTGATGATTTACGCTCTTCAATCAGAGATAATCGCTACAGGGATCAGAAGTTGAGGCTTTTGGTATCCACTATCTTAGTGACTTAAAGATATATATTCTTTCTTTCTTGAAGTGGCTTGTTTTTTTTAAAGTGTGTTCTTATATTTCACATATTATGTTATGGAAGTATCACATTATTTGGTCTTTTTTTTCGCATATTGGAAGAGATGCGGACTTAAGAAGCTGATATATCTCGTGGAAGGGGACCCAAACTCTTCTGAAGCAGCGGAGAGTATTAAAACTGCGTAAGTAGTTGTCTGTTATAACATTCTCGCCACTACAGTATGACCCAAATATACATGTCTTCACACCATTTTGCTCACAAACAATCACAGACAAGTAGTAAATGTGTTATTGTTGCAAAACATCACTCTCTTATCTATTTTTCGTTTTTATGCAGCTGTTATACGACAGAGATCTTGGAGGGTTTTGATGTGCAGAGGACCTTTGGCTTGAGTGACACACTAAAGAAATATGGCCATATAACCCAATCAATAACTCAATACTACAAATCACAAGTTTCTGAGGAGCTCCATAAACACAAGAACATCTGCCCACCGTATAATCAATTCATTGCAAAGTGCGAAGACCTGGATAAAATGACTGTAAATGACGTATTTGCCATTCAGCTTATGCAGGTAGTTTTCTATAAATAGTTTAAGACATCATTAAACTGGCCAAGTTAGTATTATTTCCTCTGTTTTTTTGTAAAAAATGAGATGTTGATTCGGTTTTATCCTTAGAATTAACTAATGTTTTCAGTGTATTTATTAGAATTAGTGTGTAGTCTTTGAATAACATATTACCGGAAAATGAAGCGAACATTTGTTGAATGCAGGTTCCTCAGGTGACAGAGGAGGTTGCCATGGCTGTTGTGGATTTGTACCCAACAGTTGTCTCTCTTGCAAGGGCTTACTCCGTTCTTGTAAGCCCCGATTCCCTTCATGATTTCTGAGTTTCTTATAATTTTTGTGCTCAGCTATATCTGTTTGCTCATTGCAATTTTGCAACTTTTCAACTAGGAGGGTGATAATTCAGCACAACAGGAGATGCTTAAGAAGCAAACTAACAATGTAGTGAGCGGGGTTGCTAGTAGGAATATCTTCCAGTTCGTTTGGGGTAGTTGAGCTTCAGACTCAGATGTTCTAATCCGATTAATTTTTTGCACACGAAGCATTGTTATTTTTAAAAGGTAAAATATCATGTTTCAGCTTCGATCCTTTACACCCTTTTTTGTTGTCCAAATGTAAATAATATGTAAAGTTAATGGCATATAGTTGAATGTAGATATGGCCAAGTATATGATTTAGGCTAGCCATTCTCAGTTAGCGTAAATGCTTTAGGTTTGAGATTACTCGGTGAATATATGATTATTACATTAAGGAAAAGAAAAGCATCTGTTTCGATTCATCGTTTCATATTTTCTATATGTGTGCATGGTAATTAGATTTACATATTGTGAAGAGATCAACTGTGTTGATTTTTATTCATGAGGAAGATTACTTTAAGCTTCTTTCAGTCTCAATTTATTTCTTCTCTTCTGTGTGCAGAGATCGGTATTCTCTCTTACGGACCCATGTTTATCTTTCTGCTGAATGAATCTTGTTTCTTGATAATACGAAAGCTATCCTGAACCTTCTTAGATACATTAACAAACTACAGAAACAGCAAAGACAAAACCAGAAAAACTTAGAAATATTACATAATTAACTTACTATATAGATTACTCAAATAAGCCTGTATAGGAAATTATACTAACCTCCAATTTGAGCTCTTCTTTTGTTGCTTGTGCTCTAAGGTAACCAAACTCCGAAAACCTTTTCAAACTCCAGCTGCTCACCTGTAAATCACCTTAACTATCAAATTAGAAGTTGTTGCTTATGCTATTATTTGAAATCATTTGGGATAAGAGAAAGAGTTACGTCGATAGGGAACTGGTCTAGAGAGAAGCCAGCCATGCCGATTACTGCATGCACTGGTGCGGTATAGTTGCTATGATCGTATGTGTCAATCCCACTTTGATCCTTTTTAGGCATTGCCAAACACTTGTTTCTGTAAACAGAACAGGTCCTCTCGTAGTTGTGGACATGTCCGAACAGAACCAAGTTGACCTGTTCAAGTTTTTAACTGTTACAAACAAATCAATCTTAAGACCAGACAAGTTATGATAGAGAGAAAGAGAAAAAGGGCTTTTACTTTGTTGGCCATTAATAATGGTTCAACTTCATTAGTGAAGTTTTGATCAAAACTATAGAGTCCAGTTGAGGAAGTATACATGGGTCTATGCCTGAAAATTAGTTCAATATTATTAGGTTGAGCTTAGTATTGAATGAAGAAATATTGATTAAAGACCAACTTATTACCCTGTGAATATCAGCCAAGGAGTTTTCGATCGATCAACAGAAGCCATATCGTTTTTCATCCATTCATACTGCAGACACATCAATCCATATGAGAACATAAGATCGAACATTATCTTTCTTTTCTTTCTTTCTCTTTTGACTAATTACCTGTTCAGAATCCTTTTCCCAAACATGCTCGGTGGATATCACGGTGAAGTGAACACTTCCCTGTTCAATGGAATACCAAGGCTTATCCTTGGCTGAAGTTGGCATTGGAAAGTAGGTTTCGTAAGGAATCCCACATTCTCCTCCCGAATCTGGAGTACCATACACCGGCGATAACTCTAAATAATCCCTAGAAATCACCATAAAACTTTGTGATCAATATAACATTTTATAAGCATTGGTTAGAATGGTAATGTTGGGGTACCTACCTCTCATGGTTCCCAATAGCGGTCATGTAAGAAACCCGAGAAGCAACAGGGGAGATTTGATGAAGGAAGAAATCCCATTCAACAAGAAAACCAGTGGCATAGCTTATGTCTCCAATGTGGAAGATTGAGTCAACATTTCCAGACTCAACTTCTTTGGCTATGGCTTCTATCACTGAAATTGATCCTGGCTATATGAATTACAGACCACTGTACAAGTTTAGTTTCTAGGAACCCTTTTCGATAATCGTAACAAAGAATGATTTTTTATAAGCATTGATGTATGTACCTGAATATAATGCTCAATAGAGGCATCTTTAGGAGCTTTTCCCATATCACCAAATGCAAGAAATTTGAGTTCATCTGATCCTCCGGCTGGTGGAGTCTTGAACTGAATTTGTTCACTCCAACCAACTGAATCACTGCATTTTAAATTTGATCAATTTCCCAATAGAGGGAAATTAGTACACTCACAAACTCCTTTCAGTGTATTCTTTCTGATAACCAAGAAGTAATTTTTTGGATGGATTCCAATGATTCATAATTTTTCAAGTATTTTCAGGTTCATAAATTGCAGTGTTTGGTATGGGGATTAGATTTGGTGGAAATGAGAATGTAAAGAACAACTCATGTTCGGTAAATTGAACTTTAATTGCTCGGGGATTTGTGTTTCGAGATGAATTCTACTTTTTAACTTGTAATCTCGAATCCCTCGAACACTTAAGTTTCATATTCTCTTAATCTAAACACCACCAAACTTGACTCCCACCAAACCCAAACCTTCGTACCAAACACCCCTACATGATCTACGAGTTCTTCGCAAGTACATTAATGGCTATTGGTGACACATAAAATTTAATTTTTGGTACATAACGAAACAGTATTAAATATATATGTATATATTACCTTCCATATCTATAGGTGAATTCAGTTAAAGGTTGAAGACCAGTCATGACTGCTGAATGAATGAATCCAGGGTCGTGCCACCCAAAATCCTTTGCAGGGCTAGCTAGAAATTTTGATTCTATTTTTTTCACATTATAAAACACATCAACTTTATGTTAAAACACAACAACAAAACCTGACATGAAATATAAAAGTATGTCAAATAATATATAACAATAATAAGACACGATGACACGTTTTGCTACTTACCCTTTAAAATATCATAGGTACTTAAATAAAATAAATATAAAACTCACCACACATATCTTTCTGTGTAAATGTTGTAACTTCTGATACTTGTGTTTTTCCATCTCCATATTCTACCTTCTGAGGCAAACTATCCCCACTAACCCATGTCACTCTCATCTGCAATGCAACCAACCATATTAAGTCTAAATCTAACATGGTTTGAAGGTTTCATGAAACTTTATGTAATGAAAGTTGCTAACTGATGTTGCTGATGAATCGACACTTGAGATATGTCCGTACAACGGCATGTTAGGGTTGAGAAAGGTTAAAGGAGCAGTCCTGGCTTGAATACAGGGCGTGTCGAAGCCACCCCCGAAGAGTATGAATTCAATGTCGGTTCTTATGTTTATAACATGAAACGACACTGAAGCACTACATGTCGTAATCTCGCATATGCCTTGCTTTTCGTATTTCTTGCATTCTTTTTTCTTGCAACTTAAGTAGTCTGGATCTTGAGTTAAATAAATTGACTGCAATTTGTATTACCAATATAGTTAATTACTTAACATAAAATTAATATGTCAATTCATAATTAAGTTATAATGATCTCAAAATGTAGCAACAAATATATTATATATGGTTACATTGCTTATTAGTTAAATATTTAAATACAGTATTAGGATTTTGTATTATAATAAGTAACAAACAAATTATTAATGTAGGCTCATGAACACAACCTAAACTAACACACTACAAGAATTATAAATTTGTATAACACAAGACTATGTATATATACATATACATAATAAATTTGTATATATATACATTTTTAAAAAGTTAAGTATTATAACAAGTTAATAAAGTTTTGTTATTTTTTGAAAAAAAATTCTTCACGATTTATTATTGTGAATTTGTTTTTGGTAGGAATTATTTCATAAATATTCAAAAATAGCAAAAAAAAATTATACATATTTTACATATTTAATTTTTTTATATATAGATTTTAGTTTTTTATTTTTTTACAAAAATAGGGAGGTTGTTTTTTAGTAAAAATGTAATAAAATAAAAATAAAGAATTGTAAAAATATTTTTTTAAAAGAATAAAATTTAAGTGCATGTAAATTTCTTGTTGATAATGATACCTAATAACATTACTAGATGATGTTTCTTGAATGATTAATAATTTTCTTTTAATAATAATTATGAAACATGATATAATATTGATATAAATATTTACATACAAGAGTAAGTTCTAAAAAAATGTTGAGAGTATATTAATAATAATAATTACCTTGACAGGATAATGGCAAAGAAGGGGAAGGTCAGTAAAAATGTCACCAGTCTGTACATAATATTTTATACTTGTAGGACATGCATTCACACTGCAATTAATTTATCATTAAACAATTAATTAATTTTTTATTAAATAAAGCATTTTTATATTTCTAGGGTTAAATTTTGTGGAGCATTCTAATGCAAGAAGAAAAAAATAATAACTTATTTATGCATATTCTTCTATTTTTATTAATTTATTTTTATTTTTTCCAACTAAAAGTACCCTTGTTAGCTAATAAATTTAGAATATTACATATATTGTATATACATATTATTATTATTATTATTATTAATTAATATATCTTACTCAACATGAGAAGGGGATATCATGCCAACCCAATCATTTTGAGAAGGAACCATAACACCACTAATTGTCACACTAACATATTCTTCATCTCCAAGCTTAACATTTGATGAACTCACATTCATTTTTTGGTAAGGGCTTAAATCTGGACAATCACTCAGAAATTTTCGATTTACAATTCGAAAATCCGATATGGCAGTGGAATTACGATGTTCTTCTTTTGATTTTGCAATCAACGGGTGCAATGAAGAAGAAGATGATGAAACAAGAAAAATTACAATAATTTTTAGATTAATGAAAAAAATCTTGAAACCCCATATGTGGTGAGGGAGTCCCATTCTTTTGTTTTTTCCAAAGACAAAATAATTTGATGACAACTTTGATTTTAGGTTAACATTTATTTTAAATAGGATGATGAAATTTGGTGGTGATAATATTGAGAAAAAGGAATATTATTAATGTTATTTAAAGTATTTTAATGTGTTGTGTTGGAATTATGTATCAAACTTATATTGATTTTGTTGATACCATACACTTAGATGTTAACAATTTGCTTTCAAAAACTTTCTTATATATTATACTATTAGAGTGTTTTGTTGCATACAAATTTTTACAAAACAACATGTCATATACAAAATAAAATGAGTAATAAATTATACTAACTCAACTAATAATCAAGAATCTTAAGTTTTCTTTCCTGACAATCTTTTAATTATAACATTAATTTTGTAATTAAAATTAAATATAATTTTTAGTTACAATAAAAATTTATTTGTAGCTAAAATATAGTATCTAGATATAAGTTGTCACTAATTTAATTTTAGTCGCAACAAATATTGTCACTAAACACACATTTAATCACAATAAACTATAATTTTGTAACTAATAAATTTAACCACGAACATTTTGTAACAAATTTTGTTGTAACTAAAAATAAAATTTTTTATAGTAAACAAACACCGTCTTGAAAAAATTTTTTAAAAAAATATTCTAATATTTATTTTCGGATATAAAAATTGACTAAATAATTATAATAAAAGAGTATAAAAAACAATACATTAATAATTAATGTTTGACAGTTGCCAAAAAAATAGCAGTTACAAAAATGTCTATCTATATAAATTATATAAAATAAGATTAATTACATTCTGTAAATAACAATAAAAAAGAAGTATTTATTTATGTTCATAATAAGAGATCATTTTGTCCTCTATTTATTCTTTATTTTTCTATTATTCAATTGGTCTTGTTGTTTCTTGATAATTCGAAAGCTATCTTCAATTTTTCTACTACCTGTGTTTACAAACTGATCACCAAAAAAAACATAAATAAATACACATTAATAGTAATAAAAAAATGTCAATGATTTAATAAAATTAGTATTCATATAAGTAAAAGTAGAAATTAATTACCTCTAAGGTTATATCTTGCTTAGTTGCATGAGCTCTAAGGTAGCCAAACTCTGAAATCCTTCTTAAACTCCAACTCTTCACCTGTAAATTATTACTCATCACAATCAAATTATTAATTACAAGATTATTGTTAATTATTTTTCGAAACTAATAAATAAGAAAAACTATCCCACGATTTTTACTAATATAGAATGAGTCAATCATCTAATCTAGTACCTTAAATAATATATTATCCACTAATAATTTATTGATTCTAACAATTGATAGTAGAGTTCGCAATTTAAATTTCTCAATTTAATAGATGTTAATTTACTTTGGTATATAATCGAATAAAAATGGTGATATTGTTCGTCCATTAATCAACAAATTTAAATTATTTCGAGAAGTATACCATCATCCAATAATCGAAAACTATTGATTCTAGCAACTGATAGCAGAGTTAACGAATCAAACCACATACAAAACCATTTGAGCTACTTTTCTCGAGTTCAATTAGCTATGATTAATTTGAATAGTTCGAGATAAGAGAAAGGGACTTACATCATTAGGGAACTTGTCAAGAGAGAAGCCAGCCATACCAATAACTGCATGAACTGGTGCACTATAATTATTATGATCATATGTATCAACACCACTTTGATCTTTATTAGGCATAGCCAAACAAGAATTTTTGTAAACAGAACAAGTCCTCTCATAGTTATGTACATGTCCAAACAGAACCAAATCAACCTACACACATACATATCGAAAATCCAATTGTTAATGTAGTAATAATCACTAATTAAGAACAAGAGAAAAGAAATTAAAGGCTTCAATTTTTACTTTGTTGGCTAATAATAAGGGTTCAACTTCTTTAGCAAAATCTGTATCAACACTAAAAAGTCCTGTTGAGGAAGTGTACATTGGTCTGTGCCTGAAATAATATGAGTTAAAAGAGTACATATTAGATTTGTACTTATAATCAAAGATTGGTTTTCAATGATTAATAGCTAATTATTTACCCCATAAATATTAGCCAAGGAGTTTTAGCTCTATTGATAGAAGCCATGTCCTTTTTCATCCATAGGTACTGTTAAGAAACGATAATTACCGAATTAGTAAAATATTAGAAGAATACAACAGAGTATTATTGTGAAGATTGATAATTACCTGTTCAGAATTTTTTTTCCAATTATGCTCAGTTGATATAACAGTGAAATGAACAGTGCCTTGTTCAATGGAGTACCAAGGCTTATCCTTGGCAAGTGTTGGCATTTGAAAATATGTCTCATAAGGAACCCCACATTCTCCACCTGAATCTGGTGTAACATATACTGACCCTGAATCCATATAGTCCCTGCAAATCACCATACAACAACAGTCTCATCATACATACATGCATATTTTCTTGAAAAATACAGAAAAAACAATTTAGGGTAACCAGTTACTGCAAATCACCATACAACAACAGTCTCATCATACATACATGCATATTTTCTTGAAAAATACAGAAAAAACAATTTAGGGTAACCAGTTACTTCTTAAGATGAGGTAACCGGTTACTTTATCATGGTTCTTCTCAAAATTTTCACTTTATCTATAAAATGTGTAATTTGAAGTGTATGGGGCTAGGCAGACTAAATCTGTACCCAATTTCAGAGTGAGTTCTAATTGTACCTCTCATGGTTTCCGATAGCAGTCATGTACGAAACTCGAGAAGCAACAGGAAAGATTTGATGAAGGAAGAAATCCCATTCAACAAGAAAGCCAGTGGCATAACTTATGTCTCCAATATGGAAAATTGAGTCAACATTTCCAGCCTTAACTTCTTCACCCATAGCATCTGTCACTGAAATTGATCCTGGCTATATGAAATTAACATACATATATATATATACCACATTTTACATGTTTAGTAAAATAAATCATAAGAAAGAATGAAACTTTCATATTACAATCAAATCAATATGTATCTATGTATGTATGAACCTGTATATAATGCTCAATAGAGGCATCTTTAGGAGCTTTTCCCATATCACCAAATGCAAGAAATTTAAGTTCATCTGATCCTCCTTCTGGTGGAGTCTTGAACTGAATTTGTTCACTCCAACCAACTGAATCACTGCATTTATTAATTCAATCTCACATTAGTTTATATCTCATTGGTTCAATTTTTCAAATACCAGCATTTTCCTGCTATTTTATCCTCCAAATTTATATTGCCACTTTACTAATTCTATGATAAAATGGAACAGATTGTGACAAGAGGACTACATTATAGTAATTGCAATTATTCTATATAAATATACCTTCCATATCTATAGGTGTAGTTGGTTAAAGGCAGAAGACCACTCATTACAGCTGAATGAATGAAGCCAGGGTCATGCCACCCAAAATCTTTTGCTGGGCTAACTAGAATATCCGATTCTGTTTTGATTTTTCACATAATTAAAAAACATGGTATAGTAACTAGTAACAGAAAACAGAACCAAATACCATAATAAAATTAGTAGAAGTGGTAACTTACTACACATATCTTTCTGAGTAAAAGTGGTAACTAGTGAAGTTTGTGTTTTCCCATCTCCATATTGTACTTGTTGAGGTTTATTATCTCCACTAACCCATGTCACTCTCATCTTCAAATGTAATGCAAAGAAACCATAAATTCATTGGTAACATCTATATATAAATATATCAATATCAAATATGGTAAAGTGTCTTGAAATAAGATCACTATAATAGTGTCCAATTTTTCAAAATTAAAGTTTAAATGTAAGATCATTAAAAACTGGCCTAAATTATAAATAAATGAAGTTAAATATTAAAATTTTAGAGTGTACATGTACACCCTTAGTCCTATAATATAGAAAAAAAGAGTGTATAATAATTAGAACTATAATATATCAAGACTTAATAACGTAAAATTTGATACTTAATTATACTAATTAATACGAAAAATAAATATTGTACTTACAGATGTTGATGTGGAATCTATGCTGTTAAGATGTGCATGTAATGGCATGTTGGGGTTGAGAAAGGGGAGAGGACTTGTCCTAGCAAGAGTGCAAGGTGTGTCGAAGCCGCCACCAAAGAATACGAAGGAAATGTCGGTTCTTATGTTGATGACGTGAAAAGATACGGTCGCGCTGCATGTCGTAACCTCGCATTTTCCTCCCTTACCTTGTTTATTACATTCTTTCTTTTTGCAGCTTAGGTAGTCTGGATCTTTCTTTAAGAAAATTGACTGTGAAAATATAATTAAATTATTGTATTGTATAATATTATATTAAATTATAGTTTATATTATACGAGACTCACAACACTTAAAAGGTAGTGTAATAAGAAATTATTATATTAAATTATATATGGAACTCGATAATTAATTATATTACTAAGGATGTGATATGTTGAAGAGTGCTAGCTAAGCAACACTGATACTTTTTAGTATTTTTTAATTTTTATTTATTTATTTATTCGTGGAATTTCAAGGAAATGGTCCTATTAAGGTCGGCCCAACCATGGTGGGCCCAGGTAGCACACGGTCCGTTATCGTACCACTGCCAAGAGAGAGAATTTTGCTGGAGGAAATTATACTCTATACCCTTTTTATAATGTCCTCTTTTATTTTTAACCTTATTTTTTAAAATTTATCATTTTTACCTCTTTTTTTAAACATTGTACCAATTTTGCCCCTGTCACTTCAAGATACTCTCCATGTGATTCTCTTATGTAAGGGTATTTTGGGTACAATACATATAAAAAGAGGTATGTTTCAAATAAATATAAAATTAGAGGTAAATTTGATTAATTGAGGAATAAAAGAGGCATTTTTCAAATCCACAAAGCCCAGTGGGCTGGACTTCCTTTCAAATCCACAAAGCCCAACTCTCAGCTAACACTGAATCGGGCCCACTGAGCTGACCCAAAGACCCATTTCGCACATGGCCCCACTTGGGTTACAGGCCCACGTTGCTGGGCCCGGCTTTTCATTAATTAAGGTGGCAGCCTTGGAAAAAGGAATAATGCCATAAAATATTCTATTGTAGAAGAGTATGGTATCCCATCAGAATTGAAAGAAACATAATTTAATTAAATTAATCAATAAATATTATTATTATTATTATTATTATTACGTAAACGTTATGGGTTTCACGATATCGACTTTGTTTCTAACCTTATTACTTATTAGTTGTATATTTACACAACCTAGCTCACAATTTTTGTATGTATATATATAAAGTAAACTCAACTATATATATTTCTCATCTAAAATTAATTACTTTATGAGAGTGACAGTATATCCCTTTATATATTTGCCATGTGTGTGTATATATTAATTATCAACTTTATTATATAATATCTAAACAACCTCAATATATAGACTTGTCCATATTGAAACTCTCACCTATATATATATGACACATTATAAAATAATAATTTTATTTGCACCAATCTTTAAGTTTGTATATTATAAAAAATTGTCATCAAAATAATGTTATTTGATGCCAAAGTTTTGGGATTAATATTTATTTCAATTAATTAATACTAAGGTGGAATATAAGGAAGACTTTCATCTAATAATATTCTCATATATCATATATATTTATATTCATGTAAAGCAAGAAAGAAAAGATCTACCACTTCTCTTTCAATATAAAAAAATTATCGTATATTGCTATTAGTGTAAATAAATATCGGATCACCTAGTGATAAATGAGCTTATTATCTGCTAAAGCTGCTTATTTAATTGGAAATAAAAATAATTGATAATATTTAATTTAAAATTAAAATATATGGTTGTTATAGGTGGTCTCTTTATTACCGTAATAACTCTTAACATTAATTCAAATCTATATAACTAAATTTTGTTCACAAAAATATATATAAAATGTTTTTGTTAGGTTACTCATTCGCAATGCATGCATGCATACGTCATAAATAGATATAATAATTTCAATTAATTAAATAAAATAAATATAATTAATTAGTTAGGTACCTTAACAGGATAATGACAAAGAAGAGGAAGATTGGTAAAATCACCCGTCTGTGCATAATTAATCCCAATAAATGGGCAAGCATTTACCCTGTATTAATTAATTAATTACAATTTACCATTGATAATATTTCAATAAACTATAATTATATTTATAATTATTCTTACTTACTTGGCATGAGAAGGAGATATCATGGCGACCCAATCGTCATCGGAAGGGAATAAGACGCCGGAGACGGTGACGGTGACGATTTGATCATCTCCAAGATTAGAATTAGAAGCCACACTAATCCTCTGGTATGGATTTAAATCGACGCAATCGTTGAGAATTCTCCGATTCACTAATCGAAAATCTGATATGGCTGTGAAGTTACGGTGTTCTTGTTTTGATTTTCCAATCAAAGAGTTCATATAATAATAATAATCATTATTATAATTAGAAATTGATGATGATGATGATGAAGAACAAGCAAATGAGAGTATTAATATTATTAGCTTCACACCATAAACTACTCTATCAAATATATGATCCATATTTTAATAATAATTAATATGATATATAATATATGTGGATATATATATATATATAGGGAGTCTTATATATGTGTTTGATATATAAATGTGGTGAGTGATTATGTAAGGACCCTATTTATATGGGGGGAAGGAAAGTACTTGAGTTGAGGAGAGATACATATATTTATAGAAATAAATTTAAAATAATTTATAACTGATTTTCTACTCGTATATATAAAACATTTATTTATTTATAGTTAGTTATAGAGCGTTGCATCGGTAAGGTATATATTAGGCTAAAGTGTCAAATAATAATGCTGAATAAAGATTAAAAGACACCAGTAGTGTGTGTTTAGTGTTAGAAAAATTAATAATAAATTTAAAATTAATTTGTATAGGTATACATACATGATTGATCCGTAGCAATTACCTCAAAACTAAGTCTTCTTCCCTAGATTTCTAAATCAGAAGCAGTTTATTTATCTGATTATTAAAATGTATATAATTGTGATGAGACAATGTATATTTATAGAGTTAGGGGACTTAGCTACAAAACTCTAATTGGACTGGATCTGCTCATCAAAGGCTTCAATTATACAAAACTCTAGCTACAAAACTCTAGGTATACAAAACTCTAGTTCCCTAAATTTCTAAATAAGAAGCAGTTTATTTATCTGATTATCAAAAGGGGGACTTAGCTACAAAACTCTAGTTGGACTGAGTCTGCTCATCAAAGGCTTCAGTTGTACAAAACTCTAGGTATACAATTGTGATGAGACAATATATATTTATAGAATTAGGGGGACTTAGCTACAAAGCTCTAGTTGGACTGGGTCTGCTCATCAAAGGCTTCAGTTAACTAAAAAAGCCCACACTTCTGCTTCACCTAGACTTTACACACAGATTTTAATAAAACTAATAAAATTTAATGTAAGTTCAAATAAAAAATCTAACATTTAGTACAGTACAGCTTATAAAACACCAAAGTACCTAATATTACTATGAGTGCGACGCTTTATAATTGATTAGCAATTTCTTACAATCTTTAATAAAGTAAAATAAATTAAAACTGGCATTAAATTGTACTAACAGTGATATTACACCTTATAAAAATACTATTTTATATTTACAAATATTGATAATTAATTGTTGTAGTAGTGTTCACACTTGATAAGGTAAGTGTAAGTTTCTGTCATATTTGCACTTTTGGTGCTCATATATTATATATATATATTTATGTATATTGCTTCCACGCTCTAATTATTATGCTGTTCAGTTTTGACTTTTTTCTATCCATATATTTCCATTTATTATTAGGCTGAATTTAGTTACATAATTTGTGACGAGAATATTCGGGGTTTTTTTTTTTTTTTTTAATTTCTTCTTAAAAGAAACAAATCAAATCTTCATAAATTAATTAATACGTGGATATATATAATCCTTAATTCTTTCTAGTATACTAAAAATATTAATTACGTACACAAATTAATACATTCACAAAATTAACTTTTTTTAATGAAAATATGATCAAATTTAATATTACATTTTTTCCTTTTTAATGATGATTTTGAAGGGTATATCACCGATATATGATGATGTTGCATGTAATGAATGATCTCATGTAAGAAATATATTTGGAGACAAAAATCTACATTAATATTTTTAGGGAAAATATTGTAATTACATATAGTTCTAAAATATTAAGAGAAAATTACAATTTTACATTTAATATGTTTAAAATTATAAAAAATATATATAATTAAAATTATAAAAATCATAAAAATATTTAACATTTTATATATATTTTTTAAATAATTCCAAATATTAATTAAATAATCACATTTGTTTCATAATATATTGTAATTGGAAAATTATCATATCATAAATCCATGACATTGCTTTTGTAACTTATTATAATGATGGGGACTGGGGAGTCTCAGCTTTAGAGGAAGCAATATTATTATTATTAATTATTAATATTAATATATTTTGGTTCATATTTTTAATTTAAAAGTACTACTTTAATTATATATGTGTATAGCTATAGTGTGGCGTGGAAATGTGAGATCACGTCTTCCTTGTTGTTATAATTCAAAAGAGCATTTTTATTATTTTCCAAATAAATTTATTTTTTTAAAAAAAACACTAATTAAAAAAAGATATATTAATTTATATGTATATAATATGATAGTGATAGATGGCCACAAGGACCAAAATAACGTGGTCACCGCCAAATTATTAAGTAATAAGAAAAAGTGCTTTGACTTAAAGCAAAATCCCTCTCTATAAATATATTAATTAACAAAAATTATATTCATATAGGTTTCTTAGAAGGTATATTTATGACATTATAACCGACCCTATTAGTTATAGAAAATTTGTGGAGTAGACTAAATGGTTTTTTTAGTAGATTTTTTTATCTGATTCAATATTTAGAAGAATTTTTAATTATTTTTTATGATTGTATACGTTATAGATATTGAAAACCACTTGTAAATTTTCAAAAAATTCTAAATAATTTACTGTATCAAAAATAAAGTTTAAAAAATTAGTTACTATACGCGTATTAGAAAAATAATCGCGCTTACAACAAAATATATAAATTTTATTTTTTGCTTTGTAAATTTCTCCATCAGAGTTTTTTAAAAAGTTACAGTAGTTATAAATAACTACAACGTATGTGATCATAAAAAAAATTAGACTAAAAAGCTCTCTTAAATACCAAAAAGTAAGCAGGCATGCATACAATCGGGTACTAATTAATTTAAATTTAATTTTATTTTTAATATTGTAAATTATTTTAAAAAATTCAAAACTGAGCTGAATACCTCATATTATGTTGTCATATATAAAAATTTAGATTATAATTTCTTCATTCCAAAATTAAACAAAAATAATGCTCCATACCTAACTAGTTTTTCCAACATATATATTATATATATATGTGCAAATTTATTTAGTCAAAACTGTTAAGTTGAAAATTAGGTTTTTAATTAGTTAATTTTGCTGTTAGTTTGAACTTATTATTAGAGTAGATTTTGAATCACAAGCGACTCTTTTGGCTTAGAAAGTAGGATTAGGTGAGTGTATGATAAAGTGTATAGAGTTCTATCTTAAAACCAATTGACAATAAAAAGAGTAGTTTATGATTTTATATATGGTATTTAGTTTACATATATTGTCAATGTGGGATTCTTTGATAATTTAATTTTAGATTTTTAATAAAGGAGAATAAAATTGAGTATTTCATGGATATAAAAAAAAATATAACCATGCATAGTTATATATTTTTTATGACTTGCAATAATAAGTCACTAAATAGATAAAAGTATTTTCAAAAATTAATATTTATAATTTCTTTTTATTTTAAGAAAATAAATAAAATTATGTTAGTATCAGATTACAAGTAATTTATTAATTATTTTTAATGAATTTTTAAATTAATTACAACTGTCTAATAATTATCTAATAGCCATAGGCGGACCCACATTGTAGCGAGGGGGGGCAGTCGCCCCCCCTGAAAAAAAAAATCGAGAAAAAAATGTATATGTATTTTAATTAGTTACAACATATATTTGTATTAAAAGATGATATTTATAGACATAATAGTAACCTTGGTGTAATGGTTAAGGTAGTTGGTAAATAGGTTAGAGGGTAAAGGTTCAAACCCCACTAACTACACTTTATATTTTCTTTTTAAATTTATTTACGCCCCCCTCACTTTAAATTCTGGGTCCGCCACTGCTAATAGCTAAACTTAAATATAATTATCATGATTACATATATCGTATTTGATGTAATTATTGAACACAATCGTCAATATTATTAAAATAATCATTATAAATTGAGCTATATTAGTATATATAATCCTTATCTGTTATTTAATATTATATATTTTTAAATTATTGTATTCAAATTATATGATACTTTAATTATTTCTTTTTCTTTTTTCAAAATAACTTTAATTTAGATCGAGCTTGTATTAGTATATATAATTCTAATTTCTATTTATGATCATTTTTTTTAAATGGATAGTGATCATTTAAGTTATAATATTAATTAATACATTTTTATCAAAGGGAAAAAAATATTATTAGAATACACATGATAAAATACTAATAATTAAAGATAAAAAATAAAATAAAACAATTTGATATATCTGACCGGGTTACACATAATAAATACATAAAAACATATATAGAACATTTGCACGTATTTTTAAGTTGGTAATTTAATTAAAATATATATATATATTTAAGAGTGATTTTTTATTAAATAATAATGAGCTTTTTTCATTTATTTTCCTTCTAGTATAATAAAAAAATATATTTAACAATCCTCAGCTAATTATAGTAATAAAATTTAAAGAAATTAATAAAGTTTTTTAAAGTTTCTATATAAATTAGCTCCAACGGATAGCCGGTCAAAGATTAGCATTTATTAGTCTTGTTGTATGTGATAATTTGACCCTTATATATCTAAAAGTTAAATACAAATTAGTTGATAATATATAATATAAAATATTTATTATCCATCCATAAAATGATACACGAACTAATATTTGTTTCTGTCATTTGAAATAATATTTTAATTTTTTTTTTTTTAGTTTTACAACATTTTAAAAAATTTAAAATAATTACAATATAAAAATTAGGGAAAAAAACAAAAAAAGGAAAAAAAGGAAAAAAAATTACAAAAATACTTTGGGCCGGCCCATTAAACATTTATACAGTCCACATACAAATATTTACAAAAATACCACATGCACTAAGCCTTCAGCTGTACAGAGCGAACCATGAAGATGAAAATACGCGCTCGTTTCAAAACCGCAAAACAACCAAAATGAAACCAAAACGAGAAAAATACAACTATTAATTCTGGCAAAATCAACTGGAAAAGAATACCTGCAATGATCTAAACTGAAAATGACGAAAAAAAAAATCAAAAAAACTGTGAAGAAACTGAAATTACACATTTGTTTTCTATTTTATTCGATCAAAATAACTCCCCCTAATATCGAAATCTATATTCATGAAATGTAGATCTGTAACAAACAGATCTGGAGCTCCCACTAAATCCAAAACAATGTATGATGTGAAAATTTTCTTAAAAAAAAACCTCATGAATAATACATCTACGTTATATACAGTTGCATTTTGATTTATTTTTTGTTTTGGTTGCCTTATAGTTGCATTATCGTTTTATGATAGTTTATATATTATGCAAGAATTTAATTTGATGGGGGCTACGAAATAGTAGTTATACATAGTAAGTTTTGTGCAAATAGTTGCATATTAATTTTATAGTGAAATAACATATGCCAGTAGCAAAACTATAATAAAACTACAAAACAACTGTATGCAAGTGCAAATAGTTGCCTTATAGTTGCATTATCGTTTTATGATAGTTTATATATTATCCAAAAAAAAACCTCTATTACTCGTCAAATTACAAATTCCTATTGTACAGTACTCTATAGTATATACCAAACCGTCAACCGACTTGCAATAAGATCATATATATCCGTTGTTATAATTATATATTTAAATTAAATTTGATATATATATATATATATGTATGTTGAAAAATTAGTAGAAGCAAAGAATTTTCTTGTGTGCATAGAGTATTAAATGAAAATTAAAATCTTGTTTAGATTTTTTCTTCAACTGAGCACTTCTAATTATCATATTCTAATATCTCAACCAAAATTCTCTATATAAATATAAATATTCATACAAAGAGATTTAAGAGCTTCTGTTCCTTGCGATCACGAATTCCGAAGCTCTTGGTCATTACCGATTCTTCCGAGCTACGTGAAATTGAGTCTCGCCGAATAAGCTTCTCCGTCGACATCGGGAAGATACCACTACTTCCTCTGGCTCCGGAGTAGTACAGCTCCTGCCTCGGATCGTAAATTGACGGCAGCGATGGAAAGTAATGGTAGGAACTCGACGGCCAGGATGATGTGTCCGCTGCCACCGCCAGCATGTCGGAAGATTCTTCGAGTTTCTGCATCAAAACCCCTTGCATAGGTCGCAAAACGCCTCCGCACAGAACCGTCTCCACCGCCGCTTGACACACGTGCCAGTTCCCGCTCGATAGAAGCCCCACTTCCCCACGAGCTCAGCTACTTCCACCATGAATAATTTCCAGATATACCCACAAGATTGTGTGTGCAAGTGGTAAAAGTGTAATAAAATAAACTTAAAGTGTATAAAAGTTGCTTTTAACGTGTTGTAGTATATATGTAATAAAGTTAGCTTTTTGTATTTTTAGTGTAAAAATTTCTAAAAATTAGTGTTCAAATAATTTAAATAAAAGAGAGACACTCGTACAATAAATAATTTTTTTTTTAATTTTCAGCATGTTAAATATTTTAAAATTTTATATGATATCTTAAATAATTCTAGATCATTAAGATAATATAGATTAAAATCTTTTTCCAATAAATAGTAATATATTACATTTTTTGTGCATTGTTGAATTTTTTAAATGTTTATATATAAATATCCAATAATGTTGTTTTATAAATATATATATATATATATAACTGTAAACAACCAACTACATTAATACGTACAAACATATTGATTATGATATATGGATAGATGGTAGAGGCACATGATCAACCTATCTACGTATACGTATGTTGTTAGAAACCATTATTAATTAACATTTATATATATAATATTTATGAAGTAGTTGGAAATAATATAATATATATATAAAAATATAATTGCCCATGTTTTTTGTTCTAATTTGGAAAAGGTATGTTAGAGTTAAAAACTGATCCTTTGAAATTGAAAAGTGTACGCAAGGATTTTGCAATGATGTACTGTGAGTATTGTTATTGAGCACTAATAATTATACTTATTATAGGTGATATTTTAGGATTAATTAATAATATTTTTTAAAAATTCTTTTCTTAAATTATATATGAGATTCGATATGTAATTACATTAATAACGGTATAATACCGAGAAGAATGCTAGGCACCAGTTAATTTCGACATTGAAGTGAGACGAAAGAATAAGCGACCGCCCCATTTCGAAAAAGAAAATTAAAATATAGTTAATAATAAAATAAATAGTAATACATATAATACTACATATATATTGTGATAATTTGATAAGTTTAACAATTAAGATATATTTAGAGTTTAAATCCCAACAATCTTACTTTTTAGTGGGCTTCAATTTTATTTTATTTTTTGCCTAAGATCTAAATTAACATAAGGTGGCTCTAACACAAGTAATATTTTTTAGCAATTATGATGTATATTATATGTAATTTATTTCACTTTAATTTGCTACTTTGTAGACAATTTTTAATTTAATTTGTACATACGTACTCAATTCAATTGGTTGAAGGAACATGCATGCATGTCACACGTACGTACCATGTGGCCTTTTTTTTTTGTAAGTAATAAGTAAAATTTATTGATACCAAAATAATACAAGTAATAAAAGGGTAAAACCCCACCATTAAGCAATTGTAAAACAAATGGAAGACACTACAAAAGGCTCAAACAAATACAAACACACCCAACCTATTCCAAAACTAATCTATATCTATAGTATTAGCTTTAGAAGGATCGAATTATAAATTGACTAATTCTTTTATGAACTATACACTTTACATTTTTTATGTAATGATCACTTTGTGTTTCCAAATGGCAATATTTCTAAATTTTCAAATCTCACAAACTGTGGCAAAAAGAATGCATTATAAAAAGGTTTATTTTTAGTAATAATATTTAGTCACACAATATAAATTTTTTGTAATTAAATGTAACTTTTAATTAGTCACAACAAAAAATTAACTTTGTATATGATATATCCTTACTTCATGTCACCAATCATTTCAAGCTGAAGAATAAATATAATTATTAACTTTGGTATTCCAACCATACTTTCATGTGGTTAATATAGTAATTAATCACTAAAACAACACTTACTACAAAAAATTACTTTTAGTAAAAACTTTTTAATTATAAAATAAATTTTTTGTGATTAAATGTAACTTTTAATTAGTCACAACAAAAAGTTATTTATAACTAAAATATTTAGATATAAGTTGTTACTAATTTAGCTTTAGTTACAAATTGTGATTAAAAACACATTTAGTCATAACAAACTGTAATTTTTGTGACTAATACATTTAGCTACAAATTTTTTAGTCACAACATAAGAATGATGATTTATAATTAGTCACAATTTTTTTACTTTTACTTACAAGTTTTGTTGTGACTAAAAGTAAAAAAAATTATAGTAATCTAAACCATAAACTTCAAGCGTTCTCTAATATTGATTAGTCTATTTGAGGCAGCTAAACACCCAATAAATTGATGTTTAGGTATAATGCCACAATTTGATCCTAAAAAATTCTAGAATATTCAGGGGAAAAAGCTTTATAAATGGCTGCTACAATTTTTTGCCAATATAATTATATAGTTAATTTTTATAAATGAAAATGCTATATCTTTGTAACTCAAAAGACTGAAATTTTATGTGTCATTTCTTATAAATTTGTTTAAAATGACAAACAAAAAGCACATAAGGCACCTAAGACTTTGACCCAAATTATGTTTGAAAATCAGAAGGAACTTTATTGGGCTTACGGAATATTTATTGGGCTTTTCAATTGTATATCAGTTATCTAAACCAAAAAGTGAATTTGATTAGAAGTTAAATGGGCCCAAACTCAATCTAGCTTCAAGTATTTTTCAAAAGGTATATTTACAAATTAAAATATAGTATTTTTATACATTGTTTTTAGGGATTAATTGAGAAATACTCTTTTTTATCTATTAATCAAAAATACTCCCATATTATATTTCATTAAAATTAAGGAGTTACTCAATTTGTTGGCAAGAGGTCAACTTTCAGCATGATGAAGAAAAGGCCTTATCTAATTTTTTCTAAGCCCAAGATACTTTTTGCATGAGCTCAAACATGTTGGGAGCTTGGACCTTTATGAGATTCGTGAAGTGGGTGGTAATATTGGGATCAAGTCGACTTCCATAATTAACGCTAGAACTACTCCAATCAAGGAAAAAAAGTTATTTGATGGCTTTTTCTTTATTTGCTCTAAACCTCATAAGCTACTTCGGCAACACTTGGGGGTGGTTCTGGTCTTTTCTCGGGATACAACTATTCAAGAACATGCTACTAAAGTCACGTTGGAAGAATTATCAAATGACAACTCGATCGCTATTAACCGCTCTGTTGAGTCGCTTGAAGGGAGTTCCAACAGAAGAAACAATTTATTGGAACGACCTTTGATAGGCTCTTTTCTGATTGGCGGCTCTGGCTCTCTTGGGTTGGCTCACTCTCATACCCCTGTGGAGGAGAATGTCACATCTCCTCCACAAGAGCCATGAGAGGTGTAGCGTGGAACTATAGAGGGTTAGGGCAGACCTCTACAGTTCTGGAGTTGAAAGCCCTGATTCGGTCGTGCAATCCTGATTTCATTTTCATTACCGAACTAAAAATGGATGCTTAAAGTCTGGTACGTTCCCTTAAGAAACTTCACTTTTATCATAATATTGGTGTGCCGGCTGTGGGATGTGCGGGTGGGATTAATTTTAGCTTGGAAAGAGGGCTTTGAATTTGAAAGTATTAATGTTTCTAAAAATCAGATTACCGGTTTTGTGTACTCTGACCCTGTAAGGAGCCCCTGGCTTTTGTCTTGTGTTTACGGTCCTCCGTACTTCCATGAAAAGAAGAAATTTTGGTCTAGCTTGATGGTTAATGGTGAAAAATTTGGTGGCCCTTGGTTAATCTTAGGCGATGTAAATTTTGTTCTGAGCAACTCGGAGCGGGTTGGGTCCAAGGGGAGGGATCAGTTTATCCCCTTCATTTCGAAGCTGGTTAACCGTCATGCATTGGTTGATTTGCCTATTAAATGGGATGTCATGGCTTGGGATAATCATAGAGACAGTGCTAATCACATTAAGTCGGCCCTAGAGAAAGCTCTTGTAAATAATGGTTGGCTGCAAATCTTTCCTAATACGGTCGTTCGGTCTCTCACCACCTATAATTCTGACCATCGGCCCCCTTTATTAATACCGACACTTCGGTCTCTAACGCCAAAAGGCCTTTCCGCTTTGAAGCTTGGTGGACAAGGGACCCTCGTAGTTCCTTGGTGGTGGATCAAGTGTGGGGGTCTGTTTCCCATGATTGGACCCCTGCTAGAGTGTTTAAGAAAGTTGGTGCGACCCGCCTGGCCCTGAGTAATTGGAACCGGGTGCAATTTGGCAAGTTGGATTCTTGCATCTCTAAGTTGGAGGGTCAGTTACAAGCTATCCAAAGTTTGTATGCTGGTGACAGAAATTGGGCTACGGAGGCTGAGGTGAGGAAAGAGCTTAATGAGGCTTTAAGGCGGAAAGCAATTTATTGGCAACAGAGATTCATGGTTTCTTGGATTAGGGATGGTGATAAGTGTACTAACTTTTTCTTCATTTCCGCCACGATTCGTAATAGAAGAAACTCGGTGGATAGTATCTCGAATAAGGATGGTGTGTGGATAACTAATAAAGAAGAGATTGGTAATGAGTTTACTGGTTTTCTGGGTGGCATTTTCAAAAACCCGACTCAGGGCCCTCTGGAAAGCTTAGACTACTTAATCCATGATCATCTCTCCCCTTTGGAGCAGTCTGAGCTTGAGGTAATCCCAGGTCACGAGGAAATTAGGCAAACGTTGTTCTCTATGGGAAGCTTGAAGGCCCCGGGTCCTGATGGTATGTCAGTGCTCTTCTTCAAACACTACTGAAACTTTGTGGGACAAGACTTCTGTGATGCAGTTGTGGACCTTTTCCAGTCAGGGAATATGCATAAAGGCTTTAATGCTACAAATATTACCCTCATTCCTAAGGTCCCCAACCCTAAAAAAGTATCCCAGTTCAGACCTATCTCTTTGTGCAATGTGATTTATAAGGTAATCTCGAAAATCATTGCTAATAGAATCAAAATGTTCCTACCCAGATTGATTTGTCCTACTCAAGCAGCTTTTGTCTCGTGCTGGAACATCCAAGATAATAATATTTTAATCCATGAGATCATACACTCTTTCAAGAGGAAAAAAGGGAAAGATGGGTTTTTTGCAATCAAGATTGACCTGGTTAAGGCGTACGACAAACTAAGTTGGCAATTTATTGACCACGTTCTATGTAGTTTCAAGGCCCCTGACAAGTTCTGCCACTAGGTACGCTAGTGTATCACAACAACTTCCTTCAACCTCTTTCTCAATGGAAGGAAATTTAACAGTTTGACCTCGGAATGTGGCATTAGACAAGGAGATCCCCTATCTCTGTACATCTTTATCTGGGCTGCGGAAATTCTCTCGCGCATCCTTGAGCACGCCCTTGATAACGGTACCATTAGTGGTATAAAACTTAGTAGAGAGGGCCCCAAACTCTCCCATCTTTTCTTTGCCGATGATCTGATCCTTTTGGCAGGGCAAACCTTGAAGAAGCAAGAGGTATGTGGCATTGCTTGGTACAGTTTTGTGATTGGTCTGGTCAGAGAATTAATAAGCTAAAAACCTCAATTTTCTTTAGTGGTAACACAAGTGATGGTATGAAACGAGCCATCAGGCAGGCTCTGGTATTGAACTGTGAAATGGGTAACATAAACTATTTGGGCCTCTCGCTTTTTAGATCCCGCCAAAAGGATGCAGATTTTAACTTCATCCTCGATAACCTTGTGTCAAAACTCCATGGGTGGAAATTAAAATCGTTATCAAAGGCTGGTCGTGCTACGTTGATCAAATCGGTGGGGCTTGCTTTGCCTGTTTACACGATGCAGACGACAAAGCTTTCTAAGAAGCTGGCATATAGGATTGATGGTATGGTGAGGGAATTCTGGTGGGGGTAATAGAGGCACATGTCTTAAAGCCTGGGACCAATTGTGCCTTCCCAAGTCCCATGGGGGGCTTGGCTTTAGAAAGACTGTGGAGATGAACCAGGCATTGCTGGCCAAGTGGGGTTGGGCTCTACTTACTGAGGAACAGTCGTTGTGCTGTAATGTTCTCAGATCTAAGTACCTTAAGGGTAAACAATTTTTTGACTGTGAGGTTAAGAGCTCTGATTCTTAGTTTTGGAGAAAAGTGGTGCGATCAAAAGAGATTTTAAGAAAAGGGGCGTGCAAGCTAATATCTGACGGGAGAGAGACAAGTATTTGGGATGACCCTTGGGTTATCCATGGTACAAATTTTTACCCTAAGTCCAATTATCGTGAGCAGCGGGGCTTGGAGAAAGTGTCAAATTTACTTTTACCTGACGAAAATTGGGACACACCCAAGCTACACAACCTTTTTGACCAGGAAACTGTTAGTAACATCTTAAGAGGCGGTAATCCGAGTGGCCAGGGAAGGGATAGATGGGTCTGGACAAAAGAATCAAATGGTCTATTTTCAACCAAGTCTGCCTATCTTATTCAAGCCCTTGATCGGGCTCCTTTGTGCAACATTGCTCCGGCACTATGGAACAAACTTTGGAACTCAAAGATTTTGGAGCGACACAAGGTCCATTGGTGGAGTATCCTTTCCAATGCTCTACCCTTAAGAGCTCCTCTTGCTAAGAGAATGGGTTTTGAGGAGGTTTCCTGCCCTATTTGTGGGGATGCTGAGGAGACCACAGAACACTTATTCCTGTATTGCAATTTTACCTTCCATCTTTGGCGATCTTCTCCGTGGGGGGTTATGCCTGATCTGGATTCAGGAGCCCGAATGTGGGATTGGGTTTCTTTTCTATGGAATCTTAAATCTAGAGAAGTTGATACTGATGAGTTGTTCCTCTATGCCTCGATTGTGGTAGATACGATTTGGAGGGCTCGCAACGACAAGGTTCATAATAAATCAATAGGTAACATTAAACACTATATTGACTCTATTTCTTTTTGTTACACAGATTATTGCTCCTGCCTTCTTTCCCCTCCACAGTCTGTTGGGACTAAGGCTTGGTCTCCGCCACCGGAAGATTGGGTTAAAATCAACTGCGATCTCAAAGTCAGAGGTGAAACTATGTGTGCTGTGGCGATTGCGAGAGACCATAACGAATCAATTTTGTGGGTGGCGGCAAAAAGACTACACTTCTCTGACCCACTCACTGAAGAAGCTGTGGCCTGTCATTTAGCTATGGAGACGGCGGTCTCTTTGCATCATCCTTTTGTTTTGGTGGAGAGTGATTCAGAGATTGTTATCAAGAACCTAAAAGGGGATGACTCCATTTGGGGGATTGAGAACTATGCGCGTCAATGCAAGCTCCTCTCTACGTTTATGACTATTTGTAATTTTTCTTGTATAGCTAGAAACTATAAATACGCGGCCCATAATATGGCCAAATGGGCTTTTGCCAATAAGTTACGGACATGGTAGAGATATCTACTATACCTGTTAATATCTTTTGTAATAACCAAGAGGTCTAACTTCAATTTTATTTATAAACGTATTTTTTAAAAAAGATATAACTTCGTTGGACATGGAATGTGATCTTAATTAATGTCTATATGAATTAAGAGAATAGTACTAAGAATATTGAAGTAAGAGATGAGAACAAATTATTAAAAACCATTCAGGATCAGAATATGCAGTATATATATAGTACTTAATGATAATAATATATATTTTTTTATTAAGTTAAAACAATCATATATACCAATTAACATATATTATAAGAAAACCCACCTTGAAATCTGAGTAAGAAGAGAATTGGACTTGTCTTTATTTTCGACAATACCAAGAGTAACTAATAAGTAATTAATTAATTAAGCATATTATTAATTATTATTATTATTAGGGTTTTTGTATTAATAAACATAAATGAATGAAAGCCACTTTAATTTAGTCTTGTAGTGTTTTGTCACCTTCACTAAGTCTTATTCCCTTTGTCAAATTCCTGTTTAGGAATTAGATTCACCACAAGTAATTAAATATTAATTAATTTTTTTGGTGATGAATGAAATTAATATATAGTAGAATATACATATATCAAGGGTAAGAAATATATACTTATACCAAACATATTTTCTTGGTGGGTTCCTTGTGCTTTTGTCTTAATTTAGATCCTCCAAATTAATTAAAAAATATTTTGAACTACTTCAGAAAAGTTCTGAAATCTATATGATCAAATTATAATATTATATTACACTACTTAATTATAATTAATTAAGGTGGCGTTTGGTAACACTTTTTTAATCAGTTTTCTGTTTTTAAAAGTAGAAAAGTGAAAAAAAATTTCAAAAACATGTTCTATAAAACTGTTTTTACTTTTCAATTTTATAATTAGAAATCAAAATTTTAAAAACAAAAAGAATCACTTTCAATATTTTTTAAACAGTTTTTTTTCTTAATCAATCGTTTAGATTAGGACCAGACCCGGACCCAAATCCCCTCCCTACGGCCCTGGCGCTAAACCCGACTTTTGACTTGAACCCGAATCCGACCCCGGACCTAGACCCGACTTAAATAAAATCAAAAAATAAAAATAAAAATAAACTTTATAGAACACACTTTTGTTTTCTGTTTTTAAAATTGAAAAACAAAAGTGGTTACAGAACGCATTTTTGTTTTTCAAAAACAAATTTTTTAAAAACAAAAATTTTACTTTCATTTTGTGATTAAAAAATTAAAAAACAAAAGTGTTACCAAACGGCACCTAAATTAATTCTATTGTAATTTATCTTTACCAAGACTGAAAAGACCAAATTACCCTGCTATCTGTAGGTGTAGTGTAAAATTTATGATAGTATAACTAGATTATTATTAAGACACTAATTACTCATTTAGTAGGCTGATAAAGTTGTATTGTATTAAATAATAAATATATTATATTTAGATAAATTAATGTATTGTCTTAATTATTACGACTAAAAAATTTAATACAACGTAAATTGTATTATTTAATACATAATAAATAGTTTATATTAGCTTGTATTATTACAAAAGATCCGGAGTCAAACTCAATCTTTGGCCCAGTTCTTGAGACCTGGATTCGGACCCGGGGCTCAAACTCGAACCCGAGACTCGACTCGAGCCTAAACACGAACCTGAGACCTGACCCGAACATGGGACCCAAACTCATATCCAGGACTTGGGACTCAAGATCTGGACCCTGAACCCAAACTTGGGACCCAATTCAAATCTTGAACTTAATCCCGGACTCGAACCCAGACCTAGACTCAGGACCCAAGTTTGAGCAACTACTTCATATTTTTATCATTTTATAATATATATTATCTCAAAATCTTTGTACCATGAGCTGGAAGTATTGTTTGAAAATATAGTTTTATCGTTTAAATTTTTAGGAACAGTTTTCTTCCACGTGGCTCACTTTGAGAATTCAGTTGCCCATGATTTGATAAAGTATATTTTGCAGTTAAACGATGAGTTATCTTGGTTCAAGAAAGTTCCTGCGCCAATAGTAAATGCCTACATTGTAAATTCACGAGTAATTTTATTCATCATGTAAAAAAAAAACCTTTTGTAGCACTTTTTGATTAATTTGACCAATAATTCCACTAATAAAGGTCTAATTTGATCTTGGTGAACACCACATACATCAAACATAGTTAAGATCATATATTTCAAGACAAGAACAATGTACCTTTCATTATCCTATGTATCTCCACATCAAACATAGTTAAGCCTTATCTTGGCCTAAGAAAACAAACCCAAAAGCACTAATAATGCTTCAAAATTGAACATTTGTCTTTTAAAGATATATACAATTAAATATGTGTATATATATATCCATAATTTCTAGCTTTTAATTGAAATGAAAGCACCCAAATCAAGTTTAATTACGTGCCTTGTATGTATCTATTACATTTTTCTTTGTTTTTTTTTTTTAAATAAGGTGTTTCTTAGATTGTGACTAATTGTGAGTGTACTATATATGAAACAAAAAAATTGGAATGTTTATTAAAGTTAAAATTTTTTGTTTAATAACTAAAAGATTGGTAGTTCCAAGGTCTTGGGGACAAATATTCTCTTGGAATCTACTAAGATGAAGTGATGAACAATATGTATACTAGTTCATTTATATTGAAATTAAGGCCTAGGAATTAGTAATTGAATCATCTTGTTTGCATAAAAAAGAAAATGCCATCCCTTTCCCAAAAAAATAAGAAATATATAAATATAGAGCATTATTATGGGCAACACTGCTATAAAATGAGGTTCTATGATTGATTAATAATTTTTTTTTTTAATTTTTATTAAAATAAAAATAAGTGAGATTCAATTTTTTCTTTTTAAAAAAGATAAAACAAGTCAAGTAAATAACATTTGATTTGAACAAATGAACTATATATTGAGCTCTTTGTTCCAGAATTGTAAAATAGTTTAGTAATACAATGTTTTTTTTCATAAATAATAATAATAAAAAAAAATAGTAAAAATTTAATATTTAATTATAATAATAATAATATTTTATCTCGTAAGATCATGAGGCAATTAGTAAAATAAATATATGTATATATTTTTAAAAAGGAGATTGATAAAATAGTTATTTTAGCCATTGTATGATATATATTTCTAATTTACAAATATGTTAAGATACTTTTTTGTAGAAAATATTTTAAGACACTCTTGACATTCTACTTATTATTTATTTATTTTTTTGAAAAAAAAATGCTTAACATTTTGTGGAGAAAAGTTAGTGAGTAAAAAAATAAAGAATGCACTTAAAATTATATGTATTATTCTTTTAATTTGATAAATCAAAATATTGAAGAAAAAAAATCCCTTACAATATATTTTTTAAAATAATTAATTAAGAGCCCTCAAAATTAAATAAATTTATTAAAAATGATTAAAATTTTTGTTTGATGGCATAATTTTATAATAGTGCATAATAACCATTGTAATTTTTATGGTTGCTCCATAGTATATAATTTTTCATTCCAATTAAGTGTTCACTAAGCAAAAAAAGAGAATTGAATTTTGAAGAGATGAATTAATATAATTAAAAAAATAAAAAGAAATAGAAAAAGGGATTTATGTTGAGTACACATATATGTATAATGCAAACAAATAAATGAATGTATATATATAGAGAGACAAGTAGTAGTAAATTAAGAGTTATATATAGTACTAAATAAATATTTATGGTAATTTTAGCAAAAAATAAATAGTTATTGTATAGGAATGATATTAGTTAGGTTAGGTGTAGGACCAAATAAAAAAATGAGATATAAAACAATGACTGACAGATGGGTTGAGTTGATGAGTTGTCTAGTTATGTTTGGCACAAACACATCCTCTATTTATTAGCTCACTACTCACTATTATTCACTATATAATAATAAATCAATGAAATTTGGGATAAGGCTTGTATGGTGGACACTACAAATATTTTCTATTTTCTTTTTTGCATTTTTTATGACTATAGTTGTAATTCTAAGCTATCTTTATGTGAAATTTCTTGTATACTAGCCTTCTAAACGGTTGTTCTAGTAGATTTTTTATCTGTTTCGGTATTTAAGAGAATTTTTTAATTTTATTTTTTTCTATAATCATATATATTGTAACTATTTAAAATCACTTGTGAATTTTTAAAAACTTCTAAATAGTTTATAGTACTAAAAATAAGGTTTATACTAGTTATTTACTATGCGTATAAGAAAAACAATCGTACGTGCAACAAAGTATGTAAATTTTATTTTCGACATGGTAAATTGATTTGAAATTTTTTAAAAATTTACAAACAATCTTAAATAACTATAACATACACGATTATACATTTTTTTATGGGTGCTATATGTAGACTTATATATGGCTATGTATACTCAACGACTTAAATTAAGAAAAAGGTTACAACTTTCATTTTATGAGATAATTAATTATCTCCCAAAAAAATAAATATGAGGAGATAGTAACTAATAAATAGAAATTAAAAACCACTTGAGACTAGCTTAAGTGGTCATAGGTGGGTGTGTGTGTGTTTTGGAGATTCTGATTTGGAGTCCCAAATAAAAATATAGTTGTAATATATAAACGTTTAAATAAAAAAAAAATAGAAATTAAAAAATACTTATTTCAAAGTCATCATGCACTTTCCCACTTCCACTCCAATAATAAATACTTATAAATTTAACAATATCTTCTAGAATGCACTATAACAAACCAAATGTAGGGAAAATTATACATGGGGTATGACTATTGGGGATGATTAGTCCTCAAAATTATTTATCAAGTATATTTTATGAGTGATTAGTAATATTTAGTAATCTTTTTTAATAGTGAGAATTATTTAATTAAAATATGTAAGATTTGATAAATTAGAACTATTATAACATTTATTAATGGTGTCCAACATTATTTATATATGTACCCTTTAGTAAATTAGGTAGGTAAAAATATATTATTATGTGCTTTAATATCCAATCATCTAATATAACTTTTGTGGATCATATAAAACAATGATACGTTATTATTAAGTTTTGTGTATAAATTGAGAGTGTTCACTACTTAATATTTCGAAAAAAAAAAATTGCACTACATATGACTTTAATTTATTTGATTTTATGAGAATTTACATTTATTATTGTTTCTATGTTTTTTTTCTTCAATTTTAGAAAATTTTATATATGATCGATTCTATGAGAAAATCTTAAACTTAATGGTTAAACAAAAAGGACTTCTTAAAAGTTAAGTTTGAAAAAGTTAGAATTACATAGTTAAGCCACATTTTTATATATGTGCTTTAAATTTATATGTGTATATATCATTACTGAATGATAAAGAGTCTAATTATTTATCACACTTTGAATGAATTATCAAGATCTCATCTAAGAGCATTTTTGATATAAGATTAAGAGGTAAAATAGCTCTTTAACCTCAAATTTTAAAAATTTTGATAAAACTGTATTCCCATTATGTGAGATAAATAGTGAGCTAAAAAATAACTTATAATTATTCTTTTTATTAAGAATTAGTCCAACATTGCTAATATATGGAAATAAATTGTGATATATAAGATGAATGTGTTACTCCTCCCATTGCCAATTAATTTTGAGATGGAACCACACTCATCTTATCCCAAAATTCTAACACTTTTAGCTACATAGTGACATAAAAATATTATATATTATTTTCTTATATGATAGAGAGAAAAATATAAAAAAAATTAGTATAATGTAAATATGTGAGATAAAATAAAAAGAAAAAGGTAAAATTTTAATAAGATATTTTAAAGAATATAGTAGAGATATTAATGAGAGTGCCCTTCTAACAATTATATTTTATCATAATTTTTTTAAATGTATATTTATTATTGTTGCATATTGATTTTCTTAATTATTTTTAATCACTTAATCAATCTATTTTTTTTTTTTGAAGAAAATTCACTTTTACAATACCCAAAGTTATTAAGAGAGCTTAGAAGGAGTTGTAGTAGGTATAGTGGTGACTAGGGTTAATGCACTTTTGAAAAATGTTGCTCTCACATAATTAGATCACTATATATACACACAAAATAAATATTACTATTTAATTATAGGGGTATAATTGACCTCTTAAATGAATGTTTCACTTTCAATAGACTTATTATATGTTTTGGTATCTACTAGAATTTTTTAATTTTTTTTTCAAAAACGTGTATGTTATAATTATTTAGGATTACTTTCAATTTTCTTAAAAAAATTTGAATAGCTAATAATGCTGAAAATAAGATTTACTTATGTTGTTGTACGCGCGACTACTTTTTTTTTATACGCATGGTTAAGTAACTGTTTAAATCTTATTTTTGGCATCGTAAAATATTCTAAATTTTTTAAAAATTTACAAGTGGTTCCAAATAGTTACTACATACGTGATCATGAAAAAAATTAGACTAAAAAAGTTATCTAAATACTGAAATAGATAAAAAAATCTACCAAAATGATTATTTAAGGAGTCTACTACATAAATTTTCTTAATTATATACATTAAAAGAAGACAAAATTAAAAAAATAATATAAGAAAACAAGAGAGTATATAAAGACACATGATTTTCTCTTTTTTCTAACTTTTTATAGCAAAACTTAACTTGTTGACATGATGTGCCACACCACTAAACCATTGTCTAGTAGCTTTATTAGAGTATATATGTATGGTACAACTATGTATACTATTTTATACAATAACATATATTTAAAAAAATAAAATAAAAACTATATTGAGAGGCATGGAATTATGGGATAACTTACTAATTATTTTGAAATGTAATAGTCTCTGAATTATCTTACCTCTAATTACATCCAAATTTAATTCTTGAGTGACTTTTCTAACGCGCTCTAAAAGTAGTTTTGTCACAAATATTTTAATTAATTTTTGTTAAGACTCAATTAAAATTGAAGAACAAAATCATAATATAAACTTAAAGTGATGTAGTTGAAAACCCAAAAGGTTTCAAATAGTATCAAAAGAAAAAGGAGAAAGAAAAGAAGAAAAGTATTGTTATTGTTCATTGAAAGAGACCCAAAACTCCATAGAAAAAGTTAAATGTACTATTTGAGGTATTTTGTCTTTAAGTAGAGACAATTTGTCTAATTATCCTAATGGTACCAAGTGGGTGTCCAATGGGTTTATGAAAGAGTCCAAATGGGAAAATGGTGAGTTTTTGGAGTGACTTGTAAAGCAAAGACCTTTCTCCTTAGCAATCCCCACTATCACCACACTAACCAACAACAAAGGTTGTTGCTTTGTTTTGGTACTACATGTTTGGATTGTTGTTATATCTTAGCATAATACCAAAACTTTGGCCAGCTCTTATTCTCCTTCCACTTCACTACTTGACAAATAAAAAACTCATCTTTATTGTTATGAAAAGAAAACCAAAACAAAACAAAACAAACAAAGAATTCAGATAGAGAAGAAAAAGAGAGAGTTTTTAATATGTGTGTGTGAAGGAAATGAGGGCTCTTTCTTTCACAAATTCCTCATATTCTTTCTGAACCTATTCAAAAGACAAACCAAATCAATAATGACAAAATACAGACTCTTTGTATTGTCGCCAAAGCAGCCATTGAAAAGTCCTTACAAAACAAGACCCTTTCTTTAACTTTATTATTAAACCTTTTTTATTTCTTACCTTCTTTCTCAGATTTCATCCAAACCCATTTTGTTAAAGAGGCTCTTTTGATTGAAAGAGAGAGGGTTTCTACTTGGGTTTTTCTTCAATTTCAAAACCCAGTTGGAAAAATCATTTCTTTTTTCTGTTTTTGAGTTCTTGATCATCATCAGCAGCTGGGACACTACTCAACTTTTTTTCTCTGGTAATTTTTTCTTTCTTTTTTGTTGAAATTTTTAGTTGTAATACTTCTCTAGCTATACATGAGTTTTAATTTCTAGTAAAGATTGTGACTTTATCTAATTTTCTGTTTGGTTACTAAGAAAATGTTAGGCTCAGATGAGAAAAAATGCTGTCTTTTTTCATTTCTTTCTCTGTTGATACTTTATTTTCCTTAGATATGTGATAAAGACAATACCCTTTTATCAGATTCATGAATTGTTATATATAATAGTCATTGTCAAGAAAGAAGAAAAAAAGTAGTTGTTATTATAATATTGAAATAAACATCATAATGGTTTATGCTAAAAGAAAGTTTGTTGCTTTGTCTGAAATTATTTTTCAGATAAACCCCTTTTTTGGTGCTCCCCAAATGGTTGGTGAAATGATCAAAGATGAAGGATCATCATCTGTGACTTCTTCACCATTACAATTCTGTCATTTGCTTCCATCACCTGGTTTAGGCTCACCATATCCATGGATGAGAGAGCCCAAATCAGAAGAGAGAGGACTTTATCTGATTCAACTTCTTGTTGCTTGTGCTAACCATGTTGCTGCTGGTAGTCTTGAAAATGCCAACATTGGTCTTGAGCATATTTCTCACCTAACTTCCCCTGATGGTGATTCAATGCAACGCATTGTTGCTTATTTCGCCGAGGCATTAGCTGATAGAATGCTCAAGAGTTGGCCTGGTTTGTATAGAGCTCTCAATTCGACTAAGATAGTTTCGGTTTCTGAAGAGATTATTGTTCAAAGATATTTCTTTGAGCTTTGTCCCTTTTTGAAACTTGCTTATGTGATTACAAACCAAGCTATCTTTGAAGCAATGGAAGGTGAGAAGATGATTCATATCATTGATTTGAATTCGAGTCAGCCTGCTCAGATGATTGATCTTCTTCAGACACTAAGTGCTCGCCCCGAAGGCCCTCCACATTTGAGGATCACTGGTGTTCATGAACAGAAAGAGGTGTTGGAACAAATGGCGCTTAGGTTGACAGAAGAAGCTGAAAAACTCGATATCCCTTTTCAATTTACGCCTATTGTGAGCAAACTAGAGAATCTTGATGTTGAAAGTTTGCGAGTTAAGACTGGCGAGGCTCTTGCAGTTAGTGCTGTTCTTCAACTGCATTCCCTTTTGGCGAGTGATGATGACATTCATAAAAGAAACTCGCCTTCATCAATGTCAAAAGTATCTCTTATGAATCAAAGACCTTTAAAAGATTGGCTTGAGAAAGATTCACATAGTTTGTTAAGCATGAGTCCTGAATCTACTCTATCACCTTTATCTGTAACCGGTTCACCTAAGATGGGAAGCTTTTTAACTGCTCTTTGGGGCCTATCACCGAAGGTGATGGTAGTAACCGAGCAAGAATCAAACAACAACGGATACACCCTAATGGAGAGGTTATCAGAAGCATTGTTCTTCTATGGAGCATTGTTTGATTGTTTGGAATCTACAATACCGAGAACATCAATCGAAAGACAAAAGGTTGAGAAAATGCTTTTCGGGGAAGAAATCAAGAACATTATAGCATGTGAAGGAGCTTACAGAACAGAAAGACATGAGAAACTTGAGAAATGGATATTGAGGCTCGAGTTAGCGGGGTTCGGTAGGGTTCCTTTGAGTTACCAGGGAATGATGCAGGCAACTAGGTTGTTGAGACAGAGTCATCTTTTCAGTGGCTATAAGATTAAAGAAGAGAATGGTTGCTTGATTATGTGTTGGCAGGACAGACCACTCTTTTCTGTTTCTGCTTGGAGATTTAGAAGGTAAGGCTTAGAAATATTTAACAAGAAGTTTGTTGACTTGAGTGTTCTTCTTTTGTTTTATCTCTGTTGTGAATTTTAATTTTCTTTTTTCACTGTATAAAGGATCTTAATCATGTTCTTGTTCTTTACTGCATAGTGTTCCTCAGCAAATATTACAAGAACATTTTCTTTTCAACTTCTTATTAACAACCCCATCTTTGTTTTGTTTGGTCAAACTTGTTTTGAGGAAATTAAAGAATGAAAGTACATACCATATAATGTAACTCTATAGTGTGTATATATATATAGGTAGCTAGGTGAGAGTATCACTTTTGTTCTTACAGTAGGGGCGTTAAATGTATAATTTCAAGACGGTGTACATTATAGTTACAGTAGGTATCCTGCACGTGCAATTTACTGTTTGAATCTCATTTTTGACGGAGTTAATTATCTAGAATTTATTGAGAACAAACTGAGGATGTCTACTATTACTATACTCCTGTCATATAAAAAAGTTAAGTTAATTAGTTTATACTTTTTTTATATACTAGTTTTTGAAAATTTTTGAACAATTAACAAGTGTAATTTACTATTTGAATTTTATTTTTGACACAGTAAATTATTTCGAGTTTCTTAAAAATAGTCCGAGTTTCTTGAAAATAGTCGGGATGTCTACTATTACTATATATAACTAATTTTTTTATATGCTAAAAATAAAAAATGGTCTTACGGTTGAAGCAAAAGTGATACTCTTACCGAAGAAATTGTTTCTTTTATATATATAGATAAAATTAAAGAGATTTTATTGCAAGTGGTGAATAATTTAAACCCTCAAAGTCTAACTAGCTCGATCCACTGATTTGCCTTTTAAAAATTCTCTGTAATAATGTGAAAACATCTGAATCTTTGTGGGGACAATTAGTGGAAGAAGATATGTTATTACTTTTTAGTCAAAACAACATAAACTGCCATTAGTGGAAGCTTTAACACCTTGGCAATGATGAGATTTCAATGGTGGGTGATGTTTCTTTCTTCTTGCTTGCTATGATTAAATAAACCGAAAACAAAAACAAGAACAGAAGAAAAAACATCTCTTAAAACAGAATGAGAAAAAAAGCTTAATAGTGTAAGACATAGACGTTGTACTCAACAATGGCGTCTCCAGTTTTGACGTCAAAATGAATCGTGTTAACTAGGGCATAACCACGGGCGAACCTAAACAAGCCGGTTCCTCCAACTAGTGGCATTTCTCTAACATTTTCAAGGACCGGATTCCTCCCAAGAATACTAATAGTACTTCCATTGTATTTTCCTTCAATGAATACAAAATTCATGACCATTAGTAGTGCTACATCAGTCTTTGACTGTGAGGCAAGAGAATAAATCCCTTGTGCTCTACCGACGATTTTTGAGGTTGGTTCTGCTTTCTCAGTCAATGCATCATCGACCATAAAAGTAACTCCAAAGCCGGTGAGGCCCTTAGCTTTTAATGGCGATTCAATGATTTTAACAGCACTCGGTTTCTTTCCACTGAGGATGTCATGAAAGTAGAAGTGAAGGTGGCTCATCTTTTCGGTTCTTTTCATTTGTTTGGCTTCGGTTAAGTATTGCTTAGCGAAAGCTCCATTGATGGAGTGGATCGAGGTTGTGATGAGAGTGAAGATGAAGAATAGAGAGTGAGTGAGTAAAGAAGCCATGCCTAATGAATAGAGAGTAAGTGTGTTGAAGAGTGTAGTGGTAACCTATGTATATATAGAAAGCAAAAGCTTGATGTGATGAAGATTATGAATGGGAAAAAGGTGGAAAAAGGTGGAAAAAGTTTAGAACATGCTTATTGAATCATTGTTGCTGATTCTTAAAGAAATAGCAATACATGTTTGTTATATTTTAATAACACTTGTTAGTGCAATTCAAAATTCAATTTTTAATGGCTTGTTTGTTTGTGGTAAAACTATCTAAAACCAAATCATGCATCTTAGTGTGTTGTTGTATGAAAACAAAAGCCTTGTCTTGTAGGCTTGTAGCCAGAATCTGACATTGCTTTCTTTGAAATTTTTGATTTTCAAAACATAGAAGCTTATTCCTTCTTTTGAAAATTTTACTGTATTATTACTATGTTGGCAAAGGTCTTGCAATTCGGTTGTTGCCATTACAAGTTAGGTGTCTAATAGTGTCTTGTACATCTTTTTCGAAGTAAAGGGGACCGGGTAGAAGACTAGTAGGGCTGTTCACAAAGTATCTGATCTAATCTAATGTGCATGATCTAATTCAATTTAATATGCAAAATGTGGATATTTACACTTGCACGGATTGAATTGATTGAAAAATTTAAAATTTGTACTTGTACGGATTAGATGTTGTTTGACTTTAAAAAGTAAGCAATTCAATCCAATTTACACTTAATTATATATATTTTTAAAAATTATAATATATAATATATATATTAATTTTCTAGTAATATTAAAAAAAAAAACATCTTATTTTTAAACTTGTTAAAATCTTTTTTAGTAATATATTAAATTAGTGCATTTTATCTGTTTTATGATGAAAGACACGAAGAAAAATCATTTTTATTTAGATAGACACATACACATAAATATATATGTATATATACACTAGTTTATTTATTTTAGTAATGGATACAAATATATACTAGTGTAAATCTAAATATATATTGTAATGATCATTTTATTTTTTTTTCTTCATCTGAGATGAATACATATATACTGAGATATATGTATATTGGTTTGATTTGTATGTACATAGAGATGAAAAGAGATGACTATTGGAGATTAAGAAACAATAGTCTTTTTTTTTTTTTTTTTTTTTTTTTGTATTTTAATGAAATGTTAAATAATGTTGGATTGGATTGGATTTTAACTGTTATGTAGATCGAATTGAATCCAAAACATAAAATCCACACTTAGTACGAATTGGATGTTGTTTTACCAAAAAAAAAATACAAATTGGATCAGATGAACAATCTAAAGATTGGAACATACCATTGAAAAGCTCTTCAGAGATAAAAATAGGCTGTTAAGAACGTAGAGGAAGTAGGATGGGGAGTTGGTCAGATTTAGTATAAATTGTAGGCTAATTAGTAATTTTCCCCCCCGAATTTTGACATATACCAAATCATGCCCCCTGAACTTTTTTGGCCGTTAAAAATTCTCCCTGAACTATTGAGATTGTTAGATTTAAAGACTTTTGTCTAATTTCATTCAATTTTACTGTTTCAGTGATTGTTTATGTACTAAACCATGCTCCCCAGACTTTGATATCTACCAAATCATGCCCCTCAAACTTTGATATGTACTAAATCATGCCCCCTGAACTTTCATCCATGTTAGAATTTTTTTACTAAAATTAGACAAAAGTCTTTAAATCTAACAATCTTAATAGTTCAGGAGGAATTTTTAACGGCCAAAAAAGTTCAGGGGGCATGATTTAGTACATGTCAAAATTTGGGCGAAAAAATTGGTAATTAGCCTAAATTGTATAGGGAAATTTGATTTTCTATACTTACATATACCTAATATTTTATTCTTAAACTAATACATATCACCATTGAAAATATATGACCACTTTATCTAAAATCCAAAAATACCCCTCTCAAATTTCTCATACTTTTTTTAGTGCAAAAACATAAAAAAAATAAATAAAAAAAAATTAGTAGTCCGATGGGGTCCGATGGTGGTCTGATGGTCACCTGATACTACTTTTGTATGTACAAAAACATAAAAAAAAAAAAAATTTGGTAGCAGATCTGGTCCGATGGGTCCGATGGTGTGGTCCGATGGTGTGGTCCGATGGGTGGCTCAATGGGTGGTCCGATGGGTAGCCCGATGGGTGGTCCGATGGTATAAATGGGGGTGGTCCGATGGGTAGCCCGATGGGTGGTCCGATGGTATAAATGGGGGTGATGTAAATGGGGGTATTTTAGGAATATCATAAAAGTTGTCATATATCCTACAAATATTAATTATTATTTGTTTAGAAAAGAATTTGTAACCAAATGTAAGCATAAAAAATTGCTAATTAGCCTAAATTGTATATGGATGGTTGTTGGAGTTAGCAGTAGGGAAAGACAAACCAAAAAATTCACTATTAACTAAGATTATACATTGCAATCTTTTATAATATAGTAATATTGTAATTAATAGAGAAAATGACTGAAACATGCTATTGAAAAACTTTACAGAAACAAAAATGAGCTGTCAAGAACACAGAGAAAGTAGGATTCGCAGTTGGTTAAATTTAGTATGGATTGTACATGGACAGTAGTTAAAATCAGCAAACAGGTAAAAACAAAATTGAGATTACAATGTATAATCTTATTGAAGAGTACTTGTATTGAAAAAAATGGTCAATTAGAAAAAAAGAGAACCCTTTTATGATATAGTAATATTGTAATTATTGATAGCTACATATAGAAGTTGATTCCAAGTGTCTTGAACACCAGCAATACACCAATGTGTGCAATCCATACCCTTAAAGGCATTATATTTGCTAGGATGCCCATCTTTTCTAAGCTGTGACAATGTTGTTATGTTAAGCAAATGAACTGGTTTTTCTATCTGGTTTAACACATCTGTAAGAACAAACAATGCTTTCGGTAAAGGGCCATTGTAGATCGAACCGCTCACCGGTTCTGTCTCATTTCCACAGTTTGTTACTTTAGGCTCACCCCATTCACTCCCTCTAATCAAACAAAGAGGTAAAAATTCTAATCAAGAACAGATTTTTACCTTAAAAAAAAACAGAACACAAGTAAGTGAAGTGAAGAAAGCTTTACTTGTAATGTGAAGGACTAATTCCTTGAAAAATGACTCTAGTCTTTTCTATATCGACACTCGTATTAACCCACTTAGCCCATGTTGTTAAACCCTTCTGAAATGCCTCCATTCGATCCATATCTTTGAGTATCATGTCACCGTCTTGAACATAATCCCATCTGCAACCGAAAAAAGTTCATAACAAAGAAAAAAACAACATACTTATGCTTATATTTTTTGAGTTCATAGAGTTCATTCATACGGTTGAGTTTCTCCACTTCTATACCACCAAAGCCAAGTGTTGAAGATCAAAACATCCATTTCTTTCCACACATCTCCACCATTCAACGAATCGAGTTTCAAAACCCGACCGATCGCCTCCTCTACAATATCCACTAAGTAATGAGAACTGTATAACATCACAGAAACTTCATAATGCTGCAAAAATATTTTCCTTTTGCATAGTCAAAACATTATCATTGAAACTCAAAGAAACTCAAAACATAAAACTCCCCAAACACTTACCTTAAATATGATGGAAGAAACAGAACCATTCGTTTCACGAATGATTTCAGAATCAAATGGTATTGCAGAATGAATCAAACACAGAAAAGATTCAAAATGGTCTAAACTAATTGAATCACCAATGAACATAATCTTTTTCCCTTTTAATATCTTCAAAAAATCTCCACCATCAAACCTGAGAAAAACCCAGATAGTGAATTTTGGTTTGGTGAGAAATAATGATGACGATGATGATGAGAATAAATGACTGACCTTGGCAAGTCACAATCATTGGGTTGCCATCTGTATTTGAGATAAATATGATCTGGTCGACCATACTTTTGACAATCAAATTCTTTTCTAATGAAAGGACAAGTTTTAGAGTCATAAAGAGGATATGAATCATCCAAAACCCAACTCCCTTCATACACATTATTGTTACAACATAAATTATTATTATCTTCACTAACACAATATGAGATAGTAATTGAAACCATGGTGGAGAAGAAGAACAAGAAGAAGAAGAAGGGCAAAACCCATGTTGGTTTTGTAATCAAGTTCATATTTTTTTATGAGGGAATTGACTTTTGAAGAAAGACAAGATAAATACAAAAAAACATGAGTATATAGTATATACCCTTTTATGGAATTGAGATAAAGATTGGATTTTTATTTTGTTTTGACAGTTAAAGATTGGTGATTTATTATTTGGTTTGATGATGGCATATATGGAAGTCACAACTCACAAGTTTTTTTTTGTGTAAAGATTGAAACTTTTTTGAGTTTTAAGTAAAAGTGCTCACGAGACATAATAAGGAAGCATTGTTTTTTTAAAAGGTGGCGTCTCAGAATCGGTTAGCGATATTTTTTTAAAAAGCGGCGGCTTATGATTGGTTAGCAATATTTTTTTAAAATTTATTTTATATGTGAGATCTGATACTTAAATACATCAATAACAATATAACGCTGAGGATGTTAGCACCAATAGTACTTTTTAGCAATTCATAATAAGGTGGTGGTTTCTGTTTTGTTATGAAATTGTTCACTGAATTATTTTTCACATGTAATACACATGGCAAACACCTCACTTTGGAGAAGGTCAAGCTAGCCTAGCCCAACTCTATTTTTTATTTTATTTGAATTATTGGACTCAATTGTGCATGGAGAAGCCAAAGTAGACTAATGATTTAATATAATTGATAATAGATTGGTAATACGTGTACACAAAATATATGTACTTAAATAATAGCTTATCTTAGGAGGGGCTAAACATTTTTCTTTTTTGAAATCGGATATGTATGAAAAATATTAATTTTGTTGGATAAAAATTTTATAAATTTCATAGAGATAAAAATTTATAAATTTATAGAGATAAAAATATATATAACTGAAAATATATATTTTATGAGGATAAACATAAAAAATAAAAATTAAAAAGTATAAATTCATAGGGACAAAAATAAAATTTAGGGGGAAAAAATTAAAATTATTAAAAAAATTCTCTACAAAATTGCAATTTAGTATAACTTGATACCTAATATATTATTATTAAAATATGTAAGATTTAATAATAAATTATATCAATAACAATATGATATTTTAGATGTTGTTTGGTACTATCTGTAGTATTTCTCTTAAGAGGGCCAATATAAAACTTTGAAGAAAATTATGAATTTTTTCATGTAATTTTTTTTTTCTTAAAAAAAATGAGTGGGGCTAAAGACCCCTCACCAGTAACTATTAAACTCATTCTCCGTTTTAATTTTTTTTTTAAAATTTACTATTCATTGTTCTACATTTATAAAATACTATTTATTTGCTCTAAATATATTTCATTAATTGTTTGAAGTTTTAGTTTTTTCTTTTTATATGAGGATATGTATAAACATTGATATTATATCTAGGAAATAAATAAAATACATTAAAATTAAAAAAAAAAAAAAAAAAGTAGAGTTTTAGAGATGTATTGTAGAGAAGTTGATATATATTGCAATATAATATTTTTTAAAAAATTATTATATTTAATTATGATGATAATTATGTGAATTGAACACCTTGAGAGTGTATTTGAAACATTTTACAAATTAGTATTACATAATAAGTAAACTTGGCCAAATTTCTTTTTGTAATTTGTTTATTATTTGTTTATTTATTTATTTTTTTGAGAAAAAGGTGTTCATAGATAGCAACACAAAATACAAAAGATTAGACTTCACAATCATTACATAAGATGTTAACCGGTATACGGACTGATTCACCATACTAGTAACATTTTTAGAAAAAATCCATTTTGCCATATTATGGGCTACAAAATTACAGGTTCTCGAAATAAAAACAAAATTACAACCAATCAAAAATTTAACCATTATCATCCATGTAGGGATTTTGCCCTATTTTCCCTACACACAACAAAGATATAATCAAGTTTTACCAAGGTCAAAATAGACCTTTTACCCCAGTCAAACCCTAAGTTGACTCCCAAGAATTAAACCTCAAACGACAGTCCGTTTTCCCCTGGACTACAAGTCGTTTTTAGACTTAACCCTAAATAACTCAGACACTTCGAACCCCCTTAATTCATTCATACACACAAATGGCTCAAATGAGAAACCCTAGCAGAGCAGCTTCGTGTTTCTTCTCTGAAGAACACGAAGGCTGCTCCAATAACCTAGAAAACAAATCAACCCAAAATCCAATAGATTTACCCCTTCCCAGATCGATTCAAACCACAAAATCATACACAACTAATAAACACGATAGTGAAAACAGAAAAAAAAAATGGAAAGAGTGCACTAGATTTTTATAGAGGTTCCCCAAATGTTGCTGGGTACATTCTTTTCGAGCTCGCCTCAAAAATGGCTCGTTTCCACTATAGGATCTTCAAGATCAAAGAGTACAAAGCCGGATTCTAAATCACAAAAGGTAAGATTGGTAACCCATTATTGTTTACAGTGTTTATTTCTCTCTCTAAATCTGAACCCTAACCCTGTGTATGATCTTCCTTGGATATGGATCTCCGAGCCCTAACCCTAGGCTCCAAGACTTACCCCACTGTAAGTCTCCTCCTTTCTCTCAATCTGATATGTTCTGTGTTTTTTCCTGTGTGATCTGTTTTCTTTTCAAGTATTTATATGTTGTAATTAAAATAGAGAGCTGAGAGTTAGTTAAAAGGTTTTAACAAACTTTTAACTAACTTTTAGTCTTGCTGTAGGTTGATAGAAGCCGAAGGCCACCTAGGTTAATTTTTCTGCTTTGTATTCTTTTAAATACTAATCTGTACAATGTATGTGGGGATATATTTCAACAATCCATTTTTTTTTAATGTTTCTAAAGTTTAAAATTAATAGTCCATGATCTAGCATCTTATGTTCTAAACTTAAAATGTGGGATAATAATTCATATGTACACACTATTTTTCAAATTAATAAATAAAATTACTTTTAACCACCAAAAATAAATATACTAATAAAATTTTAACAAAAGAGGAGACATTACATGTTAAAGAATTGATAAATAAGGTTTTGCTCTTGAAGTAATTTTTGCCTTTTTTATTGGGATGATTACATAAGGCACTAATTTTTTATAAAAAAATTACATTTTTACATTTAAAGAATTTTTTAATATTTTTACAATTTTTCATAAAAACAACAAGAAACTTACATAAAAGTAATTTGAAAAATAATATTTAAATAACATCAAAATAATAACAAAAAATTAACAAGAGTACAACTTTAAAAGATTGTATTTTCTATAAATAAAATTGTAAAAATCGTAAAAATATTTAAAATTTTATGAAACCGTATTTTTGTAATTTTTTTGTTATTTTTGTGTATTTGTGAAATAATATCTTCTTTTTTTTTTTTGTTTAATTAGTTTGATGATTGATTAAATGAAAAAAAAATATCTTCTTTTAAAATTGTAATAAAAATACAATCAGGGTTAATTGATCCTGGGCTAAAGTGGACTAGGCCTGCACCCACTTAGTGGTAAAAAAAATCCTTTCAAAAATACATATTTTTTTTTATTGAATTTCAAAAATACCACATATGTTTGAATTAAGGGCCCAATAATATTTCTTTTCTTAAGGCTGGCAAGTTCAAATATTCAACTTTCAAAGATATTTTCTACATTTGCAATAGTCATAATTAATTTATATCTAGATTTACTACATGAACATGTGTGATAGCCTTTTTTTAACAAAATTTTCTTTTTAATTAATAAAAATAAAATACAACCTTATTTTTTACAAAACAAAAAAATCAAATAAATATATAATGAAATTTTGTATACATAAAATTTTTCTCTTATTTTTTTTCTTGGGTTATTATGTAGTGAGGGCTTGATATAAAAGTTGATTCCAAGTGTCTTGAACACCAGCAATACACCAATGTGTGCAATCCATTCCCCTAAGACCACTATACTTACTAGGATGCCCATCTTTTCTAAGTTGTGACAATGTTGTTATGTCTAGAAAATGAAATGGTTTCTTTATTTGTTTCAACACTTGTTTCAATACATTTGATGCTCTTGGTGATCCACCTGGGTATCTTGATCCATTTACTGGTCTTCTCTCTTTTCCACAATTAATCACTCCTTTTTTGTTCCACCCTTTGCCACTATAAATAATAATAATAATAATAAAGATTTAATTAATTAGTCCCAAAATAATATATATAAGAAAATTTTACAATGCACCCTTCTAGGAATAGTGTACTGTACTTTTATCTATTTTGGTATTTTAAAAAAAAAATTAGTCTATTTTTTTCTAATGATTGTGTATGTTGTAGTTATTTAAGACATCTTGTAAAATTTTGAGAAATTTAAAAACATTTAATACGCTGAAAATAGAGTTCAAATATTTTGTTGCATGCGTGATTTTTTTATTTTATACGCGTATTAAATAAACTATTTGAACACTGCTTTCTATATTGTAAATTATTCTGAATTTTTTAAAATTTTACAAAATATCTTAAATAACTATGACGTACACGTCTATAAAAAATAAATTAAATTAGTATTTTTTTTATTAGAGGCTAAAATAAATAAAAATACATCCATACTCAATAATATAAGAGAAAAAAAATTGTAAATAGTTAATTGCTTACTCATAATGGCTTGGAGTAATTCCTTGAAAAATGACTTTTGTTTTTCTTGTATTGACAGTTGTGTTAAACCACTTTGCCCAAGTCATTAATCCTTTTCTAAATGCTTCCATTCTATCCATGTCTTTCACTATCTTCTTCCCATCTTGAATATAATCCCATCTGTAATTAATAAATATATTATTATTAGAGCATTGTCATAATAAAGTACTAACAATTGCTATATTGGTATAATTTAGTAATATTTAAAATTCAAATTAATTTATATTTATCTAGACCAACGATGATGGCCTAAGATAAATTGTTTTATTTGATTGGGTTGGGCTTGGGTATAAATGGGCCTAATTCACAAAATTTCACAAATAACATTTTTTTTCTTTCCATAGATTGCATACATATGTATAGGCACGAGCCTAGTTCGCCTTAGCCCAGAGCCGTGTCTGCATGTTATGTATTTAATTATAAGAAAAATTGTTAAAAATGGTACGTACGGGCGATAAGAATCATTTCGGTACCACCAAAGCCAAGTGTTGAAGATGAGAACATCCATTTGGTTCCATATTTTTGCATTTTTCAAAGAACCAAGTTTTAATACTCTTCCTATCTTCTCCTCTTCAATGTCCACCAAGTAATGAGAGCTAAATAGCATCACTGAAACTCCATAATCCTTCATGCCCACCAAAACCAAAATGAAAAGCACATAATTATTTATGATATGGATCAAAATATATTTTGTTAAGAGTCCATTCTTGAAAATCTCAACAGGAGTTTTTGGGTATTAGAGGATATTTTACAAAATTTTATAAAAATTAAGCTAAAATTCAAAATAATTTTGAAGAAATAGTTTATCATAAATTTATGGTACGATGTTTTTACACCACGTACAGAAATTTTTAATTTTTTTACTTTTTTATTGTGGGGTGGGCTTTTTTTAAAAAAAATACTGTGTATTGTGTTAAATTTTCACGGTTATTTTTTAGTTGTTCCACTATTGTTTTAATTGTTCTATTTTGTTATTTTACGATTATTTTATAAAAAGACAGTATTTTTACAAAAAATTCAATGTAAAAGTAAAATTGTAAACTTTTACCTAAAATCCAATATTTTAATAAAAATCCCTATATTAATTGATATAATTTAATATCAAATATCATCATATAAATTGACGTTAGAAATATATGTATGCATGGACCTTAGTAATAAAGAAAAACTATCCGTCCCTTAATTAAAAAATATATGGTATTTTTAAAAGTTACTAATATATGTATTATTTGGCCGAGGTAAGTTGAAAAATACCACTTTTATTAATCAATTAATCAAATTTACCTATGCTTTTATATTTAATTGAAACATACCTCTTTTTATGTGTATTATACCCAAAATACCCTAACATAAGAGAGTCGCATGAAGAGTATCTTGAAGTGACAGGAGCAAAATTGGTATAATGTTTAAAAAAAGAAGTAAAAATGATAGACTTTAAAAAAGAGGGTAAAATTAAAAGAGGACAACATAAAAAGAGTATAGAGTGCAATTTCTTCTATTTGGCCTCTAAACTAGGTGTAGAGGCGGACCAAAGAATTTTATCCAAGTGAAATAAATTAGGGGTAAGTTGAAAAATACCACTTTTATTAATTAATTGATCAAATTTACCTTTAATTTTATATTTAATTGAAACATACCTCTTTTTATATGTATTGTACCTAAAATACCCTGACATAAAAGACTCACATGGAGAGTATCTTGAAGTGACATGGGCAAAATTGGTACATTATTTTAAAAAAGAGGTAAAAATAATAGAATTTAAAAAAATGGTAAAAATAAAAGAGGACAATATTAAAATGGTATAGAGTGTAATTTCCTCAATAAATTAGAGGGATGTAAATCTAAAAAATTATGACATAATAAAAATTAATTTACAAAAATAGCACAATATAAAAATTATATTAACTTAATTAAGAAAAAGTATAATGGAGACATCATCTATAAAAATTTGGTATATCTAAAAAAATATAAAAATAAAAGTAAAAATTAAAACAAACAAAATATAATGAATATACAGTCTAATTTTCTCTGTGGTACTATTTACCACCATCATCACCATCACCATGTATATACATACGTTAATTAATGTAATTTAATATATGGGATTAAGTAAATATATATATATATATAAATAAATAATTATTACCTTAAATAGAAAGGAAACATAGCCATTTTGTTGTGTATTAATAATGGTGGAACCAAAAGGCAAAGCCGAATGAAGCAAACACAAAAAAGATTGCCAATGATTGAGACTAATAGAATCACCTACGAACATAATCTTCTTCCCCTTAAATCTCTCCAAGAAATCTCCACCATTGATTCTGCAAACACAATCAATAAGCTTATATATTAATTATGTACAATACAAGTAATCAAAATAACTAATTAATTTATATATTAATTACCTTGGCAAGTGACAACCATGGGGTTTCCACCTATACTTGAGATACAACTTATCAAGTCTTCCATACTTTTGACAATCAAACTCTTTTCTTATAAATGGACATTTTTTAGAATCATAAAGTGGATATGAATTGTCAAAAACCCATTTCCCTTTGTATACATTGCACCTATTAATAATCTTCTTTGTACTTGTACTCATCAATAATACCTTAGTAGGATCTTCAAGTGACATTGTTGCCAAACAATGATATAATAATGAGAAAAACAAAACTAAGTAATATTTCAACACAATCAAACTTGACCATGATGATGATTTTCTTGTATGCATTATCATGTATAGTTATAAATATATATATATATATATATACAAAATATATAGATGTGTGTAGTGTATAATAAGCTAATCACATTTTATGTATAGTTATGTATTGATTTTCCTTTCTAAGTTTGTATATATACATAAAAGTGGTATATATTATAGTAATATAGTAATATAATGAAGTGTGGCAACTGATCTATACATATATATAATATAGACATTATTGATATTAATTAATTTCACATGCACACACATGGAAAATTAAGCTCCACACTTGAAGGAGTGAAAAACCATATTATATAAATTTATATATATGTATATACATATATATAAATGGAAGATGCAAACAGAAGCTGTCTTGAGGGGAATAATGCCTTTGTTTTGTCAAATCTATATATTCATGTATATATATTGATCGATCCGGAATCATGTAATTAATTATATATTGAAATGAGAAGATTATTATAAATAACAATTTAATTATATATACTAATTATTAGAGAGTTTGACTTTCTATTCTAGCTAGCTAGATCTTAAATATATATAAATATTTAATTAATAATTTGATTGAAATTGAATACTATATTTGTATGTATGGATCATCAAAATATGGTATGATGATGTTATAATATGATGCAATAATGCATGATATGTGTTATATTTAAATAAATAATATAAATATATTAGATGAAATTACATTGCAAACCCACTTTACTTTACATGTTTTAATTTTTATTTTTTTTTCTATATTTTTTAAAATTGTTAGGTTTTTTTTTGGCAATTTAATTGTCAAAATATTTTTAATTAATGTGCATATTTATTGAACATTCAATTTGTTTTTATCAACTCTGGACCCTTTTTCCAAGGGGAGTTGTGTTGAGTACTTGTGAACTATTTGGTTTAAAAGTTAGCATGTTTCTTTGGTTATTGTTGGTTTTTGATTGTGTTACTCAGGGGGAGTATTTATTTGTCTTGCTAACTTTAACTTGCAGGTACTTTGTGTTAAAAATTATTTTGTTCATCTAAAGTGCCAAAGGGGGAGATTGTAAAGTCTTTTTTTTTTGGCAAGTTAGTTGACAAAATAATTTTTCCTTTTATGACAAAATAATTCTCTTTTGAAAAGTTGTCTTTTTTAGGGAAACTTTGATTATTGCCTTTTCCTTATTAATTTCGATTGTATCTTGTTACAATCAGAATATCTAATCTATTTTTGGCAGGAATCAAGCATTGATAGAAGATCGGACCTGATTTTAGCAAGTTTCCCGATTCTGGTGTGATCTGCTGCGTCAGCATCCGAATCTGATGTAGCAGATCGTGTTTTCTTAGGAAAGTTTTCGTACAGCTGTAGATTCGAACTTGTGGTTGCCTCTTTGGTTTCTATGTTCTATAAATAGAGCCTAGAGAGCAACCATTCGAATCACCTATTCCATTATTCATTTTTTGCATTTATCTTTTGAGAGAAGAGAGTGTTTCTTTGTTTTGTGAGAGCCTAGTTGTTCATCTAGGTTCTAGTTGTTCTATTTCTGTTCTTACTCTATCCTAGAGGTTGTGAAAAACTACTTGACTGAACAAGAGATTGGTCTTCGGGAGAAGACTTGATAAAGCCTTACTTCGGGAGGAAGTAAGCACTTGGTCTTCGGGAGAAGACTTGTTGAAGCCTTACTTCGGGAGGAAGTAAGCACTCACACTTCAAAGACGAAGGGAGTTCGGGCTTGAAGGTGTTTCAAGAAGTCAGATTCATAAAGTGGATTACAAAGGATTGCGGTAATACTTTAGAGGGAGTCTAAACTTGTTTAAGTCAATTGTCTTTGTAATTTTGATACTTTATTAATTGATTTCATTCTCTGGGCGTGGCCCCGTGGACTAGGAGTGTTCGTGAGAACACTGATACCACGTATAAATCTCTTGTGTCAAGTTATTTATTTTTCTGCAAATATTTTATATTCTGTCTGTTCAGTTTTGCTGTAGCAGAATTACTTTCTGCTGCTGCAAACGCTTGCAGTTTTTATATTTTCTTATATACAACTGACATTTGCAAAAACACGGTTTGTCAAAAATATACTCACTTTTATAGATAATGTTCCAATTATACTCCTTTAAATTAATATAAAGTATGTGTTAGACTTAAGTAGAGGGTGAGAGTATATTGGGTAACTCACTCACAAAAATGAGTATATTTTAATGAAATATAATATGAAAGTATTTTTGATTAATTAATACAAAAAATAAGTAGTCCTCAACTTATCCCAATATATTATGGAACAAAACAATTACTTGTAACATATGAGGTATTGGAGTTATTTACATTTTGTAATTTTTACATTATCACTAATTAAGTGTGTAAAGAGAGATTACACAACTTATTAATTAATTGAAATTTAAAGCTTCAATGAAAATATAGTTGTTGAAGGTTTTTTTTTTATCATTTATAATTGTGTATAAGCGATATAAAATTAAGTAAGAATAATTTAGAATGCTTTGAAGAATTATTTAAAAAATATGAAAAAATTAGTAACTAGTAACCAGTTTCTATCCTTTTTCAACTTTGTAGGACAATTTTGAACATTTGGGATGTTTCTAATAGCTCCCATAACTTCAAAATCACAAAATTAATCCCATTTACACTAATTAAGAGATAGTAACATCCATGGGTGTAGGGTGTTGAATTTTAAAATATGTAATCTTAAACGCTATAAATAAGTACCTAACGTGTTTATATTGAAATGATAAAGTTTTCTATCAACAAACACTTATTAAAAAATATAAAATTTGATAATTTTCAAAATTATTTTCTAAATAATTCCTCTTTTTTCATATTATATATTGTATATTATGGTATTAAGTATTAACCCAAAATAATAAGTAAATATTTACTTAGAGATGTAAATAACATAGATATCTATAAACTTACACAAGTACAATTGTTTAAATTTCCTTTATTTATTTATTTTTTTTTTCTTTACATAAGAAAGAAGGAAACAACACACAATTGAAAACTCCTCACAACTCATTGACTATTTGACTTGATCATACAAGATAAAAGAAAATTACAAATATTGTATATAATTAATCATAATTAATTAATTAATTAGTCTCAAACTCTACCACAATAGGACACTTTTTAAATTCAGGATCATTCTTGATCAAGTAAAGAAACACAGATACATTGTCATGATTTTCTATTTTCATACCTTTGTTGTTTGAACCAAATTTTGGATCAAATGAAATTTTGATTGAATTTTTCATAGTTTTGGAATCCAATCTAAGCTCTTTACATATTTTATCAATCAACCAATCGTATGGCCCATCGTATGATGGGTATCCCATAAATCTATCTTCTTGCATGATTATCTTAACTTGGTGATCAACATATCTTCTTGATTTGCTATTCTCATCAATAATCCACATTCCATCATACAAAATATAAATAAGTGTCTTCTTATCCTTATCCATTATTTCTGCATTATTCAAAACCATACATATACATCTCATTTTTCTTAAAATATTGATATTTTTGTTACATGTAGTTATAATACATATGATAACAAAATTTAATTATCATCATTTTTCCACTTATCAAAAAACAACTGCACAAAAAATGATGCTAAGGACATTTTGATGGAGTTTTTCATATACTACAAAAAAAAAAAAAAAAAAAAAATTAGTTTTAGTGAAAACTTTTATTAGTCACAACATAAATTTTTGTGATTAAGATCACAATTTGTTTTTTTTATTCAAAAAAAAAAAAACAAAACAAATTGTGATCTTAATTGTGTGACTAATAACTTTACTCACGAACTTAATTTCAGTCACAATAATTATAATTAGTTACAATTTTTTAATTTTTAATCATAAATTTTATTATGACTAAAAATAAAAAAATGTGTAGCGATAATTGAATTATTATATTTACACTCTAAAAATTTATATATTTATATTGTAATAAGTTACTAAGATTATATCACAATTGAGAATTTATATATGAAAATTAAGTTGATTTGAGAATAGGATATTTATATATATATATATATATATATATATATGGAAGAGGTTTCAATGGTTACATTTTTATTGTAACCATCATGGTTACATTTTTTTAAGCCATTGGATTATTATTAAATGGTTGTGATTAATTTGGAAATTAAATAAAAATAAATAATAAATAACTTGTAACCTGAAAGTGACCTAATCATTTATTTCCTTATAAAACTTTAATTAAGATTAATTATATTTTAAAATTAAATTAATTATAATTATTAATTAATTTTTTGTAATTTATTACTATATAAGGATCTTTTAGCAATTTATATTTTTATACTTAAATTATTTAAAATTTTATAGCAAAACTTTTTATAATTTAAAATTATACACATATAATTTCATAATTTAAATTTTATTATACTTGTAATCTTAATTTTAAAATTATTACACTTAATTATTTAATTTTTTTTATTTAAATATTTAAAAAGTAAAAAATGAAATAAGTTGAAGGATTTTTTAGAAAAAAATGGCTGCACTTGTTATCGATTGATTAGCTTGAGGCCTCATACTTAATTCATATAATTGTAACAAAATAATTAAATATCATTTAAAAATAATTAATTATTTGAAAATTTATTATAAGAAGAGAATTTTCATTTGTGTCAAAAGAAGTTTAATTTTTGTAAAAAAAATAAATTTTATTATAAATATTATAATTAAATGACTTAATTATTAAAATAATTCAAGTAAGGATTTAAATATAAATATTAATTGCTAAAAGAGGTCTTGTTAAATATTTAATTAATTATTTTAAGAAAATAGTTAATTATAATTAAATAATTCTAAAAAAGGAATGTCTACTATTTAATTAATTATTTTAAGAAAATAGTTAATTATAATTAATTAAATCTAAAAAAGGAAAGTCTACCTATTAGTAACCTGCTATTACAGGTTAAAAAAAAATGTAACCATACGGTTACAATAAAAATGTAACCATTGAATAGTCACCCATATATATATATATATTACTTACCAGAACAAATGTAACTAAGCTTCAGTCTTTGTGATCTGCAAGAGAATTATTAAATTAATATTTAGGACTCAATATCATTGTGAAGTAGTAGTGTATTTATAAATTAAGAATATTAATTTTTCACTTTTACTTTTTTGTTACTAGTTAATAAGAAGAAGGAAAGAATAAAATAAAGCAATTGTGTATACTTAATTTGTTTTTGAACTGTGTACTTTAACAGCTCTTACATTCCACTTCATTTCAACAATAAGATACTTAACTAAGATTTAATACATTAGGTATTAGTAACCTATACAATGCATGTATACATATACAATATGTTAGGGTCTTTATTCATTGATTTAAGTCTACAAATCTCGAATCAAAATTTGAAGACAAGCTCATGTTATTAATTTCTTACATATTTTTTGCTGATGATAATTATATCTTTGAGTGTCATTTGTGCTTGGTGTGGCCAAATAATTATCTCAAACTGGCAGGCATGGATTTCTACAAAGAGAGCATAGTTTACTTTCTGATATTGCAGTAGCTGCTTGTGCCACAACAGTTTATTTTATCTAGTAGAATCAAAATACTTATAATTAATGGCCTTAAAACTAGATTGTTGGTTGTTAATAAAAGGAAAATCTCTAAAAGATATCAACATGTTTATGATTTTGCTTGTAATATATATATGTAAGTGTTCTTATTATTAACTTGTAATGCTCATTGTTGTAACAGATGTTCCGTTTGATTAATAAAATTCTTTTTTAATAAATAATAATAATAATAAGGTAGAATATTAATATTGAAATTAATACATAACTAATTTTCATTCTTCATACAGAATAGAAACACACTTGAAATTAAAAAGACAAGACTATAGTACTTGATCCAAACCTAAAAGTACTTAATACTGAAAACTGACAAGACTGGTCATTTTGACTTGATCCAAAAACAAAACTTATTGTACTAATTAATTTAATGTCATGATCTCACTTTTCACTTTTCCCACTCTACCACAATAGGACAATTTTTAAAATTAGGGTCATTCTCGATTAAGTGAAGAAGCACAGAAAAATTGTCATCATTTTCTATTTTCATAGCTTTGTTGTTGGAACCAAATTTTGGATCAAATGACATTTTGATGGAATGTTTCATGGTTTTGGAATCCACTCCAAGCTCTTCACATATTTTATGAATGAACCAATCATATGGCCCAATAATTGAAATTTCTTGCCATAATTATCTTAACATGGTGATCCACATATCTTCTTGACTTGGATTTCTCATCAATAACCCATCTTCCATCGTACAAAACATAAACACGTGTCTTATCCTTATAATCCATTTCTGCATAAATTTTCAAAATCAAACAAGTGATTTTTCTTAAAAGATTCATATATAACAAAATTAAATTATGATCATTTTTCAACTTATCAAAAAACATTATGCAGGACAAAAATAATATTATATTTATAAAAAAAATAATATTGTAAGTTCTGTTTCGACTCAATAAATACAAAATGTGTTTATATATATATATATATATATATATATATATATATATAAAGATATATGACTTACTGGGGAGAAAGGGGACGGTAACGACGTCGGAGTTACTGAGGAGAAGAATATGGTTGATGACTGACTGTATTTACTTGTGTGGTCACTGTTTGGTTTCTCTAGCTACCTAGGGTTTATGTATATATATATATACTAGGTGAATGTACGTGCCGAGCCACGTATTGCTAGTTTCATTTAAGATTTGGGTCTTTTTAAGATTTTGAATGTATTTTATTTTTAAAGATTACAAATTTTTTGTTTGAAAAAATTAAATATTTATATTTGAAATATTATTTAATAATGTATTAAAAATAATATTAGTGTAATTATAAAATTGTAAATAAATTTATTATTGGAGTAGTAGATTATTCTATTTAGTTCTTTTTTTAACATAGCATTGTAATGTAAGTTTATATCTATAAATATTCTGTAAAGTGATAATATTATATGAACATCTCCATTTATAAAGCTAAAAAGTGGGTGATAATGAAGTGGTATATCCGCAATCGCACACAAGATAGAAGTGGTATTTTACAACTTTACATCTTTATCTAGAGAAAACATTAGATAAGTGAGGTTAACTTTAATATATAAAGATTTTTCTTTTTTAAAAAATAAATAAAAAAATTATTAATATTCTCCCAAAATAGGTTTGTTAGAGAGATATGTGGCTAAGATGATTTTTTTAATTTAAAAAGAGATTATTAATATTTAAAAGATGGTTTAATTTTTTGGGTTTAATTATTGGGTTTATTTATTAACAGGAGATCAAACCTAATCGTTAAATTTAACAGAATATTCTTTTATTTGTAAGTATATTCTGTTAAACCAAGAAATGCCGTTAGATAAGCACTTTTAATATATAAAGATATATATATAATACATATGTGTTTTTTATTTTTTTTTTTAAAAAATAATAAATTAAAAGTAAGGGAAGGCAATAGACATAGGAAATCGATATGTTGGAAAAGAATACTATATGCATTAATTAACGTACATTTATCATAAATTAAGTAGGTACGTAATAGATATCAACAGTCAATATTTATTACTCCATAAATTTCAATAGCTTTTCTTCCCAATATACATATTTTCTCTTAATTCAAAAAAATGAAATGATTTTTTTTTTCTTTAATTGATATATAAAGAATAATTAGCCATATTCTCTTACAAGCTTTCGACAATATTAATTTTGGCCCCTAAAATATATACGGTGTGTTAAGAATCTCCTGAACTATTACATTTACAAAAATTTAGTTATTTCTGTTAAGTTTCGTCCCATTATTTCGTTTAAATGATGATGTGTCTTTGTCAATTAGCAATTTTGCTTCCTAAACTAACTATAAAATCATACTCTCTCAAAATAAAAATGAGAAAGATTAAGTATTTTTTTTAGTAAATCTTAAAAAATTAATTTAGATCTTAAAAAAAATCATATTGAATAATTAAAAAATTTAAAAATAAATTAAAATTTTAAAACTAATTACCCAATATAAAAAATTTATGTAGATGTTAAAAATTTAATTTGTAAATATATATTAAAAATTAAATTTTATAGGAACATACTTGAATATATTTTGTTTTTATCAAAAAATGTAGATTTGTTTAAATAAATATAATACATTTTTTTTTCTCAAAAAAATATAATATTTTTTTAGTTTAATTATTATTTTTTTCAAAATAATTTTATATTTTTATTAAATTTTTAATTATTTTTCTTTATTTGTTAAGGTATGAGTTTATAAATATAAATAAGTTTGGTTTTTTCTTCAAAAAATCTTAGTTCATTTAAATTATTTATTAGATTTTCAATAGTTTTGGTTTGATTTTTTAAGATACGTGTTGATAAATTAAATAAAGTTTGAAAATATTTTTTAAGTAAAACTAATATTTTTATTATCTAATATTTCAACAATTTTTATTATTTTCTTTTGAATTAATAGAATATTATAATTGCTTTAAAAAAGATAAAATATTATAATTTTTAAAATTATTTTTTTAATAAAAGGGAGCAAAATTTTGTATTGGTCAAAGTTCAGGGAGTAAAAATATTAATTTTTAATGGTAAAAGAAACAGAACCTAACAGAATAATTATGTAACACTGTTATATTTTAGGGAGAACTTTCAACATGTCGTATATTTTAAGGGGCAAAATCAGGTAGTGCCACAAAAATGCTAATTATTCTATATACATATTAAGGAAAATAGATATAAGTATAAACAAGGTCGGCCATAGGTTAAAGTGAGTTAGGCCAGTGTGCTTAGGGTCCAAATGAATTTTAATAAGTTTTTTTAAAAAAAAACCATTATTCGTCCAAGAATTTTATTTTTTTCTAAGGCCCAAACTCAATACTGGCCTTGAGTATAGTATAGGAATTTTATACTTATAAAGTGGAATGCCATTTTTAATATTTTATTATTAATATTAGTTAACAAGCTCCTTCACATTAAATAACTTGTATTATTATTATTAAATTTTATATTGATCTTTGCATTATTAGTATTATTTTATATTTTTTTAATAAATTATTAAGTGAGTATTAATATTAAATGATATATTAAATTTTACAAGATTTACAATTATGCATTGGAGCACAATAATAAAAGTTAATATAAAAATATTAAAACTAATTTTTGTGTCAAATATAGCTCAACTTTTACATCTCCTAGTAGATAAAGAGGGTTCATCTAATAGGTTACTTTTTTACAAATTTGGAAGAAGAGAATACAATATAATTTATTATGTGGTACCAATTAGAAGATGAAGATAAGATATGTGTTGTTGGATTAATTCCCCATATAAGTCAACTGTAACAGTTATTAAAGTTAAAAAAAAAACAGTTAGTTAAAATCCTAACTAACCTATCCGCATACAATCCCACATCAAGACAGTGTTAGTTATTTCTAACTAACCTTTTCTTAGCTACCACATATATAAATAGAAGAGCAGAAAATCAGAGAGACTTACAGACTTCTTCCCAGAAATCCAATCCAGAGAAAGCATGAAAATTCCAGACCTAGACAAAGAGAGTTTCTCTCGTGTGTAAACAGAAAGAGAAAGAGTAGAATTAGAGAAGAAGAGAGAAGAAGAGGATCGATTAGATCCTGAGAGGAAGAACAATAAGATAAATTGAGAGTTTTTGAGAGATTTGTACATACCTGATTTGAAGAATGAGCTACGATACATGTGTCTTGGAGCTCAGAAACTTGATGTAATCATCGATCTTGATAGTGGATTGTGGCTGATCTTTCTCTGAGGCAGCTCACCAAGGACGTAGCCCCAATTTCAGGGGGTGAACCTTGTAAAAATCTATGTGTTTGCAATCTCTCTCTCACCCTAATCTCTTTACTTTCTTATTGTTTGTTGCTGCACATGTGTTTCTGAAACCAGTTCATGATCAGAACTGGTTTCCCTCTTTAATTCTTTTCTTCTTCACTCTTGTATTGATTTTGCCCTTATTTTCTGCTTGTCCTTCGAAGCTCTGTTCAGACAAAAAGAAAAGATTAGTAAAGTTAATTATAAGAGAAACAAAGTTAAAGAATACGTATGTCATTTGTGTGTGAACCAAATTCAGATAAAAAAGGTCAAAATTGACCTTGTGTAATAACTTGTGTGTGTGTGAGTTGTGTAGGTTAAATCTGTAAATTTCCTACATGTGTGAATAATATGACGCTAAAATGAACTTTTTTTTAAAAATGTTTCTTGATTTATAATTTCGTTTATTTGGGTTTGAGATGATTCCATCCTTATAAGAAAGAGAAATGTTAAATTTAACACATTTTCAGTATCATATTGCTATTAGTATAATTAAAGATCGAGTTTCATAAAACTTAAGAAAATAATTTTTAAATAATATCCCGTATACATATGTCTAATAACAATACTGATCATAAATGTCTGAATATAACAATAATACTTAAATGGATTTTCCTCAAAATGTAACAATTAATTTAAAAATAATATTCTTTAAATTAAGAGAACTTTTTTTAATGGATATTGATGAAGAAAAGCTATACTGATTACTGAGTATTGACTATTGATCTACCTTCGATTACTACGTACGTATAATAAATGGTCTTTAATAGTATATTCTTTTCCAATATCAATTTCTATGGTCTATTGGGTTTCCTTTTTTTTTTTTATTTTACAAAAAAAATTACTTATATATATATATATGTATACATTTACACAAACCCTAGCTATAGAGAAACCAAAAAAGTCACACAATATATCAATCATCGAACATTCTTCTCCGACGTTCCTCTCTTCTCCATTGTAAGTATAGTTATATATGTATATAAACATGTTTATTATTTATAATTCATAAGATTATTCATTCGATCCTCATGAGTCACGTATGTATATAAATAATATTTACATTATTTGTATAATTTTTTGTGTTGTAAAGGCCGGGTGTCTCTGTTTGTTTTTTAATAAGTGGAAAAACCATACTATAATTTATTTTTAATATAAGTTAAAAAACCCTACTTTAATTTTGTTATATATTTATATATATGTTGTAACAAATATCATTTATAAATATTGAATAATAATAATAATGCAGATGAAGATACCTATTCGTATTTTGTACAATGGATCATGGGCTGAGAATGAAAGTTATTTGCATTACAAGATTAAGATAATCTTGTTTGATGAAGATGAGTACATTCCATACGATTGGTTTGTTAATCTAATATGTAATGAGCTTGGATTGGATTCCCAAAGGAAAAGTAGAATGCGAATCTCGTACGATTCAAAAATTGATTCAGACTACAATAAACACAGATATATCGAGATTGAAAATGATGACACTTTAGATGTGTTTCTCTATTTAATCCAAAATAATTCTGATTTTAAAGGGTCTCCTATTGTGGTACATTGAAGTGACACCGAATTATATATTGATTTTGGATCCTGAGTTTGGTGGGCCGGGCCTGGTGGTAGAATAGGGTGTGAATTTGTTGTTTTTGGATCAATTAAGACAATGATCATTTGTCCTTTCAGTTTAATTTCAAGTGTGTTTTTGATTAGTAAGTAAGTTTGTTTTATTGGATATGATCATGTCATCAGTCTCTTGTCAGCAGTTTTTAAGTGTATGTTTCTTCTTTATGGAGTAAGAAATTAAATTAGTCATATTATAATTTTTATGTTATGTGTTGAATAATATTACCTTCACACACACATATATATATATACATATATATTATGAGCTCAACATTCTTTTTTTTGTTTAATAAGTGATAAAATATCACCATGGAATGAAAATGATAACTAAAATTAATAATAGAAATAAAAGGATATGATATCAAGATTCATGATCATTAATTATATATTTTAAGTGCTGCAAATTTATTATTATTCCTTAGAAGTATAGGCACTTTTTGGTATCATATTTGTGCTTGTCAAGTTGATTATATTAGAAAAAATGTATTTTAAAAATTAAAGTTAAGAGTACAATTTCATATTATTTTAAGAAACATAAAGTGCAATTAATTATTTAATAAATAGGAGTCCAATCAAGAACACATGGCCTTAAATAGTGTAACCTACAAAAACAATTGTAATTTCCACTCATATAAATGCATAACTTTCATGACTTTTTTTTTATTATTATTATTATTTATTTATTTATTTATTTAGTCTAACTTGAGAATTGTATTATTGATTTTTTTACTTACAATAATTTTTTTTCCTATTTATTTTTAATTTGACTAATTATAATTTTTGCTCGGGACATGCACTAAATTATAATTTTTCTTCAGCTATTAAAATTATTGAATTTAAAGATTTTTATCTAATTTTATTTAATTTTGCCAATGTGACAATTATACTTATACTAAATTGTGCCTCTAAACTTTAATATCTCTTAAATTATTTTTCTTAATTTTTAATATGTATCAAATTGTACTCTTAAGAATTTCATTCACATTAAACTTTTTTTGGTAGAAATAGATAAAAATCTTTAAATCTAACAATCTCTATATTTTGAAGGGAATAATTTAGTATATGTAAGTTTTATGAGAAAATTATTTTTAAATAAGATAAATTTCTTTTAGAGTAATTTGCGTTATGAATATATAAATTTAACTTTTGGTTGTAAATAAATATATAAGTTTTATTTTTGGCCATAATAATTTAAGTTATATTTTTAGAATGAGTTATTTGCGGCATAACCTCCTAAAGCGGTGAGGTTTTTACAACTAACCCCCAATTCTAAAATTTTGGTGGTAAAACCTCCTAAACTCAAGTTCTGTTAGCAGTTAGCCCTTTCCATCTATTTTTAAGTGTTAACTGCCAGGTTGGAATGCCTACATGTACACAGTGTACACGTGGCACAATTTTATTGATCCACGTAATTATTATTTAAAATTAAAATAAAAAAAAATAATTATTTAAAATTAAAATAAAAAATTAATTATTTTAAAAATTAAAAAAAATTCTTTTTCTTTAAAAATTAAAAAAACAATTTTAAAAAAAAAATTTAAATAAAACCTAAATACCCTAATTCCTCTTTCTCTTTCACCCTCTTTCTTCTTCTTCTTCCTCTATCTTCATTTGCAGACAAGACCACCACCACCACCCATGGCAACCGAGAAAGACAACAAGGCCTCGGTGAAGGTCTTTGTTGAGAAATTTGGGTACAACAAGTTCAGGACTTCTGGTCAACCCTGTTCAAAACTGGGCCTCACATATCTCGTCGAATGTGGAGATTTCGAAGGTTAAAGTTGAAGAAGCTGAGTGTTTGTACCGGAAATTCATACCACACTTCTTTAACCCTTTCGGGTTTTTTTTTCATGTATGGAGTTCATGAACGAATAGGACTAACCAGGAGGCAGCAATTTCATGGAGAAAAGCTTCTTCTTGGCGAACCTTCAGTTCCAATCAAAGAGTTGGAAGAAAATGCCAACACAGCCTCCACCTCTGGGTGGCGTCGAAGGAAGCAAGGTTGGTATCGCCACCGGAGAAAGGGCAGTTGGCCTGGCGTGTGGTGGCGAAGGTTGCGTCAATGTTGGCGAATCGACTGATGAGAGTGGCCAGGTCAGAGCTTGGACTAAAGAGGTCTCGGTTGGCGTCGCTTTGGTTGGCGGTTGTTGAGTCTCTTCTTCCCAATGGTACCGGCCATAAAGGTCCCCCCAACTGAGCATGAAGAAGGAGAAGAAGGAGTAGGAGGAGGGGGCGGCAGTAGGGCAACGAGAGAGAGAGAGAACAAGACAATGAGGGATTAGGGTTTTTTTTTTAAAAAAAATTATTTTTTTAAAATTGTTTTTTTTTTAATTTTTAAAGAAAAAGAAATTTTTTTATTTTCTATTTTTAAAATAATTAATTTTTTTATTTTTTTAAATATTTATTTACGTGGACTAATAAAATTGTGCCACATGTACACTGTGTACACGTGGACATTCCAACCTGGCACTTAATAGCCAAAAATGGATAGAAAGGGCTAATGCTAACGGACTAGTGGTTTAGGTAATTTTACCACCAAAATTTTAAAGTAGGGGTTAGTTGCAAAAACCTGTCTACTTTAGGAGGTTTTGACGTAAATTACCCTTTTAGAATTCTGTAGGTATCTGACAATTAAATGTTAAGTCATATTCCCATGTCATTTTTTTTATTAGTATATTTAAATTATTTTTTTTTTTTAAAAAAGTAAAAATTTAATGTCTTGGACCAATTAGAGATTGTGGTTTCAATTTAATTCATACTTAACAATTAGGTAAGTTTTAAAATTATAATTTATTATTACCGTTTTTTTATAAGTGAGAGTTAATTTGTTTTAAGAGAGAAATAAACTCAACTCAGATAGCCAATATCACGATTGGTTTGGATCTTCTTCTTCGTTAAAACACTCAACTCTGATCTCCTTCCATACCAACTACTCTCAGTCTCATTCACTCACTCACATGGTCTCGTAATTTCTCACCTTTCTCTTGCAACAATTCCACACGATATTCTCTTCTTCTTCACCCATTACACAGTCATCAAAAGTGAAACCTTTTCATAAAGCTTGGACCTTGGCGCTTCAAATTTTTCAGTGAAACTAAGTCTATGCCGATGAAGACAATTCCAACACGATTCAACTTCGATTTCAGACGAACCCATTTCACCATTTTGGATGTTAACTACTCGTAGTTGAAAAGGTTCGAATCTTTTTCATTGCTATACGAACAACTCTCAACATTGTGAAAAAGCTCGACTATGAAATCTGGGCTTGGTTTGTTCGTTAAGGTTAGTTCTATTACGAACAATTTTCCGTATTTGGTCTCTTATTCGCAGAGATTAGTGTCTGAAAAACGTGTATTTTGCTCGACCACCAACTGTTCGACGAATTGTCAAGCTGAAACAGAGAATGTTAAAAATGAAGGTGAGGACCATTCAAAGGGTTCTGGTGAGGTTTTGAGGAGTTGGGGTTGTAATGAAGATGATGTATCTAAGATATTTATTAGAAGACCTTCTTTAAAGAATGCTGATCTTGTTCAACTTCAGTCAAAGCTTAGTCTTTTGAGTGGTTTGGGAATTACTGCTTCTGAACTTGTTAAGATCATTAACTGTCGTCCTAGATTTCTTAGTTGTCGTATTAATCGTTGTTTCGATGAGCGTCTTCGGTATCTTATGTCGTTGTTTGAATCGAATGAAGTACTTATCAAAGCCATTGTTAGGAACCCTTCTTTGCTTACTTATGATTTTCAGAACAAAATCAAACCAACTATAGAATTGTATGAAGAAATGGGATTAAGCAAGAAGGATTTGACTGCAATGCTTCTACTCCGGCCGACCTTGATCCCGAGAACTTCATTTAACGATGAGAAGATGGAATACATACACAAAACTGGAATTTCCCACAAGTCTAAGATGTACAAGTACATTGTCACACTCATTGGTGTTTCTCGCCTCGAAACCATTCGTAGTAAGATTGCAAATCTTGAGAAATTCGGGTTTAGTGAAGAAGAGGTTTTTCGGCTTTTGGGAAGGTCACCTCTTTTGTTGACATTATCAGTTGATAAAGTTCAAAGAAACATGACTTTTATATTAGGAACAATGAAGTTTCCGGCTTCAAGTGTCCTTGATCACCCAAACTTGTTGTATTGTAACCTCGAAGCTGTTTTGAAACCTCGGTTTCTTCTCGCAGAGAAGATGAAAGACATGGCTTTGGAATTGCATATCAAAGGGTGTGACATGTTGAGAGCATTAAGGATGACAGAGAAGAGATTTCTCAAGGCATTTGTGAATTGTCAGCCTAAGGAAGTTGCCGATGAATTGATCGAGTTTTACATAAACGCGAAAGAGATTAAGCGTTTGGCAGTGACCTCGAAGAAAAACTGCAACTTGGGATTTCCTTTCTGAATGTGTTTTTGTTTGGATCAGGTATTCTTTCTGTATTTTGAATTTGTTGAAACACACAGAACAAGCTTATGTAGCAGAGTTATAATTAATCAAAATACTTCTTTTTTATTCATTCTTTGAACATGATACAAAGTAGGAAATTCTTAACAATAGGTTGTGTTACTTGAAGCATGATTCAAATGTTTAGAACTGTAAAGACTATAATTATTATGACCAGTTATAATGCATACTAGGATCCTAGAGATTAGAGAGCATAATCCTCTGTTTTTATTTTTGTTTACTATTTGATTTGTGACTTGTTGAATTGGAAACAGTACAATACAAACCATTGAAACACATATGGTGTTCTGTTTTCTTTAGAAATTAGCAAGATTTCATTTTAAAATTAGTCTTTTCAATATGCTGAAAACCACTTGTAAGACTACTCGTGCTAGTATTGAAACACAACACACTCAAATGAAGAGCATAGCTTATCAATATGACAATATGTGTTTTAATTATTGAATTATTTTGAATCCATTTGCAAATCAAAACAGAAATTGACATTCACATATAGCAATTAGAAAGCAAAGATCAAACTTTATAAAAGCATGTAACTTGAAAGAGTCATTTGCCCTTTAAAGAAGTACAAAACCAAAACCCAAATGAAAACATTAAGCAAAACCCATAATACCACAATTCTCTAAGGAAACAAAATATGGAAAAATAGCACAAAAAAGATAGGTAAAACAAGCAAAATTTTGTAGTCTTTCAACCTTCTGCTAGATTCTCGGTCTCACACTCCACCCAAATCTGAAGCCAATAAAAAACCAATTTTACTTGCACATACTCTTATAGCATAACAAATAACATAGAGAAAATAACATAGAGAAAAGCTTTCTTACCAAATAAGTATTGCAGATACACGCTTAGTTTCTGATTATCATCTCTCTCAATCTTGTTCTAGAGATGTAAACCAACCACGCCAACCGCGTTCTTGGGATCACTATCTCCCCAAGAGAGACTCCAATAGCAAACCCACTAACAAGTCCTGCCAAAATGAATTTCCAGTCGAGTTCGATTGCAGATTCAGAAGCAATATCTTTATTAAAAGCAGATGGTGGGAGCAGTGCTTCGCATTTCTTTGACAATGGTTCTCCACAGAGTCCTTGATTACCCTCAAATGAGTTGTTCTCAAACGTATGGAATTGGTTTTCTTGTGGTATAATAGCTGTGAGATTGTTGTAAGAGACATCAAACATTTGGAGGAATTTCAGTTCTACTAGTCGACGAGGAATTTTTCCCGACAGCTGGTTTTGAGAAAGGTCTAACGATTCCAACTCTGTTAGTGTCCCTAGTGATGGTGGAATGTGACCGCTGAGCGCATTGTTTGAGAGGTTGAGTGAGTAAAGAGCCTTGAGGCTTCCAATAATTTTAGGAATTTGACCACTAAAGTTGTTGCTCGATAGGTCAATGACGGCTAGGTTTATTGGAATCTTCCCATAATGTGTTGCCACACTTTTCATCACAATTGTGGTTGAATAATCATAGCCAGTGACTGCTTGACCAATAGCATTTGAGTTAAAGGTGATATTTTCCCATGCTTTCATATATGTCAAATTGCTCATCTTGAAAGCTTTCATAGAATTCCAAGAGAGCATATATTCATAAGGCAATGGCCCTATGAAATAATTGTGAGACATATCAATAATTTGCAGCATTTGAAACTTACTCGTAGTATTTTGAGGTTTTCCTATAACTCCATGAAATTTGTTTTCTCTCATCAAAATAACTTTTAACCGTGGAAAACTCCCTAACCAACTGGGGACACATCACTGAGTTGATTGAAAGAGAAATCAAGATACTCAAGATTCATACAAGTTGTGAGTGGTCGTTGAAGTTTTCCTTGAAAATGATTGTTACTGAAATCTGCCATTCTCAACTCACTTTCATGCTGACATTGAAGAGGAACGGTGCCATGAAAAGAGTTGTTTCTCAAATTCAAAACTAACAGAGAATCACTAATCCCATTGCCCGAACAAAGTGGAAAATCTCCGCTCAAGTTATTATTTGACAAATCAAGAACTAAAATTGAACTCAAATTGCATATCACCGAGGGAATTTCACCACTGAGAATATTATTGGAGACATCATAATGTATGACAGATGATGGCGGGATCGGTAGTTGTCCTTGGAACAAGTTATCTTGCAATTCTAACAAATGCAGACTAGACCAAGGTAGAATGGTTGTATGGTTATGAAACCCTGTTATCAAGTTGTTGGATAAATATATCCCTTCCAAGCTATGAATGCTTGAGTTCATTAGATTTTGGGGAATTTGACCAAATAGACTATTATATGCAAGGTCCAATAAGTGAAGATTAGTTTGATGAGCAATAAATTCAGGAAACTTACTTAAGTTGCACGAAGCCAGCGATAGATATTTTAAATTTGAAAGTGTTGTGTTAGGAGATCCTTTTTTTGTTTCTTCAACGTGTAACGAAATTTTATTGTGACTTAGATCGATGATCATGATATTTCTTAGTTTAAGAAAAGAATCGAAGTGCAACTTACCAGTTAAATCGTTACCCTGAAGTGAGAGTGTTTCGAGACGATTGAGTTGAAACAATGATGGTGGAAACGAACCACTCAAATGGTTGAAATCAAAGTTCATGTATGTTAATTTAGTAAGATTTCCAAACCAAGAAGGAATTGGCCCGGAAATATGATTACTTGGTAGTCTTATAAAAAAAAGTTGTGTGAGATTTTGAATAGAAGATGGGATGGTACCAATGAGATCATTTTCTTTGAGATTTAGAGCATTAAGTTTGGTTAATTTACCAAGTGAAGATGGAATAGGCCCATACAACCCACAATTCCCTAGACCAAGAACTCTCAAAGAAGTCAAATTTGCCAAGACATCACCTAGTTCATATCCTATATCCACATAATTTATAAAAAGAGTATCTAAGGAAGTTAAGTTTTTGACTAGGCTTCTAAGATTGGGATTTTTAAGTTTTAAAAGCTTCACAAGTAATGGATCATTACCACCAACATTATATGACAAGTCAAGAAAAGACAACTTAGACAAAAGCGAAAATTCTAATGGAATCTGACCTTGAAAGAAAGAAGATCGCAAGTTGAGAATTTTCAACTCCGAAAATATGCCTATAGCATTAGGAATAGGAGAGAAAGTGAAGTTATTATAATGAAGATCGAGCTCCTGAAGATGAACAAGTTGAAAGAGAGTGTTATTGGAGTGGATTGAACCGTAGAGACAAGAACTACTGAGGTTAAGGCTAATGACACGACCGGTCAACATGTCACATTCAACACCCTCCCACGAGCAACAATTAGTACCATTCGATCCCCAAGATAATGTCTTTGGATGGAGAATAAGATCAGAATAAGGTGATCTAACCTTATCACAATCTATTTTAAAACTTTGGTTGAAATGAATCAAAGCATTCCTCTCTTCATCATAGCAAGAAGGTTGCTGAGCATGAGAGAGTAGTACAATAAGTGTTAAAAACATCAAAACTAATAATGAAAGAAAATCCATGTATGTATGATTGTATGGTCTTATGTTTTTTTTTTTTTGTAACTAAATTATATTTGTAATTTGGTAGAGACCAATATTTCCCTTTATATATTATGCTATATATCTTCCTTTCTTTCAAGTCAATGTGTTCATATATGAGATGACAAGAAAAACTCACTAGCTCTTTAAAGTCAAAATATGATTTTATTAGTGTCCAATTACAGCAACAACTAACCACTACCACTATGATAATGGATGAATGGATGGGATTAGACCTAATTAAGATGGATGTCAAAGAGATGTGGGATTGGGGGAATAATATTGACCGGTTCATATGTAACTTTACATTTTCTTAGTTTTTTAACCTTTCAATTTCATAGTTAGTTTCTTTTTAACTTAAGCGACACGTTTACTATATTTATACGGTATCTAGAATCATAATATTTAATAAAAAATAAATAAGTTTAAAATATAAAATAATCGAAGATAATATTTTATTATGTTATTTATTAAATTATCTAAAAATAAATCATAATTATGTTATTTTATTTACATAACTAGAAAATGTAATTGAAATGCTAAAATTTAACTAAATTACCATTGTTAAAGGGTAATCTTTTATCTTTTTAAAATTCAAAAATTTTTTATATATAAATACTAGACAACACGGACAACCATATATAAATATTAGTAAAGAAACATATAATATACAATAAATCGGAGCATTGCTATTAGGCACCCGTGGTGTCTACCATCTTCTCGACATGTCACGTTATGATTGGCTAGCGATACTCCTTAAAAGCTAGTATATTAAATTATATGAGATCCGATACTTAGTTGGACCAATAGTGATATTGACACATAGGAGGGTGCTAGGCACCACTGGTGCCCTTTAGCATTTCTATTAGGCACCAGTGGTGCCTAACACCTTCTCGACATGTCGCGTTGCGATTGACTAGCGATACTCCCTAAAAACTATTATATTAAATTATATGGGACCCGATACTTAATTGGACTAATATCGATTATTGACACATAAGAGGGTGCTAGGCACCACTAGTGCCCTTTAGCATTTCGCTCTAATAATAATAATATAAATTTTTTAGAGTAATTAATATTAATATATTATATAAAATTATGCGGTATAAATAATTTAAATTATTGACTAAATATTTATTATTACAGTAATTATAAACGTCCTTAATTAATTAAATATCGAACTCATATTCTATCAAATTTAAATATGAAAAAAAGTTTCGTTTCAATTTTTTCCTTAAGCCTCTCTCAGGCTTGAGACAATCATCTTTACTATCAAAAATTAAATTTAACTAAATTTAAATATTTAAATCACAAATTATTTTTTTAAAAAAATAATAACAAAATACGTTAAAATAAAAAATTAAATAAATAATTTGACAATAAAGACATAATTATAATATTTAATATCCAAATTTTGTGTGGTGGTGCTGCTCCGATACATATAGCCACACACACATATATTATATACATTTGGGCTGCAGCAGATGGACACTTGCCGGCGGCCCTCTTGACTGCGTGGTCCATTGCCATTATCACAGGTATCACTAAAATCAGTTGTATATATTTGCTTAAAGTGTGTTTTTTATTTGAATAAACGAAAAAAGAAAAAAATATTCATTTAATTAGATGGTGTTTCTATGTTATTAATGATAAGTTTGAACTTTTTGATTGAATTGGTTTAGTTATGTTCTGGGTTTTGTTTTTGCATATGAACTGTTTGATAAAATTCCTCAATCAACTGTATTTACTTTAAAAATGTTGAGTTTTGTGTGGTTTTTTTTAGCTTAGTTCAATAAGTGTGAAAGAACTAATTTCAATTTGGTATAATACTTCATTTGTTCACACAAAACACAATTAGATTGATTTGTTAATAACACCATATAATCTGTTTATGTATATAAATTTTGAAGGGGATGATAGAAGCTCTGTTTGTAACAGCTATAAGTTTGTATGGATTTATCATATGGAGAAGTTTATTTGTTGAACTTAAGTTTTTATATCTAAGTTTTGAGTGAAAAGTTATAACAACTCAATTCATTTTCTACTCAACTAAACTATGAAGATGTTATATTGTTATTTGAATACCATACATCACTGTAGTGCATATATATATGTCCTTGTAAAATATTTGGAATAGTAATACAATGAAAGCTTACTCTGTTTAAATTTTGAACCACTGCAGCAGAGAGTGTCTGTAAGATAATCTGTGTCTAGTCCATGGCTTCCACAACAGCTAGTGCTTTTCAAGCTTTATACTCTTTGTCACTTGGGAGATCAATAACATCATCAAGAAGGAGAGCAAGTGGGCGTGTTGGTTTTCGGGTATGCGCAGTGTCACAAGGCCCCAACAAACGGGGGAGAGCGCCGCCTGGAGTTGACACTAGAATCCATTGGGACAACCAAGAGGAAGGTTGGGTTGGTGGCGCCACCGGTACTTCTTGGGAATCAACGAGTTCAGAAGATCAGCAGAGGAATCTCTTAGGGGAGAAGTTTTCTGATTTAATCAATGACTCTACTGATTCCCATTACCAGTGAGTTCTCATACATATAAACATATCTATTCACTATTTTGTTTAGAGAATAAAAAGGAAACGTAATCAGAGCTATACAAATTAAGAGAATATTCATTGTTAACATTGGCTTGCACATAGTACTTGTGTGAAATCTTATAAGTCTTTGGTATTGTATTAAATTAGTAAATTATTATATTTGAAATATAAGTTGTATTGTATTAATTATTACGACACTTAATTTTAATACAACCTATAGCATGGAATACATAAGAAAAGGGATATAAGCCCGTATTGTGATATTTATAAACTTAGATTGTAATATAGTAAAGTCAGAGTTGGGGTCGCGGTTGGGGTCTGTGGTTGAGGTTCGGTGCCTGACATGGGCATGGGTCGGGGCCAGAGTCCAGGGCTCGGGGGTCGTACTTACCATGACCAACTGAAATTTAAATTATTAATTATATTTATTCGTTAAAAATAAAGTTCAAACAGTTGCACTGTTTTTGTTTTTGTTTTATACATGTGTAAAAATAAGTGTTTAAATTCTTATTTTTAGTACTATAAACTATACGTAGTGATGACGGTTGGGTTAGCTGTTATGCAGATTCTTAGGAGTATCATCAGAAGCAGACTTAGAAGAGATCAAAGGAGCTTACAGAAGGTTATCAAAAGAATACCATCCAGACACAACCGCTCTTCCTCTAAAAGCCGCATCAGAAAAGTTCTTGAGGCTGAGAGAAGTGTATGATGTACTGAGCAACGATGAGACTCGCCGGTTCTATGACTGGACGCTTGCTCAAGAGGCAGCAAGCCGACAAGCCGAGAAGTTGAGAATGAAGTTGGAAGATCCTTACGAACAAGATTTGAGCAACTACGAACCTGTCCCCGACGTAGTTGATCGTCTTGGTGGAAAGAACATGGCTCTTAGTGATCAGGCAATGACTGCTCTAACCATTGATATTTTCATTCTCTTTGTTTCCATTGCTTGTATTATTATTTATTTCATTTTCTTTAAAGAATCCTATGAATAACTTACTTGTTACAACTTCACTTACTCTTATTTATTACAATTGATACATGAATAGTAATAATTAATATGTATATGAATATGAATATGAGTCGCGAACTCCATTTTTATGAGCATTGCTATAAGATGTTATGATGCCCAACACCCTTAGAGAGCGTGTCATATTATTATTGCAATTAAGTAGTAGCGAGTTTCGTATAATTCAAATATTAATATGTGAGACCCGATATTTCGTTTAGGGTGCTGGCATGTTCGTGTGAAATTGGGACCACTACTACAAATATCAGAATTCGCGACGGTCTTAAAAACGATTTTTTTCGGACACCGTCGCTAAAAAAATTAAGTAACTATTTAAAACCGTCGAGAAAAATTTAGTATTCCCGACGGTTTAAAATCGTCCCCTATAATTGGACAATATAATTAATAAAGTTTTGACAAAAAAATAGTAACAATTTTTAAGGTTAATTAGAATTTTTACCCTCTAAATTTCGGCATGTACTAAATTTTGCCTTGGTTAAAAATTATCCTTGAGTTATTGAAATTGTTAGATTTAAGGAATTTAATTTAATTTTATTTAATTTTACTAATGTGACAATTGTTTATGTACAAAATTTTGTCTTCGAACTTAGATATCTACTAAATTTATCCTTCGAAATTTGATACGTACTGAATCGTGTCTTTTAAACTTTGATCTACATCACACTTCCATTAGTAAAATTAAAAAAAAAAAAAATAAATTTAATAATTTCAATAGTTACATTTTTTTTTGGGTAAATACCATTTTGGACCCTGTGTTTTGCAAAAGTTACAGATTGGACCCTGTGTTTTGTTAAATGACAAAATAGACCCTATATTTTCTAAAATGGTAAAAATAGGACCCTGAACTTAATTTTAGACAACTTTTTTTTTAATACAACCAACTTGAAGATAATTCCTAATACGAACAGATACAAAAAATGTAAACAGTTTTGTCATGTGACTTTTAGATCGAATTATAATTAAACTTTAAAAATCAATTCGAAATGGTCCTATTTTTACTATTTTAGAAAATACGGGTCCATTTTGTCATTTAACAAAACACGAGTCCGATTTAACTTTTAAAAACACAGGTCAAAAAAAATGGTATTTACCCTTTTTTTTTTTAATGGTTTTAAAAATTTAAAGAACATAGTATAGAACAAAAAAAAAAAATTTAATAGGACAAAATTACAAATTAGCCCATTTTCTAATTCAAAAAACAGAGAAAAAACCCTATTTTCGTCTCTTTTCCCTCTCTATCGGTCTCTTGGATTTCTCATCATCCCAATAATCAATCAGTCAACTTTCGTCGTCGTTTGGGTATTTGGAGCCATGGCTGCCTGCGCTAGCGTCGTCAAGCTCAACGCCTCATCTTCCAACTGCATCACTAAACACTCATCCGCTCAGTCACATGGATCATCCCACGCGCCGAGTCACCATCCCGATCCTCGCCGGGGCTTACACTGATGAATTCGTTAAAAGTTAAAACCTCTGTAAGTTTCTTTGATGAATTAGAAATGGTTCATGTAATACCGACTTTTGTAATTCCAACGAACCTGTCGATATAATGCTTGATTAGATTTTGATGATTTTTTTTCTTATTTCTTTCCGACTTCCCAGTGTATGTACAGTTCGTTCCTAAGTTCCGATTGTAATGTTTCGAAATCTCTGCTAGGGTTTCTGTTTTTCTTTTTCTTCTACGATTATATACTTACTGTAATTTATTTATAGTCTCTGATAAGTTAGTGTTAAAGCAGTTAGATTAAATCAACCTGTGTTATGCTCTTTAAACTCTCGGAGTTGAGATTAGACTAAATCGAGTGGACAAATATAGTATATTGGAAAATCTTAAACTGTGATATGCTTTCAAATGTTTCTTGATTATAACTATGTTTTTTGCACGGAATTTCCGTGACAGGTGGCTTAGAAAACAAGGTAGAAAACTTGCTCATATGGACAGGGACGAAAACAGCAACAGATTAACTGTCTCACAGAATGATTGGTCCGAATCCGACCATGCTCGGAGACCTTCAGTAGCATTTGATTGTGTTGTTGCTTCAACCTTGGTGAGTGCAGGCATCCAGGAGGGTTCTTCTGCATCACATCCCAGTGTTTGCTCTATCAGTGCGACAAGAACTCAGCAAGCGCAAAAGCCGATGGGATCAGGTATCATGGGAGTATCCAGTAGTGACAAATCCAGCTTCTAGTTCTCTTCAACGTAAGGAACTGAATGTGGAGTCTAGCTCATTACCCCAGACGAGCACGAGCACAGAGGACAAAGTTGTATCTGGCTGTACAAATGATCAATATCAGCTTGATAAAGTTGATCTAGCTCATGATGTAAAACAGAATACTGCGGATGATGATGATGATGTTCCACCAGGGTTCTCATCTCCCCTTATGTCTACTATGGGAATGGGATTATCACTTGGTCCCTCAATAGTTTTTGGGCATCCACAGGAGAAATTTCTCTCTGGCTTACCTGTTTCATATGGAGTTCCTCTGTCCATCATACAACAATTTGGTGCACCTGAAACTGTGGGAAGTTGGGTTGTTGCTCCCGGAATGCCTTTCCTTCCCTTTCCACCATTGCCTTCACTTCCTCGTTGTAAGAAAGACTCTTCACCATCTGAGAACAGACACTGTCTGACGATTAATCAACCTGCAGAAGACTTGAGTTCATCATATCTATCACTTTCAGGTGGACCAAATCACTTTCTAGCTCATGATGTAAAACAGAATACCGCCACCGATGACGATGATGATGTTCCACCAGGGTTCTCATTTCCCCTTATGCCTACTATGGGAATGGGATTATCACTTGTTCCCCCAATGGTTTGTCATTTTCATTGTCCTCCTGACACTGCTGTTGGGCATCCACTGGAGGAATTTCTCTCTCACTTACCTGTTTCATATGGAGTTCCTCTGTCCATCATTCAGCAATTTGGTCCACCCGAAACTGTGAGAAGCTGGGTTGTTGCTCCCGGAATGCCTTTTCTTCCCTTTCCACCACTGCCCCCCACTTCCTTGTGGTAAGAAAGACTCTTCTTCACCATCTGAGAACGGGCACTGTCTGTTGAGCTGGTAGCCTGTTATCAAGCTGTTGGATAGATCTATCACTTTCAAGCTTTGAAGACTTGAGTTCATGAGATCTTTAGGGATTTTTCAATGTATATCGTTGCGGGGTTTCCATGATTCATTTTTGTAAGTTTCAAACTCAAAAGTGGTTGATCATTACCAACAAAGTCACCTGACAACTCAAGGCCAGACATCTTAGACAAAAGTGAAATTTCAGATGGAATCTAACCTTGGAAGAAAGAAGAACTCAAGCGAAGAAATTTCAACTCCCAAAATATTCCCATGGCAGTGGGATTTGGAGAGAAACTGAAGTTATTGTAATTAAGATTAAGCGTCTGGAGATGAACAAGGTGAAAGAGAGTGTTGTTGGAGTGGATAGAGCCCTAGAGACAAGAACGCTCTAGGTTAAGGCCAATGACATGACCAGTCAAATCGTCGTTGTCAACACCATCCCATATGAGCAGCAATTGGTACCGTTAGATCCCCAAGTTGATGTCTAGTCTGGCAATGTATTTGAAAGCTTTGGTTGAAATGGATCAAAGCATTCCTCTCTTTACCACGGCTAAAAGGCTGCACAGAATTCACAAAAGGATAATGATGAGAGAGTAAAAGGAAAGTACAAAAAGTTTTGAAAACTTCACAACTAATGATGAAATAAGAGCCATATGTGTGTATATCTCCATTTATTCAATTTGATGTGTACATTTTGTGGCATTTATATATATAGCTCTAAATTCAACTACTTGACTGTTATTATTAATGTCTCTTACCTTCAATGCATGTATGTTATTCAATTTGATAGTGTACATTAGTGGCTAGAGGTCGTCAAGTAGTTGAATATTATCAACTATGGAAAAAAGATCAAACTATGATATGTAAATGGGCATGGAATGACAATCTTTTCTAGTGTCATAACCTCATTAAAATAGGTCCACTTGAATTATAATTTGCGATTACCTTATTAAAACTATAAGTTAAGATGATCTCTCTAAATGTTAGCTGTGGTCTGTTTATTCACTTAGGAGAGTTAGAAAAATGTTAGTTAATAAGTCAAATTGTCTTTTGTGTTTGACCCGAAGTTAGTTAATTTGGTTTGTTCCATTTAGAGCAACTATAAATAAATGCAAGTCTTATCATTGAGACACAACTTGTATTCATTTCAGATTAAACTAATAAAGAGCATTATTCATTCTTTCTTAAATTTCTCTCTCGATCCGGCTCTAAGAATTGAAAGCAGTTCAATGTACAATTGTGTGTGAGTCTCTATTTGAATTAATTGTTTCCCAACAATTTGGTATTAGAGCTGGGACGTTCTTGGAGCTTGGTGATCTGTTGAATGTGTTCTTGAGCTTTGAAGATGAAGAAGGAGCTCTTGCAAATAATGTGAAGAACGTATAGTGGGAATCATGGGTAATGCAGAATTTGATTTGGAAAAGTTTACAAGAAAGAATGATTTTAGTTCGTGGAGGGTGAAGATGAGGGCTTTACTCGTACAACAGGGTATTCAAGATGCATTACTTGGAGCTGAGAAAATCAAATACAAAATAGATAAAGAAAAGGCAAAAATTCTTAACGAAGCACATAGTGCCATCATTCTCAGTCTCAGAGAAAAAGTTTTGAGGGAGGTTTTAAAGGAATCTATAACTGCTAGGCTATGGACAAAGCTGGAGAGTCTATACATGATCACTTGCAAACATGTTATTTTTGAAACAGAAACTGTATGCTTTTAAGATGATGCTTGATAAATCTGTTGAAGATCATTTAGACGATTTCAACAAGATAATTCTTGATCTTGAAAACATTGACAGAAAAATCGATGATGAAGATCAGGCAATAACTGTGTTGAATTCTCTTCCAATGGAGTCCTATGAACATTTTGTGGACACCATGATGCATGGAAAGGAATCTTTGACATTAGAAGACGTTCAAAGTGCCTTGATGTCAAAGGTATTGAAAAAGAAATCAGAACTGAAGGAATAGAATCCTGGTGAAGGATTGCTGATTTTACGAGACAAAACAAATAGGAGAGGTAACAAGGCAGGAGGGAACTCTCATGGACAATCGAGAGGGGGTAAGTTTAATTCCGGTTGTCTATACAAGAAAAAAATGCTACATCTGTCACAAAACAAATCATCTCAAAAGGGACTGTCCTGAATTAAAGAAATAAGACTTTAATAAGAGACATGACAATGCTGATATGGTCTGAGGGTAGTGAATTTGATGGATATGAGAGTGCTGATGTAATGGTTGTCTCCAAGACTTACTCAAGTGTTGATTCGGTCATAAATTTAGGATGCTCTTTTCATATTTGTCCAGATAGGAATCAATTTCTAGAGTACAGGAAAATTGATGGTGGGTCTGTGAGACTTGGGGACAATAGAGCCTGTTCAATTGTTGGAATTAGATCTGTGAATTGTAGGATGTGAGACATGTTCCTGAGATTAAAAAAGAAATCTCTGTAGCACTAAGAACAATAGGTTGTGATATTACTTGGAGCATGATTCAAATGTTCACTAATCTGGTCTTTTTTCTCAAAGTCATCATCCTTATCAATATTATAAATAGTTAGAACTCGAGTTGTTGAATTTGAATAATTGACACTCATATAGCAGTATAGCAATTAGAAAAGCAAAGATGAAACTTTATAAAAAGCATGTAACTTAAAACTTCTTAAGCCATTACCTTTTATATAAGAAGTACAAAACTAAAATCCAAATGAAAACAACAAGGAACCCATAATACCACAACTCTCTAAGAAATGAAACAAATGGGAAAAATATCACAAAAAAGAAAGTTAAAACAAGTAAAACTTCATAGTGTTCAACCTTCTGCAAGATTCTTGACCAAATTAATCTTGAAAAAATAACAAAGAGGCTGCAATATTGACATTGTCATCAGCAGAATCACAATCTATCCAAGTCTGAAGCCAACATTTCGTCCAATTACAATTGCATTTATAAAAGATAAATTTATTTTTACAAAAGAAAAACACATTAATTTAACTTGCACATACTCATATAGCAGAAGAAATAACACAGAGACAAACTACCCCTTACAAACAACTATGTAGATACTCACTCAGTTTCTAATCATCATCTCCCTCAATCTTGTTCTAGAGATGTAAACAAACCACGCTAGCCGCGTCCTTGGGATCAACATCTCCCCAATAGAAACTCCAATAACAAGCCCACTCACAAGTCCTGCCAAAATGAATTTCCAATCGAGTTCAATCCCGGAATCAGAATCATCATCTTGATTGGAAGCAGATGGTGGAAGCAGTGAGTCTTCGCATTTCTTCGACAGTGGTTCTCCGCACAATCCTTGATTACCCTCAAAAGAGTTGTTCTCAAAAGTATAAAATTGGTTCTCTTGAGGTATAAGACCAGTGAGATTGTTATGCGATACATCAAACTTTTGGAGAAATTTTAGATTAGTTAGTTCTCCAGGAATCTCTCCTGATAGGTGGTTTTGAGAAAGGTCTAACGACTCCAACTCTGTTAGTGTCCCCAACGATGGTGGAATGTGTCCGGTGAGCGCATTGTTTGAGAGGTTGAGTGAGTATAGAGCCTTGAGGCTTCCAATGATTTTAGGAATCTGACCACTGAAATTGTTGCTCGATAGGTCAATAATGGCCAGGTTTATTGGAATTTTCCCGTAGTTTGTAGCCACACTTTTCATCACAAATGTTGTTGAATAATCATACTCCTCGATTTCATCATAAATAACATCTGTGTAATAGTCTATAATGCTTAGTGCTTTCATGTATGTCAAATTACTCATCTTGAAACTTTTCATTGCATTCCAAGATAACATATATTCGGAAGGCAATGCCCCCTTGAAATAATTGTTAGACATATCAATGATTTGTAGCATTGGAAACTCACTCGAAGTGTTTTGAGATTTTCCTATAACTCCATAAAATTTGTTTGCCCTTATCAAAATAACTTTTAATCGAGGGAAACTCCCCAACCAGGTGGGAAACTCATCACTGAGTTGATTGAATGAGAAATCAACATACTCAAGATTCATACAAGTAGTGAATGGTTGTCGAAGTTTTCCTTGAAAATGATTGTGACTGAAATCTACCATTCTCAACTCGCTTTTATGTTGACATTGAAGAGGAATGATGCCGTGAAAAGAGTTGTTTCTCAAATTCAAAACTAACATGGAGTCACTAATCCCACCGGCTGAACAAAGTGGAAATTCTCCGCTCAAGTTATTATTTGACAACTCAAGAATCGAAATAGAATTCAAATTGCATATTGATGAGGGAATTCGACCACTTAGAATATTGTTAGAGACATCATAATGTATGATAGATGATGGTGGAATCGGAAGCTGTCCTTGCAACAAGTTAGATTGCATGTGGAAACTAAGCAAATTGGACCAAGGCAGAACGGTTGTGTAGTTATGAAACCCCGTTATCAAGTTGTTGGATAGATCTATCTTTGTCATGCTTTGAAGACTTGAGTTCATAAAATCTTTAGGAATTTGGCCATGTATATTGTTATAAGAAAGGTCCAGAAATATAAGATTATTTTGATGAACAATAAAATCAGGAAATCTGCTCAAGTTACAAGAAGCCAATGTTAGAAACTCAAGCTTTGGAAGTGTGGTGTTAAGCTCTCTTTTTCTTTCTTCATTGAGTAATAATGAAATCATATTGTAGCCTAGACCTAGACCATTGAGATTTTTCAGTTTGAGGAAAGAATCAAACTTCAATGTGCCACTTAAACTATTCTTTGAGAGACTGAGAAATTCAAGATTTTTGAGATTGGACAATAATGGTGGAACTGAACCAGTCAAATTGTTTGAAGATAAAACAATTATTTTTAATTCAGTAAGATTTCCAAACCACGAAGGAATGGGCCCATAAATTTGATTGTTTCTTAATGATACAGTGGAAAGTAGGGTGAGGTTTTGGAAAAAAGATGGGATGTAACCGACAAAACTATTATAGTGGAGATTAATAAAGTTAAGTTGGCTTAATTTACCTATTGAAGATGGAATAGGCCCATACAAACCACAACCCAGTAGCTGAAGCTCTGTCAAAGAAGAAGACAAGTTTGCTAAAGAATCCCCTAGTTCATACCTCATCTCCACATAATTTAGTACAAGAGTACTCAATGTAGTTAAGTTTTTTGCCAGGCTTCTAAGATTTATTTTTTCAAGTTTCAAACTCGAAAGTGGTTGATTGTTACCATCAACATTGCCTGACAAATAAAGGTAAGACAACTTAGACAAAAGTGAAAGTTCAGATGGAATCTCACCTTGGAAGAAAGAATAACCCAAGTGAAGAAATGTCAACTCTGAAAATATTGCTATGGTTGTGGGAATTGAAGAGAAAGTGAAGTTATTATAGCCAAGATGAAGCTTTTGAAGATGAACAAGGTGAAAGAGAGTGTTGTTGGAGTGGATAGAGCCGTAGAGGCAAGAACCACTGAGGTTAAGACCAGTGACATGACCAGTCACCAAGTCACATTCAACACCATCCCATCCGCAGCAACTGGTACCGTTTGATCCCCACGTTGATGTCTTTGGATAGACAAGGACAGAGAGACCATTTGTATCAACTCTAGGATGGCATTGTATTTTAAAGCTTTGGTTGAAGTGGATCAAAGCACTCCTCTCTTCATCTTGGCAAAAAGGTTGCACAGAATTAACAAAAGGATGATGATTTGAGAGTAGTAGGAGAGGATGAAACAGCAAAACAAGTTTGAAAAGCATCGCAACTAATGATGACATAACTTAGTATAAGTGATATATATATTGGAACGTAGAGATATGTTATCAACATTTAAAGGCAGAAATGTAATGTTTTCTCCATTTGTTTAATTTGATGTGTACATTAGTGGCATAGCTCAAATACTTGACTATTATTTAATAATATGTCTCTATTTTCAATATTAATGCATGTCTTATTCAATTTGATGTGTACAATTACATTAGTGGCAGAGCTCAAGTGTTTGAATATTATTAAATATGTCCAAAACTATGGAAAAGTGACCAAACGATTATATACACGTGCATGGAAAATTGGACAACTTGAAATATAATTTGTGATTACCTTTTTCAAAACTATTTCATAACTAAAAGAAGATGACCAAAATCAAACCTAGATCTCTAATTTTTTTTTTTTTTTTTTTTTTTTAAAAAAGCTATAAAACTGTTAATATCCCTTCAGTTTTTAATTTGGAACTAAATTGTATTTTAATTGCATAGAAAATATTATTGGATTCATGAATACACTATAAAAAAAATCTCACTTTTAGTCACAACAAAACATGTGATTAAAAGTGAAAAAATTATGATTAATTATAAATAATATTTTATTTTGTAACCAAAAAGTCTGTAGCTAATTAAGGTATTAGTCACAAAAATTACAATTTGTTGTAACTAAATATATTTTTAGTCATAATACTTGTGGTGACTAAAACTATATTAGTAACAATTTGTATCTAAATATTTAGTCATAAGTAATTTTTTGTTGTCACTGAATATTTTTTTTTTGTAGTGACATATTTTCAGTCTTTATCTTCCTCTAATTTAAACCCTCAACTTCTAATCCTCATGCATCCAAGGACTAAAATAAAAATTAATTAAGAGCACAAAATAACTTACACTTGCTAGTACAATATTATCTTTTATTTCTATTAATAAATTATTCTAGCATTCTTGTAAGGTATCATCACTATTAAATACAATTTAATATTACGTTCCACTTATATAATTTTAATAAGTATTACTAAAAATTGATAATCAATCATAGGACAATATTTTGTGATAGTACTAAGCACCATGAGTCTCATGCCTAATAACCATGCTTATTCTTGGCTTATTTTGAGACAAGTCTTATCAATTAAAGTCTTACGAATTCTATTATAATTTCAAAAGATTAACCAAGACAGAAAATTTATCACTCAATATGATAATATGTATGTGTTCAGAGTCCAACTGTTTTTAATACATGCAAATCAAGACAGAAATTGATAAAAACACATGTAGTTTGAAAAGTTTTTAAGCCATTCTTATATTAAAGAAGTAGAAAACAATTAAGAAACACAAATAAAAACTATAATTAAGGAAACCTAGAATATATCCATATCTAAGTAAACAAAACAAATGGACCAAATCACACTCCACAAGAGGCTTCTATATTTGATATGATTGTCTTCATCAAAATCACAGCACGCCACCCCAATTTGAAGCCACCCTCTTGCGTAATACTGCATATTACAATTGCAATTATACATTTTTATCATAACATAATCTTAAAATAAAACATAGGAAATATTCTTTCAAATTTAATACGACACCAATTTTGATTGCATACTAATTAATGTAGTGTAAGAAATAACGTAGAGACAAACTACTCTTACCAACAATTATTGCAGATACACGCTCAGTTCATGATCATATCCCTTAATCTTGTTCTAGAGATATAAACAAACCACGCCAGTCGTGTCCTTGGGATCAACATCTCACCAAGAGAGACTTCAATAACAAGCCCGCTCACAAGTCCCGCCAAAATGAATTTCCAATCCAGTTCAATCCCAGAATAAGAATCTTCATTTTTATCGAAAGAGGATAGTGGGTCTTCGCATTTCTTCGACAGTGGTTCTCCGCACAATCCTTGATTACCCTCAAAAGAGTTGTTCTCAAACGTATGGAATTGGTTTTCTTGAGGTATAAGACCTGTGAGATTGTTATAAGAGACATCAAACTTCTGGAGGAATTTTAGATCAGTTAGTTGTCGAGGAATTTCTCCCGACAGCTGGTTTTGAGAAAGATCTAATGATTCCAGCTCTGTTAGTGTCCCCAATGATGGTGGAATGCGTCCGATGAGCAAATTGTTTGAGAGGTTGAGTGAGTAAAGAGCCTTGAGACTTCCAATGATTTCAGGAATCTCACCACTAAAGTTGTTGCTCGATAGGTCAATGACGGCTAGGTTTATTGGAATCTTCCCATAATGTGTTGCCACACTTTTCATCACAATTGTGGTTGAATAATCATAGCCAGTGACTAGTGACTGCTAGACCAATAGCATATGAGTTATTATAGGTGAGAGTTTCCCGTGCCTTCATATATGTCAAATTGCTCATCTTGAAAGCTTTCATAGAATTCCAAGAGAACATATATTCAAAAGGAATTGCCCCTGTGAAATAATTGTGAGACAGATCAATAATTTGTAACATTGCAAACTCACTCGTAGTATTTTGAGGATTCCCTATAACTCCATGAAATTTGTTTTCTCTCATCAAAACAACTCTTAATTGAGGAAAACTCCCCAACCAAGTGGGGAACACATCACTGAGTTGATTGAAAGAGAAATCAAGATACTCAAGATCCATACAAATAGTGAATGGTGGTTGAAGTTTCCCTTGAAAGTGATTGTGACTGAAATCTACCATTCTTAACTTACTTTCCAGCTGACATTGAAGAGGAATAGTGCCGTGAAAAGAGTTGTTTCTCAAATTTAAAACTAAGATGGACTCACTAATCCCACTGCCCCAACAAAGTGGAAATTCTCCGCTGAAGTTATTATTTGATAACTCAAGAACCAAAATAGAACTCAAATTGCATATCGATGAGGGAATTTGACCGCTTAGAATATTGTTAGAGACATCATAATGTATAATAGATGATGGTGGAATCAGAAGTTGTCCTTGCAACAAGTTAGATTGCATTTCGAAAACACGCAAATTAGACCAAGGTATAGTTGTGTAGTTTTGAAACCCTGTTATCCAGTTGTACGATAAAGCCATCGCTTCCAAGCTTTGAAGACTTGAGTTCATCAGATCTTTTGGAATTGGGCCATATATATTGTTATCAGAAAGGTCTAGACATGCAAGATTATTTTGATGAACAATAAAATCAGGAAATCTGCTCAAGTTACAAGAAGCCAAGTCTAGCAACTCAAGCTTTGGAAGTGTGGTATTAAGCTCTCTTTTTCTTTCGTCATTGAGTAATAATGAAATCATATTATAGCCTAGATCTACAGCATAAAGATTTTTCAGTTTGAGGAAAGAATCAAACTTCAATGTGCCACTTAAACTATTCTTTGAGAGATGGAGATATTCAAGATTTTTGAGATTGGACAATGATGGTGGAACTAAACCAGTCAAATTGTTTGAAGATATGTCCATAGATTTTAATTCAGTAAGATTTCCAAACCACGAAGGAATGGGCCCAGAGATTTGATTGAGTCGTAATGATATAGTGGAAAGTAGGGTGAGGTTTTGAAAAAAAGATGGGATGTAACCGGCAAAACTATTATAGTTGAGATTAATAAAGTTAAGTTGGTTTAATATACCTATTGAAGATGGAATAGGCCCATACAAACCACAATCCCATAGCTGAAGTACTGTCAAAGAAGAAGACAAGTTTGCTAAAGAATCACCTAGTTCATACCTCATATCCACATAATTTAGTACAAGAGTGGTCAAGGTAGTTAAGTTTTTTGCCAGGCTTCCAAGATTTATTTTTTCAAGTTTCAAACTCGAAAGTGGTTGATCATTATCATCAACGTTACTTGACATGGAAAGGTAAGACAACTTAGACAAAACTGAAACTTCTGATGGAATCTCACCTTGGAAGAAAGAATAACCCAAATGAAGAAATGTCAACTCTGAAAATATTGCTACGGTTGTGGGAATTGGAGAGAAAGTAAAGTTATTATAGCCAAGATGAAGCTTTTGAAGATGAACAAGGTGAAATAGAGTGTTGTTGGAGTGGACAGTGCCATGGAGACAAGAACCCTTAAGGTTAAGACCAGTGACATGACCGGTCACCAAGTTACATTCAACACCATCCCATGCACAACAATTGGTACCGTTTGATCCCCAAGTTGATGTCTTTGGATAGATAGGAACAGATTGATGATTGATATTGACTCTAGGTTGGCAATCTATTTTAAAGCTTTGGTTGAAGTGGATCAAAGCACTCCTCTCTTTATCATGGCAAAAAGGCTGCACAGAGTTAACAAAAGGATGATGATTAGAGAGTAGTAGGAGAGGATGAAACAGTACAACAAGTTTGAAAAGCATCACAAGTAATGATGAAATAAGAGCCATATATAGTTAATTATATATGTGTGATATATTTGAACGTAGAGATATGTTATCTCCATTTTATAGCTAGGCAGAAATGTATAGATGATGTTATCTCCATTTATTCAATTTGATGTGTACATTTGTGGCATACCTCAAATACTTGACTATTATTAATAATGTCTCTATGTATTATTCAATTATTTGATGTGTAAAAGTAGCTGGAATTGAGTCAAGTAGTTGAATATTATTAAATAGGGAAATTTACATACATTACTAACTTTTTTTATTTTATTACTTTTCTACTGTGACACGCTTATTATTACTTTTATACTGTTTTTTTTCTTCTACAGTGTCAATTATTTTTACAATGTCTTTTATTCTTATTTTGACATGTTTATACTGTTTTTCTAAAAAATTTATTCTTTGTAGTCTTATATAAAATATGTATTATGCATTGTTGTCATATTTATGTTTTCATCATTTTATAATAATAATAATAATAATAATAAAATAGGAAATAATGAGTAGTTGTGTCTCCCCACATCAAATTTTAATTTTTTTTTGTTTTATTAGAGTGATTGATTGAACGTGAGATGTGACAACTCTTAGACACACTACTCACTAAAGCAACCCTCTCATCAACTTTATTTATTTATTTATTTTTCTAATTTTAATTTTCTTTTTCATAAAACTACCTTCATATTTCCTCTTTGCCTGTAAAAAAAATCTGTTTCTCTCTCTCCTATATCCCTGTGTCTCTATTACTATAAACCATAAGATCTTGTTTGTTTCACTAGCAAACAAAACAATTGGACCAAATACCACTGAAACAATATAGTGAAAACAAGCAAAACTTAGTTTTTCTTTCATTCTTCTACTAGAATTCTCTATTAATTCATATTTATTTTTGTAAACAACAAGAAGAGGGCTTTGATATAAACATTTATTGTCCTCACCACAATCATGACCCTCCATCCAAGTTGGAAGTCAATTACCTCTTGCCCAATTACAACTGCAAATTATAACAACTAGAAAATATTAATTCAAATTGAAAAACACCACCAATTTCAATTGCACCTACTTATGTAGTAGAAGAATTAACATGGGAACAAGCTATCACTTACCAGCAACTATGGCAGATGCACAGTCAGTTTCTGATAATCATCTCCCTCAATTTTGTCCCAGAGATGTAAACCAACCAAGCTAGCCGCGTCCTTGGGATCACCATCTCCCCAAGAGAGACTCCTAAAACAAGACCACTCACAAGTCCCGCCAAGATGAATTTCCAATCCAGTTCAATCGCATAATCAGAATCATCATCTTCATTTGAAGCAAATGGTGGGAGCAACCAGACTTCACATTTCTTCGACAGTGGTTCTCCACACAGTCCTTGGTTACCCTCAAATGAGTTGTTCTCGAATGTATTGAATTGGTTCCCTCGCGGTATAACACCAGTGAGATTGTTATAAGAGACATCAAACTTTTGGAGGAATTTCAATTCTACTAGTTGAGGAGGAATCTCTCCTGATAGTTTGTTTTGAGAAAGGTCTATTGATTCTAGCTCTCTTAATGTCCCCAACAATGGAGGAATATGACCAGTGAGCGCATTGTTTGAGAGGTTGAGTGAGTAAAGAGCCTTGAGACTTCCAATTATTTCAGGAATCTTACCACTAAAATTGTTGCTCGATAGGTCAATGACAGCTAGGTTTATTGGGATCTTCCCGTAGTGTGTTGCCACACTTTTTAGCACAAATGTTGTTGAATAATCATACTCCCCAAGTTCTCGAGGAGCAATAGCATTCGTGTTAAGGGTGAGATTTTCCATTGCTTTCATATATGTCAAATTGGTTATCTTGAAATCTTTCATTGCATACCAAAATGACATATATTCGGAAGGCAATGCCCCTGTGAAATAATTGTGAGACATATCAATAATTTGTAGCATGGGAAACTCACTTGCAGTGTTTTGAGGTTTCTCTATAACTCCATGAAATTTGTTTTCTCTAATCAAAACAACTTTTAACTGAGGAAAACTCCCCAACCAAGTGGGGAACACATCAGTAAGTTTATTGAAAGAGAAATCAAGGTACTCAAGATTCATACAAGCCATCACTGGTCGTTGAAGTTTCCCTTGAAATTGATTGTGACTGAAATCTACCATTCTCAACTCACTTTCTTGCTGACATTGAAAAGGAATAGTGCCGCGAAAAGAGTTGTTTCTCAAATTCAAAACTAACATTGTGTCACTAATCATACTGCTTGAACAAAGTGGAAATTCTCCACTGAAGTTATTATTTGACAAATCAAGAACTAAAATTGAGCTCAAATTGCATATGGATGAGGGAATTTCACCACTCAGAATATTGTTAGAGACATCATAATGTATGGCCGATGATGGTGGAATCGGTAGTTGTCCTTGCAACAAGTTATATTGCATATAGAACGCTCGCAAATTTGACCAGGGTAGGATGGATGTGTGGTTTTGAAACCCTGTAATCAAGTTGTTGGATAAATCTATGACCTCCAAGCTTTGAAGACTTGAATTCATCAAATCTTTGGGAATCTGGCCATATATTTGGTTATGAGAAAGGTCCAACAATTCAAGATTAGTTTGATGAGCAATAAATTTTGGAAACTTGCTCAGATTGCATGAAGCTAAGGATAGAAAATTTAAATTTGAAATTGTGGTGTTAGGATCAAATTTTCTTTCTTCTACAAGTAACGAAATGTTATTGTAGCCTAGATCAATGACAACCATATTTCTCATTTTAAGAAAAGCATCTAACTCAAATGCCCCACTTAAACTATTTGCTGAGAGATCGAGTAATTGAAGATCTTTGAGTTTGGACAATGATGATGGAATTGAGCCTATTAAATTGTTTAAATTAACATTCATTAGTGTTAGTTTAGTAAGATTTCCAAACCATGAAGGGATGGGCCCAGAAATTTGATTTCTTGATATTAGTAAATGGGAAAGTAGTGTGAGATTTTGAATAGAAGATGGGATATTGTTATAGTGAGATTTCTCTCACTTAGAAACTCGAGACCAGACCCCTCTTTGAAGGACACGTGTATCCAGACTTCCAGTGAAGGCTGAAATGTCCAGGGGAGACTTCTCGAAGTTTAGACCTCGCCCAGGGTAAAACCAGCGAGGTATCGTGGATGCGACTTAATTCATACCGCATAACTGTAATCCTCATCATACAGGGTAGACCCAGCTCGCATATGTCAGAACATGTGCGAGTACCTCCCTCTATACCTCCGCGGCAAGTATAGAGGCCAATGCCCTATGATGCAGTTTTGGTCCCAATGACCCAATAGCCCTAACGGACCAGTGTAAGTTCGCATGTCCAGATGCTACCAACTTCAGCATGCGACGTCCGTATCGAGCGATCACCTAAGGACGCAGACGTTCCAAACGTACGTGCGACCCTACGAACTCAACAGACGGAACACGAACGGTCAACTCGCAGATGCGAAGGACGCATACGTTGATGAGTTCAGTAACTGTCATATATTTATTAATGTTAACGTTGTCTGAGTTTAATCATGGCAATTCAATGTGTAAATAATGGATTAACAATAAATGTGATCCTCATGTAACCGATTGGGCACCTGCTTTGTATATAAAGGGGTGATCCACCATGAAAATGCACCTACGAATCCCTTGCTACAGTGGACTAAGCAGAACAAAATCTGACTGAACCACTATATTTCATTGTCTTCTGTATTTTTTCCAGCTTTATTGTCTGTTATTGCATTCCTATTGGAGTACTCGCCGTTTTAGGTTGAATACTCGCATTTATCATCTCCCAAACAATTCTATCTTTTACCAGCTAAATTACACTTCTTGGTGTTGTGAAATTCTAGTAACAACATTTGGCGCCGTCTGTGGGAATTCGATTGTAAGATTTTATTTACCTCAAAGAACATTACTCAACATGGCTGGAAATCACGCTAACAGAGCTAACAATGAATCCATCAACATTGGAACGATGAACGTACCATTGCCTGGAACCGGAGTGCCGCCTGTAGACGTCATCAACGGCGGGGTAGGAAGGAGCAACATCAGACCACTCAACCTGTTTCCAGAAACAACTGGTCCTCAAGCTGGAGGCACATCCACACCGCCGGCAACCATGCACTTTCCCCCTGTCACCCCGGCGGTCGTGTCCGAAGGAATGGTCCAGCTCACGACTGATCAATACGCTGCAATCCAGGATCAACTGCGAGCACTACAAGCCGAGGTAGACGGACAGAGTCGCGCTCGACACCCTCCTCGGGTCCCTGCCGTTCATAATGAAAACCCTCAGGTAACAGTTTCTCGACGTCAAACTAACCGTGTACGCAGGGAGCGAAGAACTGATCCTGAAATCTTGGATTTGAATCACCCGACGTCGAGAGATCAATATGCAAGGGTGCCTAACCAGAGCACGCGAACCGACGAGGATCCCGAGCGCCGCAATCCTCGCAGTCGTCATCTTCGAGATAACGACGCGGAATCAGCCTCTTCATCCTCGCATAACCGCACTCCAAGCAGATATACGAGGTCCGGCTCTGTGCAAACACAGCAGGGAGGACGCTACCGTGTACACCGAGGTGATCTGCGTGATCATCTCAATGCTGTCTTTAGGGCGCGCTCCCGCGGCCCGCGCAACACGGAGACACTCCATGACCCCCATATGGGCGATCAGGGTGTCAACGCAGTTGCCAACCCGCCTATCGCGCCGATCGCGACCACAGGGATTAACATCCCTTCCAACCTTGCCGCAGTGGCTGCGAGCCCCACTGTTGTAGCGACTCCACCTCCTGCGACAGGAGGAATCGATCAAAGTATGCTTCTGCAAGCTTTGAAAATGCTCGAACAGCAGCGTAAACCCGTATACAAGCTGCACGGCACCTCTCCATTTACCGCAGAAGTGCGACAGGCCCAACTTCCAAAGGGATTCCGTTTATCTGAATCCCTCAAGTATAAAGGTACATCTAACCCATTAGACTACCTAGAGAAATTTAACACCATAATGGAAGTGGACCAGGTGCCGCAACTCGCGAAGTGTCGCATTCTCGCGGCTACGCTTGAAGAGAATGCCCATGACTGGTTCACCCAATTGCCAGAGGCATCGATATCGACATGGGAGAACTTCGTCGATCTATTTCTCACACACTTCCAGGCCACGATGACGTATAGGCCACCCTATACGACTTTGGCAAACATCAAGCAAGAATCTGGTGAGTCTTTGCAGAATTATTTCAAGCGTTTTAACGCTGAGGTAACGAAAGTTGAGAAGGCTCCCGAGTCTTCGCTTGTGTGCATGTTAATAACAGGTGTCCTGCCAAGAACCGACTTCTGGAAAGAGCTGCAGGCTCGAAGGCCAGAATCCTTGGTAGAATTCTTCGCCATGGCCGAACCTCATAAGAGAATCGAGAACTCCCTGGCGGAATTGGAAAAGGGCAAGAACAAGAGGCGATCACCCATACCGCGGTCGCGATCCCGCAGTCCGCGAGGAAAGAATTCCAGGGGCCGAAGCCCCAGAAGACGCAGTCCACGCAAACCGCGGAGCCCGAAGTTGGCTAAGTCGCCACCTAAAAAGGAGTCCTCGCCCAAAAGAAAAGGAGGACCTCGCTTCGTCAACTATACTGAACTCGCCGTCCCTCGAGACCACATCTATGCGGTTGAGGAAAGGAACGGCGTCTTCAAGAAGCCGCCCCCCATCAGGGGAAATCGCGACCGAAGAGACCCCAAGAAGTTCTGTAAGTACCACAAGGATATCGGTCACACTACCCTTGAATGTTGGGTCTTGCAGGATGAGATTGAAGAATTAATCAGACGGGGAAAATTCGATAAGTATAGAAGAAACGAGGAAAGTCATCCCCGAGCGGATGACAAAGGAGAAAATCAGAATGCGAGTGGCTCTAGAGCACCTCGCAATATCTTGACTATAATTGGAGGACCACACATCGCGGGCGACTCTCGCAAATCCCAAGAACGGTATGCCAGAGAAGCCAAGGAAAAGCCGCTTACCAATGTGAACAATCTTGGTGAACGGCCAGAGAAGCTCTTCAAGAGAGACTGCGAGGACATTGTCTTCATGGAGAGCGATGCGAGATGGGTCCACCACCCGCATTCTGACGCACTTGTAATAATTGCCAATATAGGTGGAGATAACGTCCATCGCATATTGGTCGACAATGGAAGCTCAGTAAATTTACTGAATTTCCAAGCTTTCAAACAAATGGGGCTACAAGAAAAAGATTTGCGGCCCATGACATCGAGCATCTATGGCTTCACGGGAGATGTCATAGCCATAAGGGGGATGATCAAACTCCCAATCACTTTGGGAACTGCCCCGATAACTGCCAAGTCGATGGCCGACTTCGCAGTAAGTGATCAATATTCAGCATACAACGCCGTGATTGGACGGCCGATTCTAAAGGAGATGAAGATCGTAACTTCGATCTATCATCTAACAATGAAGTTCCCCACTCCTTCTGGAGTAGGATCAGTGAGGGGAGTCCAATCTGACTCTCGAGAATGTTACAACGCAGCTGTAAAGCTCGCAGAAAAAAGGACGGTGAACGTTATCCACCTTTTGGACGCACCACCACCTCGCCAGGAGATCCTTCGGATCGAAGAGGTACCGCATAGAGACAAACCTGACTTGGATCCGAGAATCCTTGATCACACGGCCGCAGCCCAAGCCGCGGAAGATACAATCGAGGTCATGTGTCATCGCTTGAACATTGACCCCGAAGTGCGAGGTGTCCGACAAAAGCGCCGCAAAATGGACCCCGCGAGGTACCTAGCGCTGAAAGAAGAAGTTGACCGCCTCCTTGCCTGCGGCTTTATACGGGAGTCATTTTACCCCGACTGGTTAGCCAATCCGGTACTTGTACCAAAGCCCAATGGCTCATGGCGTACCTGCGTTGACTTTACAGATTTGAACAAAGCCTGTCCCAAAGACAGCTTTCCTCTTCCTAGCATTGACCAGCTTGTCGATGCCACTGCAGGTCACGCACTTTTAAGCTTCATGGATGCATATTCGGGATATAATCAAATCCCGATGTACGAACCTGACCAAGAACATACCTCGTTCATTACTGATCGAGGACTATACTGTTATACGGTAATGCCCTTTGGTTTAATAAACGCAGGTGCGACTTATCAAAGGCTAGTGAATATGATGTTCGCAGACCTCATTGGAAAGACAATGGAGGTATATGTTGACGATATGCTCGTAAAGTCGCAACATGCGAAGGACCATATCACGCACCTACAAGCCATGTTCGGCATATTGCGAAGATATAAGATGCGTCTGAACCCCTTAAAATGCGTCTTTGGGGTAGGTTCCGGAAAGTTTCTCGGTTTTATGGTAAATCAACGAGGAATAGAAGCCAATCCTGCGAAGATTAAAGCGTTGGTAGAAATGCCATCACCGACTAAGCCAAAGGAGGTTCAGAGCCTCACAGGCAAAGTTGCGGCTTTAAACCGCTTCATATCCAGATCCTCTGACAAGTGTAAAGAGTTTTTTCAGATCTTGAAGGGTAACAAGAGGTTCCAGTGGGATGAGAAGTGCGAGCAGGCTTTTCAGGCGTTAAAGACGCATCTGGGACAACCTCCAATTCTATCAAAACCGTTGCCCGGCGAGGTTTTGTCAATTTATTTAGCCGTCTCCGAGTATGCGGTCAGTTCGGTACTTGTCCGCGAGGACCAAGGATATCAACACCCTGTATACTATGTCAGTAAGCGATTACTAGACGCCGAGACACGTTACCCTCAGATGGAGAAACTAGCCTTTGCCTTAATAATATCGTCAAGAAAATTGCGACCTTATTTCCAGGCTCACAGCATCGAAGTTCTGACAAACTTCCCCTTAAGGCAAGTTTTAGCGAAGCCAGAGGCATCGGGGAGAATATTGAAGTGGGCCATGGAATTGAGTCAGTTCGATATCAGGTATAAACCAAGAACTGCGATCAAGGGGCAAGCCCTCGCAGATTTTATACTTGAGCTACCAAGAACAGAGATAGCGGTTGTAGACGGTGGAAATGACGTCGTCATGACAGGCAAAGACGTATGGACATTGTATGTCGATGGAGCCTCAAATAATGAAGGTTCTGGTAGTGGGATATTGTTAATCAGTCCCAACAATTTCAAGGTACACGCTGCTCTGCGTTTCGAATTCTCTGCATCTAACAATGAGGCCGAGTATGAGGCTTTAATCGCAGGTCTGAAATTGGCCCTCGAGATGAAAGTCGAATACCTACAAGCATTTAGCGACTCTCAAATCGTGGTATGTCAAGTAAGTGGAGAATACTTAGCGAGAGGCGGAAGATTGGTTAAATACTTAGCCATCGTCCGTGAAATCATGCAGAAATTCAAACATGTAGTTATATCTCGAGTACCGCGTACTCAAAATGCCCATGCAAACGCGACTGGCCTCCACCAGAGAAGCCGAGTTACTCGACGTAATTCCGGTAGACGTATTGTCACATCCAACCATAGATCGAGAAGCAATCATGGAGATCGATGACGCTCAGGAAATTACCTGGATGAGTCCTATTGTCGCATACCTCGACAAGGGGGTCTTACCTAATGATAAAATAGAAGCAAGGAAATTGCGACAACGAGCAGCCCGCTATGTGATATATGACCAGAGCTTGTATCGCAGAAGTTTTAGTCAACCGCTTCTCAAGTGTATCAGTGGTGAAGAATGCGGTTATATACTGCGAGAAGTACATGAGGGAATTTGTGGCAATCATACTGGAGGTAATTCCCTTGCCTTAAAGATCATGCGGCAAGGATATTACTGGCCAACACTGCGACAAGATGCCCTCACATTTGCAAAAAGGTGTGATAGATGTCAGCGAATAGCCACCTACACGCACAAGCCTCCGAGTAACCTCCATTCTATCACGAGTCCCTGGCCCTTTGCGATATGGGGAATTGATTTAATTGGCGAGTTACCCAAGGGAAAAGGCGGAGTCAAATACGCTGTAGTCGCAGTTGACTACTTCACAAAGTGGGCTGAAGCAAAAGCACTCGCGACTATCACCGCAGTGAAGTTGCGCGAGTTCGTCTACACTTCCATCATCTGCCGTTTCGGCATCCCGCATACGCTCATTTCAGATAATGGAAAACAGTTCGACTGTAAAGAAATGCGGCAGCTATGCGATGATTTGGGGATTAAAAAGCCTTTTCCGCGCCGCTTACCCGCAGTAATGGACGGGCCGAAGATCAACAAAATAATTAAGCATACCCTAAAGGGAAAACTACAAGATCGCAAAGGGGCATGGCCGGATGAATTACCGCAAGTCTTATGGTCCTACAACACAACCCCTCGATCTACAACTGGCGAAACACCCTTCTCACTTTCTTATGGGTGCGAGGCCATGTTGCCAGTAGAGGTTGGGGCCGGATCCTTGCGCAGAGACGCTTTGGATATCTCGCAGAACAACGAGAATCAGTTGCTTTACCTTGATTTTTTAGAAGAAAAGCGTGATAAAGCACAACTACAAAACGCGGCTTATCAACAACGAACTGCAAGGTACTTTAACTCGAAGGTTAAGATAAAACCTCTGCGAGTAGGGGACCTGGTCCTAAGAAAAGTAATGCCAAACACCAAAGTCCAATCCCACGGAGTCTTCGGAGACAATTGGGAAGGACCGTACATGATCGCAGATCAAATTGGTGATGCCACTTATCGACTCGCAACACTCGATGGGACCGCGATCCCACGAGCATGGAATAGCGAGAGCTTGAAATTCTATTATCAGTAATATTCGCGTCCTTTGATTCGAATACTTATACTTAGACATTTATTATTCAATATAATTCCTAAGTATAGGGGCATGTATACCCGCATGTATTACTGATTGTTTGAATAAAAGTGCCTGTTAAGTTTTTCTACTTTGTTACACCAATTTGTAATTAAAGTCGCATATATATATATATATATAATCGCGGTCACACCAAGTTGTGATCAAAGTTGAAAATAAAATCGCAAGTACCCATGTACTGCGTAAATATTAAAATGCATACTATCCCCGCGTGGATAGAAATTTGTCCAAAAAGTAAGAGGAAATTCTTTAAGTACAAAGTGCGAGTACCCGCGTACCGCATATATAAAAAAAAAAACAAAACAGCGAAACAAAAGTAAAACTAAGATAGAAAATAATCAAGCAGCGGGAGTGGTCTCATCAGGAGTAGCCTCATCCACGATCTTGCTCACAACTTCATTCTCGACCTCCTCAGCCTGCGCTCCCTCGATTTCATCTGGAAGGTTGCCTTGAGTCCGGGTAGGAGACATCGAGCGAAAGGCTTCAGCCATTTCAGCAGCTTCATCTCCAAGCAGCGAGAAGTCGAAGTCAGGGACCTTAGAGAGAGTAGTATAAATATAATCAGACACAGCCTGATCATACTGTTTTTTCCCACTCTCTCTCTCAGCCTCTAAGTCGCGAGCCATCTCAGCGATCGTGTCCTGCGACTTCTTGAGCTCGAGCTCCAACTGTTCTTTGGCCCTGTTGGCTTCCTCGAGCTCCTTGTGAAGTTCCTCCATCTTGGCCACCTCCTGCTTCAGCCTCTTTATGTTTTCCTGAAAATGGGCGTTCTGCCTCTTCAGCGAGTCAGTTTCCTTCGAAGGCGTGGCCACGGCTTTCATAAACAAAGCCACAGATTGTGCGGCCAGTTCAGTTGATCGAGAAACAAGTTCCTCATAAGGAATTTCGGCCAGTAATTTTTCCTGCATAGCCAGGAAGTCGCGAGGGCGAACCGGAGAATCAATGACAACCTTCTTCCCCTTATCCTGAGTGGTCTTGGCCAACTTCTTGGAGGAATCTGCAGCGAGCGAAGTCATCACATCGCTCTTCCTCTTCTGTGCGACGACTGGTGAAGAAGCGGTGTCCCACCCTTTTGCTTGATCTTCGGGACGTGGGCGGACTTCGGGAAAGTCATGTCTCGCGAGCATAAAAGACAGATAAGTAAAAAAAAAAAAAAAAATCACGACGCTACTCATCACGTTATGGCGAAAGGACGAGTTACCTGAAGTTTCTCGAGGAGTTTGCTTGGAAAGCCGTTTATCTATCCGCTCTCGTCTCTCGGATGGTTCTTTATATACCGGCTCCCGTTGAAGACTCGCGTTCTCAGGGATCAGTTTGTGTTCTCGCAATTTGGCAGTCGTACACAAGAATCGCCGGTCGCGATCTTGTACGGAAGACTCCCAAGAATTTCGGCTACCCCTTTTTATGAGCGTTAAGCGTTGGTCGAGCTGGTCTATCTGCGATGACAACAAAAGAACGAGTTAGCAAAAGATCTCGAAAAACAGAGTAACAAACCTTATCTAAGTCAACAAATATGCGACATACTGGGTCTGCGATTAAAGTCGGTTCTGATCCCAGGAACCTTAAAAACGTAGAACCATTTTGACTTCCAATCACCCATGTTCGAAACCATCCCCTCAACCCCGTTGATTTCAGAAGTCGCCCATTTACTAAAGCAAAAGAAGCCGTTATGAAGGCCCACGCTCTTTATGTCATAAAAATAACTAAATTCCTCTACTGACGGAGCTCTATGGGCGTACTCCATGTACATCGCATAGAAGGCTAGAACGAAGGCGATAACCGGCTGGGTGTTAGCTGAAAAGGCGATACGTCGTAGCGTCTAAGAATGGCTGCGACGAAAGGATGAAATGGGACTGTTACACCACATCGAAGAATGGGTATTGAAATGACCACGTCCTCCGTAGGGATGATCGCAGGGTTGGTGAACGGAAGATGCGCTCTCTGAGAGGGTTTGGGACTTTGAAACGCAAGCCGCAACAGATTTAACCTCACGAAAGTGGTGAAGTCAGACTTGACGACTCGCGAGACTAGGTCTTCGCATGAGAAAGGCTCGTTCAGTTGGGAGTCGTCAACCGAGTCCGTCCCGCTCCCTTCCGCTTCCTCTTCTTCCCCACCTGACTCGCGGGCCGGAGTAGTCCATCCCTCCTCCACCTCCTCGACCTCGATGTCAGGAGCCTGCCTCGTACGGATGAGGTAGTCGCGAGCTGACACTGTGGATTCACTATCTCGGATATCGATTGCCCCAGGTTCGGTAAGCTCCCGTACCATCTTCTCGATCTCCACAGAAGACATAGGACCTAACTCTATCTCCGCGGCCTCCATTTCGGAGATGTCCGTAGGGAGAAAACTGTCCCTCTCCTGATCCGATTCCCCGTCAAAGGCGCGACCTCCTGATCCGAGCTGCTGGCTATCCGATAGATCGCTCATCTGAAAGATACAAGATCTTTTCAGCGTGATGAATGTGTGAAAAGATAAAGATAAGTGATCTCACCCGCAGTAAACTATAAAAGTCGCATTCAACAAGAAAGTCAGACTCTGTGCGAAAACTGACCCTTCTATCGATATGCGAGAAGAAGCGTAACTATCTTTGGGCGAGTAATTCACGCATCCTTGGTTGTGCGGTGTACCTCCAGAAACGGCTGGGAGTTTCCCAGTGACTCAAGAAGTATGCATTTTCGAGCATAACCCTGAAGTTACTGGGAGACACCCACCGTTTCGAGACAACCTACCAACCAAAAAGTACGATCATTCGAGTATTAACGCACGTCAACAAATGGCTGGGCGTATCACAGTATCTCAAGGGACATATAATCGCGTATATGGCCATTAGAATACTGTGACACACCCACCATTTGAAAAGGCAGTTAATACTCTTACCACTCAGCCCGCGACACGAAAAGATCCTAAAAAGTCTAATCAACAGTTAAACAGAAATAAGTTTGGAAACATGCGATTATTCAAGTTGTTCGACCGAGCCCTCGCGAGTATTCAAATTGTTCATCCGAATATCCGCGAGCATTCGAAGACGTGAATCAGTAGTGATCAGTTTTTTGCGATTATGTCAATTTACAGGCCCTACACTATGAGTATTACCCAGTATCATTTACCAAAACACATAAATACCCACTAGCATACCTTCCTAAAAAGAGTTTTCCATGAGCACCCAAAACCAGAAACACATTTTTGGTTTTTTTTTCAAAATGCAGAAAACGAAAATGCAGGGGTTTAGAAGCTAACCTTTAGTTTCGATTCCTGCGGTTGTTCTCGATCACTTCTGAGAATGAAAATGCGGTGGGAAATGACAGAAAAGTTGGAATGAATTTCTTTTTTCTGGGCTGTATATACTGGGGAGAAGTTAAGAGAAAGGAGGGAAAAACGGGATATTTGATTCGTATCAAAGCGTTTAAATACCCCTATCCCTTATTTATTGGGATTGTGACACGTGGCAACCAGAATGCCTAAGGTCGCCCAATCCAACGGCCAGCTATGGCCACGCCTACACGAAAACCGAAGAGTTTCGTGACGTGGCATCCTAGAGATAATGAAAATTAATCATTACAGCCGTCATTTTTCGAAACCCTCGATGGGACAACCAAAAGGTCACCTCCTCGTGACAACCTTTCACCTGTCTCTCGAGCAGTAGTTTCCCTCAGTGACCGCTCAAGTCACATCGCGAAACTAGGGGCATGTGTTATAGTGAGATTTCTCTCACTTAGAAACTCGAGACCAGACCCCTCTTTGAAGGACACGTGTATCCAGACTTCCAGTGAAGGCTGAAATGTCCAGGGGAGACTTCTCGAAGTTTAGACCTCGCCCAGGGTAAAACCAGCGAGGTATCGTGGATGCGACTTAATTCATACCGCATAACTGTAATCCTCATCATACAGGGTAGACCCAGCTCGCATATGTCAGAACATGTGCGAGCACCTCCCTCTATACCTCCGCGGCAAGTATAGAGGCCAATGCCCTATGATGCAGTTTTGGTCCCAATGACCCAATAGCCCTAACGGACCAGTGTAAGTTCGCATGTCCAGATGCTACCAACTTCAGCATGCGACGTCCGTATCGAGCGATCACCTAAGGACGCAGACGTTCCAAACGTACGTGCGACCCTACGAACTCAACAGACGGAACACGAACGGTCAACTCGCAGATGCGAAGGACGCATACGTTGATGAGTTCAGTAACTGTCATATATTTATTAATGTTAACGTTGTCTGAGTTTAATCATGGCAATTCAATGTGTAAATAATGGATTAACAATAAATGTGATCCTCATGTAACCGATTGGGCACCTGCTTTGTATATAAAGGGGTGATCCACCATGAAAATGCACCTACGAATCCCTTGCTACAGTGGACTAAGCAGAACAAAATCTGACTGAACCACTATATTTCATTGTCTTCTGTATTTTTTCCAGCTTTATTGTCTGTTATTGCATTCCTATTGGAGTACTCGCCGTTTTAGGTTGAATACTCGCATTTATCATCTCCCAAACAATTCTATCTTTTACCAGCTAAATTACACTTCTTGGTGTTGTGAAATTCTAGTAACAACAGATATGACCAGTAAAATGATTTTGATCAAGAATTAGAACACTAAGTTTGGTTAATTTTCCAAGTGAAGATGGAATAGGCCCATACAATCCACAACCCCCTAGATCAACAACTTTCAAAGAAGTCAAATTTGCCAAAGAATTACCTAATTCATAACCCATGTCTACAGATTGTAGAGAAAGAGTTTCCAAGGTAGTTATGTTTTTTATGAGAGTTCCAAGATTCGGATTTTTAAGCTTCAAACTCAAATGTGTTGGATTGTTGTCAACAGCGTTACCTGACAAGTGAAGGTAAGACAACTTAGACAAAAGTGAAATTTCGAATGGAATCTGACCTTGGAAGAAGGAAGAACCCAAGTGAAGAAACTTCAACTCCGAGAACCTATGGCGGTGGGAATTGGAGAGAAAGTGAAGTTATTATAACCGAGATGAAGCTTTTGGAGATGAACAAGGTTAAAGAGAGTGTTGTTGGAGTGGATAGAGCCGTAGAGACAAGAACGAGCTAGGTTAAGGCCAATGACATGACCAGTCAACATGTCACAATCAACACCATCCCACCAACAACAATTGGTACCATTAGATCCCCAAGATGAAGTCTTTGGATAGAGAGGAACAAAGCCATAATATGAATCCACTCTAATTTGGCAGTCTATTTTAAAGCTTTGGTTGAAATGGATCAAAGCTCTCCTCTCTTCATCATGACAAGAAGGCTGCATACAATTAACAAGACTATGATGAGAGTATTGAAGCATCACAAGAAGTTTTATTAAAATCACCACAGCTAATGATGAAATTAGACCCATATGTTTATTATGTATGTATATTATAGTGTGTTTAATTCTTTTCCAACTTAATTCTAATTTGTGTATATGATCGATATAATGGGAACATGAGACAAGCCATTCCCCTCCTAATTTATATACATACATACATATATGTAGACACAATAAAAAATTGCTACCTTTAATCACAACAAAATTTTAGTTGTGACCAAAACATAATATTTAAATACAAGTTGTCGCTAATTTACTTTTAATCACAACAAGTATTGTGACTAAAAATACATTTAGTCACAACAGATTATAATTTTTGTGATTAATACATTTAGTCGCGAACTTTTTAGTCATAATTTTAGTCAAAAAAATTTAGGTTAATTAGCAATTTTCCCCCTCGAATTTTGACATGTATCAAATCATACCCCTTGAACTTTTTGGCCGTTAAAAATTCTTCATAAACTATTAAGATTGTTAGATTTAAGGACTTTTGTTTAATTTTAGTAAAAAAATTCTAACATGGATGAAAGTTTAGGGGGCATGATTTAGTACGTATCAAAGTTTGAGGAGCATGATTTGGTAAATATCAAAATCTGGGGAGCATAGTTTAGTGTTTTAGTGAAAATTGAATGAAATTAGATAAAAGTCTTTAAATCTAACAATCTCAATAGTTTAGAAGGAATTTTTAACGGTTAAAAAAGTTCAGAAGACATAATTTGGTACATGTCAAAATTCGGGGGGGAAAATTCCTAATTAATTGTGATTAAAAATAAATTTTTTTGTACATATATAGAGTCATAGAGAGAGAATTGCATAGATATAGATATGTTATCTCCATTTTTATTCAAGTTGATGTGGACATTAGTGGCAGAGCTGAAGTACGTTAACAGTAATGAATCATTCATGACCATGAAACCAATGTCGTATTTCCCACGTCCAAACTATATGATAGTCATAAAGACCAATCAATTAATAATAGAAAAGTACGTACGTGGTGCATGAAATATATATATATATATATAAAGTCTATATATACATAAGTTTTTTTTTTTTTTTTAATTTTGAGAAATTTGTTAAAATTAATTTGTAAGATGTATGAAATTTTATCTCAAAATTAATTAGTGATGAGATGAGCTAATATTTACACACGTTAATAATGACTTTAACAAAAATATATATAAAAGAGCATTGTTATTGGGTACCAGTGGTGCCCAATACCTTTTATAGCTGGCGTCTCACGATTAGTTAGCGATATTGTCTAAAAACTATTTTTTTTAAGTTATATGGGACCAATACTTAGTTACACTAATAACAATATCACACCGAAAAAAATACTAAGTTACAATAATTAATACTTTTTAGCAATTCTCGATATAAAAGTCTTTGATATCAAATATAGTCATTACATTAATTACAGCCTCAAATATAATTCATTTTGTCATTATTATCTCATTATTTTTGTCTCCCTAACTTCCAAACTAATTCCGTAAAGACTACGTTAAAGTAGAACTATCATAAAAGACCAAAATATATCAAACTTAAAATCTCTAATTAAAAAACCAATAAGAAAATATGAATTATTAATTGGCATGCATCAAGAAGTTCTTGTTAGAAAAATTAATAATAAACTCAAGATCTATTTGTATATAACATAGAACACAATAATAAAATATAATAATTAGGTATGTGTAATTAATTCATAGCAATTATCTCAGTTTGATCCACAACAGTTACTCCACTTTGATAGTGCAATACTATCAACTAAGTCTTCCTCCTTAGATCTCTAAATCAGAAGCAGTTTATTTATCTGATTATCAAAAGGTATACAATTGTGATGAGACAATATGTATTTATAGAGTTAGGGAGGGGACTTAGCTACAAAACCCTAGTTGGGCTGGGCCTGCTCATCAAAGGCTTCAGTCAACTAGAAAAGCCCACACTTCTGCTTCACCTAGACTTTACACACAGATGCTAAGCTTATTAACAATTGATCACCAACAACATGGGCTAACACAGCAAAGAACTATCCAATCAACCCAAGTTTTAATAAAACCAATAAAATTTAATGTAAGCCCAAATAAAAGTCTAACAGCTCTTACCATTAATTAGAAATTCTATTAATTTTGTAAGAATTATCTAATTGTAAATACTAATAGACTACGTAATCTTTAGATTGGAAAGATTGGGGACAAAGATTGGGTGTTAAGGGGAGTGATGATGAGAGTTGATCAATTTGTTGATTGTTTGTAAAAGTTTTGATTCAAAGCAACAAAGCAGGGCCGGCCAAAGAGTGAGGCGGTCGAGGCCTCCCCCATCATTTTAGAGCTCCTAAAAAATTAATATGATATATAAATTTTAGTTCAATAAAGAAAGTTATAGCACATTAATGTAAGAGTATATAAATGTTAAAAACCTTTATGTAGGGTTCTTTTATTTATTTATTTGATATAAAAATAATATTTTCAACTCATTAATTAATTACCTAAAAATATTATGCTATGTATATTTTTAATAAGGAACAAATATTATATTTAGTTTTTTTTTAATGGAATTATTCTAAATGTACAATAGTATTTTAAGGTGTAAATTGGTAAAAGAAAATTGACATAATTTTTGACCTTTTTTTTTTTTTTTCACAACAGTGCTAAAATATATAACATTTTAATGAAGATATTGTTAGTAATTAATTAAATATTACATTGTCAAGTTAGCTTATATGGTGAAAAAATTATTAATTTGTTATACGGAAATAAAAATAATTAAAATTAATATTTATTTTAAACTTTTGTAAAAACAAAATACCTCATTTTAAATTTGCTCTAAGCCTTTCAACACTTTAGGACGGGCTGCAAAGAGATGGCTAACTTACCCAAAATAAAGAGGAAATTACATTGTATATCCACTTTACTTGTTGTAATTTTTACTTCCATTTTCATATTTTTTTAGATATACCCACTTTTATGGATGATGTCCCCATTAGATCCTTTAAGTTATGTAAATTATATGCTAGAGTTAAGTAGAAAGTGAGGGTATATTAGGAAATTCACTCAAAAAAGTGTGTATATTTTAATAAAAAAAATAATATGAGGGTATTTTTGATTAATGGATACAAAAAAGAGGTATTTTTTAACTTATCCCCAAAATAAATGAACAAATAAAAAATTTAATTTCCTTTATATAGAAAATCGTTTTTTACAAAACATGGGTTGCCATATACAATAATAATTCTACTGCAATAATGGAGTTAGCAGTTTCTCTGCCCTTGATTTTTTTATTTATTTATTTATTTTTATTTTTATGTTTTAGTTTTGTCTTATCTCTTACTTTTTCTTAGGGCTAGTGTGAAACGTTGGAAATATATATTTTTAGGTGTATGTAAAGTGAAAGAAAATAGAAAATATACACATATAGAGTCAAAGTCTTTTGTGGAATGCAAATATTTTGTTGATTTTTCTCTTGATATATATTCATGATGACTTGCATAAATCCAATATATCTGCCAAATAATTTATTATAATCTAAAGCTTATTATAAAAACTACTATGTCAAGTTATAAGTTAACAATGATAGAATTGTAAGATGTATAATGTTGGCAATGAGAGGATATTAGCCCATCTATTTTATATGTATTACTATCTTTCTACACGTTATTAATAGAGATTTTTTAACATCTCCACACTCTATTAAGATCACTTAGTCAAATAAAATAGTCAATAACATATTAAAGTTTAGGAATTTTTAATCAACAGTAGCTAGTGCGATTAACCATAATTCTTGTAGTGTGAGCACAACTTTTAACCTTTTTACCTGCACTATGAAGCACTCGTGAGTTGCAATGACTCAGCAAGAAAAGCTATTAAATCAAAAACAATAAAAACGCAAGTATTTTTATCATAACGTAATATACATACTCGTGATTCATTATCATTCAGCATGCATATGTAGTATAACGTCTATACGAACCCGTGTATTACCCAATATAAAAATATCATAGCATCTTGCCGTGAATAGCTTTATCATTAAACTAATCAAATATTCACTCAATACACAATTACATATTTTCAGTGCCTCGTAAAGCACTCTAATCTTACATCCCTATAAACACGTATTCATCACAAAGACTCTGCAAGAAAAAGAAAAAGAAAGAAAGGAAAAAAAGAAAGAAAGAAAAAAAAAAGAAAATTGTTTTTTTATTTATAATTTTTTTAATTTAAAATTAATTTTATTTTAATTTTTTAATTTTTTTAAATAATCTTTTACGTGGACCAATAAAATTGTGTCATGTATACACTGTGTCCAGTCCAACATGACACTTAACACCTAAAATAGACGGAAAGGGTAAATTGCTAACAGAATCCGAGTATTGGGAATTTTACCGCTCAAATTTAGGTTTTAGAGGTTAAATGAAACCAAAATGAAATTTTTGGAAATTTTGCCGCTATTTAACTTATATATAAATATGAATATGAACATGAGTACCCTAAAAAAAATATAAATATGAGTTGTAAAATTAATTCAACATCCTATAAGACGCCATGGTGCCCAACATCCTTAGAGAGTTAAGTAATAGCGAGATTCACATAATTTAAATATTGATATGTGAGGCCTGATATTTCATTTAGACTAATAGCGATATAGGGTGTTAACATGTTGGTGTGAAATTGAGACTTTGTTTGAGTACTCTAAACTAAAATTTTGCGTGAAGGTTGTTCCTAAACTAAAGATGATTGATCATTCATTCAATAATATTATATATTTATATATAGGTGTTTCATTCTTGCAACAATGAAGATTTCAGTTTGAGCTATGCTTGATTATCCAAAATTGGGATTTCCCACAAGTTTAAGATGATGTCCCTCGCCTTAAAACCATTCCTAGTAAGATATTGCAATCCTAGAGACTAAAGAGCATATATAATCTTTTGTTTGAATTATTGTTTACTATTATAATACCATATATCTACTCTGAGAACTGTGACTTGTTAAATTAGAATATATGACATTCATATAACACTTAGAAAGCAAGATCAAACTTTATAAATAAAGCATGTCACTTAAGAGTTTTTAAGTGATCATTGCCTAGTACAAAACTAAAACCCAAGTGAAAACAAAGGAAACTCATAATACCACAACTCTCTAAGAAAACAAAACAAATAAGAAAAAATACCACAAAAAAGAAAGTAAAAACAAGCAAAACTTCATGGTCTTTTAACCTTCTGCTAGATTCTAAGTCAAATTATTCTTGAAACAACAACAAAGAGGCTGCAATATTGACATTGTCTTCAACCGAATCCTGAAGCCAACATTTCGTCCAATTACAATTGCATTTATAAAAGATAAATTTATTCCTACAAAAGAAAAACACATCAGTTTAACTTCCATGTATTCATATAGCAAAAGAAATAACATAGAGACAAACTTCCCCTTACAAACAACTATGCAGATACTCACTTAGTTTCTGATCATCATCTCCCTTAGTCTTGTTCTAGAGATGTAAACAAACCATGCCAAGCGCGTCCTTGGGATCAACATTTCCCCAACAGAGACTCCAATAACAAGCCCACTCATAAGTCCTGCCAAAATGAATTTCCAATCTAGTTCAATCCCAGAATCAGAATCATCATCTTCATTGGAAGTTGATGGTGGGAGCAGTGAGTCTCCACATTTCTTTGACAGTGGTTCTCCGCACAATTCTTCATTACCCTCAAAAGAGTTGTTCTCAAATGTATGGAATTGGTTCTCTCGCGGTATAAGACCTGTGAGATTATTGTAAGACACGTCAAACTTTTGGAGGAATTTTAGATCAGTTAGTTGCTGAGGAATCTCTCCCGACAACTGGTTTTGAGAAAGATCTAACGATTCCAGCTCTGTTAGTGTCCCCAATGATGGTGGAATGCGTCCGTTGAGCGCATTGTTTGAGAGGTTGAGCGAGTAAAGAGCCTTGAGGTTTCCAATGATTTCAGGAATTTGACCACTGAAATTATTGCTTGATAGATCAATCACAGCTAGGTTCATCGGGATCTTTCCGTAGTGTGTTGCAACACTTTTCAACACAAATGTTGTTGAATAATCATACTTAAAGAAGTCGCGACGAATGACACCCGTGTTATAGGTGATATTTTCTAGTGCATTCATATATGTCAAATTGCTCATCTTGAAATCTTTCATTGCATTCCAAGATAACATATATTCAAAAGGAATTGCCCCTGTGAAATAATTGTGAGACAGATCAATAATTTGTAACTTTGCAAACTCATTCGTAGTATTTTGAGGATTCCCTATAACTCCATGAAATTCATTTTCTCTCATCAAAACAACTCTTAACTGAGTAAAACTCCCCAACCAAGTGGGGAACACATCACTGAGTTGATTGAAAGAGAAATCAAGGTACTCAAGATTCATACAAATAGTGAATGGTTGTTGAAGTTTCCCTTGAAAATGATTGTGACTGAAATCTACCATTCTTAACTTACTGTCCGGCTGACATTGAAGAGGAATAGTGCCGTGAAAAGAGTTGTTTCTCAAATTTAAAACTAAGATGGAGTCACTAATCCCACTGCCCGAACAAAGTGGAAATTCTCCGCTCAAGTTATTATTTGACAACTCAAGAACCAAAATAGAACTCAAATTGCATATCGATGAGGGAATTTGACCGCTTAGAATATTGTTAGACATATCATAATGTCTGATAGATGATGGTGGAATTGGAAGTTTTCCTTGTAACAAGTTAGATTGCATGTCGTAAGCACGCAAATTAGACCAAGGTAGAATAGTTGTGTAGTTTTGAAACCCTGTTATCCAGTTGTTGGATAAATCCATCACTTCCAAGCTTTGAAGACTTGAGTTCATCAGATCTTTTGGAATTTGGCCATGTATATGGTTATAAGAAAGGTCCATATAGACAAGATTATTTTGATGAACAATAAAATCAGGAAATCTGCTCAAGTTACAAGAACCCAAGTCTAGAAGTCTAAGCTTTGGAAGTGTGGTGTTAAGCTCTCTTTTTCTTTCGTCATTGAGTAATAATGAAATCATATTGTAGCCTAGACCTAGAGCATAGAGATTTTTCAATTTGAGGAAATAATCAAACTTCAATGTGCCACTTAAACTATTGTTTATGAGACGGAGAAATTCAAGATTTTTGAGATTGGACAATGATGGTGGAACTGAACCAGTCAAATTGTTTGAAGCTATGTCCAAACGTTTTAATTCAGTAAGATTTCCAAACCACGAAGGAATGGTCCCAGAAATTTGATTGCTCGTTAATGACATAGTGGAAAGTAGGGTGAGATTTTGAAAAGAAGATGGGATGTAACCAGCAAAACTATTATAGTGGAGATTAATAAGGTTAAGTTGGCTTAATTTACCTATTGAAGATGGAATAGGCCCATACAAACCACAACCCCATAGCTGAAGTTGTGTCAAAGAAGTCAAGTTTGCTAAAGAATCACCTAGTTCATACCTCATGTCCACATAATTTAGTACAAGAATGCTCAAGGTAGTTAAGTTTTTTGCCAGGCTTTCAAGATTAATTTTTTCAAGTTTCAAACTCGAAAGTGGTTGATTGTTACCATCAACATTGCCTGACAAGTAAAGGTAATATAACTTAGACAAAAGTGAAACTTCAGTTGGAATCTCACCTTGGAAGAAAGAGTAACCCAAGTTAAGAAATGTCAACTCTGAAAATACTGCTATGGTTGTAGGAATTGGAGAGAAAGTGAAGTTATTAAAGGCAAGATGAAGCTTTTGAAGATGAACAAGGTGAAAGAGAGTGCTGTTGGAGTAGATTGAGCCGTAGAGACAAGAACCACTAAGGTTAAGACCAGTGACATGACCAGTCACCAAGTCACATTCAACACCATCCCATGCGCAACAATTGGTACCGTTTGATCCCCAAGTTGATGTCTTTGGATAGATAGGAACAAATTGATGATTTTTATCGACTCTAGGTTGGCAATCTATTTCAAAGCTTTGGTTGAAGTGGATCAAAGCACTTCTCTCTTCATCATGGCAAAAAGGCTGCACAGAATTAACAAAAGGATGATGATTAGAGAGTAGTAGGAGAGGATGAAACAACAAAACAAGTTTGAAAAACATCACAACTAATGATGACATAAGAGCCATATAGCTAGTAGTGTTTCTTTTCTAACTTAATTAGTTATGTGATATGTTGGAACGTAGAGATATGTTATGTCCATTTATAGGCAGAAATGTGTAGATGATGTTATCTCCATTTTCCCAATTTGATGTGTACATTAGTGTCATAGCTCAAATACTTGACTATTATTAATAATGTCTCTATATATTATTCAATTTGATGTGTAATTAGTAGCTGGAAGTCAAGTAGTTGAATATTATTAAATATGTGGTTCAAATTAGGGATAAATAGCGACATAAGTAGCCAAAGTTTTATGTTTGTAAGCGGCATAAACCCAATGTTTATTTTTAGCGGCATGAGTACCCAATATTTGTAAAATTGTAATTTTTCTCTAGTTTTGTTAAACAGGGCACATATAAGGCTTAAATTCTTGTTCATTGGCTCTAGATAGAAATATGTAGTATCAGTTACTTCCAAATGTTTTTTTAATAAATTTAAAACAGAGTCTATACTGACGAAACTAGAAGAACATTACAGTTTTACAAATATTGGGTACTTATGCCGCTAAAAATAAACATTGGGTTTATGTCGCTTACAAACATAAAACTTTAGGTACTTATGCCGCTATTTACCCTCCAAACTAGCTAGGGAGAAAACATTTAAACTATTATGATAAATACATATAGATCTCTTTAAAATCTTTTCTGTGATAAACTCTTTAAATATCATTTGCGATTACCTTCTCAAAACTATATGTTATGATGATCACCAAATCAAACTTAGATATTTTGTAAAAAAATGTCATTAAAACAGCCGGGACATTTGGTAAAAAATGTTACTTTAATAAGAATAGGTAACATTTCATTTAGTAACATTTTCTTAAAAATGTCATTATTAATATTTATATTTTTAATGACATTTGACTAAAAATGTCACTAATTTATTTTAAGTATTTATTTAATATTATTTAAAAATATTCCTAGTCTATCATATTTGGAGAGTTCAGAACGGTGTGTTTTGGAGTCAAAACTATGGCATAAATAATTAACACTGAGATTTATAAAAGCATCATAGCCCATAGAAAATTTTCTCATTTTTACATTATATGGGCTGAGATTGGTCCATCAGCTAAAAAAAAAAGGGAAATTTACATAGTATACTAACTTTTGCTATTTTTTTACATGCAGTATTTTTTACTTTTTTACTGTGTTTTTTTATAAGTTTCATACTGCAGTATATTGTGTTAAATTTTCATTGGTGTTCTGCTGGTGTTTTACTGGTGTTCTAATATTGTTTTAAGTTGTTCTGTTTTGTATTTTACTGGTGTTTTATAAAAACACAGTATTTTTGAAAAGATTTTTGTGGGACAGTATTTTTGTAAAAATTAACCAAAATTCTAATATTTTTGTAAGTTTCCCAAAAATAATAATAAAAAAAAAAAATAGCAAAAAATTTGAATTCGACTTAAATATTTTACATATAAACATATTTTTTATATAGGGTAACAAAGAGGTATTTTTTGATTTTTTTTAATTAAGTATCTAAATTAATTATAGAAATTCAAATTTTTCTTTTATTATTCGCTATCGGACCAAGATCTAATGGTTTAATATTTTTAAAATTAATATTTATGGTTAAATTTATTTATTACTCATGGATAATACCCATTAAGAAGAATTCTGTATATTATTTCGTATTTACCACGTGAAAATGAATAATTATGACCACATGAAACCAATTCGTATTATTTACGTCGAAATAATGATGACAATGACCAATAAAAAAAGTCTATATATGAATTATGATATCATCAAAAAATAGTGTTTGATAATATATTAGTGCATTAATTAATTAATTAACCGACATTCACGTACGTAGTGTCAAAGTCATTAAGAAAATATCAATTAAAATAATAAACCATATGTACAACTTAAATGTATCTATAGCTAATTAAAATTAATAATCTTAATTTTCTTAATTCATTTGAAAAGAAAAGGAAAAAACTGAATTTTATAGATATGTCATTTCCATTTATTTTGATCAATATAATTGATGTGGACAATAATGAAACCAATTCGATCGTATTTTTCACGTCCAAACTATGAAAAAGACACCATGCATTTAATATATATTATTACTTGATTAATTATTAAAGTCTATGACGATGATTAAGTGTAATGGTCAAAAAAACAACAGCAACAAAAGTCTTTCATCATTTACCATGCAACGTCGAAACTACTATAAATTCGTAAAGGCTACGTTAAGGTAAGACTATGTACGTATATGAAAATTAAAGACCAAAAAGAAAATTATTTAACGAAATAAGGGCATGAAATTTGGTAAGTCAAGCTTATTAATTAACTAGTAAATATTCCGTGATTCGCGGTGGATATATAAAATATTTTAACTTATATATAAAAAATATTTGTGTATTTTAATTAATTATAATTACTTAACAAAATTATATTAAAATTTTAACTTTAATATTAAAAAACTTTGTGACATAAATATTTAAAATATTAAATTTGTTACTAATAATTATTGAATTATCACGCACGGACGCTGGTTTCTCTTTCTCTCTCACACAGCTAGTGTTTCTCTTCCTCTCTCGCAGGCGACGCTGGTGACGACGATTGAAGGAGACGTTGACGGCGACGACGCACGGCTGGTGACGATGATTGAAGGAGATGACGCCGACGACGCTCGTTGGCGACGATGGACGGACGGACGCACGACTAGGGTTTTCTCACACACGACTTCTCTTTCTGCTAGGGTTCTCATGAGCGGCTGAACAGAGATCGACGGCTAGGGTTTCTCCTTGGTGCTGTTCTTTCGACGGCTGGCCACCCTTTGATGTGTCTTGTCTTTTGTGACATGGTTTGATGATTTGATTGTGTGTTTGTTCTTGTATCTCGATTGAGATTGTTCTGGGTCGATGGATTGATTGTGTGACTGGTTCTGTTTGGACAGTGAGAGGGTTTGGACTGGGTCTGTTTGGGGGTCGTGGGTTCTGGTGGTGGTTGGGGACCGTGGGTTCTGGTGGTGTTTGGAACGTGGGTTCTGGGTTGTTGGTGGTTCTGTGGTTCTGGGTTGGGGTGCGGCTGGGTGTTTTGTGTTCTTAGGGTCCAGTTGAAGTTAGGTGGACAAGGGCTCTATTTGGGGAAGGCTTTGTTTTGTTGGTGTGGTTATTAGAGGGTTGGGGCAGGCACATATTAAGTGACATGGCTTCTAGTAGTACATTGTATCAGGAGGTAGAGGACCAATATGCAAATATTTCACTTGAGGGAGAGAGGATGATGGGGAGTTGGGGATTGATTTTGTTGTCCCGGATGATCAAGCTTTGAATGTTGAGTTATGTATTGTGGGCCGGTTCTTGACCGGAAGAGCTATTGACTTTGAAGCTATGAGCCATTTTATGGCCTCTTTGTGGCAGCCAAGCAAGGGGGTTTATGCGAAGGAGATTGACACCAACCGATATCTATTTCAATTTTTCCATGAAATTGATTTAGAAAGGGTGCTAGAGGGAAGCCCTTGGACGTTTAATAGAGTTCAGTTTGTTTTTCACAAGCTAAAAATGGGAGATGACCCGAAAAGGGTAGAGCTAAACAATCTTGACATCTGGGTGCAAAACCAAGGACTCCAAACGGGGTTTAAGTCTACGAGTGTTGTGGAGAATTTGGGCTATATGACAAAACTGTTTACATTTTTTGTATCTGTTCGTATTAAGCATTGTCTTCAAGTTGGTTGTATTAAAAAAAAGTTATTAAAAATTAAGCTCAGGGTCCTATTTTTACTATTTTAGAAAATACAGGGTCTATTTTGTCATTTAACAAAATACAGGGTCCAATCTGTAACTTTTGCAAAACACAGGGTCAAAAATAGTAATTACCCATTATTGTTTACTATTATAATACCATATATCTATTCTGAGAACTGTGACTTCTTAAATTAGAACAAATGACATTCATATAACACTTAGAAAGCAAGATCAAACTTTATAATACCACAACTCTCTAAGAAAACAAAACAAATAAGGAAAAATACCACAAAAAAGAATGTAAAAACAAGCAAAACTTCATGGTCTTTTAACCTTCTGCTAGATTCTAAGACAAATTATTCTTGTAAAAACAACAAACAGGCTGCAATATTGACATTGTCTTCAACCGAATCCTGAAGCCAACATTTCGTCCAATTACAATTGCATTTATAAAAGATAAATTTATTCCTACAAAAGAAAAACACATCAGTTTAACTTCCATGTATTCATATAGCAAAAGAAATAACATAGAGACAAACTTCCCCTTACAAACAACTATGCAGATACTCACTTAGTTTCTGATCATCATCTCCCTTAGTCTTGTTCTAGAGATGTAAACAAACCATGCCAAGCGCGTCCTTGGGATCAACATTTCCCCAACAGAGACTCCAATAACAAGCCCACTCATAAGTCCTGCCAAAATGAATTTCCAATCTAGTTCAATCCCAGAATCAGAATCATCATCTTCATTGGAAGTTGATGGTGGGAGCAGTGAGTCTCCACATTTCTTTGACAGTGGTTCTCCGCACAATTCTTCATTACCCTCAAAAGAGTTGTTCTCAAATGTATGGAATTGGTTCTCTCGCGGTATAAGACCTGTGAGATTATTGTAAGACACGTCAAACTTTTGGAGGAATTTTAGATCAGTTAGTTGCTGAGGAATCTCTCCCGACAACTGGTTTTGAGAAAGATCTAACGATTCCAGCTCTGTTAGTGTCCCCAATGATGGTGGAATGCGTCCGTTGAGCGCATTGTTTGAGAGGTTGAGCGAGTAAAGAGCCTTGAGGTTTCCAATGATTTCAGGAATTTGACCACTGAAATTATTGCTTGATAGATCAATCACAGCTAGGTTCATCGGGATCTTTCCGTAGTGTGTTGCAACACTTTTCAACACAAATGTTGTTGAATAATCATACTCATGAAATCCACTACCAAAGACATCCGTGTAGGGCATAAATTCTAGTGCATTCATATATGTCAAATTGGTCATCCTAAAATCTTTCATGGCATTCCAAGATAACATATATTCAAAAGGAATTGCCCCTGTGAAATAATTGTGAGACAGATCAATAATTTGTAACATTGCAAACTCACTCGTAGTATTTTGAGGATTCCCTATAACTCCGTGAAATTTGTTTTCCCTCATCAAAACAACTCTTAATTGAGGAAAACTCCCCAACCAAGTGGGGAACACATCACTGAGTTGATTGAAAGAGAAATCAAGATACTCAAGATTCATACAAATTGTGAATGGTTGATGAAGTTTCCCTTGAAAATGATTGTCACTGAAATCTACCATTCTTAACTTACTGTCCAGCTTACATTGAAGAGGAATGGTGCCGTGAAAAGAGTTGTTTCTCAAATTCAAAACTAACATGGAGTCACTAATCCCACTGCCCGAACAAAGTGGAAATTGTCCACTCAAGTTATTATTTGACAAGTCAAGAACCGAAATAGAACTCAAATTGCATATCGGTGAGGGAATTTGACCGCTTAGAATATTGTTAGAGACATCATAATGTATAATAGATGATGGTGGAATCAGAAGTTGTCCTTGCAACAAGTTAGATTGCATGTCGAAAGCACGCAAATTAGACCAAGGTAGAATAGTTGTGTAGTTTTGAAACCCTGTTATCCAGTTGTACGCTAAAGTCATCACTTCCAAGCTTTGAAGACTTGAGTTCATCAGATCTTTTGGAATTTGGCCATGTATATGGTTATTAGAAAGGTCCATATATACAAGATTATTTTGATGAACAATAAAATCAGGAAATCGGCTCAAGTTACAAGAAGCCAATGATAGATACTCAAGCTTTGGAAGTGTGGTGTTAAGCTCTCTTTTTCTTTCTTCATTGAGTAATAATGAAATCATATTGTCGCCTAGACCTAGAGTAATGAGATTTTTCAGTTTGAGGAAAGAATCAAACTTCAATGTGCCACTTAAACTATTCTCTATGAGAATGAGATCTTCAAGATTTTTGATATTGGACAATGATGGTGGAACTGAACCAGTCAAATTGTTTGAAGTTAAAAAAATTGATGTTAATTCAGTAAGATTTCCAAACCACGAAGGAATGTGCCCAGAGATATGATTTTTTTGTAATGACATAGTGGAAAGTAGGGTGAGATTTTGAAAAGAAGATGGGATGTAACCGGCAAAACTATTATAGTCGAGACTAATAAAGTTAAGTTGGCTTAATTTACCTATTGAAGATGGAATAGGCCCATACAAACCACAATGCAGTAGTTGAAGCTGTGTCAAAGAAGAAGACAAGTTTGCTAAAGAATCCCCTAGTTCATACCTCATATCCACATAATTTAGTACAAGAGTGGTCAAGGTAGTTAAGTTTTTTGCCAGTCTTCCAAGATTCATTTTTTGAAGTTTCAAGCTCGAAAGTAGTTGACCGTTACCATCAACGTTACCTGACAAGTAAAGGTAAGACAACTTAGACAAAAGTGAAAGTTCAGATGGAATCTCACCTTGGAAGAAAGAATAACCCAAGTGAAGAAATGTTAACTCTGAGAATACTGCTATGGTTGTGGGAATTGGAGAGAAAGTGAAGTTATTATAACCAAGATGAAGAATTTGAAGATGACCAAGGTGAAAGAGAGTGTTGTTGGAGTAGATAGAGCCGTAGAGACAAGAACCACTGAGGTTAAGGCCGATGACATGACCATTCACAACGTCGCAGTCAACACCATCCCACGTGCAGCAATTAGTACTATTTGATCCCCAAGTTGATGTCTTTGGATACACAAGAATAGGGTAATGTATTGTATCGACTCTAGGTTGGCAATGTATTTTAAAGCTTTGGTTGAAGTGGATCAAAGCATTCATCTCTTCATCATGGCAAAAAGGTTGCACAGAATTAACAAAAGGATGATGATTAGAGAGTAGTAGGAGAGGATGAAACAGCAAAACAAGTTTGAAAAGCATCACAACTAATGATGAAATAAGAGCCATATAGTTAAATATTATGTGATATATTGGAACGTAGAGATATGTTATCTCCATTTATAGGCAGAAATGTATAGATGATGTTATCTCCATTTATTCAATTTGATGTGTACATTTGTGGCATACCTCAAATACTTGACTATTATTAATAATGTCTCTATGTATTATTCAATTATTTGCTGTGTAAAAGTAGCTGGAAGTCAAGTAGTCGAATATTATTAAATATGTGGTCCAAACTAGCTAGGGAGAAAAGATCAAACTATTATGATAAATACATAGATCTCTTTGAAAGCTTTATTAGTGTCATAACCTCTTTAAATATCATTTGCGATTAACTTATTGAAATTATATGTTAAGATGATCACCAAAATTAAACTTAGATATTTGGTAAAAAAAATGTCATTAAAACACTACATTTGGTAAAAAAAAAAATGTTTCAAATAGGTAACATTTCATTTAGTAACATTTTCTTAAATATTTATTTAATATTATTTAAAAATATTCCTAGTCTATCACATTTGGAGAGTTCAGAATAATGTGTTTTGAAATCAAAACTATACATAAATAATTATTAACACTGATGAGATTTTTAAAAGCATCACAACTCCATATATAGCCCATATAGAAAAGGATGAAGATGAGACAGTACAATAAGTTACTTTGATTATTTTATTTCAAGCTATATATATTATTTCGTATTTACCACGTGGAAATGAATTATGATGACAATTCGTATTATTTACGTCGAAATAATGATGACAATGACCAATAAAAAAAGTCTATATATGAATTATGATATCATCAAAAAATAGTGTTTGATAATATATTAGTGCATTAATTAATTAATTAATTAACCGACATTCACGTACGTAGTGTCAAACTCATTAAGAAAATATCAATTAAAAAAATAAACCATATGTACAACTTAAATGTATCTATAGCTAATTAAAATTAATAATCTTAATTTTCTTAATTCATTTGAAAAGAAAAGGAAAAAACTGAATTTTATAGATATGTCATTTCCATTTATTTTGATCAATATAATTGATGTGGACAATAATGAAACCAATTCGATCGTATTTTTCACGTCCAAACTATGAAAAAGACACCATGCATTTAATATCTATTATTACTTGATTAATTATTAAAGTCTATGATGATGATTAAGTGTAATGGTCAAAAAACAAGAGCCACAAAAGTAAAGGATATCCTTACTTATATGAAAAAGACCAAAAAGAAAATTATTTAACGAAATTAGGGCATGAAATTTGGTTAAGTCAAGCTTATCAATTAATTGTGATGTCCTTACATAATTTTAGAGAAATACTAAAAGACATCAGTAGTGTCTAGTTTTGTGTCAATATCGCTATTGGTGCAATTAAGTATCGAATCTCATATAATTTAATATAATAGCTTTTAAGAAATATCGCTAGCCAATCGCAACTCGACATATCGAGAAGATTCTAAGTAGTATTGGTACCTAATAACAATACTCATAATTTTATCACTCATGCATGGTAGTCAAAGTCATCGCACTTTTAATTTATTGGCCACTTAAGTTGGAAACATTCTTTACTCCAATGGAAAAGCAATATTATTAGCCTCTCTAGTCTCTAGCTAGGACCAATCTATTCTATTCTCATATATGCCTTATGTAACTGTATGTTTATAATTATAGTCTCTAGTCTCTACTTTTATAAAAGACTAGACTTCTAAACATTTTTGAATCATGATTCAAGTATCACATGTTATATAAATTAACAATTAACCCAAGATCTATTTGTATATAACATAGAACACAATAATAAGATATAATAATTAGGTATGTGTACCTGATTGATCCATAGCAATTATCTCTGTTTGATCCACAGCAGTTACTCCAATTTGATAGTGCAATACTATCAACTAAGTCTTCCTCCCTAGATCTCTAAATCAGAAGCAGTTTATTTTATCTGATTATCAAAAGGTATACAATTGTGATGAGACAATATGTATTTATAGAGTTAGGGAGGGGACTTAGCTACAAAACCCTAGTTGGGCTGGGCCTGCTCATCAAAGGCTTCAGTCAACTAGAAAAGCCTACACTTCTGCTTCACCTAGACTTTACACACAGATGCTAAGCCCATTAACAATTGATCACCAACAACATGGGCTAACACAGCAAAGAACTATCCAATCAACCCAAGTTTTAATAAAACCAATAAAATTTAATGTAAGCCCAAATAAAAGTCTAACATTCTCCCACTTGGGCTACATTGATTTTAATACATATATATTATATATCAAAATAATTTTGTTTGAAAACGACTCATGGGTTGAACAACAGGAAAACATTTGTGGCCACTTTAAAAAATGATAGTTCTCTGATAGCATCTCAACATACCGGTCCAATTTAACCTTTGATAATGAACTATGACAGTCATATTGTTTTTAGCTCAACAAAAGACATTCATAATCACAAATACCAAAGTATTAAATCGACATGGTCAATAAGTCTAGTAGTGTGGTAAGGAATTATGTTCAACATGTGATCAATTTAAAATAACATAATATCCTTATCAGTCCTCAATTTCACTGATACCGTGATGCTTAATAAATAAGCCAGTGAAATTAAACATACACCACTTAAAATAAGTAAGTGTCACTAAACTTGCTTAAAGAATTAAGCCAACAACATATCATTGTCAATAAGCAAATAAATTTAAAAGACAATGATCACAACAATATGAACCACATGCTTTCAATTCAATCATTCTCGAGAATATAACAAAACATAATTGAAAACATATCCATTCAATAATAAAAAATATTGAAACATAAAATGTAGTTCATAACTTTATTCAGAAAATTATAAATAATAATTTCTAAAAACAAACAGAAAACAAAACTCCCACTAACCCAAAAGATCAAAAGATTCTAAAATGCCCATATTAACAACATGTTTATTAAACAGCACGTCACTTAACCCTTTGGTTAGAGGATCAGCTAACATCGACTCGGTCTTGCAATTTTCAATGACAATGTCTCCTTTCTTGACCAAGTCTCTGACAGTGAGATACTTTATTTCCATATGTTTAGAAGCACTACTAATCTTGTTATTCTTTGAAAAGAAAACAGCAGCATCATTATCACAATAGATTAGCATAGGTGTGGAAATAGAATCAACCACTCGTATCTCCGAAATAAAATTCTTCAGCCACAAAGCTTGCAAAGATGCCCCATAACATGCAACAAACTCAGCATACATAGTAGATGATGTGATCAAAGTCTGTTTGACACTCTTCCAAGAAATAGCAGCACCTGCCAAGGTGAAAATATAGCCAGAAGTTGACTTTAAATCATCTACACAACCACCAAAATCTGAATCTGAATAACCAACAACTCGAAGATTGTCAACATGCTTATACACAAGCATAAAACTCTTCGTTCTTTGCAAATATCTCAAAAATTTCTTGGCTGCAACCCAATGATCATGGCCAGGATCAGATAAATATCTCCCAAGAACATTGACTACGAAAGCTATGTCAGGTCGAGTGCAAACCTGAGCATACATCAAACTCCCTACTACACTTGCATAAGGGATGTTCTTCATTGCTCCTCTTTCCAAGTCGTTCTTAGGACATTGCTGCTTAGTGAACTTGTCCCCTTTCAGAATAGGAACAGAACCAGCTTTACACAAATCCATGTTGAACCTTTTGAGCACACGATTAATGTAAGCTTCTTGAGATAAGCCAAGAACTTTTCGATTCCTGTCACGATGGATCTCAATCCCCAAAACATAGGATGCCTCTCCAAGATCTTTCATATCAAAATTGGAAGACAGAAAATTTTTGGTCTCATTTAGTAGTGACAAATCACTGCTGGCAAGTAAAATGTCATCTACGTAAAGAACAAGAAAAATATAACGACTCCCACTGATCTTCATATAAATACACTGATCAAACTTGTTCTCTACGAAACCAAACGATGTCACAACCTTGTCAAACTTCAAGTACCACTGGCGAGATGCCTGTTTGAGACCATAAATGGATCGTTTCAACTTGCAAACCAAGTGTTCTTTTCCTTTCTCCTTGTAGCCTTCAGGTTGAGACATATAGACTTCCTCATTCAATTCTCCATTCAGAAAAGCAGTTTTAACATCCATTTGATGCAACTCTAAATCAAAATGCGCAACTAAGGCCATAATAATTCTGAATGAATCTTTAGTGGAAACAGGTGAGAAAGTTTCAGTGTAATCAATACCTTCTCTTTGAGTAAAGCCTTTAGCCACTAAACGCGCTTTAAACCTTTCAATCTGTCCCTTTTTATCCCTTTTAGCCTTTAAAATCCACTTACAACCTATTGGTTTAAAACCATCAGGTAATAAAACTAGCTCCCATACACCATTTTTCTTCATGGAGTCGATCTCATCATCCGTAGCTGCTAACCATTTTGAAGATTGTGGACTATTAAGTGCTTCACTAAAAGTGACAGGATCCACAAAATGATCAATATCATATTCTCCTTCTCCAAGATAAACAAAATTATCATGACACTTTGTTGACTTCTTTTGTCTCTGAGATCTTCTTAGAGGAGGTACTTCTGGAATAACTTCTCTTTGTTGATCATTGTTTTGAATAACATCTTCCACAACTGGAATTTCTTCAATAACAGGATTCTCATTAACAATAGGAGCTTCATCATTAATAGGCACTTCATCAATAATAGGACCTTCATCATCTTCGATATCGGGAGCAATGTATTCATCAACAATGGGAGTATTACCAACTGGAGTAGGATTGAGACTACTATTATCATCTCTTGAAAATGACATAGGAATACAAATTCCTTTAGATGACTCCCCCATTTCAAGAGATGTTGAAGGAATTTTTTCAGCAACATCAAATTCCAGAAATTTAGCAGTCTGAGATTCAACAATTCGCGTACCACGAGTAGGACAGTAAAAGCGATAGCCTTTCGAGCGCATTGGATAACCAATGAAATAACAGCGATTTGTTTTCGGATCTAACTTTTTCAAATTAGGATCATAAATCTTTACTTCAGCTGGACAACCCCATACACGAAGATGATTTAGACTAGGTGAATACTTGCAATTCTGTGAGTGTTATTATTAATCTCGAATACTCGCAATTTTTTGTGTTGTCTATTTTCCTCTGATAAGATCAATGTCGAACTAAAATGTTTATAAATAAAACTTATCTTTCTGTTTTCCTTTCCTGCAAATTACTCTAGACACATTTCATTTTACGAGCTCTCTCTCTCTCAATCGCTTAAGTTTTCCTTATTTTGTTTCTTACAACTTCTCTTTCACTAACTTTACACATCAAGAAAAGAAAAAAACAAAGATTTACGATTTTGATTTTACGGAGATCAATGATCATCGATTTTAGCGCCAACAATGGCAGCTATACGTACAGAGACTAATAATCGTATAGTTACCAATTGGAGAATAAGACTTGGAATATTAACTCTCGTAAAAAATCAAATGAATTTGACAACTACAAACCTAAAGGGATGATGAGTAAAGCTGAAACGTTTACACACAAAAGAATTAGAGAAATTATCCCATATACTATTTTTTAACATTTTTTTTTTTCAAATTTACGATTTGAGTTACTCCGGTAATTTATATATGGTTTGCTATATGGATTTCAGTTGCGATTTAGGTTGCTTTGTTAGTTGCTATAGGGGATTCTATGTGGAATTTCGTAAAAATACAAAAAAAAAAAATATATTTTGAAGTGTAAAAATAAAAAAGCTCCGAAAAATTATCACCATATTGTTCGCTTACCCTTGTAGTGTGACTCGTCCACTACAACCTTAGTCTCCAAGGTTAGAACCATCTCCATTTTTACTTACAATGAAATCAATCACATAACTACGCAACACATGCAAGTAGGAATTAATTTACGTGCAAACGGAATTAATTTATTTTATTAAGGTCGGGTCTGGCTTTAGACATAGGTGGGTTATGCATGTGCTTAGGGACTAAAAAAATTTTGCTTTTAAAAATAACAAATTTGTTTTACTGATTTTAAAAAATATTATATTTTTTTTAATAAGGACCCAAAAGTAATTTTTTCTTATGGTCTATTAAATTTTTGGACCAGTCCTAATTAAGGTAATTAGTTAAAGGAGGTAAGCCAACATTATATTGATTCACTTTAAATCTAATAATCTTCTAAACCTTGATCAATGTGGGATCACAATAAATTTATGTTTTATATCTAATATCAAATATACAACAAATGGTCGGGAAATGTGTTTTGTTTACAGAGTAATTTGCGGTATAAAAACCTAAGTTTAACTCTCAATTGTAAATAAATACCTAAGTTTAATTTTTTTACGGTAATAATACTTAAGTTATATTTTTGGAACTCTGTAGGTACCTGACAGTTAAATGCTAAGTCATTGTCCGCGTGTCATTTTCTTATTAGTATATTTAAATTAATTTTTTAAAAAAAATAAAAATTTAATGACTTGGACCAATTAAAAATTACCACGTGGAAATTTACTTCACTTAACAGTCAGGTACTTATAAAAGTTCTAAAATTATAACTTAGGTATTATTACCGCTAAAAATTAAACTTATGTATTTATTTGCAACTAGAAGTTAAACTTAGATATTTATGCCGCAAATTACTCTTCTTTATATAAGGATATGGAATACTTTGTGTGGCTCAGTACCAAGCCCTCTCATGCATGTGTCTAGGACTCACTTAGCCTAAGGAACCCAAAAAAATATTTATTTTTTAAAATTACATATTTTTTTACTAATTTTAAAGACTCAAAAATATTATTTTTTCCTATGACCCACTAAATTTCAAGCAGGCCCAGTGAGTACTCTGTTGTATAGGGTGATTTCCCTTTGTTCTTTTTGTAGCAAGTTGTTCATACTATTTGTTATGTTTTTCTCTTGAACCCACTTGGGATTTGTTCTTTGATAGCTATGGAGAACTCTGGAAATTCTCTTGGTATTATAGGTCATACTTTCTCTTGAGATAGTGAGATTTAAATAGAATTTATAGGTTGTGCTAGAAGAATGGTTGTACACTTCAACTTTAGAGCTTAAAATTTTGTGAATTGAAAAGTTAAAGATTGGTACCTTGAATGGTGATTGCTTGATATCATTAGATTATTTGATACTAAATTTTGTACTTAAAAGTGGTCAAAATCAGACTTGGGATTCATTAATAAGATGGATATTTGTGGTATGCAAAACAAAGCTCAATATTAAGATCTTACTATCAAAATTTCTACATTATAGAATGGCATAGGAAAACATCATAACATGTTGATTATGTAAAAGAATACATTTGAGGAAATTTGAACAAAACAAAAATATGATCTGAGAGTAAATTCGATGCAGTTAGTCTTAATTAATCCCCAAGGAACTTCCTCTTCTTTGATGTATTCATATAAGGTCTAATAACCCATTCAATCTCTGCTTCACTTTGATCAACTGTTCCTAACTTTATCTGCAAAAACCAAACACAAAACCCCAATAAAATAAATTATACATTAGAGAACATGTAAGGCTGTAAATTATACTTGTCTTAAATTCCAGTTCTAGGGAAGATATGTAGTTCAGATTCCATCATCCAAGATGCAATATAATACAAACACATCATGCATACAAGTCTACATCATTTTAGCATTCCCGAAATCTTTTGACCGAAAGTATGAATATTTATGAACATTTTAACAACTATTTAGATTGTGTGAGCCACGGTGAACTGTTGTTCTTAAAGCATCTTAATTACCTGGAAAAGCCGCAACTCAAACCGAGGACCGATCTCTTTGAGCTCAACAGACTTTGGACCTGCCTGCCTCTCATATATATGATGCCTATAATAATGTTATTTGGGTTAGTTAACTTGGTTGGGAATGTGACATTAGGCAACAACAAGATCCACATAACATCGGATTATGTGATAGAACAAACCTAAACGAAATATAGTCAGACTCATTAGCGAAAGTAATTATGCGTTTCGTTTCAGGCTTTGGAGAAGGAAAGAGATGCTTCAAAATATTCGCTGCCCTTTCACCGACCTATAAAAAGTTTACAAACCGAAAAACATGTTAGTATTTCAGCAATAACAATAATAATAAGTTAATATACGGGATACGACACTATCTTTGGTATGGAAGAAACGTGGGAGGAAATAAATTGTAGAAGAGAAAGGTGGAGAGAATACAAAAAATGAGATGTTTGGTAGGAAAGAAAATATGATAAAAGTGAAAATGGGAGGAAAAGAGAAAGGAAAAGTTCTATAATTGTATAGGAATGTGAAATTACTAAATTATTATTTACTACCCAAAATTTATATTGATGACCTAAGCGTAAATAGTAATTTAGAATAACTCTATTTTCTTTCCTTCTTACATGACAAACAACTATGAAAGAAATATACTCTCTTTCCTATCTCTCCAATTTTCTATCTCTTTCATATTTTCTTTCACTCCAATTTTCTTTCCTCTATACCAAACATAGTGTAAAATCTTCAACAGCATAACTCAACTGGATCTCGAGGAAAAAGAAAAAAGATGATACCTTAGATGTGAAATTGTTAAGAATCAAATGAGGATAAGCTTGAGGCATTGTTCCCATGGTTTTCTTGTCCTTAATGTCATGTCTTGTAACCTAAATGAGAAAAGAAAATTAATGTCCGAAAATCGTTAGAAGAGAATAAACAAACTAGTAAACATCTCTTATTCATTCTCTTAGCAATATCGAACTTTTATAAGACTTTCTTCACAATTTAACTTTAAATTTGCTAATGTCTGAATTTCTTTTCTGCTCTTTTATCCTATATCATTTTGTCTTACACAATTTGATCAACTCATAAAACATAACTGACTTGAGTACATACCACATTGAGTAATTGGAAATAAGCAGTTGGCCCGTAAGGCAGATGACTTATAATTAAGCCATCTGGCACTCCACGATGCTCATGGACCAATATAACATCTGTGAAATCCCTACGACGACAGGATTCAATCATTTCAGAAATAACCTGCATATGGAAACAATTTCTCAATAATCAAATGGCCGAAACCTCACAAACTAATTTTGGCTGTAATGTAACCTCAATTACATAATCACTGATTATTTACATTTCACCTTAATCGAATCTTTAAACATATTGCCAACAATACATGAGAAGTAAATAGGAAAACAAACTCAAGAAATGAGCAAAAATTATGATGAAATCATCAAACATATTGCCAACAATACATGAGAATTTATCCTAATGAGAACTAGTACTCTTGCTAAAATATATGAAAACTAAGAGGGGGAAGATTTCCGAACCTGACCACCACGATTTGTTCGTAATGAATTAGGGAACACAAGACTTAACTCCTGGAAAAACAAACCAATTCTTATCAAATTCAATTCAAGTATAAGATATAACATTGCAGAATAGATCGGTACCAACCAATGCAAATGAACAAAAACAAAGAAAAATGAAAAAGTCAACCTGTGCAAACTGTTTTAATGGAGCACTTGGGTTCCTGGATGTAGTTATCATAATTCTAGGATCCTTTTCTGCTGAATTGGCGTACTCATCATCTATATGACTCCTTGGAACTAATATCACAAACACCAAACCCAAAAAGAAAGCATTTTAGTTTCAAACCAATTACTAAAGCTTACTAAAGACTAAACTAAACACTAAGGTGGCATTTGGTTAGAGGTAATGAAATGGAAAGGAAATAATTTTTATTTATTTTTTTTTTTTTTTGCACAACCATTTTCTTTCATAACTAGTTATAACTACACAAATAAAAGAAGAAACAAAATAAAAAGGGAAATACATTTAGTAATTAGAAGGAAACAGACAAACTTTTGTCAGTCACCACAATACTTAGTACTCTTTTTTTGGTTTGTTTTATTTATTTTTTCTTTTAGGATTTTTGCAAGGAAAGTCTCTATACACTTCTCTATTTCCCAGAACTTCCATAACCGTATATGAACTTAGCTGATCCTTCAGTGTAAATGTGAGTTTCATTGAAAAGAAATTTTCAAACAGCTTTGCTCAAAGTAGATGCAGAAGTAAATGTTTTTCCATCAAAATATCTGTTCTCTCCTTTGATTTTCTGCTCGATTCTTATGTCCAACTCATCAGCATTAAGCACAAAAGGCTTATCCGAAGCCATGACCCAACCCCAAGTATCAGCATAGGAAGGAATATGAGCTGAGTAAGGCACAACATATTTGAAAACTTGTAACACTTCTGTATGGCTAAAAATCCCAGCTGGACCAGTTTGTCTGACAAGAGAACAGATATGCAAGAGAACACTTCTGCATGGCTAAGTTAATATGCGGCTAATTTTGATTTCATTCCTTTGTTTGGTTGCATTTCGAATATTATTCTAATAGAATGACTTTTTAATTGTTTCGGTAGAATGACTATTCCATTTTGACAAAAAATTTAATAATTTTTCATGCATTTTAAATTTAATTTCATTCCATTCCGTTCCTATTCTATGTTTTCATTCCAACCAACCAAACGACACCTAATATCAATACAAACCCATCTATAAACTAAACCAAAACAATAAGAATAAGAACATAAATCAAAGAAATCCCTAATTCAAGCTATATTAACTTCAATCAATACCTAATTTTTTTTCAAATAGCAAAACAATAACCAAAACCATACCAGCAGTACTTTCGTCCTCAAGATCAATTTCATGACGAAGGGCAGCCTCTTCGTTCCTAAGCTCAGTGGGAACTTGTTTTCCCTCTGCAATTAAGAAGAAAGAAAGTTAATTTAAGCGTGATTCGATTACAAAAATGTAGAAAATTGGGAGTTTTTTGTTATTTCTTCATCAATTTTTTTTTAAAAAAAAAAGGCGAAACCTTCTTTGATTTCTTTGATTTTGAGCTTCTTTTCGTAGAGGATTCGAGCTTTGCCTTCTAAGCTTTTTCTGTACAAGTACTCCCTCCTCAACCGAATATTTCTACGCAACATGGTTGCTCAGATGGATTAGCCTAACCTAATCTCAACTCAATTTCTCAGACTCAAACTACAGAGATGGAAGTGCAGAGAAGATCTCAGGGTTTAGGTTTAGGGTTTTTCTTTCTTTTCCAACGACGCCGTTTTGGGGTTTCTTTTTGTTATAAACGATGTTGTTTTTGGTTTTTCTTTACTCTTATAAACGACGCCGGTTTGGGGTTTTTGTGGTTTAATATTCTTTTTAGATCTAAACGACTTCGTTCTCAGGTTTTTCTCTTTTTTGACATTATATAAAGGTTAATTTAGGTCAAATCATGCTTTCTAAAATTTGTACGTTGTTAAAAATTTCTCTCAAATTATTGAGATTATTAGGCTTAAAAATTTTTGTTCAATTTTATTAAAGAAAATTTGAATTGGATAAAAATTTTAAGAGTACAATTTGGTACATGTTAAAGTTCAGAAAACATGATTCTGTAGATATTAAAATTTAAAGGCACAATCGTTATATTAGTAAAATTGAATGAAATTAGACAAAAATTCTTAAATTTAATAATTTCAATAGTTCGGGAAAAAATTTTAACGACATGAAAAATTCAGGGAACATAATTTGTTACATGTAAAAGTTTAGGGAACAAAATTTCTAATTAGCGTTATATAAAATTACCAAGGGGCTAGTCTAGCCACCCAATGTATTTTTATTTTATATTTAATAAATTTGTTGGTTTGGATTTTTTTCTTCAAGAAAATGGACCAAAAATTTTATTGATGAGTCAAATTTTGTTGGTTTAATTTTAAAGATAACTTTATTATGATTATTAAAGTATATTTTTAATTGATTTATTTATTTTGTAAATTAGATTCATATACTAAGAAAAAACCACTTAGGCTTTCATTTTAGAAAAATTTATATGATATAGTAAAAATTGAAAAAAAAAATACAAAAATACATTACAGAAAAAAATTTATTTTTATTTTTTATTTTTTTAGTCGTAAATAAAAATATTTTTCAGTAAAAATTTTAGGGCCGACTCTGGCTGAACAAAATATATTTTTATAATTTTAAAACTTTATAAGTGTATTTTTGTAATTAAAATTTTTAAACCGTAAAATTATAAATTAAATATAAAATAAGGATATTTTTAAAAATTTCCCTCCATTTTATTTTAATGGAGAAAAATTTTATTAAATTGAATTTAAATTCAAGAATTATCCAAATACTACCTATATATTCCCAAGGATTTTGTCTACTAATAAAAAAGATATACTTTTCCACAAAGGAAACAAAGTATATATTCTTCTACAAAGATGGATGAAATTTCACACTCAAACTTTTTGACAAATTACATTCTTCTTTCTTTCTTTCTTTCACAATCTCATACTCATTTTTTTTTCTTAGCACACAAGAAAGAACTCTTTTCCAACTCATATAATAATAATAATATTCTTCCACATAGTATAATTCTCTATCTAAAGCTAAATCAAGAATTTTCTCATGTAAATGCAAGCTAGCTAAAAAGGGTGTCTTAGATTTTCAAACTCAGATTCTTATTCTTAGACAAATGGAGAAGATAAAAAGAAAGGTCATTAATTTATTCCATTTATTTGCATCACTATATAAATAAACTTAGACACAAAGAAAAATTGAGTGAAATAAATTTGTAATATAGTTTTCTAAACCCCAAAATGGCTATGAATGGAGAACAAAAGTCAGTGCCACATGATTTAGATGAGAAGAAATCACACCCTAATTCAGGTTTTCATTATTGTTTTTGGCTCTTTTATTAGTTTAGAAAATCTTTATTGTTTTGACTAAGTTGGTTTATATTAATGACAAAACAGATCATGTGAAGACTAAGTGTTGTACTCGTACAAAAAAGAAAGGGGATAGAGGCTTCATTGAAGGATGGTAAGTAAGAAATTTACAACAAATTAGCTTCAAATTATGGTTTTTTCAAGGAATTATTTCACAAAAACATAAAAACAATAAAAAAAAAATTACAAAAATACAGTTTCACGGAATTTTAAACATTTTTATGATTTTTTTGATTTTATTTACATAAAATACGGTCTTTTTTATGTTGTAATCTTGTTAATTTGTTGTTGATTTTTTGTTATACTTATGTTATTTTTTGTTGTTATTTTAATATTATTTTCATGTTACTTTTATGTAGTTTTCTTGTTGATTTTATGTTGTTTTCGTGTTATTTTTTGAAAAACTGTAAAAATATAAAAAAAAAAAACATTCTTTGAATGTAAAAATGTAAATATTTTACAAAAAATAGTGCCTTATGTAATTATTCATTTTTTCAATGCCTTTTGTTATGTGACATCAAGGCCGACCGTAGGTTAAGGAAGAGCATGTCTGCACTTAAGGCCCACAAAATAAAATTCTTTACAAAAATATATAATTTCTTAGAAAATTTACATAAAATACTTAAAATTATATTACATGGATTTGTGGTTATTTAGAGAGAAAAAAGTATTGTTTTCATGTTGCCATAATATAATAATATATTTTCGCAGCGTGTAAACACTGGTGCAAGGCTAGGCTAAGGCAGAGCAAGCTTACACTTAAGGCCCACTCAAAAAAAAGCTATTTACAAAAATATACAATTTTTGTTGGTGTTTTTCAAAATTATCATATTTTACTTGAATTAGGATCCAAATGCATTTACTTTTCCTAGGACAAAAACAGATTAACCTTTTCTTTTTTCTTTTTACAGTCTCTTTGCTCTATGCTGCTGTTGGTTATGTGATGCTTGCTTTGATGTCACTGTCGTCGCCGGATAAAGGTTGCGAAAAATCGGGTGGTTTGATGCTTCTTTCAGAGTGAAAAAACCATGTAGTTACTACCTAATTTTCTGTATTTTGGTTTGAATAATCGTATTGTATTGTATCATGTTGTAGCATTATTAGCCTGGTTTATTTTCTTTAAGAAGTTCATACATGTTACTATTTTTGATTTAAGGAATTTGGAATTGAAATATGTACTAATGTCAAAAAAAACCTTTACAAAGTTTTATCATATTTTCAATGAATATGTATACACACATGTAATGATTTTATGTTCAAATCAAAAGTAACTAGACTGATCCTGCAAGAGCTCAAGTTGTGCTAACACCTTAGCAATAGCCGGTTTCAATCTCGAATCGCCTTGTTGAGCCAAATCAATAAGTAAAACTTGAGCAAACTCACCATATTGTAATTTATATTCATCAATCCTAAAAATCCTTTCAAGTATCCATAACACTTTCTCTTTAGCCTTATTGTTACCCGATTCCAAAACTCTAACAATGGCTTCAACTTGTAATGTTTTCGCTATGTAATTGCTTCCATTTTCCCAAATTTCATCTTGAAGTAGAGTTGCCAAGGCACCGAGCACAGCTTCGTCCGCTTCCCTATCTTTACCTTCCAATACTTTAAGCAAAGGCGATATAGCACCGGCTTTTACCAAACACAATGTGGTTTTCACAGCGCAGAATCCTTCGTGAACTTCACAGTATGCACTCGCGGAAGGAGGAGTGCAAAACCATCTTGGGGCTTTAGGTTTTCGTAATGAGAGTGAGTTTTGTGACAATTGAGCTAGTGAAGTTGCAGCATTGTGTTTAGCAATTGACGATTCACTCGAAAGCAACTTCACAAGTAAAGGGATCACCCCATGTTGTGCTGAATAGAGCTGTAGTTTCTTATCAAAAGGATTAGTAAACCGAACTAATAAGCTCGAAACACTTTCTTCCAAGTGTTGTGTGTCAAGTGTTTTAGTTGCAGGGTTTGAAGTCATTATGGAGATAATGAGTGGTACTAAGCATTGTCTCTTGAGCAACTCTGTAAACTTCTTATCACTAAGGGGAAAATTGCTTAGTATTCCTAATGCAGAAGCTTTTTCGAGCTCGGTTGATGAGGATGAGATGATGTTGATGATTATAATGATGTAGGCTTCTCCTATATGTTCTGATAATTCTTGTGACAAATCTTTAGAAAGAGTATGAAGCAAATTCAAGGCATTGCTTCTAATTTTGAAGTTGGTTTCGGTTAAAAAGGGTAAGAGAAGTTGCATAGCTCGATTTTCTTTCATTTTGATTCGAACTTTAGATGCATTTTGGTGAGAGGCAATGCTATTGAGAGCTTGTAACAAGTGAAACTGTATTACAGGACTCGAAAGGTTTAGAAGTGAGAGCATTTGCTGAGCTACATCTTGATTAACAAGAATAGATTCAGATTCAGCAATCTTAGCTAGAATTGCTGATGCAGGCTCTCTAAGTGTCATGAGAACTGAGGTAACAGAAAAGAGAAGCTGAAGTAAAGGCGATAAAATGCTCGAATGGATTAATCGTTGGACATTTTCAGCTAAGCTTGACAAGTTCTGCAATGCATTTAGTGCAGATAACTTGGCTTCAAGTTTTCCAGTTGTAAACATTCTTACAAGGGGTTCGATCGCCCCATCTTCCCCGAGGGAGGCTCTACTTTGATCGGTGAGCTCTATCCTCGAAAGTGCTGTTGCCATGAGAATTTTACTCATGTCAGAGCCTACAAAAAGGTATGACATCAATTGATTATCACAACAAGGCCAATAGAATTGAAATTTTCAGTTGAAACCGAAATTAGTACCTTCTTTTAAGTGCTTAACTAGTGGCTTGAAATAGCCTGCTTCAGCCATATGAAGTGCATTTTGAGTGTTACTTGACAATAAATTTAACAGCTTTCCTGCATCAATTGAAGCAATAGGATCATCACCATTTAGCAATGCAACTAACATAACGATACAGCCTTGAATTCGACCAATCTGTCTTCGAACGGATGAGAGTTCAGACAGATTCAACAAGAGGCCGACTGCTTCCCTCCTTTCCTCCTCTTCGCGAATCAAAGATTTCACCAATGTTGACAAAAACCCCACATCTGCCATCTTCTCCTGCACACTATTCCACATTGTTAGCTATTACAACTAATAGTCAAGAACCTTAGAGTACGTTTGGTTGGAAGAAATGAAAACACAGAATCAGAACAGGAATAGGAATGAAATAAAATTTAAAATGCATGCATAAAAAGAATTGATAAAAGAATTACTAATCGAAATAGATTAGTCATTCCAAATACTTTAAATGCAACCAAACAAAGGAATAGACTGAACATCGATTCATTGTCATTTCATTACCTCCAACCGAACGCAACCTTAGTTAATTTCACATCAAATTTAGTATCAAAAGTGAAAAAAGACATGCTTGTTTACCTTGTTTTCTACATTGTCCAATGCAAGATTTCGCAGCAAACGAATGATGATCAATCGGTGTTCGGGTTTACTAGAGCCTAACCGGTTAAACAAAGCAAGAATGACACCACCATCTTCAATCCAATCATTACCAACTTTCTTCTCTATAATCAAATCACTTAACAACATAAGAGCCAATCTAAGCTTTTCACCATCACCATACTTAAGTGTCACCACAACATCATCAATACCAACACTAATCTTCTCCTCCTCCTCTTGAATTTTATCTTCTTCTTCTTCAATTTCGCTAAGAATCTCCGAATAGTGGCTAGAACTTGGTGTTGAACTCGCAACCGAGCTCATATCAAACTTAATACTCACCAAATCCTTATGCAGTGTCCCAATTTGTTCCTTGAAATCAGTACAAACTTCAAGACTAGCAAAGACAACAAGGCCTAATGATCTACCTAAGCCATGAACCATGTCTTCAACTTGTTTAACCATAGTTTTCGAATTCGGGTTAGTTATTATAGCTTTAGAAAGAGTAACAAACTCTTTACCAAGTGATTCAACTGCTTTTTGAACTGGTGGATGTGCCATGATCTTAACATGGTGTTTTAAATAATTGAGAATAGGAACAAATCTATCAACCAAGATTGAAAATTCAAAAAAGACTCGCCTTTTTATTTCAGTGTCAAAGGTTTGAGCAAGTGAAGTGACTTCATGGGCTGATGATATTAGCTCTGTTAACACCTCTGAAAATCTGTTATGCTCTTTATTTTCCATTGTACAGAGAAGAAAATAGAAAATATGCAGAGAAATGTCAAAAGGGTCTTTTGCAGATTACATGAAGAAGAATAAGAGAAAGTTTGTTTACATAAACATAAGATAAAAACAAAAAGAAGAACAAGAAAGAGAGAAAAAGATTGGATTTTTTTTTCGGCTTTTGGCTTTTGGATGGTTATGAAAGAAAGGTATCAAAAGGGTCAATGTCAACCGGCTATATAAATATATATAATACAGTAGTTTTGAGCTAACAATACTCTTATTATTATTATGTATTATATAGTGCTTAATAACATATCCATGGCACGTTGTGATTGATTAGGGGTTTTATGTTATTTATTAAATTAAATTATATAAAATTTAATATTGATTTGAAGTAATAAACGATATGTGAGTTCTTAAAATGCTGGGCACGGCACCATTAGGTGAAGTGGTCGTGTTACACACTCTCTTCTCTTTAATTCCAAGTGTTAGAAACTATAAGGCATGAAAGCTAAAGGTAATAAGACAAAGAGGATATAGTATGACTAAGTCAACAAAGGAATGAAGACCACTAGATTGGCATGATGAGTTCGTTGAGACTTAAGTTTCACTTATTTATTATTATTTATTATTTTGAGGAATAAACAAACTTTATTAAAGAAAAAAAAAATGGTCACACCAAAGGCCTACACTTACAATACTCAAAAAAATAGGGATTATTTCACAAATACACAAAAATAAAAAAAATTACAAAAAAACAATTTTACGAAATTTTAAATATTTTTACGATTTTTTTTACTTTATTTACAAAAAATACGGTCATTTTATGTTGTACTCTTGTTAATTTGTTGTTAATTATTTATTATCTGTCATATTATTTTTTGTTATTTTGATGTTATTTAAATATTATTTTCATGTTATTTTTATGTAGTTTTCTTGTTGTTTTCGTGTTGTTTTTATGAAAAACCGTAAAAATATAAAAAAAAATAAAAAATTCTATAAACGTAAAAATATATTTTTTTTTACAAAAAATTGTGTCTTATGTAATTAATAACCCCTTCTTGGGGTGAACAACTAGCCTTCTGGAATTCCTTTCTAGAAGAAAACTAGCTCTACGAGACTTCTTTCCGGATGGACAAGCTACCCTTTTAAAACTCTTTTCTGGACGACAACTAACTTTCCACAAGACTTCTTTCGAATGAACAAGCTAGCCTTCCAGACAACGGCTAGCTTTCCTGAAGACTTGACTTGAGACGGGTCTGGCAGCCACCATAGGTTGCATACCATTATAAATGCAATTCAATGTCAGAAAGCAAAGCACCAGCTACCAGTTCGGCTGCCATGATCAAAACTCAACACCTGAAGTGAAGGAAGATGAACTAGAAAGCAAAGTAATAATAGAAGAAAGTGATGAAGTTGGTGTAATATTGTTGTGATACAATGAACTATATATCATATATATGTACTCTTCTTATTAGTGACTTGTGAGACCTCCTTTCATGTAACATAACAGCTGAACAAAGGAATTTTCAATGTAAATTCTCTCTTTCATTTTGGTTCACTCACTTCTTATCCTTTTTACTGTTACTATTACTATATAGACACATTATATTATTTTTCTTGTACACGTTTATATAAGTTTGATCATGTTGAGAATTAGTTCAAGTGTGTTCAAACTGGTCCACTTCCTAATATCAACAATAGTATGGTATGACACTTCGAATGGTCTCTTCTCAAGTTTAAGCTTAAGTGTCAATTGTGAGATCTTTCAGAGAAGCTAGTTGTCCGAGTGGTGATTTCTCAAACTGATGGATACTAAATTAGAAAATGTTGCATAATCAGTAACTTTCAATCTCAAGAGGCTTCAAGTTTGTATGTGGTCGAAGTCCATCAAAGTTAGTTTCATAAGGTCCCTTATCCTTTAAATTAGCTTTTAAAGCCTCATTTGCATCAATAATGTTCTCCACACCAGAAATGTGAAGCTTGTTTTCCCCTGTATATGTTCAGCGTCTGCTAACTCTGTAATTTTAAACCCATCATCCTACCTTTGTTAAGCATTGCTAACTTGTAGAAATTTGTAAAAGTCAAACTAGTCATTTCTCAGCAAATGAAGAAAATAATTGAGGCAATCATCATTAACCTTTTTCTCTCAGAAATATTCAAATGCCAAATATTATTTTTATGCCACTAACAAATTGCTCCCACTAGTAAATTTGAATAACTGTTTATCAGTAATGACACAAACGACACTACAAATTCTGTTTATAATAATAATAATCATAATAAGAAGAGCAAAAGGGTTTTCAATTATTAGCTTTTTGGATGAACAAGTGTTCCAGTGAAGACAACAAGCTGAGAAGACTCTTCAACAATCATCATAAACATAAATCAGCTTCAAAGGTAGGCAGCGGAGGAGGCTTATTAAGAGGTCTCCTACTGGCTGTTTCTTGTCTCTTTGATATTCGAGTTTGAGAGCCTTGAAACGATCGTTGGAGGAGTAGGAGTGGTAAACATGATGAGCATTCATGAAAGGTAGTCGGGTTGTTTTTCCGTTGAGAAGGTAAAACTCATGCTCTATAGTGTTGGAGGCCTTGAAATAAACTTGCCATGCTCCTTTGAAATATAATGCATTTGCAACACAGAGTAGTGTTCCTAATCTTTCTCTCTCGCACAAAATTTGTTTGATCAACCTTTAGTCTCTTTTTCCACCCACAAATTCACATCTTTCTTAACTTGATCACCCTATAATTATACATAACAAACAACATTTTCGGATTAAAAGATTATGATCAGCGGCGAAGTCAGAAATAAAATTTAAGTGGAATAATTATCTATTTTTATAATAAAATGTTAAATAGCATCTATGGTGCCTAGCGCCCTTTATGGAGTGTCATAAGCTATAAGGCGTTTGCAACGGAAAAGAGAGGCTTTGGAGTTGGCTTTGGGAATCAAGAAACTCCAAGAGCTGCTCCAATGTGTTGGCACCATATTATATTAATCATCATGTTTTGTTTATACAAAATGATTAATTAATATTTTAAAAATTAGAAACCAATATTAGTTTTTTTTTTTTATTTAAATGAAATTTGTATTAGTTTGATACACACAGTAGTCAACTTTCTTTTACAAGTACTCAAAAAAAAAAAGATAGTCATTTTATTTTTTTACTACCATTTGAAAATACTTTTACATATATAGAAGATTTGCTAATTAAAATAGTTTCCCGTTTGATATACATATTAATATTAATCAGAGTAAACAAAAGGTACGTAGATAAGAACAGAATAAATACTATTAGAGATATGAGATTTCCATAAATTATTTAATTTAAATCATATATGGATCAGTGGTGTGAGTGATACCTGATAAAATTTGCACTGTTGAAGCCAGCATACAATTCATCAATGGATTTTAGAAAGAAAGTTTTGGCTTCGATCATCATCAACTCTGCACATGCACTCAGTTAGAAAACTGAAAATAATGAATTTGATCATTGATGATTAGTGTGACCATAAATAAAAGTGATTTTAATGTACCCTTATTGTTTACAAATTACCTAAACATACCATTTAATTGATAATTTTAATCATACGAACACTCGTGGGATGTGTTGAATTTTAGGCCAATCTTCTCCTTTCTCTTTCTCACACCGTTGCTCTACCAAAGGACAATGGTCTATATCTAAACGAGTAAGAGATGTAGGCAGCCCTTCTTCTGGCAAACACCGCAGCCTTGGACAATTATAAATATCCAATGTCTGAAGGGATGTGAGTTGTTGAAAGGCCTTCCCGTTTAGGGTCTCAAGGTTGCTACAAAAACTGATGTCAAGTTCCTCAAGAGTGATAGGAAGGACCCCTTCCTCAGGAAACGATTCATCTTCCCACCCAATGATATATAGGGATTTCAAACATGAGAGTTTCTGCAGATCCCATTTACTAAGGTTCTCAAAAAGTGCTTCTGTGTACCCTAACCAAATACTCTCTACTTTGGAGTGTGATCCCCAATCTAGAAGTGACTCCAACACTGGACAATACCATATATGTATCTCCATAAGAAAGGGTGAAGCTGTGACAGTCTGTTGAGTAGTTCTCGGAACCAAAACCTCCATTTCTTCACAATTCTCAATATGGAGATACTCCAAGGATGGAAGATAACAAGGTAACCCAACATTAAGCTTGGGACAATTATTCACATAAAGCGATTTTAGAAGAGGTAATACTTGACCTTGAAGAATGGCTTTATTACCAAATGACCATTCTTTCCACATCAACATATCTTGAATAAATAAACTTTCTAAACAAATGAATAGAGGATAACTGCTGTGATGCATCTCAGAATCACCTATTGACAGCACACTATCACATCCTTTAATTGTGAGATCTTTCAGAGAAGGTAGTCGTCCGAGTGGTGGCAAAAACCAGCAGCTTTTACAATCTTTCAAACAGATTGATACTAAATTAGAAAATGCACAATCACTAATCCAGTTCGAGAATGTTGTGCCTCTATAGTTTATAATCACAAGATCCTCCATGTTTGTATGGGGTCGAAGTGCGTCAAGTACATCTAATTCTTCTTCCGAACTATCAACCCCATCAACATCATTGTCCCAACTCAAAGTTAGTTGCTTAAGGTCCTTCTTACCCTTTAAATTAGCTTTTGAAGCCTCCTTCGCATCATTAATATTTTCCAGACCAGAAATCTTAAGCTCTCCACGTAGATGTTCAGCATTTGCTAACTCTGTAATTTTAAACCCATCATCATTATGCTTGACACTCAATAATACCTTTGGTAAGATTTGCAAGTATTTCATCTCATTGATTCCTTGTGGCAGCTCATTCAAAGGTACACCTTTAATATCTAAGTAACGCAACTTGGTCAATTTTCTCATACTCTTTGGTAATTGAGAAAGGTTTCCACACCATGTCAACAATAAAGTTTGTAAATTGAACAAACTACAAATCGAATCAGATAACTCTTCAATGTCAGTATAAGACAAATCCAAATACCTTAAATGTATCAGATTGCCAATTGAATCAGGTAACTTCTCGAAAGAAGTATTGCTCAAAGAAAGCACTCTTAAACAACTTCCCTTTGTAAGCAACATCTCAAAGAGGACCGAGTAGTTTGGAGAGACTTGTCCAAGTGGTGTCCGCAATGACAATGCTATAAAGGTACGCAGACAACAAGCTTTACTCAAACTAGTAAGGTTGTTATTGCTCCCCTGACATGACACATGACGAACATTTGTTGAAAAGCCAAGTAAATCACGGTTCAAGTCTAATCTGTAACAAAAGTCACCTGATACAAGTATGGCTAAATCATGTACGAGGTCATGCATTTGGAGACGGGGTCCATTCGTCTTACTACTTGAATGTTGAAAGAAGGACCGTGATAAGAGATCTTCAAGGTATTCCTTTCCAAAGTCCTCCATCTTTTTACTTTTTGTATCCATTGGAAGAAAACCTTCAGCCATCCATAACAAAATCAAATTTTCTTTTTCAAATTCATAATCTTTAGGAAATATGGAACAATATGCAAAGCACTGCTTGAGATGTGTAGGTAAGTGACGATAGCTCAACCATAAAGCTGGAAGAATGGAACCCTCCTTTTTGTACAGATTGTTCCATGTGTCGCTATTGAGTACGTTCTTCCATTTTTCAGCATTTCGTTCACCACGTAAAAATCCACCAAGGCATTTTATTGCCAAGGGAAGACCTTTGCACTTGCCCACTACTTTTTTTCCAACCGCTTGCAACTCTTCAAAGTTGTTCTCATCAAAATTATTACCAAATGCATGTTTGACAAATAAGTGCCAACAATCATCATCCAACAAAGTTTGTATATGATGAATATGTCCAGTGGCCATAGTAGAGGCCACAATTTTGCTTCGGGTAGTCACAAGAATCTTACTTCCATTTGCTCCAGACTCAAAAGAACTCTTCAAACTGTCCCACAAAGAATAAGACTCGTTCCACACATCATCGTGAACAAACAGAAACTTCTTCCCCTTCAATACTTCCTTCAATCTCCTTCTAATCAATTCGTCTGAGCTCTGAGTATCACATTTGTTGCCAGTGACCCCTTCATAGATCTCTTTCGTTATCTTTGAAATCTCAAACTCATCTGATACAGTAACCCATACTTTTACCTCAAAATGACTTTGAACTCTTTCATCATCATAAACAAGTTGTGCAAGAGTGGTTTTGCCCACACCACCCATCCCGACAATCGGGATCACAGAAATCTTATTACCACCATCAACATCATCCGTTAGTAACAAATCAACAATGAGTTGTTTTTCAGCATCCCTCCCATAAACATCAGATTCCTCCACCAGAGGAGCAAGCGGCCTTGGTGAAGGTTTGTTGAGTGCACCTAATTCTCTTAGTCCAAGAGCATCCTTTTGATCAACCAGAATCTTCAGCTTACGAAGGATCTCCATGGAATCAAGCTGAACAGATTTATCAAATTCAGACATGAAAAATGACAAAGATTTCAGCTGGCTAAATACCTTGCTGGCACTACTGCTTCCAGACTGATCATCATCTTCAAGCTTGGATCTTAGTGCTTCATAGTCAATCCTATCGAGCAAGTCATCAGCTTGATAGATGACATCTTGAAGCTTGAACAGCCACTTCCTAACCTCATCGTTTTGAAGTTGCTTCTCCTCGGCATCATTGAGGAGTACATTAGCTGATAGCAACACAGTGTTCAGCTCATCTAGCTGATCCAAGATCGCTTTCTTTCCCTGGAACAACCGGGGTATGTCCACAGAGGCCAATCGTTCAAACAAGACCTGAAGTGAAGCAGAAAGTAGAGCACAGCTAAAAGATCAGCAGCCAATTTTCATTCTTGAGAAAAAGTAGTAATTAAGGAACAAAAGCTAATGTATTTACATGCCTTGTGATTGTATGGTTAAAATAAATCTACCTGAAGTGAAGAAGATAGCAAAGCACCAGCAACTAGTTCAACAGCCATGTTTGGTAATCAATGGAGACAGTCAGACAGAGCAATTATATTCAAGCTAGAACTTTTATTTGATGAACAAGAGTAAAGAGAAGCCGTATGCATTGATAGTAGGACAATAGTGGTCCTTTATTTATTATATGATTATATATTAAAAGTTGTGTTAGTGTGTTTCATTATGGAATCAGTCTATTATGAAAACCCAATTTGGAATTGATAGTTTTTTTGTTGCTTTTTAATATAATAATTAGGGGGCTGTTACTGTGTTAGTGGACTAGTCTTCAATGGTCCTTTTTTTCTTGTTTTATTATTATGGAATCTGTTATATAAATATATATAGAGATGACTATGCCCCAAAAAAGTTGAGAGTTTCTATGGTGAATCACGTGTAGTGTAATGGTTGTTTTATGATGTTTAATATATAATTGGTTATATAATATAATCACTTAAATTGTTTAGCTTTTAAGTAAGCTTATGATTTTAAATTAGTCAGAGAAAACAAATATAACAGATGTTCAAAGCACCAAAGAAAAGAGAAGTAGTTTACTTGTATCCTTATTCCTTTTAACACAATAGCAAAAACACATATTACCAAATACACCACTAATTAAGCTCTTCAAAAGATTATTTGGTCACAATAAGGCCATAAAAGATCCAACTAAGCTCCACAAGACAAGATCATATAATCGAAAGCTGGATGAAGGAGTTCGATACCAGCTCCGATTTGACATAACAATTTAAGCAGCTACGCAGACAACTAGCTTTACTCAAACTGGTAAGTTTGTTAAGATTGTCCGACTTTCCCTTATATGACACATGACGAATATTTGTTGAAAAGCCAAGTAAATCATGGCTCAAGTCTAATCTGGAACAAAAATCACCTGATACAAGTATGGCTAGATCATGTACGAGGTCATGCATTTGGAGAAGGGATTCATTCTTACTTGAATTTTGAAAGAAGGACCTTGATAAGAGATCTTCAAGGTATTCCTTTCCAAATTCCTCCATCTTTTTACTTTTCGTATCCATTGGCAAAAATCCTTCTGCCATCCATAACAAAATCAATTTTTCTCTTTCAAATTCATAATCTTTAGGAAAGATGGAACAATACGCAAAACATTGCTTGAGATGTGTAGGCAAGTGACGATAGCTCAACCATAAAGCTGAAAGAATGGAACCCTCCTTCTTGTACAACTCTTCCCATGTGTCACTGTTAAGTATGTCCTCCCATTTCCTGGCATTACCTTCTGAACGTAGCAATCCACCAAGAGATTTTATTGCTAACGGAAGACCTTTGCACTTGTCCACTATTGGTTTGCCAAGTACTTGCAACTCTTTGAAGTTATTCTGGTCAAAATTATCTCCAAAGGCATGTTTGACAAATAATTGCCAACAATCATCATCCAACAAAGTTTGTAGATGATGAACATGTTCAGTGGCCATAGAAGAGGCCACAATTGTGCTTCGGGTAGTTACAATAATTTTGCTTCCATTTGCTCCAGACTCAAAAGAACTCTTCAAACTGTCCCACAAAGAGTAAGACTCGTTCCAAACATCATCGTGAACAAACAGATACTTCTTCCCCTTCAATGCTTTCTTCAATCTCCTTCTAATCAGTTCGTCTGAGCTCTGAGTATTGCATCTATTGCTAGTGACTCCTTCATAGATCTCTTTTGTTATCTCTGAAATATTAAACTCATCTGATACAGTAACTCATACTTTTAGCTCAAAATGACTTTGAACTCTTTCATCATCGTAAACCAATTGTGCAAGAGTGGTTTTTCCCACCCCACCCATCCCTACAATCGGGATCACAGAAATCTTATTACCACCATCAACATCATCTCTTAGCAACATATCAACAATGGCTTCTTTTTCAACATCCCTCCCATACACATCAGATTCTTCCATTAGAGGAGCAAGTGGCCTTGGTGAAGGTTTGTTGAGTGCACCTAATTCTCTTAGGCCAAGAGTATCCTTTTGATCAACCAGAATCTTCAGCTTTCGAAGGATCTCCATGGAATCAAGCTTAACAGATTTATCAAATGCGGACAAGAAAGGTGACTTAATGAAGTTCATGAGTACCTTACCGGCACTGCTGCTGCTAGACTGATGATCATCTTCAAGCTTGGATCTCAGAGCTTCATAGTCAATCCTATCGAGCAAGTCATCAACTTGATAGATGACATCTTGAAGCTTGAACAACCACTTCCTAACCTCATCGTTTCGAAGTTGCTTCTCCTCAGCATCATTGAGCAGTACATTAGCTGATAGCAACACAGTGTTCAACTCATCTAGCTTCTCCACAATCACTTTCTTCCCCTGGAACAGCCGGGGTATCTCCTCAGAAGCCAATCGTTCAAACAAAACATCAAGGGAAGCACAAAGCAAAGCACCAGCCACAAGATCAACTGCCATGATTTTTCAGTTAGGAAAAGAAGTAGTGAAGCAACAATAGAAGAAAGTGAATAAGTTTGTGTAGTATGGTGGTACTATCAACTCATGTAATGACTAGTGTGATGTGATCTTTTTCCATTACTTTTATTTGTTAATTAATTATTTGGGAGGGAGTTTCTATGCTAAATCACATCACATGTAATATGGTGTGAAAGAGACCGTTGGTGTCAGTTTAGTCTAAACAAGAAATTGTTTAATGGTATTTTTCAATTAAAATGATAGTAATGGGATATTGGCGGCTAAACCACCTGAACTTTACGGTTTGTAACACTTAACCACAAAAACCGAATTTTTGGCGGCTAAACTACCTAAACCCTGATTCTGTTTTGCTCTGCACACCTCCGTTTAAAAATCACAGTTAAGTGCCACGGTGGACTGTCTACGTGTACACACTTATACACGTGGCAAGTTTTTAGTGGTACACGTAATATTAATTTTAAAAAATAATTATAAATATAAAAAAAAATTAAAAAAATCACATTAAAAAAAATTAATTCTTTTTTTTACTTTTCTTTTTCTTTTTCCTTTTCTTTACTTTTTTTTTTCTTCTTCTTTCTTCTTCATTTTTCTACAGAACCCCCAGCCGTCTCTTTCTCTCTCTCTCCCGAGTCCCCCACCCTCTGCGATTTCCTCCGACGACGGCTCCAGGCAATGCAGTTTTACCACGGCGAGGCACTCAGGGCCTGAGGTGACGACTGCAGAAACCTCCGTCACGCCGACTCCGTCAAGGCCAGAGGTCCTCTGGCACTACGAGACGTGAGCTCTGTCAGGTTGGTGGTTCCTTCAAAACGCCAACTCCGACTCCTTTCCTCAGGTGACGGCAGCAACGACGTTGGTAAGTTCTCCCATCTCATTTTTCTATTTTCAGCTTAAGAGTTCTACATCCCAAAATCTTTAACCTCTTAAATTTCATTTCTATTTTTTTTTTAATTATTCTTAACCATTGTTGTATTAATTGGGTGTATTGTGATGAAGTTAATTGAAAAAAAAAATTGCATGTTTGGCTGATTTTTAAGTTGAAATAATACTAATTTTTTATGTTGGGTGTGTTTTGTGAGATTGGAACTCTAAAAATTAGATCACTATAAACATGTCGAGTGATGACATAGGTCAATTGAGTTATTTTGGGAGATAAGATACGACTTATTTTTGTTTTGTTTTTTGTAATTTTAAGGGACCGTGCGATCAAAATTTTACCCATATAAAAAATGGAACTAATACCATAAACCTTACAGCCATTAACTCTCTAGCTATGTCTTCAAAGAAACTAGAATAAATAAATAATTAAACAAAGGCATTGATACTAGTTGGAAATCGCAGACGGTGGGGGACTCGAGAGAAAGAGAGAGAAAGAGAGGGCTGGAAGTTTTGTAGAAAAACGAAGAAGAAAGAAGAAGAAGAAAAAAGAAAAAAAAAAAAAGAAAGAAAAGGAAAAAGAAAAAAAAAAAGTAAAAAAAATATTTATTTTTTTTTCTGATTTTTTAAATTTTTTTAATATTTATAATTATTTTTTAAAATTAATATTACATGGACCACTAAAAATTTGCCACGTGTACAAGTGTGTACACGTGGACAGTCCACCGTGGCACTTAACTGTCATTTTTTGACGGAGGTGTGCAGAGCAAAACGGAACCAAGGTTTAGGTAGTTTAGCCGCCAAAAATTCAGTTTTTGTGGTTAAGTGTTACAAACTGTAAAGTTCAGGTGGTTTAGCCGCCAATATCCCGATAGTAATATGTGACTTTTGCTGCAAAACAATATTAAAGTTTGCATTTAAACAATAGATAACTGTTTAAAATACATTAATTCAATTTCAATCTATTATTGTTGATAATCTCAAAACAGTGATCTTATAGATATATGTAGTTATGTACACACTTTTCTTTATTGAAACAAAACATCACTACTTGATTGTATTTTTAACAGAGAAAAACAAAATAAAATTTTAATGGTAAAAAAAAAAAAAAACAAACAAACAAAAGAAAGAATTGCCAGTGTGTAGTGTACCAACCAAGTAGCTTCTACACTGTATGAAGAGTGATAGGAAGAAGCCCTTCGTCAGGAAATGATTCATCTTCCCACCCATTTATTACGATTCTCAACCTTTACAATCTTTACAATCTTTCAATCTAATTGATACTAAATTAGAAACAATCCTTACAAAAAAAAAAAAAATGATCGGGTCAACCCGTGGCCTTCGAACCCAACCAACCCGTCCATTTCACGGGCGGGTAAGGGTACTATTTTTTGAGCCCAAACCTGCGAACCCGAAAACTGGTAAAACCTATCAGCCACCTTTCCCCAACCTTAAAACCAGATATCATCCCACCATCTCCATTGGAGCCGAGCCCAGAAACCCAAAACCACCTTCTCCATCTCATTGCTGACGGTGGGTCCAGATAGTTGAGTTTTGATGAGAGTGAGTCACTGCTGTGCTGTTCCTCGAATCTGGAGTTGGGAAAATTCATTATGGTTGGTGAGCTCTTAATTTCCCATTTTACTGTTTTCAGTGTAGTTTAGAGCTGTAATAAATTTTTATTAAAACTTATTGGACCTGACTTAGTATATTGAGATTGTTACCTATGTGAGATGAATTTCTGATTCTATATAAGGTGGTTGATCATCTATTCTTCAAATACTCATATCATAGTATATAATAATGGTTTTCTTGTAGTTTAGAGCTGTTTTAACTAAATTGAGCTTGTTTGCTGCTCTTGTATAATGGTTTTCAAATAGTCATATAGTATAATGGTTTTCTTGTGGTTGTATTAGGTCTTTGACTCTTTGTTGGGCATATGTTATATCTGTAAGGCTGTTTGAACTGAATTGAGCTTGTTTGCTGGTATTGTGGCAAATAATCTTACAGAGCAAGCACATTCCTTAGTGTGAAAAAGGAAAATGGTGGCTGCAATGGTTGAACACATTTCATCCAAATCATGGGCATTCAGATTCAGGTACTTGTCACAAAACTCAGTTTTGTTAAGCTCTCGTGTATTCTGTTCCGAAAGCAGGGCAACCTCAAGCAACGAGGTTGAGACTGTTTATGGCATTATAAGTAGCTCCCAGTCCTCAAGTAACTTGAAGCAATTGTTGAAATCGAGTCAGGTTTGCCTCTCAAACGATTTGATAGACAAGGTTTTGAAAAGAGTCAGATTTGGCCATGCCAACCCTTTGCAAACTTTTGAATTTTTCAATTACACTGGAAATAGAAAAGGGTTTTTCCACAGTGCTTTTTCTTTGGATACCATGCTTTATATCTTAGGAAGAAGCCGTATGTTTGACAAAATTTGGGATGTTTTGGATGATGTGAGACATAAAGATCGAACGATAATAACCTCACGCACGATTATGGTTGTTTTAGCTAGAGTTGCTAAAGTGTGTTCTGTTAGGCAGACTGTGGAATCTTTTAGAAGATTCAAAAGGGTTGTCTCCGAGTTTGATACAGATTGTTTCAATGCTTTGTTAAGAGCATTGTGTCAGGAGAAGAGTATGACAGATGCGAGGAATGTATATCACAGTTTGAAGCATAGCTTTAGGCCTAATTTGCAAACATTCAATATATTGTTATCTGGGTGGAAATCATCAGACGAAGCCGAGGGGTTCTTTGAGGAGATGAAGTTGATGGGTGTGAAACCTGATATTGTGTCATACAATTGCCTTATTGATGTTTATTGTAAAGCTAGAGAAATTGACAAGGCTTATAAGGTGGTTGAGAAAATGCGCGAGGAGGATATAATGCCCGATGTATTTACACATACTAGTATCATTGGGGGATTGGGTTTGGTTGGCCAGCCAGATAAAGCTAGAGATGTTTTGAAGGAAATGAAGGAAGACGGTTGTTACCCGGATGTTGCAGCCTACAATGCCGTGATTAGAAACTTTTGCATTGCAAAGAGGCTTGGTGAAGCTTACGGTTTGATGGATGAAATGGCGAGCAAGGGTTTGAGTCCAAACGCAACCACTTATAATCTTCTCTTTAGAGTGTTTTATTGGTCGAATGACTTGACAAGCTCTTGGAATTTGTATGGAAGGATGATGAAGATGGAGTGCCTACCCAACACACAGTCTTGTATGTTCTTAATTAGGTTGTTTAAGAGACATGAAAGAGTGGAGATGGCATTGGTATTGTGGAGTGATATGGTGGAGAAGGGTTTTGGGTCCTACATGTTGGTTTCTGATGTTTTGTTTGATTTGCTTTGTGATTTGGGAAAGTTGGTGGAAGCAGAGAGGTGCTTCTTGCAGATGGTAGAAAAGGGCCAGAAGCCAAGTAATGTTAGTTTCAGACGAATATGTGTGCTTATGGAACTGGCAAACAAGCAAGATAGCCTACAGAATTTGACACAGAAAATGGCCATGTTTGGCACAGTAATCAATCCTTGTAATAATAGTGTTAGTGTAGATGTTTCAACTCTCACTCATTCCCCTCATAATTGAATTCAAAAGTTTTTTGTTAAATTATTTTGTATCACGTTGCATTGTATTGCATATTGGGATGGGTTCATGCGTGGTGGTATGGTATAAAATATTAATTTTTTTTTAGTAAAAAACAAAATTTTAATAGTTTTAAAAAATATGAGCCAAATACTATTAAATTTTTAAAATGACAAAAATTTATTTTCTATTCTTACTTTTAAAAATTAAAAATTAAAAATACAGCCAAACAGCCCCTATACCTCCACCTATGTAATCTGTTTTTGTAAATGATTTACATATATTGTTATTATCAATATAATTACTTTCATGTAAAGGGCAATTCTGTTTTTCATGTTCAATTACAGAAATACAAAACTATTTAAGCTCCTTTAATGAAAACAGAAACCAGAATAACAACAAGAATAAAGGATCATCTGGTCACATTATTAAGGCCATAAAACATCCAATCAATATAAGCTCCACAATACAAGATTAAATAATCCAAAGCAGCTCAGATTTGACATAAGAATTTAAGCAGAAAAGAAACTAGATGGGATTCAAATCTATTAATTCATAAGAATCCGTCCTAGTAACCATCATCCCACCGGTCCTTGTACCCATCTCGCTTTTCTTTTATGTTCTCGACGCTCTCTCCACTCCCCTAATCTGAGAACATAGCAAGGTTTGGCATCCAATCTGCATTGCACAGTAACCTCTAAGAATCGTTGATCAGATGAAAGAAAAACTAATGTAACAATTTATAGGAATTTATGATATGTCAAAGGTAGATAGATATGCTCAGGCTCAAAGGCATACAATTAACAACCAAAGTGAGTCACTATGCAGAAAAAGGTAGTTAATTAATAATGAGTTCACTGACATATCTCTGACTCGGAATAAGCAACTGCAAAACTTGGCATTTACAAAAATAGAGGAGATAGAGATATGATACCTCTTGATTCGATCACGGCCTGTCTTGATCTTGAAACGCTTGGTGTTGGTGGAAAATCTTGATTTTGTTGAGTTGGCTGACCATTAAAACTGTTGAACACTTCTCCTCTTGACTCACTGGCTCAGTCTCCAGAATCAGCTTTGAGTCCTTCCTTCAGAATAGTTATGAGCTTGACTTTTCTCTTATTTCGCTTCTCCAATGGTGTGCCTGCATTTTTAGAAAGATTTTTTATAATTATTATTATTATTTTATTCAACCCAAGTATCATCATCTGAGATGTCAAAATAAAAAAATAATTGTTTGTTTTGAAACAGAGGAATATGAGAGTTATAATATTAATGAAGTACCTTTGAATTGATGATGTTTAAGTAGATGTGTTTTTGTCTCTCACCACACAAGCAAACAATTGCCCTTCTGTTTGGTGAGTTCCAATTCCACTTTTGCGATGTGTTGAATCTTTGGCCAATCTTCTCCTCCTTTCTCGCACCGTTGCTTTACTAAAGGACAATCCCATATCTCTAAATCAGAAAGGGAATTAGGCAGGCCTTCTTCTGGTAGGCACTGCAGCCTTTCACAATTATTAATATATAAGTAAGTGAGGGATGTGAGTTGTTGAAAGGCCTTGCCATTTAGGCTCTCAAGGTTGCTACAATTTTGGATTACAATTTTATCAAGAGTGATAGGTAGGAGCCCTTCTTCAGGAAATGATTTCTCTTCCCACCCAACGATATTTACCATTTTCAAACACGGGAGTCTCTGTAGTTCCCATTTACTACGGTTCTCAAAAAGCGATCTTGTGTTCCATAAACAAATATTCTCTACTTTCGGATGTGATCCCCAATCTAGAAGTGACTCCAACACAGGACAATTTGATATAAATACAAAAGCAAGAAAGGGTGGGGCTGTGAGAGTCTGTTGAGTAGTTCTTGGAAGCAAAACCTCCATTTCTTCACAATCCTTAATATGGAGATCTTCAAGGGACGGAAGATAACAAGGTAACCCAACATTTAGCTTTGGACAACCAGACAAATCAAGTTCTTTAAGAAGAGGGAACGTCTGACCTTCTCCAAGAATATCTTTGGTACAAAAAGACCATTCTTTCCACATCAACATATTTTTAATAGTTAAACTTTCTAAACAAATGAATTGAGGACAACTCTTATCAATCTCATCACCTATTGACAATACACTGTCACATCCTTCAATTGTGAGATCTTTCAGAGAAGCTAGTCGTCCGAGTGGTGGCAAAAAGAAGCAGCTTTTACAATCTTTCAAACTGATTGATACTAAATTAGAAAACGCATAGTCAATAATCCAGTTCGAGAATGTTGTACCTCTATAACCTTTAATCACAAGACATGTCAAGTTTGTATGTGGTCGAAGTGCATCAAGTACATCTAATTCTTTTTGCGAACTATCAACCCCAACAACATCATTGTTCCACCTCAAAGTTAACTTCTTAAGGTCCTTCTTATTGTTTAAATTAGCCTTTGAAGCCTCCATTGCATCCTCAATATTTTCCAAACCTGAAATGCAAAGCCTTTCGCGTACATATTCAGCTTCTGCTAACTCTGTAATTTTAAACCCATCATCCTTATATTTGTCACTCAATACTACCTTTGGTAGGAAATTCAAGGACTTCATCTGATTGATTTGTTGTGGCATCTCTTTCAAAGGTACCCTATCAATATCTAAGTAACGCAAATTGATTAGTCGTCCCATATTCTTCGGTAATTGAGAAAGCTTTTTACAACGTGACAACAATAAAGTTTGTAAATTGTACAAGCTACAAATCGAATCCTGTAACACTTCAATTTCAGTAAAAGACAAATCTAGGTACCTTAAATGTATTAGAATGCCAATTGAATCAGGCAACTTCTTAAGAGTAGTCCGGCTTAAAGAAAGTACTCTTAAACAACTTCCCTTTGTAGGCATGACTGAGTAGTTTGGAGAGACTTCTTCATATGGAGACTTTGATGGCAATGCAATGAAGGTACGCAAAGACGTAGCTTTACTCAAATTGATATGCTTGTTAAGGTCACAAGTGCTTCCCTTACATGACAGACGCCGAATCATTGTTGAAAAGCTATCACTGATGTCTAATCTCGAACAAAAATCATTTGAAACAAATATGGCCAAATCATGTACAAGGTCATGCATTTGGAGAAGGGATTCAGTCTTACTACTTGACTGTTGAAAGAATGACCTTGATAGAAGATCTTCAAAGTATTCCTTTCCAAATTCCTCCATCTTTTTACTTCTTGTGTCCATTGGCAGAAACCCTTCAGCCATCCATAACAAAATCAATTTTTCTCTTTCGAATTCATAATCTTTGGGAAATATGGAACAATACGCAAAACATTGCTTGAGATGTGTAGGTAAGTGGCGATAGCTCAACCATAATGCTGGAAGAATGGAACCCTCCTTCTTGTACAACTCCTCCCATGTGTCACTATTAAGTATGTCCTCCCATTTCTTGGCATTTTGTTCAGAACGTAGCAATCCACCTAAAGATTTTACTGCTAAGGGAAGGCCTTTGCACTTTTCAACTATTTTCCGGCCAATTACTTGTAGTTCTTTGTAGTCATTGAGATCAATTTTACTACCAAAAGCATGTTTGACAAATAATTGCCAGCAATCTTCATTCAACAAAGTTGGTAGATGATGAATCTGCCCAGTTGCCATAGTAGAGGCCACAATTGTGCTTCGGGTAGTCACTACAATTTTACTTCCATTTGCTCCAGACTCGAAAGAACTCTTCAAAGTGTCCCACAAAGAATAAGACTCGTTCCAAACATCATCGTGGACAAAGAGAAACTTCTTCCCCTTCAATGCTTCCTTCAATCTCCTTCTAATCAGTTCGTCTGAGCTCTGAGTATCGCATTTGTTGCCACTGACCCCTTCATAGATCTCTTTTGTTATCTTTGAAATATTAAACTCATCTGACACAGTAACCCATACTTTTAGCTCAAAATGACTTTGAACCCTTCCATCGTCATAAACAAGTTGAGCAAGAGTGGTTTTGCCCACCCCACCCATTCCGACAATCGGAATCACAGAAATCGTATTACCACCATCAACATCATCTGTTAGCAACAGATCAACAATGAGTTGTTTTTCAGCATCCCTCCCATAAACATCAGATTCCTCCACCAGAGGAGCAAGCGGCCTTGGTGAAGGTTTGTTGAGTGCACCTAATTCTCTTAGGCCAAGAGCATCCTTTTGATCAACCAGAATCTTCAGCTTACGGAGGATCTCCATGGAATCAAGCTTAACAGATTTATCAAATTCAGACATGAATAATGACAAAGATTTCAGCTGGCTAAATACCTTGCTGGCACTACTGCTGCTAGACTGATCATCATCTTCAAGCTTGGATCTTAGAGCTTCATAGTCAATCCTATCGAGCAAGTCATCAGCTTGATAGATGACATCTTGAAGCTTGAACAGCCACTTCCTAACCTCATCGTTTCGAAGTTGCTTCTCCTCAGCATCATTGAGCAGCACATTAGCTGATATCAACACAGTGTTCAACTCATCTAGCTGATCCAATATCACTTTCTTTCCCTGGAATAGCCGGGGTATCTCCTCAGAGGCCAATCGTTCAAACAAAACTTGAAGTGAAGCAGAAAGCAAAGCACTAGCTACCAGTTCGGCTGCCATGATCACAACCTGAAGTGAAGGAGAATAAAAAGCTATAGCACACTCTTTAATTACTACTGCAGTTGGTGTATTCTTCTTATGACTAATGAGACCTCTTTTTCTTTTATTTCCATGCTGATAACATATAATAGTGTGAAAGAGAAAAAATACATTGTCTTTATCTTCTTTGTGACCAATTATTGCAAAAATCAAACTAGTGACCATCCACAAGAATCAACTTTTGTAGTGAATGTCATATTCAATTGATCCACAGCTAATTATTTTACACTAAACTTTATTGAGAGAACACTAGAAATTTCAAAAATAAAAGGCAGATAAGATAAATAGTAAAGATGAGAATCTTACAAAGTCCTCAATAATGGAGATGTATGGTGTTTTTATTCTCATTCTTTCCAGCTAGGCTTATCTCTCACTTTGTGTCATTTTCTTTTTGGTACACACACTTTATTACTTGTATTATTATTCCATCATTTCTTATCCTTATTCCTTCTTACACAATTGCTACAATAAAAATCTATTCCATTCCTCTAAAAGAATAGCAAATGTGGCCTTTTAGCTCCACAATACAAGATCAAGATCATTTGGTCGATAGTAGCTCAGATTTGACACAAGAATTTAAGCAGAAACATGTTAATGCATAAGAATTACAAATTGATGATTCCGTCCCAGTAAGCATCATCCCACCGGTCCTTGTAGCCATCCCGCATTTCTATTATGTTCTTGACGCTCTCTTCGTACATCTGATATCTCCACTTCTCTAGCGGAGGCAATCCAATCTGAGCACATAACCAATTTTGGTATCCAACCTGCATTGCACAGTAACCTCACTTAAGTACTTTAAGTACTTTGTTGAATTTCAGGGTTTGACACATGCTACCATAACTTAAGAACAACCAAATTATGTAAAAGCGCTATAATCACAACCGTTTCAAGTAGTCATAATTCGATACCTGATATGGTGTAAGGAAATGAGTTGAGCGTTTCGGCAACCCAAGCTCCTGCATTTTCTTGTAGAATTCATTAGTGGAAGCCATCATTTCCTCTTCTTTCGGCAACATCACCTTACCAGATAGAACATGCGCTACCCACTTGGATTGCAGCTCTATTGTGTTGAAGATTGGACCCTGAACACCAACTAAACGAATTTAAAATTTTCGATCCCAACTACCAACTAAGAAAGAGCATTAAATCTTCAGCTGAGAAAGTCTAAAAAGAATTCTAACCAACCTTTACAGGTATACCGATGAAGGAGAGCCCCGGAGCCAAGCTTGGAGGAAAGACGTGACTATACAAGGGTCCAACACGGTTTTCATCAACAGTTACAACTCCATTTGTTTCGAGAAATGGATAACGATATTTGAATCTGAAATTGCATAACATGTTTAAGTCTCCATCACTATCAAGCAAAGAGAAACCACAGAAGATTGTTTCGAAAATAAAATTAGTTATTTGAAGTTCACCCAGTACAATAGAAAATGGTATCAGCACAAACTGAGGATCCATCTTGAAAAACAACTCTACCATCTTCACAAACATGATCTATCTGTTCAATTACACATTGTTCAAGTCATCATCATATAAACAGAGATAAAAACACAAAAACATATCTAATGATTATTACATACATACCATCATATGATGCCATATATTGTTGTGATTTTCCAACTTTCCAAGTTTCACATCAGGGCTTCTTGTGGCAATATGAACTTGTTTAGCTTCAGTTGCTATATCTCTAGAGATGTCAAAAGCACTAGCTCCAAATCCAATCAAAACCACAATCTATTATTCTATTAAGTGTTGACTTGTTTAGTTACATAAAACAAGAGTGTTTGACTTGTTTAATCAATCATAAAACAACATACCTGTCCTCGAATTGTTCGAAAACACGGTAATTGTGGCTATGAATTTGATATCTTCGCCATTTCTCTATTCCTGAGTCAAAATGCTCAAATAAATATTGGAAAATTCTATTGATAAAACATAATAGGGACTTTTTTGTTTTCGGTATATAGTGAAATTTCAGTCCAAATTTTTTTATATAACTATGTACATTATAGTTATCTTACACATCCTACCAATTTTCAATAAAATTAAAATAATTTACAGAAATTTAAAAAATTACACCCGATTGTTTGAATCAATTTGAAGAATTTGCCAAACTAACAACATTAAAGTATAAAATTTGCAAAAGTGTAAATTTATAGTTGTAAAAACAATTATTATGATCGTTTTATGATGGCACATTGTAATTTTTGGTCGTGATTATTTTCCTAATAAGAAATTTTGAATAGTTATTTGGCTGATAAAAATTTTCGAAATAACAATAATTTTCAGAATTTTTATAATGATGTTCCTATAAATATATGGCTGAGTCAAAATACACAAAAAGTCAACTGACTCACCCACAAGAACAGGAATTTGAGGCTCCACGAAGTTCCCACTACAGACAACCACAGCTTCAAACACTTCACCACTCACCGAGTCACATCCCCGAGTAATCGACTCAACGAGCCACTCATCATTCCTCTCTCCAACTCGCTCAACTCGAACGATTTCCGAGTTGAACCGAACCAACTCAACGAGTCCAAATTCATTAGCGAACTTAGTGAGAAAACAGAGCACTTCTCGGTGAGCAGGGAATGTTCTGGAGTCCCCATTTGGGCGCTTCTCAAAAGGGTAATCGAGAAATCCCATGAGGTGTCTGGGGAGATTGGTGCGTAGAGATCGGTAGAGGCTGCCATGGACGATTTCCCGTGTTGGGTCCAGACTCAGTGGGTCGGATTCCACACGTGTGTCGTATGCCCACGTCCCACCGATTTGATTGGCTTTTTCGAAGATGGTGACTCGGTGGCCCTGAGTTTTTAGCTCACGAGCGGCGCAGAGGCCAGCCACTCCGGCTCCGATCACAGCTACGTTTAATGATCGGCTCATTTGTGGCTCGCAGCTTAAGCTTAACTAACTGGCTTAATATCAGTTATCAGTTTGTTTTGTACCAATAAAAATAGAAAGACAATTCTTTTTTTAAGAAAAGGTAATAAAAAGACTAACTTGCAAAGCAAAGTTTTCAAAGTATGAAACTTTTTTCACTGAATTTTCACAAAATTAATTGTAAATAATATGGTACTCCACTCATTAACAATGAACCTAAATTTTATGATAAAAGTTCAAATAGCTTATTGTACTGTTTTTTTTAACTATTTAAACTTTATTTTATTCATGTTCAAATAAACTATTTGTACAGTTTTTTTATATGCAAAGTAACTATTTAAATTTTATTTTTGTTATTATAAATTAATCTAAATTTAAAAAATTTTACAATTAAAAATAAAAACACTAAAATGTTTTCTTAAATGTCAAAATATTTTAGGAATATATTAAAATACTTAAAGACTTTAAAGAGTGCACTATATGTTTTGGGATGAAGCTTATAGATGAGTTGTTTTTCTTATTTAGAGAATGTCCTCTTCACAATTGAACCATCTTTCACCAATAGAAATATTGTTCAATATAAAACCAGCTTACTCTTCTCTAAAAGTGTTTGGTTGTTTGTGCTACCCCAACTTAAGACTTTATAACAAAGTTAAACTACAATACAGGTCTCAACCATGCACTTTTATTGGCTAGAGCCTCTCTTATAAGGTTACAAGTGTCTTTTTAAGGATGGAAGAGTGTATATTTATCGAGATATCCTGTTTGATGAACTGATCTTCCCATATGTTATTGAAGCTGCTCAAAACTCATCTCATTCCTCATCATCCTTTCCTATCTTCCACAATGTTCCCCCATCTGGTTTACCTCAGAGAACCACTCTTCCTTTCCCTCCTCCTGGTTTTACACACTTTAGACTGCTACTGCTGCATCTCCACAATTTGCTCCCACCCAAATTGACATTTTGAATAATGCTGAACTTGTTGCTATTGCTCCTACTAATGTGCTTCCTACAGATTACACAGCTCATGTAGCATCTAGTAACACATCTTCCACTCAAGATGGTGCTCACACTGCTCCAACAGAGACTCTCTCTTTTCCAAGAATAAATGAAGTGAATTCCACTACTGCTGTCTCTGCTAAACACCATATATTGTTGCTCCAGTTATTACATCTGTTGGCACTGTCTCTACTAATGCACATGTTGTTGGTGTGGTCAATAAGCATTCTATGACAACTCGAGAAAAATCAAGCATTCAAAAACCTGAAGTTCTCATGGCCTCTCTTATCCCTACTTCTGTCAAAAGTGCTCTCAAGGATGCAAAATGGTTTGATGCAATGTCTGATGAAAAGAATGCCTTGAAGAAAAATAAGACCTATACGTTGGGGAATCTTCCTCCTAACAGAGAATTAATAGGTTGCAAGTGGGTTTTTAGAATTAAAGAAAACTCAGATGGATCAGTCAACAAATTAAAAACAAGATTGGTCGCAAAGAAGTATTACCAACAAGCTGGGTTACCAACAAGCTGGGTTTGATTTTCATGAAACTTTTAGCCCAGTAGTGAAACCTGTCACAATCCGAGTTGTTCTCACCATAGCTTTCTCCAAAGGATGGTATGTAAGGCAATTAGATGTCAATAATTCCTTCTTCAATGGTGATCTTCGTGAAGACATTTACATGGTGCAACCTCCATGCTTTGTTGAATCTGATCATCCCAACAAAGTGTGCAAGTTGCATAAGACCATTTATGGCCTCAAAACAAGCTCACAGAGCTTGGTTTGAAAAGCTCTCCACTGTTCTTCTTCAACACGGATTCACCCCTACCAAGGTTGACCATTCGTTGTTTACTCTTCTCACAGCCACAAGTGTCATCTAAATTCTCATTTATACGGATGATATTCTAATCACTGGAAGTGATTCTCGTCAAGTCACCACCTTAATCACAGCCCTGAGTTCCAAATTTTCCTTAAAAGATCTTGGAGTCATGAATTTCTTACTTGGTATACAGGTTATTCAAACAACAGAAGAAATTTTTCTAGCTCAGCAAAAGTATATTCAAGATATACTACACAAAGTCGAGTTGCAAGGTGTCAAAACTCAGAGTTCTCCAATGAACAGTGGGTTAAGATTATCAAGTTGTGGCAATGATTCTGTTGTTGATGCTACTGCTTACAAATTCCTTGTTGGAGCTCTCCAATATGCAACTATAACCAGGCATGATATTGCCTTTAGTGTCAATAAGGTATGTCAGTTTATGCAAAACCCTTTACAATCACACTTAGTTGTGAAAAAAAATCCTAAGGTATCTTGCTAGTACACTTAATTATGGCCTAAACCTGAAATGTCCCATATCTATGAATCTCGAAGCCTTTCATGATGCTGGTTGGGTTGTTGATCCCGATGATCGACGTTTAACAACCACTTATTGCATCTTTCTAGGTGGTAAATTAATCTGCTGGCAATCAAAGAAGTAATCTACTATTTCAAGATCTTTAACAGAGACAGAGTATCGCAGCCTTGCTGCAGTGGTCATTGAATTAAGTTGGATTCAATCTCTGCTCTCTGAATTGCAACAACTTTCTTCCAGTCCTCTGATTTGGTGTGATAACCTGAGTGTCGTGCATCTATCTACAAATCCTATTCTTCATGCTCACATGAAACACATTGAAATTGACCTTCATTATGTTCGGAACAAAGTGATGCATAAGAAGATGTCGAGCATCAACTTGCAGATTTTTTAACCAACCCAATCTCAAGTTCTAGGTTCACTTTTCTTTCAACCACATTTTTTCTCCCTTAAATGAATTCTTTTTCCCTTTTCATTGTAATCCATGTGCGTTGTCTTTTGTTTTTTCCCTAAAAACAAAACAAAAAACGTAAGTTTAGTTAAGGATGATAATGAGATAAGTTATAAGTAGCAAAAATATGTAACTTACAATTACATCACATCACCTCTATATTAAGGTAGCATGCGCTTGCAAACATATAAATAAACCTCTCTCACCCTCTAAACACGCCACGTGTCCCCTCACACCTCTCAAAAACACTCGAAACCGCCTAACCTCAACAACACAAAAAAAACACAACAACAGTTTTCGTTTCACATTAGTTTCAAACCTTAAGCCACAATCATCATCACCCTCAATTCATCATCAACAACACTTTTCTCAATGAACCCAGAAAGCCTAATAGCTTCAGCATCCATTAACATAGGATTAGCCATGGTAGTCCTCTCACTCTTCTCCATCCTCAAAAAACAACCTTCAAAAGCACCTATCTACTACGCTAAACGCCTCTCACTCTCAAACGACGAGTCGTTTCATCACCAAAACCAATCTTGTCGTTTTCTTCCTTCTGTGTCTTGGATTAGTAAAGCCTTTCATGTTTCAGAAACTGAAATACTCCTCACAAGTGGTCTTGATGCTCTTGTTGTTATTAGACTCTTTAAATTTGGTATCAAATTCTTTGTCGTTTGTTCTCTCATTGGGATTGTCATACTTCTTCCTGTTAATTATAATGGTCATGTTAAAAATTCCATGACTAGTAATAATCATCACTCTATGGATTTATTCACTATATCAAATATCTCAAGAGGTTCTAACAAGTAATGTTTCATCACTCTTCTGATTATTTCCTCTGTTTTTTTTTTCTATGTAATAATGTTTTATAGTTGTGTTTTTTGATTGTGTACAGGCTTTGGATACACTTTGCTTGTTTATGGTTTATATCTCTTTATGGATTATATCAACTTCATAAGGTGAATTATGTTACATTTTATGTCATTTTTTTGGGTTTTGAACTAGTTTTGAATTTGAATATAGACCTTGTTTGGTTAAGTTTGTGTTGTGTTGAATTTTTGTGTCTACTGGAAAAGGTGAATGTCACATTTTGTACCTTATTTTTTTCGATTTTGAACTACTCTCGAATTCCAATGTAGATCCCATGTTTCGGTAAGTTTTTCTTATGTTGAACTTTTATGTCTACTGCAATGGTGAATGTTACATTGTGTACCTTGTTTTTCGACTTTGAACTCTCGAATATTGGTCTCGTTTGGCTAAGTTTCTCTTATGTCACATTCTCTACCTAGTTGTAGACCTTGTTTGGCTAAGTTTTTCTTATGTTAAATTTTTATGTCTACTGAATAAGGTGAATGTCACATTTTGTACCTTGTTTTTCGATTTTGAACTACTTTTGAATTCGAATGTAGACCTTGTTTGGCTAAGTTTTTCTTATGTTGAACTTTTATATCTACTGCAATGGTTAATGCCTTAATGGTATAAATCTACTGCATAAGGTGAATTATGTCATATTTTATGTCTTGTTTTTCGATTTTGAACTACTTTCGAGTTTGAATATAGACCTCGTTTGGCTAAGTTTGTCTTATGTTGAATTTTTATGTTTACTCCTTAAGGTGATTGTCACATTTATCGGAAATACTCTCAAAATCGGATATAGACCTTGTTTGGCTTAAGTTTTTTATATATGGTGAATGTCACATTATGTACCTTGTTTTTCGACTTTGAACTCTCGAATATAGGCCTCGTTTGGCTAAGTTTTTCTTATAAGAATTTATAGCTTTCCGAATTTGAAAGAAAAATGTAGGTTTGCCTTTCTTATACTTCGAAAAATCTTGGCTCAACTTAAAAATTGTGACAGTTAAGGTTATCATGCTATTTCAATCATTATAACAATATATGTTATTGAAACTAAAATAGCTTCAATCGTTGTTCATTCTCTCCAAGTTCAAAAATGCTTCCTTAGAGAAACTGGTAAAGATTTTTTAAAGAAGAGTTTTCGATTCTAAAGCACTTTCAACTCGGCTTTTAAACTCTACAAGTTTATACTTTTAGATATAAGCAAAAGTAGAAGTTTTCTTAAACGAAGTTTAACAAGGCTGATTTCTTACTTCTTTTTCTTTTTTCAGGAATATAATGAAATTTTGATCATAAGAATTCAACAACTTCGACACATAAGGCATCGTCCCGATCAATTCACTGTTTTGATTAGGGAAATCCCTTTTTGTAATGTACACAATGCTCATGCCTGTTGTGCTGATCACTTCTTCTCTATACATTACCCTCATGATTACCTTTCTTATCAGATTTTATACACTGGAAAAGATGTTGAAGACTTAGTGGTATGACTTTGATCATAAACTCAACATTACAATGCAAACATTTCATGTTGTTGTTTTGAATTTTGATGTCTCTTACTACAGATCATATTATGTGTAGAGTCAGGCAAAATTGATTGCAAGAAAGATTGATGATTTGAAGGAGAGATCCATTGCTAGACAAACTAAGAGGGGAATTTTCCTTTTGAAAGAATCTGAACGCGAGAAAGAACGATTAGCTTTGCTCGAGGAAAAGCTCGAGTGTCTTCGTCTCAAGATTCATCAATTACAATGCGAAAATACTCTCAAACAGAAGGTGAATTATTCATGTCTCCAGTATTGGGTCTCACTCTTCGAGTCAGTGCTAAACTCTAATAGGATTACTCATAATTTTCATTTATTTCATTCATATTCTATTTGTGAAATGGCGTTACATATTTATTTTTTGTGTGTTTTCGTAGGAATTTCCCGTTGCATTCGTTACTTTCAAGACGCGGGTTGCTGCAGCGCTAGTGGCTCAATCTCAGCAGCATTCGAATCCACTTCTTTGGATTAGTAGCATGGCTCCAGAGCCAAGAGATGTATCGTGGCGAAATTTGACGATTCCAAGTAGATTATCGTCGCTATGCAAACTTGGAGCTGTTGTTGCAGCCTCGGTTCTTACCATTTTCTTTGTTATTCCGGTAACTGCTGTTCAAGGAATAGCGAAATTCGAAAAGCTCAAGACATGGTTTCCTCCAGCTATGGCTGTACAGTTTATGTAAGTTTTGAGAATATTTTGGTTACTATTTTGTTACTATTTTGAAACTGATAAATTGTTTATTGCAGACCAGGTTTAAGTTCAATTGTTACCGGTTACCTTCCGAGTGCAATTCTTAAAGGTTTCATTTACATTGTTCCTTTTGCTATGCTTGGAATGGCTAAGCTACCTGGATCTATCTCAAAGAGCAAAGAGGAAATAAAAACTTGCAACATGGTTTTTTACTTTTTGGTGGGCAATGTGTTCTTCTTGAGTTTGTTGTCGGGTTCTTTACTCGATCAAATAGGCGAATCCTTCACTAATCCAAAAAATTTCCCTACTCGATTAGCTAGTGCTGTCTCTGCTCAAGTAAGTTGCGCTTCTCGCTCTTATTCATCGAAAACTCTGTTATAAAGGGTCGGCCCTGAAATGAGGTGGATATTATTGGGCGAAGATGTATATTTTTAAAAGAAAAATATTTTCTTGGGTCCTTGTCTCCTTGAGCTCGGTGGTCTTAGCTGTAGGCCTAGCCCACCTTAGCCCAAGCCTGGCCTTGAAACTCGATTATCTTAACTTGAGTTGATACTAGTCTTATTCATTGAAAACTAAATTATTGGGCATTTTTGGGGGAGCCTCGGGCTAGGTGAGCCTTAGGCGCAGGCCTAGCCTACCTTAGCCTCTGAACTCAGTTATCTTAGCTTTAGTTGATACTAATCCTATTCTCTAAATGTTTCAGGCAGATTTCTTCTTGACATACATCTTAACAGATGGATTATCCGGGTTTTCATTCGAGATTCTTCAACCGGGTTTACTCTTATGGAGCGCGATAAGATTTTGCTTCTGTCGACGATCAAAGGAAAAGAATCCTTACCTCTTTTCATTACCTTACTACAGAGTAATTCCATTGGTATCTCTATCAATACTTATTGGAATGGTGTATGCAGTTGTTGCACCTTTGCTTCTCCCTTTTCTCATCGGTTACTTCTGTTTAGGCTACGCCGTGTTCATCAACCAGGTTTCGATTTTTCTCAAACTCTTCTTAATTTTGTTCGTTTAGGTTATGTTTGGAAGCTGGATTTTAGTTAGAAAAAAAAAATTAAAAAAAAAATCATACAATTTGTTATGACACATACTTATATGATTGTCAAATTCATTTGTGTTTTCAGATTGAAGATGTTTATGACATTGTGTATGAAACATGTGGAAAATATTGGCCTTATATTCACCACTACATCTTAGTATCAATAATCCTTATGCAAATCACAATGATTGGTCTTTTCGGATTGAAATCGAAACCAGCTGCAGCAATTTCCACAATCCCATTACTAATCCTAACTTTAATGTTCAACGAGTATTGCAAGATTCGATTTCTCCCTTCGTTCCGCAATTTCCCGATTCAGGTAAAACCGAAATCCATAAATAAAACATACCTTATTGTCTCAATTTTAGCTCATATTGTTCATTTTGTTCATTTTGTTGTTTTTAGAGTGCTATGGAAAATGATGAACTTGATATGAAGAGCAATGAGTTGGAAATTAACTATAAGAATGCAAGTAAAGCTTATTCACCACCTTGTTTGCAGTCATTTAATTCAATAGAATCACTTGGATCAACCTCAACCTCAAGCTCTTCACAACCATTGGTCACTACATCATGACATATATTGTTTGTACCAAAAACTAACAAAAAAAAAAATAGTAAATTTTTTCTTGAGGGAATTTTATTTGCATCCCAAAAAGTTATATAAGTGCTCTTCATTTCAATTATTTTTATTTTACATTAAATATATATTTTTAATTATATTAGTTTCTTTTAAGTTTTTTCTTAAATTTGTACTTATTAAATAAAAATAAATTATATGTTAAATATTATTAAAAAAAATTAAGATTATAAAATATTATTAGAAAAAAATTAAAAATGGTTATACATAATTTTTTTTAAATAAAATAAAATAAGTAATGAAATTAATATAAAATAATGTGAAAAATAAATTAAAAATTATTTTAAAGTGATTTTTAAAAATTATTTTAAATTTATTTTTTAAAATATTAAGTATATTTATCATTTTGGGTGTAAATAGAATTGTCTTTTTGTTAAGTTAGTTAATTATTTGATGAGAATTTTATCTAAAACAAATTATAACACTTTTACATGACATTCATGTCATCATTCTTAATAATAGTTAATGATGATTTTGAAGACATGAGATCACTTTGGAGGGAATTAGCAAAAGAGAAGAATTTATTGATTTGAAAGGATATATAATTATATATTCATAATTATGATATATGAACTAAAATTTCGGTGCAGACTTTAAATACTACTTCTACTTATTTATTTTTAGCTTAATATAATGGCATATAATAGGTTAGGAGGGTTGTCAATTGTCAAAGTTGAAAAACAAATTAGTGGACTTGTCTTGCTCACTGATTCAACCTTTCACACGATGAGCATAAGAATCTAAAGTTTTAATTTTAATTTTGTAAATAGAATAAATTTAATATTTATTTTTAGCAGCATAAGTATTTAGTGTTTATAAAATTATAATTTTCTTTCAGTTTCATCTATATAAGTTCATTTTAAATTTATTAAAATAATATTTGAAAGTAATTGATATTACATATTTCTGTCTAGACTCAATAATCTAGATTCTGAGTTTTATATTTGCCTTGTTTAAAACAATAACAGAGTATGTACATACGAAATTAGAGAAAAATTCTGAACTTTTTATCCTGTATATATAGCTCAACCCTAGGTATAGGGAGGTTAGACCTATGTCTAAGGCCCATCTAGTCCAGTGACTCAAAAAAATATTTTCCCATTTTAAAATTACACATATTTTTTTACTAATTTTGAAAAATATCACTTCTTTATTTCTATATAAGATCTCAATTTTTTTTTAAATGACCTACTAAATTGGAAATTATATATATATATATATATATGTATATATATATATATATATATGTGTGTATGGTCCATGTTCACTACCATTACTAGTTTGTAGCTGTGCTAATAAGCTTTGATTGTGAACCATGCAATGCATATAAACGCTATCATATGTCTCTCTTTCATACTTTTCAATAACATATATTATATAATGATAATTTTTTATTTTGTCCCATAAACACATTATTTCGTTATTAATTATATCAGAATTTTTGTATTTCAATCTCACAATGTATTAAAATTAATATTATTGAAAACTAATAGTTTATTATTAAAAAAAATCATCAACGATTTATTAACAGAAATAGTCTTATCGAATAAAACCAAATTTATTACACTAAGGAAAACTCATTTAATCACACCATATTTTTTTAATAATTTTATTGTCACTAAAAATACATTTAATTACACTAAATTATAACTTTTGTGAGTAAAGTTTAGCTACAAAATTTTTTATTTCAAATACAACTTATTTTTTCGGCATAATATATATAGGATCGACTGATAACGTAAATAAATTAAGTTTGTGCCTAAAACTCCAAAAGAAGGAGCTTAAGCTCTAGAAAAATACAATATTTTTCAATACAAAATACCTATAAATTTATAGAAATTGTGTTTTTATTTACTATAGTAGAAAGATATTATGAAACTAGATATTTTTTAATACTATCTAGCAAAATAAATAATTTTGTATGGTAACCTTTTTATAAAGTAATCTTATCTTCTCCATATAGAGAATCAATATAAATATATTTATGTATCCAAATATTTATTTATTTATTTATATAAATTGTTCCTTTCCAATTAATTGTGAGGAGGGCACCAACTTTTTCTTTAACAATCTTCTTGTATATTATTTTATATTTTTGTTCAATTATATCACTAGCTCAACTACATAATTAATGGCTCGTAGGCTCCAAAAGATGACAAAGTTAGATCTAAACACAAAACCACATTTTCTTCCACTAAATTCCAACCTTAAAAATTTGTTACATTAAAAGTGTAAAAAATTTGTGATATTAGCCTTTGTTTTCAATAGAAACATTTGCCATTTTGATTAGTTGTCCTTTTTATTACAATCACAAATTTGCCATTTTAATTGTGTAGTACGGGTTATGGGTTATGTATCGAGTCTCACATGTTTTAAATTAATAGTTATTTCAAAAAAATCACTAATCATTCATGAAACACCACCATGTGGTAATCTATGTTACAATTTCTTTTGCATGCTCTCAAATGAATGAATGAATGACATTTATAATATTAAATAATTGTATAATATATATTTACATAGAGAAATACTACTATTGATTTCTAACACTCTCCTACTTGTTAATACTACTATTAGTACAATTGAGTATCGGATATTATATAATTTAGTGTAATAACTATTAAGGAGTACTGCTAACCAATTATAAAGTGACACGTATAGAAAGTGTTAGGCACTATTGGTGCCTAATAGCAGTATCACTCATTTACTGCATTGAAGAAGAAGAATGTGAAAAAAGGTGCAATAGGAACATTGCTATTTGCACTTTAAGGTGTCTAATACTATACTAATGTATCACTTTATAATTGAGCATCAGTTTTTTATATGATTTATTAAATTAAAATTGTAGAACTCCATATTAGAATGCACCAATAATAGTATGTTTATTAGCACTATAATGATGCTTAATTAAAAAACAGTCTTATTATCAATTTGTGTGTCATAATAACATATTCAAGTGTAAAACATATTATAAGTATTTCTGACTTAAGAATTATTAGTTTTCCTAGAAATAAGAAAAAAAAAATCAAGAAGCAAATATGAAAAGAGATCCACAGCTAATAATAAGCAATATAATTTGACAAATTGAGAAAGATATAAAATATATATAGAGATACATACAAAGTAGTTGGGAAATTAAACTCAATAAATGAAGAAAAGATTAACACTATTGAGAAAAAGGCTTAAAAGGTCCCTTTCATGATCTCATTTGCTGTCCTAATTTAAGTGCAAATAACAGTTAGCCTCCTAAACAGATTTTCTAGAGCTCAAATATATCACTATATATACCACTAAAAGAACCCTATTCAGCTCATATCAAATTGAAATTCATATAGGATTTCAAAGGCTAAAAATTGTACTAAAAAATTTTAGGATCCAAAATGAGGATCCTATCACTTTTCCAAGGGGCCATTCTTGGCCTCTTACTATGCCTATTTGCTGTGAGCTTCACTCATGTGTCTTCAGGTAATTAACATTTAATTATGTAACATAATTTTCTTACTAGTGTAGTATATGTTGTTTAAGTTACTTGAGCAAAATCAATGTAAATTATGTAATTATTAATTTGTTTGTGGTTTTTTTGGTATGTGATACAACAGAGGCTACAGGAATCACAGAGGAAAAGACATTCCTTTCACCACACAAACCATATTTCAAGAAATTTCATGATTACTTTCATCATTATCCGAAACCCATGTATAAACCGAAACCTCACCCCGTTCCAGTTTACATTCCTAAACCTCATCCTGTTCCAGTTTACATTCCTAAACCTCATCCTGTTCCAGTTTACATCCCTAAACCTCATCCTGTTCCAGTTTACATTCCTAAACCTCACCCTATTCCCGTTCCAATTTACAAACCTAAACCTCACCCAGTTCCAGTTCCAGTCTACAAGCCTAAACCTCACCCAATTCCTGTTCCAGTTTACAAGCCTAAACCTCATCCAGTTCCCATTTACAAGCCAGAGCCAAAACCAGAACCAAAACCTGAGCCTAAGCCAGAGCCAAAGCCCGAGCCTAAGCCCGAGCCAAAACCAGAACCAAAGCCCGAGCCAAAGCCAGAGCCAAAACCAAAGTGCGAGCCTAAGCCAAAACCAAAGCCTGAGCCTAAGCCAGAACCAAAGCCTGAGCCTAAGCCAGAACCAAAACCTGAGCCTAAGCCAGAACCGAAGCCAGAACCAAAACCTGAGCCTAAGCCAGAACCAAAACCTGAGCCGATGCCAGAACCAACACCAACACCAACAGTTCCAATTTACAAGCCGCATCCTCATCCGATTTTTAAGAAGCCGAAATACCATCATCCACTAGCCCCATACTTTCATCATCCAAAGAAGCCATGCCCTCCATTGGCACCTTAGGTAGACTATGATAATGTTCCTTTTCTTTGTTGGCATGGTAGTATTATTGCAATAAAGGCTTTAAATGGTTGAAAAGGAAGTTTATAATGACAAGTGAGAGGATAAAATATCACAAGATCATTACTTGTTACTTGTTAGGTAAGGTTGAGTTTGAGATTGAGTGTTGTAAGCATTTGTAGTTATATATTATGCATGTGAAATTTAATTTATGGTTGTATGTACTTGTTATTTTAGATTCATTTGTCATTAATATGGCAATCTGTACTGTTATGATCATTGCAATCATACACATTGAGAATTTCAATTTATTTATGTTCACAATTCAAATTCTCAACAAATATATATATATATATATATATATATATATATTTATATATGTGCATTAATGTTTTTCTTTTTTTCGAAAATATTTACAGTTCTGCAACCCAAGAATTATATGAGAGCAATATATTCCCTGAGTGAAAAGAAGAAGAAAATAATAATATAATGACTATATATATGAAAGAAATTAAAATCAGTGAAATATTGATAGACAATGAAATTAGGGTATAATTAAAAAAGAAAGAGAGAAAATATAAAGGTTGAAAAAGAAAATGTCTCATATGTTGTTGACTGGTAAGACAAGAAAACACAAAATTAATTATTTGTAAGTGCTCATGAAGCCACCAAATTTTTACACCATAAAAATTATATTAACGTAAATATTTAAGTTTAATTTTTAATTTTGAATAAATATTTAAGTTTAATTTTTAACGATAATAATACTAAAATTATATTCTTAAAACATCCGTAAGTATCTAGCTATTAAATGTCAATTTATTATCCACATGTTATTTTCTTATTAGTATATTTAAATTAATTTTCAAATAAAAAATAAAAATTTAATGAATTGAACAAATCAGAGACTGTCACGTGACCACTGACCATTGACATGACATTTAACAGTTAGGTGCTTACGGAAGTTCTAAAAATATAACTTAGGTATTATAACCGTCAATAATTAAACTTAGATATTTATCTATAACGGGAAGTTAAATTTAAATATTTATGACACAAATTATATAATGTACCAAATTTATTCAATTTTTTTTAGAAGAAACAAGAATATTCATTAATAATTAAATCAAGCAACGTCGGTTACGTACAAAATATAACTAAGGGCTCGTTTGGAACGCCGTATTAGGTCGTATTGTATTGTATTGTATTATATTGAATTGGATTATATATCATATTTTTATATAATACTATGTTAAACTTTAATTTATACTAAAATATTATATATTTAGGTGTCCATAAAAATTAATACCACATATAGTTTTACATAAAAATATTGCATAAAATACAATTCAATATAATACAATACAATACAATACGACCTAATACGGCGTTCCAAACGAGCCCTAAAAGAACAAAATCATTAAAAATAGACATATCAAGCGGTTTAGAATAACATAGAAAAAACTATAATAACAAACTTCAACTAAGGATCCAATAAGTCATCGATAATTTAGATGATTTGTTAGTAATTTTGTATTTACAAAAAGAGTAATTTGCGGTATAATAAGTTTAACTCTCAATTGTAGATTAATACCTATGTTTAATTTTTAACGGTTATAATATATTTAAATTATATTTCTGAAATTTCTATAAGTACCTGGCCATAAAGTGTCAAGTCAATGACCATGTAACAGTCTCTAGTTAGTTCATGTCATTAAATTTTTATTTTTTATTTAAAAATTAATTTAAATATACCAATAAAAAAATGACACGTAAATAATAATTTGACATTTATTAGTTAAGTAGGTACTTATAAAAGTTTAAAAAATATAAGTATTATTACCGTTAAAAATCATACTTATTTATTTATCTACAATCGAGAATTAAACTTAAATATTTACACTATAAATTACTAAAAAACAACTTATTTATATTTAATAATTTTCACACACCGACATGTATACGTATAAGAAAAAATTTGTGGCTTTTATGTATAAGATTTTTAATCACAATCACATGGGACCAAATATTTTATGGATACAAAATTTAATCTCTAGATATTGACTCATTTAATGAAAATCAAATCTAATAATTAGGAGTGACTATATGAGTATAGACGGGTTAAGCCTGTATTTAAGACTTACTTAATATATACTTAAAAAATTAGAAATTTTTTATTTTTACACTTTAAAATAGTGTATTTTTTTTGTATTTTTACGGAATTCTACACAGTTTCCCCTATAACAACTAACGGAGCAATCTAAATCGCAATCAAAATCGATATACATAGCAACCCACATAACAACTACCGGAACAACCGAAATCATAAATTTTTTTTAAAAAAAAAAAGTTAAAAATTAGTGATAATTCCCCAAAAAATTAACCCTTTTTAAAATGCACATTTTTTAATTGATTATAAAAAAAAAATACTAAAAAAAATTAAATAAAGGCCTAAACATATTTTTTGGGGAGGGTTTTACAAAAATATTGGATTTTAGACAAAAATTTACAATTTTACTTTGATCACATGGAATTTTTACAAAAATATTATCTTTTTATAAAATAACCGTAAAACAATAAAGCAAAACAATTAAAACAACAGAGGAACAACTAAAAAATAACAGTAGAACAATAGTAAAAACCAGTCACTTCACAATAAAAAAGAAAACAAATTGGAATTTTTAGTATCTAGGTGTAAATTAAAAATAAAAAATTGACCCACTAAATTTCAAAGCTGGCCTGCTAATAATATATCAACCAAAATTCAAGATATTCCAAAAAGAACTTTGTAGTTTAGGAACCCCTTTGTCGTTTTGTATTCTAATTGGTTTTCAAATTTCTGTCGTTTGTCTTTTCTTGGTAGGCTGTCGTTTTACTAGTTTGTAGAATTGATTTCATAAATTGTTGTCGTTTTACTGTCTTCTTATTTATGTTTGTCGTTTGTAATATATATATTTGAAGGGGTGTCGTTTGTCGTTTTAGGCAAGTGTCGTTTACATTCCGGAAAGTTTGTGGTTTAATAGAAATTATGATTTTTAGTTAGAAATAGTCATTTTCTTATTTAATTTTGTACCTACAATTACTTAAATGTCATTATCTTGATTAATGTCTTATTAAATTTATGAGAATTGTTAAAAGATATTATTGATTTTAAGTATTTTTCTTGGTGTTATATCAAATGGCATTATCATTTAAAATATCGTCATTTAAAATATAATCTTATTAACCACTCGTTAGGTGTCAAGTAAAAATTAAATTTTTTATATTTACATAAAAATTAATTTAATAAATTTATAATAAAATCTGAAACCAATACAATTAATACAAAATCAAAAACAATATAAGTACATTTTATCTAAAATCCAAAAATACCCTTCTGTACAAATAAAAACTAAAAACCCTAAATCTGTGGAACTAGAGTCGTAAAGAGAGACAATGGTGACGGCTGGACGTTCTTCTCCGACCACGAGCAGTGACCGAGTAGAAAAAGAAGAAGAAGAGGGTTGAGGGCCTCACCGGAGAACGGTGGTGCAGTGACTGAGTAGAAAAAGAAGAAGAAGAGGGAAGAGAACGATGGGACAGGGTATGTATGGTTTTGGGAGAAGTCAAAAAGGAAAATCACGGGTGTGAGATTTTGTTTCTTCCCAGAAAAAAATCGAACCTAAATTCGGATACAAATACGGATTCGGATCCGTGCACACATAAACACATACATTATACATTATAACCCTAAAATCAATACCTATTAATACTCCAAAACATATATCACACAAAAAAAATGACAAAAAAAAGGGGGGCGGCAGTGGGAGATCGGTTTTGATTTGGGAGGGGGCCGGCGTTCTGGACGGTGGTGAGGGGTCGGCGTTGTGGACGGTGGTGGGGGGTTGGCGTTGTGGACGGTGGTGAGGGGCCGGCGTTGTGGACGGTGGTGAGGGGGGGTTTGGGTTGTGGACGGTGGTGAGCGGGGGTTTGGGTTGTGGTTCGATTTGGGTTGTAGACGAGCAGAGAGAGAGAGAGAGAGATGGGGTTGAGTTATGAGAGGGGTATTTTTGGATTTTAGATAAAAGTGTCATATTTTTTTTAATTTGAAATGTATTGGTTTAAGAATAAAATATTAAGGTTTTTTAAGTATAGAAAATCAAATTTCCCGTCACTTATTGAAGGTGTGGGCATCACTAGTACCCAATAATAATGCTCTAAATTTATTGTCAACTTGTAATAAAATATTTTATATATTTTTCGATTGAGATGAGAGGTTTTTTTAATTCATGTAATATTGTTGGGGTATCAATCTAAATCCCACATTGAAATAATATACAAAAGTTGTCTTGAATATAAGTGTTCTACTAGTACTAAAAAAAAACTACATTTAGTTACAACATAATTTTTTATGACTAAATGTAATTTTATAGTCAAAACATATAATCTGGGAGTTAAGGTGGTCCAATAAATATTATATAAAGTTGTTACTAATTTAGTATAAACACATTTAGTCACAATAAATTGTAGTTTTTGAGACTAATACATTAGTCACGGATCTTTTAATCACAATATAAGAATGATGATTTATAATTAGTCGTAACTTTTTTACTTTTATAGCGTAAAATATACTATAAATATTTAGTTATTAACCTTTTTTTTAAATAAATTCCGTTAATCAAATAACAATTACAAATGATTAATCATGTCTATCCCAAGTATAGTTTCAAACAACAATAAGTGAATATATGCTCTAATATAACATTCACATTTCTATGTACAAACTTTCTTTTATTTATTATTTATTTTTTTTTTTGGATTAATTAGACAGCTTTCAAAAAAAACCCGAATTCAATACTAAAACGAGGTAAGCATTACTAAATTGCTGCTTGTAAACAAGCTTGTATAGTTTTTTCTGAAGAAAAACGTACATGCATTAGATTGAAAAATACTGTCAGACCTCACGGTCAGTTATTAACTTATTAATGGGACTATTAATAATTTAATTTTGACCATATATATTAATTAAGACTTATTAAATAAAATTAAAATAATTAATCCTACAAAATAAATAATCTCCAAAGGTATGATAAATATGATTTGTGTACTATTCTTTCTCGTTTCTCTCAAAATTTTCATTCTAATCTATTAATGTTACATTCTATTCATTTTTTTTTTCAATGAATGTTGTTTTATCAACCAAGTGACCCTAATTATAATATATTTTCACTAAATTTTGATTGGGACAAAAGAGTATATCAAGCTCCAAAAACTCTAAAAAAAATAGATATATATATAAATAAATGAGCATCAGACACCAATAATATTGTTTAATACTTTTAGACATGTCGCTTTGTGATTGACTAATGATGCTCCCTACAAATTATTACATCAAACTGTATAAGACACAATACTTAGTTGGACCAATAACGATATTGACACATAAGAGAATATTAGATCACTACTGGTACCTTTTAGTATTTCTCTAAGATCCTCAAATGGGATGGGAAATTTGACTAATTATGCATTTATTGGACCAAAATTTTTTTTCTAAACCTAAACTATTCAATATTGTTAAAATATGTCATTTTTTCCTAAAACTCCATTCTACCTCTCTCATTTGAACAACCATCTCTCTCTCTCTCTCTCTCTCTCTCTCTCTCTCTCTCTCTCTCTCTCTCTCTCTCTCTCTCTCTCTCTCTCTCTCTCTCTCTCTCTCTCTCTCTCTCTCTCTCTCTCTCTCTCTCTCTCTCTCTCTGTAAGTTTACACACACGGAGGAGCACACAATCGACCCACAACCCACCACCCACAACCTTGGTCCCTTCTCTCCACGACCACCATGACCATAGAATCAAGGACCCACAGACCCAATGACCACCGCAGACCTAACGACTTCTCCATCAACTACGGATCACCATCAGCAATGTTGTCAAATGAATAAATTGTATGATTAATGTTTGTTATGTGTGAGTAGATGTTAGATTTAGGGTTAAAAATGGTTAGATCTGAGTTTTTGGCAAAAAAAATTGGTTTTTTTGTCAGGCCCGAAGGTGGTCCGTTAGTGGTCCGATGCCTTCCTATCGTTAAAACGAGTAAAGGTTGAAGACGAAGGTCCGATGGTGGCCTGATGCCTTCCTGACGAGCTTAATGAATGGAGCTTAACATCTATAAATGTAGATATGGTCTGATGGTGGTCCGATGGTCACCTGATGCTACTTTTTTTATGTACAAAAACATAAAAACAAAAATTAAAAAAAAAAAATAGGTAGCATCGGGCTACCATCGGACCACTATCAAACTCCTATCGGACACCATCAATATAGATGGGAATAAAGAATATGGATGGTGAAGTTAGAAGAGAAGAAAGAAGGGTATAATAGGTATGAATATAAAGTGTGCCTATTTTTTTAATTTTAGTAAGCTTGTGTTCAAAAATTTAAAATATACTAAATGTATGTATATAAATTCAAATTTTACAATGGAATTTTCCTTAACAAAGTATAATAAGAAAGTTTAACCATGTTGTTAGTATATGATATATATACATTTATTTAATTTGTTTTCATAAAAAAATAAAATAAAAGAAGTTAGAAGATAGAGGACAGTTGGGAATTCTCAATTAAAGAAAATTAACACAATAATAAAAAGCTCAATATATATGGGTCCATTTTTAAAGACCTTGGCTGGCCTAAATTAAGTGAAAACAATTAGTTAATTATTAGCCTTCTCAACATATAGCTATATATATGACACAATTCTCCATTGAGTTATCAAATCACTCATACACATATGTGTATAAATTTACAATATTAATCCCAATGAGGATTCCTTCTACTGATCTTTTCAAATGGTTACTAATTATGTATTTATGTGCTGTGAGTTATTTCTCACAAGCTTCTTCAGGTATTTAGATACATATTATATTCCTTATATTTAAACTAATTAATCTTCCTATATTTATATAAATATATATTTGACAATATGTGTTTTTAAATGTTATGCATGCAGAGAGTTCTGGCTTCAAAGATGAAGATACATTTCTTCCATTTCCAAAACATCATGGTTTTTTTCATCATCCCACTCCAGGGTTTGTAAACCCTCTTCCTCCTCCAGCTCCCATTTATAAGCCTGAGCCTAAGCCAGAGCCAAAACCAGAGCCAGAGACCAAACCAAAGCCAAAGCTGGAGCCAAAACCAGAGCCAGAGACCAAGCCAAAACCAAAACCAGAGCCAAAGACCAAGCCAAAACCAGAGCCAGAGACCAAGCCAAAGCCAAAGCCAGAGCCAGATTCCAAGCCAAAGCCAAAGCCAGAACCCAAATCAGAGACCAAACCAAAGCCGAAATCAAAATCAGAGTCAAAGCCAAAACCTAAATCAGAGACCAAACCAAAGCCAATATGCGAGCCCAACCCAAACACCAAGCCTAAGCCAAAACCAAAAGAAGAGTCAAAGTCAAAACCAAAACCCAAAAAAGAGTCAAAACCAAAGCCAAAAGAAGAGACAAAACCAAAACCAGAACCAGAACCAAAGCCGGAACCAAAAGCAAAACCAACAACTCCAATTCACAAACCATATCCCCATCCTTTCTTTAAAAAGCCACCATTTAACCATCCCATTTTTAAGTTCCCACATCCTAAAAAGCCATTTCCTCCATCATCTTCTTAGACATTAATAGTGGGGTATCTCCAATTTCATTTCCTAAGAAGTACTATGTATTGCAAATAAAGACTTCTTTTTATTTGTTGAAAAGGAGAATTAATTATATAAGAAATAAAATATAGTGTCAATATGTTTCTTTTGCATGGAAATGAAAATGTGAAAAAATACAATTAATGTATGGTGTACTACCTTTTTTATTAATAGTTCTGTTATTTTTATGTTAAGGAAAAATACCATTACCTTACACGATTAGCTACTTGATTATTCACCTAGAGTTGATAATTAGCACAATCAGGCTCGACCCTGGGCGTAAGTGGGCCCCTAGCCCATCTAGCCCAGAGGCCCAACAAAAATTCTTCTTTTTATAGGGTACAATATTAGCTATTTTGAATTTTATTTTCGACACCATAAATTATTTTAAAATTTTAAAAAACATGTGAGAAAAATATTTATTTATAATTATGAATAGAACATCAAAAAGAAAACAAATATTATTTCTCTAAGTACCAGAAATGATTAAAAATTATCCTACAATAGGGGCAAAAAAGTAATGCTTCTACCTAATAAAATTCCTAAATATACATTAAACTATATTATTGCCTTTTAATTTTTGACTTTAAAAGAAACAATACATTAGTGACACATTATTTTACATAAAAGTAGTGCTTATAGTTATAATTTTCTTCATTGAGCTCATGATTTGTCATTGGTGAGTGATGATGAAACTTTCATTTGGAAAAATTGCTTAGAAATTATATATACTCCCGAAAAGAGGAAGAATCTATTGTTCACCTGCTAGTTAACTGTCCTTTTGTGAAGGCCTGTAGGAACCAGTCTGGTGGGAGCAGGCCCGATCCTAAACTAAGGCAGGCTAAGTCTGTATTTAGGGCCCACCCAAACCCAAGACCCAAAAATATTATACACATTTAAAATTATAGAAAAAGAAAATGATAGTTTTGTAATATATTGTGAACTGAGCCCAATAGATAAAACCAAAAAATATGGTGGGTGGGCTATTTGGATAGCTAGGAATGAGTTGGTTTGGAAGGAAAGAAGCTCTTTTGCAACGAAAGTAGTTCTATCAGTAAGAGTGGTCCTTAATCAATAACAAGTTGCTCAAAAAAAACATGGGTCTTTATTTATTTCTTTTGGAATGGATGATGGTTGTGAGCATTGCTCTATAAATCAGCTTTGATCGAACAAGATTAAGATAAATATTGATGGTGCGTGCAATATTTATGTCTGAAGAATGGTTTAGGGCTAGCGATGTGGCTTTGGATAGCTCAGGTAGACTTTTAGAAGCTTTTTCTACTAGCAAATGAGGGTGTGTGGATGTTGTAATAGCAAAAGCCTTTGAAATTAAGGAGGCATTAAGTTGGATTTAAAAAAAAAGTTGAGATTGAGACAATGTTCAACTCGGATAGTTTTAGTAACGGTCCAAGTATTACAAAGCTCGGTTCATATGCCGTTTTCTTTTGGGTTATTGATACAAGATTATAAGCTTTTATTAGCTGATTTAAAGTTTGTAAAAATTCACTTTGTTAAGCATTCTGTAAGTAAAATCACTCATTATGTTGCTCGTGACTCTTGTTTCTATTCAATTCGTGGGTTTAGTAAGAATATCGTTGTTGGCTAACTTCTTTTTATTGAAATAATTAAAGTTATTTGATTAATAAAGTTTCTATTGCTTTTCAAAAAAAAATAATAAAAAAAAAGACAATGAATTAACTTTCTTATTTTTAATTTCATTTTCTTATAAAGCCCTATCAAAGCAACATAAAAAATATAATAGTATAAATATAATGCAACATAAAACAAGGTGAAAACAACAATATTATTTTTGTAAAAAAAAGTATATTTTTGCCTTTTTAATTAATTGTGTAAAAGTCCCTCTTTTTTCTTTTTAAATGAAATAGCAACTTCATTGAATTAAAAGCATTCTGAAGACAAGAGAGCCTTAAGATCGGCCCAAACATTGTGATAAAAAATGCTACAACCAGAGGAAAATTGAACATGCTTAGCAACAGCATGAGCAACTCGATTGTCTGATCGTTTAATAAAACTTATTTTAACACTAGGTAGAGAAGACAACAAATGACAACAATCCTGAATAACCAGGCCGAAAATGGATGACATTCTCTGACTGCTTCGGATTGCTTGGACAGTGAGAAGACTATCAGTCTCAAGCTCTACGTTGTGCCAATTGGTGCTCTTAATCCAACTAAGAGCTTCCTTGATTCCCAGAGCCTCCACAACCTCAAGCGAATAAGAGCCTGCTTTATAGCATGTCCTCCTTAATTAATAGAATTCCAAAATTATTAATTAGTTACATTCTCCCCATTCTTGGGATATTTTATTTGTACGCTAATTTTTTCAAGTACACTCCATTTTTTTTTTGGAAAGGAAATACACTCCATTTTTTATACTCACCTTTTCTTTTTTCTTTTTTTCTTACATTACATAAATTAAAAAAAAACAAAACATTAAGACAAAAAACAAAATAAAAAAATATATTTTATTAGATTAAAAATACAAAATAAATGTACATTTTCTTTCAAAAATATGAAAACAAGATAAAAAGAAAAAATAACTGTATTTTAATAATTAAAAACTAACTAGTTATTTAAAAGATAAATTATTTTAAATTAATAATAAATAAATAAACAAGCCATTATAGAAAGAAAAATAAGAGTTGAAGTTCCCACAACCTTTAAAAATTAGGTAGAGAACACTATCATGTACTAAACACCATAAGAGGTAGCATACTGTTATTGGTGTATTTTAATATCGGGTTCCACACATTTTAATTTAATAAATTATATAGAAAATTGTTAACCAAAGAATTTTAGATCGGTGTGGTGTTAAAAGGCACCTTAATTAAGGTGTCTAAGCATCTCTAATCATACTTTCTAAACACAATTTTTAACTAAAATAGAGAGCGAGATTTGAAAAAAATGAGTTCTAACCATACAAAAATGGCTTTCTATAATCAATAATAGATAGAAAGTTCTCTTAATGTAGAAATCTCCTTATTTTTTTGCTTAACTTTTTAAATAGTATTTTAATCTTTGACACTACTATTTTTTTATATTATTTTATAAAATTAATTTATATTACAAATTAAAATAATTAACTATTAACTATAGTAGAAAGTTTGGAGCAACAACAATGACTCTCTATTTTAAGCTATTTTAACTGAAATAAAAATAAAAAATAACATTGAAAATGCATAACAATGCTCATTATTATAACATGTGGCTTCTCTCCTAACAAATTAATAAGTTAAATAAAAAAGAAGTTATCTATATATATATATATATGAAATTATATGAATTGTGTATCAGTTGGCAGTTGGGAGTGTCATAAATGAAAATTATTAACACAATAATAAATAAATTATTAAAGAAAAGCTCAATTTGGGTCCATTGTTTAAGTCCTTGGCTGGCTTATAATTAAGTGAAATAAACTTCAATTTACTTCTCCACGATCCATAGCTATGTATTTATATATCCCATAAGAGTTATCATATCACTAAAATATATATCACCTTTGAGTACTTGAAACTTATAATAAAAATAATAATAATAGTTAAATTCTCCAAATGAAGATTGCTCTTTTCCAATGGGCACTTCTAGGTCTCTGGCTTTGGTTCTCTGCTGTGAGTTTTTGCCAAGCTTCTTCAGGTATGTAAATAATCAATAATAATTTATTCTTTTTCATAAAAAAATTGAGAAGATAAAAAGAATATTCATAAACTCAATGTGCAATATATATATATATATACATACGCATATGTACGGGGAGTTATAGCAGGTTCTTTAATTATATATAGTTATAACATGATATCTGTAAATTTTTAAAAAATTCTAAATATAATTTACATTACCGAAATAGGTTTGAAGTTTTTTTAACATACTCAAAGTAGATTAGAATATCAAAAATTCTATTTTCAGTAAACTATTCAAAAAAATTTTTAAAAATTTACAGGCATCGTAATTATATATAATGAATATCACTATAAAAAAATTAAAAAAATATTTCGACATGTAATTTTAGGCGTGGAGAATGGCTAAGAGATTATAATTAACAATAATCTATCATAATTTTCCTACATAATTAAAAAGTAACTTGCATTAATCATACCAACAAAATAAAAGTTGTTACATTTTAATTTTTCATTTCTAATGACCCAATTTTTCATTGCATTCCATATCAATGATATCATAGTTGTTAATATACATAATGTTAAAAGATTATATATTCTTCAAATATAATAACATTCAATAACATATTTTTTCATGTTATATATGCAGAAGCTCCGGGTATCAAAAATGAAGATACATTCATCCCACCATCAAAGAAACCATGCTTGAAAAAATTTCATGAGTTTTTTCATCACCCTATTCCAAAATTTAAGAAGTCTCATCCTCCGTCGATTCCCGTTCATAAGCCAGAACCAAAGCCAGAGCCAAAACCAAAATCAAAACCAGAACCGAAGTCAGAGCCAAAGCCAAAAAAAGAATCAAAACCGAAACCAAAGCCAAAGGTGGAACCGAAGCCAATTTACAAGCCACATCCTTTTTTTAAGAAACCATTCTTTAAGTTCCCACATCCTAAGAAGCCATTTCCACCATCAAAATCCTAGATTAATAGTGTGATAGTATTTCAATATTAATTTTCATTTTTTTACTATGGAGTGTGTTGCAAATAAATGCCTTCTTTTTTTGGTTGAAAAAAAAAAGAATTATAACCATAGAAGAAGCTAGAGAGATCATGTTGTTGTTATTTTCATTAATTTAGGTTGATTATTTATGTGTGTAATAATATTGTGGTAATGTTTCTTCTGAATATGGCAATCAATTAATTAAGAATGTGAAATTAAATGTATGCATGGGACAATTTTTTATTGTTCTCAGAGTGTTGTAATATTGAAAATATAGCGCCCTCACTATGTAATAATAAAAAAAAAAAAGCCATATATTTATCAATAAAAAATACTTAATTAAGGTTTTTGTTGCCCAAACTTTAACATGTACTAAATCATGTTTCCTAAACTATTAAGGTCGATAAAAATCTACCCTGAACTATTGCGAATATTGTATTTAAGGATTTTTGCTCAATTTTAGTAAGGAAAGTCTAACATGGATAAAGTTGAGGAAACATAATTTGGTACATGCCAAAGTTCGAGTGGCATGATTTGGTAAATATCAAATTCTGAAGATTATGATTTAGTAAAAAAATAATCACCGAATTAGTAAAATTGAATGAAATTGGACAAAAGTCCCTAAATCGAACAATCTCAATAATTTAATGGAATTTTAATGACCAGAAAAGTTCAGAAGACATAATTTGATACATGTTAAGTTTAGGGGACAAACATCTAAATTAGCCGTAAAAAATATAAATTTCATTAATAGTACTCTTTTTCAGTATGTGAAAAAAAAATTGTAACGACTTATTTGAAAAAATTTATAATTTACGATATCACAAAATAAGATTAAAATATCAGTTGAACGCGTGTAAAAAGAAGACACAATATACAACTGAAAGTTCGAATTATATTTTTTGATATTATGAATTATTTGAAAAAATTAAAAAATTACTATAAAATGTATATTATATAACTAGTACAATTGTATATGGTCATGTAAAAAATTAAATTACAATTTTTCAAAATGCTTAAAATAAATATTTCTCTACTAATTAATAAAAACAAAAATGTATCCCTACCATAAAATTCAAAGGGTAATGCTAAATTGCTAATAATAATGTGTTTTGACAATAAAGCTTTCTCATGAATGAGTAGGTAGAGCCAAATTAATAAAAATGAACTTGTAAATAAAATTATTAGTATATTCTACATTAATATATGCATACATAATATATATCTTGAACAAATTGAGTTAAAATACAAATTACATGATTATTGATTAATATATATGATCAAGATCAAGTAGTTGACTCTATAATGTATGAACCACACCAAATCCATTTGTCTTTTGTTGAGAAAGAAAACTAACTAATAAAAAAGAAAAAAATAATAATAATAATCTTTGTTCAAGCAAGCAATGCATGACTCTCACCTTTAATATATTTATAGAGAGATTTATACAACTATATATGCTAAGTATGTTGAAATATATAGAAAATTTTCTAGTAGAAATCTTTATAATGTTTGTTCTGGTAGATATTTTCTATTTATTTTGGTATTTATAAGAATTTTTTAGTTTATTTTTTTGATCGCATACGTTGTAGCTATTTTAGACCACTTGTAAATTTTTAGAAAATTCTGAATATGTTACATTGCTAAAAATAAGGTTATAAACAGTTACTTACCACGTATGTAAGAAAAACTCGTGCAATAAAATATGTAAATTTTATTTTTGACATTATAAATTACTCATAATTTTCTAAAATTTTTACAAATGATCCTAAATAACTATAACAGATCATTAAAAAAAAAATAGATTAAAAAACTTTACCAAAATAAATATAAGTTCTACTGAAACACCTGTAAACTTACCCTTTTAAAATATATATATGCTTATAGTAATGTCACCTCCTCCTACCCCATGAAACTAGATCCCTAGATAAAAGCTTATACGTATTTGTTTAATCGAAAAACAAAAGACATATTCAAATCAAATTTCTCCTCTCTTTTTGACTCACTCCTTTATATATACAATTTTTATTTCAATTATTTTTTGCATAAGCAAAATTATTGAAAAAGTTATGTGCTCCTACTTTGTGACTCGTTACATTAATACAAATTATTTAAAAATAAACATATTTTAACTAAATATATATAGTCACGGTTGAAAATTAAAACCTAAATATATAGATTTTCATTTAAATAATAATAACAATTAATAATAATAATAATACTTAAAAAAGTCATTTATTCAAAAAAAAAAATACTTTAAAAAGTCATAAGGGATACAATGCACTCTTTATCTAGTTCGGCGTATCTAAAAGAACTTTCTAGTCTAATTTCTCCATAGTTATTTACGTTATAATTAAGACATCTTGCAAAATTTTAAAAAATTTAGAAAAATTTAACATAGCAGTTGAAACAATTTGTTGCACGCATAATTTTTTTTATTTTATACGCGTGTAAAATAAATTGTTTGAACTCTACTTTCGTCATGTTAAATTTTATAGAATGTCTTAAATAACTACAACATAGATGATTATTTTTTCACAGATGCCAAAACAATTAAAAGTGCATCGGTACGTACACCTCCTTCAAAGGTCAGGGTAGAATTTTCTAAAATTATTTTTTATATATATATTTTCTAAAATAAAACTCAAGCATAAACATACTAATAATAATACATTAAATATTAAAGAGAAAAGTTTGAAACGGCAAAAGACAGTGTCGTTTCAATATTTGAAATTCAGTTAACAGTTATTTCCTAGCCAAGTCAGAATTCCCTCCTTTCTCAACTACCTTCTTTCCTCTCTTTCTCTCTCTATAAATTCTCTCCCTTTATAGAGAGAGAAAGAGAGAAACCAACCATGGCGGAAGCTACTCGAGCCCGAATCCTAATCGCCGCGACACTGCTCCAGGCGGCGGCAGTATTGTACGGTTTTCCGGCGACAATGAATTTGGAGAGAGCATTTCCAACAAATCACCGAGTTGAGCTGAGTCAACTCAGAGCTCGAGACAGACTCCGGCACGGCCGGTTATTACAATCCACCGGTGAATCTTTCGTCGATTTCCCCGTTGCCGGAACCTTCAACCCATATCTCGTTGGGTAAAATAGTAATTTTCCATATAATTTTTTTTTGTTAAAGAATAATAAAAATTGAAACTTTAATTAACAGGCTATATTTCACACGTGTGAAATTGGGTTCTCCTTCACAAGAATTCTATGTACAAATCGACACGGGAAGTGATGTTTTATGGGTCAATTGTAATTCTTGTAAAGGTTGCCCAAAATCAACTTCACTAAAGGTAACTAGTTACCTTAATTGAAAAAAAGTTGACTTTTTTTAGTGAAGCAAAGAATTTGATTCTTGGGTTTATTATTTTGATGATTAGATTGAGTTGAATTCTTTTGATGTTGGGAGTTCAAACACAGCTTCAATGGTTTCATGTTCAGACCAAATATGTAAACTTGGACTTCAATCAGGTGACTCTGCTTGTTCTGGTCAATCTGACTTTGATCAATGTATTTACTCATTTCAATATGGAGATGGTAGTGGAACATCTGGTTACTATGTTCAAGATTTGCTCTATATGGACACCGTTCCCGCCGATTATGACGACCCGACGAATACTAATTCGTCGGCCAATGTCGTTTTCGGGTGAGCTTTTTCGATCCCATTTATCACTATTAAAAAGAAAAAGTAACACTGGTTTAATATTTACTTTCATATATTTTAAATTAAATTAAAATAAATGGGACTCGTATTGTAATGTTGGAAACTATATAAGTTTTCTATCGCCAAGTGTTGGGTTGTGCATTTGGTGTCAAGACAAATAGTGATATTTTTGTAATATTTATATGCAAAATGGTGTTTTTGAAAAATTTAGATACATTTGTTTATAAGAAAATGATGGTATTTTTAATAAATTTTGCACTTTTATTTAAGTCGTATTTTGTCTATATTTAAGGTCGGCCCTGTATGTAACAATTCACTGTTTACTTAGACCTCAGTTTTTAGTAAATAATAAATGTGTCACGTGACATAAGACATCATTAATCACAGAATCGACGTCTAAGTTGAAGTACAAATTTACTCTTTACTAGTGTAAAGTAACTTTTTTTACCTCTTTCTTCAAAACCCACCAGCAATTTATGTTCTTTCAACTAGTTTTCACATCAAAACGAAACTCGAAACACAAATTCCTTAACCGAATCGGTATCAAAATTAAGTCTTTTTCGGTTACTTTTTGTAAACAGATGTAGTACTTCAGCAACTGGGGACTTAACTAGCAAAAATGCAGCAGTTGATGGGATTTTCGGGTTTGGTCAGCAACAAATGTCGGCGATTTCGCAGTTATCTTCACAAGGAATAGCACCAAATGTTTTTTCTCATTGCTTTAAAGGAGACAATAGTGGTGGTGGCATTTTAGTTCTTGGTGAAATTGTTGAACCAAACATGGTTTACACTCCACTTGTTCCATCTCAGTAAGTTTAATGTTTTTAACAAAAAAGTTTAAGATCTTTAAAATATGACACTTTACTAACTTTAAAAAAATTCATTTCAGGCCTCATTACAATCTGAATTTGCAGAATATATCTGTTAATGACAAAGTATTACATATTGATCCAGAAGAGTTTACAACATCAACCAATAGGGGAACCATAATTGATTCTGGAACAACTTTGGCTTATCTTGCACAAAATATTTATGACCCTTTTGTCAATGCTGTAATTTACTTTGAAAAATTTCAAATAATTTATATAATTGAGTTTTTTCTTATGATAAAAAAAAAAACAATTAACCAATTTTGTTGTGTGTTATGACAGATTACTAATGCTGTTAATTCAGAACAAGTAACTCTTGTTACATCTCAAGGAAATCAATGTTACATTATCACTTCCAGGTTAATCCATCCTCATAATCTTAAATTAAATATATAAGAATATTTACAGCATAATTACTTAAAATTTTATATTTGTAATTGGTATAAATTTGATAAATTTTGTTTAGGGGTAAAAATATTTATAGTTACTAAAATTGTAATTCGATCATTTTAAACAGTTAACTTTCATATCTAACGACTAAAATGACATATGTCACCACCTAATTAGGTCATTAATATTTATGATGTGTTCTAATTAAATGGTGACACATGATATCCTAGTCACCACCTAACAAAGTTAATGAACAAAGAGTGATTGAATTAAAAGTTAATGAACAAAGAGTGATTGAATTAAAATTTTAGTAATCTTAAGTAGTTTTGTCACTAAAAAGTTAGTGACTTCTTAAAACTTACAAACATAAAATTTGCAGTACTTGTGCCTTAATTATTTCTAATATATAATATAAGAAATTTTTGTAATAAACTTTTCTTAAGGGTTATTGTGGTAGATTTTTTATCTGTTTTGACATTTAATAGAATTTTTTAATTTAATTTTTTTCATGATTGCATATGTTATAGCTATTTAATGTCATTTGTAATTTTTTTAGAAAATTCCAAATAGTTTAAAGTGTAAAATATAAAATTTATACAATCACTTACCATATATATAAGAAAAACAGTAGCGAGTGCAGCAAAATAGGTAAATTCTATTTCAGCATTGTAAACTACTCGAAATTTTCTAAAAATTTACAAGTAGCCCTAAATAACTATAACGCTTACGATCATTGAAAAATAAACTAAAATGCTCTTTTTTATGCCTATTTAGATAAAAGATCTACCGAAACACTCCTTTAAGGAGTGCACTATCGAATCGACTTACCCTATAACATAATCCCCAATAAATATACTAAAAAATGGTACTTTTTTTTAATTCTCAATTTGCAGCATCACTACTCATATTTTCCCTCAAGTAATTTTCAACTTTGCTGGAAATGCATCTATGGTTCTAGGGCCTAAAGATTACCTTCTAGAGCAAAATTCAATAGTGAGTTCTTATACTCTTTCATCACTAAATTTCATTGTTAAAATGCTTTAATTTTCTTTCATTTCGATCTGATTTCGAAACCAAATTCATTGGCATAGGATGGAGCTGAGCTATGGTGCATTGGATTTCAAAAGAATCAAGGTCAAGATACAACTATACTTGGAGGTAATCTAATTTGAACTCTAACAAAACTCTTCTTTGTCTTAATTATGTTTCTCTTCTTGGATTAATAACTTAATTAAGACTTAATCATATTTTGACAGACCTTGTTCTAAAAGATAGAATTGTGGTCTATGATTTGGGTGGTCAAAGAATTGGATGGGCTGATTATGACTGTAAGTTAATTATATATATAAATGCATGTAATTAATAATTATATATAATTTCTTTGGGATAGTTTTTAAAAAAAAAATACAAAAACAATAAAAATATTACAAAAGTACGGTTGTACGAAATTTTAAATATTTTTATGATTTAATTTACAGAAAATATGATCTTTTGATGTATTTTTATGTTATACTATTATTAATTTTTTGTTATTTGGTGTTATTTTTTGTTATTGTTTTGATATTATTTTTCTATAACTTTTATGTAGTTTTTTTTGTTGTTTTTATAAAACATCGTAAAAATATCAAAAAGAACTTTCAACGTAAAAATGTAAAATTTTTTTAAAAAATAATATTTTATGTAATTATATTACTTTTTTGGGTAAATACTATTTTGGATCATGTGTTTTGTAAAAATTATCGATTATACTATCTATTTTGCAAAACGACAAATCAAACTCTATATTTTTCAAAATTGTACAAAAAAATAATATCTTAAGCTTAATTTTTGTCAAAATAAAATTTAATAATAACTTAAACAGAAGGCGTTATAACTAAAGTGGTTACTTTTTTATATCTGTTTGTGTTAAAAATTAGTTTCAAGTTAGTTTTATTAAAAAAAAAAATAGTAAAAATTTAGCTCAAGTGATAGTCTAATTTACAAAATACAAGGTTTAAAATAGTAATCAACGTAATTTTTATAGAAAAAATCCAAATCAAATTTTATTCTTTTATAATAATGAAGTTTAATTTTTGTGTTAATTAGGTTCAATGACAGTAAATGTTTCAGCTAACAGTAGCAGTGGAACAGAGTTTGCTAATATGGGACCTCGAACCATAACCAATAATTCATTTAAGAACAAACCTCTAACCATAATCACACTTTCTATTCTAAACATTTTCTTCTCATATTTTCATTTTGGTATTATTAACTATCTATACAGTTTTACTTATTATTCATAATACAAATTCATTGTATCAATTATTTTTCTATACATTAATTTCGTTTATACTTTAGTGCTTCTCTCTCATATTTTTATATTATACAATTTTAATAAGAGCATTATTATATTGGATGAGTGGTAAATATTATATTGATTTTATTATTTAATATAATATTATATTTGGTATTGACTTGTAATACGGGTGCACATTTATACTTGAAAACCCACCCACCCGACCTGAAACCTAAAAGCCCTAAAAAAATCAGGTTTCAATTTTAGTAGACCGAGTTCGGTTGTAACCCGATTTTGTACCGGGTCGAATTCGAGTTTAATATTTTTGAAAACCTAAAACTCGAAACCCAGTTAGTACTTTTTTAATTTATTTTTTATGCATATATATTATATAATATAATAATTATATTTATATTTCTTTTTTAATTGTGAATTTGTGAGTGTGTTAAATTGTTAATGTGTTAGTTTATGTAATATGTATATATAATTATATATATAAGTATTCTTTTTTGGAAATTGTAAAAGAAAAATAGATTGTGTGTAATTAATGTATTTGTGTAAAATATAAAGAAATTGATAATAATATATTGTATTATTGTGTATTGTGTATTGTGTATGTATATGATAATAATATATTGTATAATTGTATTATTTTGTTAAAAAAGTGATATTAGAAAAAGCCTAGCCCAACTCGAAACCCGACCCAACCCACCTGAACCTATCCCAACCTGAACTTGACCCACCCGAACCTTAAACCCGAAAAACCCAATCTCCATACGGGCGGCAGTCCCAAGATTCCAAAACCTGAACCCAAAAACTCAAAAAATCCACCTAATGTGCACCCCTAACTTGTATTAATAGGTTGCGTAAAATTATACTATATTTACTATAAACTCAACCCTAACCCTAACCCCAACTTCGACCTCAGCCCTGGACCTGCGACCTCAGGTCAAGGACTGGGTCCACAGTCTGAGTCTTGGTATGGGGTACGAGGTTGGATTCTGGGTACAGGTTCAGGTCTGGTGTCGGGGTTTAGGGTTCGAGTCCGGGTCTTAGGTCCAGTACGGGTCAGGGTCCTAAGTCGAATTTCGGGTACAGTACGGGGCGGGTTTCGAGTTTGGGTCCAGATCCAAGGCAACTGGTCCGAGTCCAAGGTCAAGAGTCTGGGGTCAGGTCTAGATCCAAGGTCCAATTCTAGGGGTCGGGGTCCAAGTTTGGACCGGGTTCAGGGTCCAGGTATGGACTGGGTCCGGGTCTGAGTTTAAGTCTCAAGTCTAGGCCTGAGGCCGAGGTCCGAGTCCTTAATCCTGGACTCTTTATAAATAATATAACACAAGCTAATACAAGATCATTTATTATGTATTAAATAATATAATTTACATTACCTTAAAATATGTAATCGTAATAATTATACGATATAAAGTTTTATCCAACTATAGTGTTCCTTGATATTTTATATAATACGACTCTTATTCGACCTACCAAATAAGCTATAAGTAAATATAGAACATGTTGTATTGTACCAACAAAACTTTCTTAGCCAGGAGGGTTTTGTGCGATAGCCCTAATCGCCCACCCCTTAATTAAGCCGAGACGAAAAATGTCATATGTCAACCAAAAATTATGAACAAAGAATATTGGCTATACATGTTTTTTTTTCTCATAAGTAAATACATACATAGAATCAAACTGAAAAATTATGTAGCAATAAAAGAATAGAGTTTTTTTTTTAATAGAAATTGTATATTTTATTAAACATCAAATTTCGCTACCAAACAAAGAAGCAAGTCAGTTAGATTATCCTCCAAATTTATGCAACAATCAAATATAATACAAAAGCTCTAACAAAGTTATAAATTAACATGTTAGTTGATCATTTAACAAAGAAAATATCAATATTTCTCAAATCACAAAGCAATTGCTTACAATCATTAATTACCTGACCAAAAGTAAAGATCATCCTACTAGAACTCCGTAAAACTTGTACCACGGTCAAACAATTTGTTGCAAGAACCACATGATACCATTTATGATCTTTCATCCAACTAAGAGCCTCACGAAATCTCATTCCTTTAGAAGTTCATGAGAGACTGAACCTTGGTAAAATCTGGTGCTTCCTTCAATGAGCAAGCCTTGATCATCACGAGCTATACCATACAAAAACCATAACTCCTATCATTATCAAGCAGAGCGACATTGATATTGACAATAATACTTCCAAATTATGGTGAACTCTAATGCTCAGCTTCATCTCTTACTTGAAAATTGTGACAGTCAGTAGTCCTGTGATCCGTAAGGGGAAATACCGGGTAAGCTGTGCAATCCCACACCGCCTGGGGAAGGTCAAGTGGGATGATTCCGAGACTGTGTAGGTATGGGACTACACAGCTGAAGAGGGCTTAAATGGATTGATTGGTACTACCTATGTCAACAAGGTGCATCTTGTTTTTCGGTAGCCCATCTCGAAAGAACTCCACAGTTAAGCGTGCTTGGCTTGGGGTAATTTAAGGATGGGTGACCTCCTGGGAAGTTTTCCCAGGAAGCGTGCGAGTGAGGACAAAGCATGCTGGAAACACTCGTGTTGGTCTGTAGGGTCGGGTCGTCGATCCATGAAGCGACGCAGTGACGTACTCGTGTATAAGAGCCATTCATTCCGTGGGTGTAAGGACCCAATGGAGGCTTGAAGCGAGGACGTTACAAATGGTATCAGAGCCTTGACCCAGCCGGAAGTGTGGTCGACGAGGACGTCGGACCCTGTAAGGGGGGGTGATTGTGACAGTCAGTAGTCCTATGATCCGTAAGGGGAAATACCGGGTAAGCTGTGCAATCCCACACCGCCTGGGGAAGGTCAAGTGGGATGATTCCGAGACTGTGTAGGTATGGGACTACACAGTTGAAGAGGGCTTAAATGGATTGATTGGTACTACCTATGTCAACAAGGTGCATCTTGTTTTTCGGTAGCCCATCTCGAAAGAACTCCACAGTTAAGCGTGCTTGGCTTGGGGTAATTTAAGGATGGGTGACCTCCTGGGAAGTTTTCCCAGGAAGCGTGCGAGTGAGGACAAAGCATGCTGGAAACACTCGTGTTGGTCTGTAGGGTCAGTCGTCAGTCCATGAAGCAGCCAGAGTGACGTACTCGTGTATAAGAGCCATTCATTCCGTGGGTGTAAGGACCCAATGGAGACTTGAAGCGAGGACGTTACAAAAATTAGGCCAAGATGACTCTAAAATGGAGTTTTGAGCAAGTCTTCATTAATTAAAAAAGAATAGGCATTTTTTTTTATCAATAATGAATGCATTACTTCATTAATCACAACCTCTTTAGTCTTTACAGCCAACAACAATCAAACCAGCAGCCACATGCGACTCACTTACAAATCCTCTCTATATACACTTTCTCAAACTCTTTTAACTTCTTATTTTTCAAGTATAACAACTTTATGCACTTCATTAACAATTGCTCTTGCCGTATAAGAATAAGAATTGTATATGCATCTATTTCTATTGATCCAAAGACTATAAATCACAGCAGCCAAAATAACAACATTTACCCTTTGCTTCCTGTTCTTTGACTACCAAGCCAGTCAGCTTCTCCAGCCTTTAAAATCAGTGGGCCAAGCTTTGCTGCCAACCCAATTATGCACCAAAAAAATCACCTCTCTTGACAGACAGCAGTTGAAAAATAAGTGCTGTTGCGATTCCTCAGCCAACCCGTAAACAGGGCATTCTTTAGTATCTAAATCAACATGAAATTGTCCAAGTTTGTCTCGGGTCAAAAAGCTGAATATTTACAACTTGCCATAAGATGAATCGATTCTTGGGAACGTTTAAAGAGCTCCAAACACTGTTTTTGTAATGGAATTGTTGTTGTGTAATGAGGCTGTTATACAGCCAGTTGGTTCTGAACTTCCCACCAGTTCCGGCAGCTTGGATGTTCCCGCTCGAGAACTTGTCCCTCAAGTGACATAACTTCTTACAATACCAGCTAGAGTCAAGCTTAAGATCATAGGACCAAAAGGAAGAATTCTTCAAATAAACATTGTTAACCCATTTCACCCAAAGAATATCTCTTTTGGTTAAAATGGCTCAAATGTATTTGGCAAGGTTAGCTTGATTCCCTCGTTAAATCCCGAACCCCCGTAAGCTTTTGGGAGACAAACTTTTCCCAAGAAGCAACATGAATCTTACTTCTATTGCCATTTAGACCACAAAGGAAACCTGTGCAGAGCTTTTCAATCTCCTTTGTGACTATGATCATCCAGTAATTACGAAGACCAAGTAACACTAAATGAATTAGTTGAGCTCTGGCAGCAAAAGACAGATGTCTGCTTCCCAGAATAGGCATTTTAATCCCACATTGATATTAGATAAAATAATTAAATAAAAATCTACTATAAAATTAAATTTATTTTGTTGAAAATTTTATTAAAATAATTAACAAAAATATTAAAAAATATATAAATTTGGTGGTTGAACTAATTTTTGTTTTAAAAGAATTTGATTGTAATAAATTCAACTTTAATTTTTTCTTAGGTAGGGAAGCATCTATATATTTATAAATGAAAATTAAGTGACATATTTATGAAAACCAAATTTCTATGTTGTCTTAGCCCTAATAATTCATTAAATTCACCTCAACTATTAATGTGTTATATTATAGGTTTTTTTTCAAAAATATTATCATCACATAATTATAAAATATAAAAAATTATGTATCTAAAGTAAAAGTTTACAATACTATATATTTTTTACACTTAATTTACAATAATAATGTTACTACTATTATTGACGTGTCACGTCAGTCAAATTTGACATTTCTAACATTTTTCTATTTTTTTTTTATTTTTTTGCGTTTTAAAAATAATTTTTTAGTTACTAATAATGTTGATAAGAAACCAATTAGTTATCTTTATGTAAAAAATAATATTTTTATATCATTTAGGCAACCTTAAAAAAATTTCGAAACTAATGGGTTGCCATGTAATATAACAAATTACCAATTTTATATACCGATTATTTTATATACCTTTTTGTTATTTTAAAAGCTAATTAGCATGTCGTAATTAATTCAATTAACAAAAATCTAAAATGAATGCTAACTAAGATTTAAAAAAATATATAAAACATTAATTAATCATTATATTAGTAATCAAATGGTTTTTTTTTTTTTTTTGAAATATAGCAAAAAATATATGCTTCCCACATTTTGAAATGTTCACATTGAATAGTAAATCGTAATGATATTATTCTAGGCTCATCCGAGTAACGAGGTGATCATAACTTAATTTTAAAGTTTGAGAGAAGAGAGATAAATAAGAAAGAGAGAAAGAAGAAGGAGATGAAGAAATAACGTAAGAGAAGGGAAAAATGGTAAGAAGAGAGAGAGGGGGTATAAATAAGCGTATTAAAATATAATCAAATAAATAAAAACGTTATTAAAATTTGACCAAGTTATTTTTGACAATTAGATTAAAAATAACTCATTTTGGACAAATTTTTTTAATAATCCATGTTCCTTTTTCAAAAAATAAATGAAATAATTTAAAGATAATTGCATAAAATACTAATTTTTGTATAAATTTTACATTTTTATGTTCAAAGTTTCTTTTACATTTTTACCGTATTTTATAAAAATACAAGAAAATTACATGAAGTAATAAGAAAATAACATGAAAAATAATATGCAAACAACAAAAAATCAACAAAAAAATAACAAGAATACAACATAAAAATATACTAAAAGACCGTATTGTATGTAAATAAAATATAAAAACCCGTAAAAATGTTGAAAACTCCATACAGACTGTATTTTTGTAATTTTTTTTGTTGTTTTTGGATTTTTTTTTTAATTATCCCAATAATTTATGTGCAGCAAAAATATACACAAAAGAAAGAAAGAAAGAAATTGACAATTTATATACTTCAATGCATGAATTATTAAAAAAAAGTAAAAATTCTTAACAATCAATTTTTTTTTTATAAATCAAGTATGTGTATTGCTCAAAAACGATTTATACAACCTTATAGCATTCTCTAAGTAAGAGAATCTAAATATTTATAAAACTTTACAAGGTATCAAACCATATTTCTCACTTTTGGTTGCTTTGTTTTGGGCATATACATGTAATTCTTTTTTTCACTATGTTTTTCACTTTTACAATTACAATCTCTACATTTGTATTGGAGTTCTGTCAAAAAATATTGTTTCTTGTACGCCATATTTCGTAAACAAGAGCTGCTATGACAACAACTAAAATTGACTTCTTTACCTTGCTTATCTTTGCCCTTTCTTAGCCACCTTATGATTCTTTCCAAGGTAGTAGCTGCCATTCCCCAACTTAGCCAAGATTTCACATTTTCCAAACATTTCGAAGAGAAGGAACACTCAAAAACTAAGTGAGGCACAGTCTCATCTTCAGTGTTGCAAAGTAAGCATTTAGAGTTCTCAAGCTCCATATACTGCAACCTGTCTTTTGTTTTGATTCTATTGAGCATAGATAGCCATAGAATGAAACTATGCTTGGGAATATTTAACCTGCTCCAAACAAATGAATCACAATCAACTTTGTTAGCAATAGGCCAAATAGCCTTATATCCCTTTGCCACTTTGTACTTATCATTTTGTACTTGGGATACATCAAAATTGCTTGCTACCTTATCTTTTATGATTATCAGCTTGCGCCAATACCTTATCTTAACAATCAATTTTGTTCAAAAAAACTCTTACAAAAAAATTGTTAAAAAATATAAAAGAAAAAAGAAGTCAAAACTAATGAATTACTGTATTCTAGAAAAAATTGAATTCTGATTATATTGAGTAATAATAATGCACCAAAAAATAAACACAAAATATATTTTTTTGAAAGTAAATTGGAAATTTTCATTATTAATAGGAAAATTTGACAATAATCTATTACATGATGATATATTACTCAATGAGCAGAATCAATAATGCGGTTTACAAAAATAGGAATGAAAAGTCGCCAACGTTGAAGCATCAAAGAAGTGCAAACTGAAAGAATGTTAGATCTTTAATCTAAATGAACATGTGACAAAACACATTTATCAATCACTATCAGTCAAAGATCTTCTAATAAAAAATGGGTAATAACAACTCGATTATTCAATATAGAATAAAATAAAATAACTAAATGACCAATCGTAGCGATGACAATCGTAACAAACAGTTGTACCATAAATTATGGGACTAATAAAAATTTAAGAATCTCTCTGATCTAAATAGAGATAGGAAAAGTCATGATACTAACATAAATATGTTTTGAGCTCGTTGAGATTCTCCTAATATTCTAAAAAGTAGAAATGAGACTAAAATTGTCATATAGAAATAAAGTCATACTACCATAACAATAGTAAGGTGTGTATCAACACTATTATTCAAAATAAATATAGATATAAAAAAACAAAACACAAGACAAATAAATAATACTCTAAGATAATTTACACCAATGAAGATTCAATCCATAGTCAATGAATAACTCAAGTCTCCAAGACACCTTCGAAGAAAGAAGATGGAGAAAAAAAGAACGCTCGGGCAGAATGATAGCGATAACCCCAGCAAAATCGAAAAAAATCTGAGAATCAATAAGACCCGATCTGAGTCGTGCCATAAGGTCGAGAAACGGCTCACAAGCCATGGTCAGGCAAAAAAATCAAGCAGCGACTAAAAACTTCGGGAGAAAAACCCTAGAGATCATTAGAAAAACAAAGTTGGTGTTGTATAGACACAAAATATTAATTGTAGTGATATGACAATTTTTTTTGAACCAATCATATTTATTATTTTGCATTATATTTTGATGCAACACATTTCATTAATCATTCTACTGTTATGTTAAACAAGTATAAGTTTATTCTCTAAATTCTAAAATTTAGATCATAAAAGTTGCTAATAATTTAAGTACCGCTTAGCGACCATTTTCATCTTTTTTTGAAAATTTAATAAGAAACAAAATTTAAATTAAATTGCACAAATAACGATATAATATTTAATGTAATGTTAAATAAAAATATCATTTCTTTAAAAATACTCATAAATAATAGTTAAAAAAGTCAATACACAAGGTCGTTTTTTATTTTAAAATTATGTTAAAGTAGTGGTTAAGAATTTTCTCCCTTCCCTAACCTACCACTAATCTCTTTTTCTAAAGTCATAATCTTCCTCCTAACTACCTCTCCCAATCTCTCTATCTCTATATATCTCTTCTTATCTCACTCCCAAAAATAAGAAAAAAAGACACAAATACACTAAGCTACATGGCGAATACAAGAATGAATAATTCTCAACTAAGGTTACTTTTAGTTACCGTTACCATCGTGACACTACTACACACAACGGCGACAACAACTATGCATGATTTGCATTATTCTTCAAGTATGATGACATTAAAAAGGGCTTTTCCACCAAATCATTTAATTGAACTGAGACAACTCAGAGCTCGTGACGAGCTCAGACATGGTAGAAAGTTACAAGACACTAATAATAGTGTCATTAACTTTCCAGTTGGAGGAACATTCAACCCAAGCCAAGTAGGGTATGATATTATATAAATATATATATATTGATTTTTATTTTAATTTTTTAAGAATTAAACTGATAATTTGTTTTTAGGCTTTATTATGCAGAAATAAAATTGGGTTCTCCTCCACAAAAATACCATGTGCAAATTGACACAGGAAGTGATGTTCTTTGGCTCTACGGTTTTCCATGTATTGGTTGCCCACTATTTACAAGCTTAAATGTGAGTTCATTAATTTTTTGAGAGATATTTGTAGTATAAAAAATTCTTAAATTTTTGAGTTTGTAACAGATATAAATTTTATGATTTTTTAACAGTATAAGTATTCAATGTTAGTAAAATTGTAATTTTTTTTCCAATTTCGTCAGTACAGACTTTGTTAGTGTTTGTAGATTTTGAATCATTGAGTCTGGACCGAAAAGTGTAATATCAATTACTTCCAAATCTTGTTTCAACTAATTCAAAAACTAAGTTTGATTACAAGTGTAAGCTCATTTCTATATCATTAAATCTGGATAGAAACATGTAGTATCAATTACTTTAAGTCTTCTTTCAACAAATTCAAAAACTAAAGTTTGATTATAAATTTAAGACACTGTAACAAAGTATGTACTAATAGGACTTGATGAAAATTATAGTTTTACTAATAATAAATATTTATGTTGTTGATATAATCATAGATTTATTTCACTTATAAACTTAAAACTTTAATTACTTATACTACAAATATGATCAATTATTATAAAAAGAAAGAATATAGTTTTTAAAGTTTTATATAATAGTGTAATATTAATTGTTGACGATGATTTAACTGAATTTTTAATGACGATGATCAGATTGAGTTGAATTCTTATGATCCAAAGAGTTCGAATACATCTTCATCGATATTATGTTCAAACCAAATGTGTAAAGATGGAGTTGGAGTAGAAGAATCTCTTTGTTCTTTCCACTCTAATCGATGTATTTACACGTTCACTTATGGAGATGGAAGCACAACGACAGGGTTTTATGTTTCAGATTTGTTGTCGTTTGACACAATCGATGGTTCTTCTCATACTAACTCTTCTGCCTCTGTTGTCTTTGGGTAAATACTTCTTAACAAAAAATTAATTATTCAATTGTTACCTAACAAGCACTTAATTACATTCATTATCATTAATTAATCCCTCTAGTCTCTATACTCATTATAGCCTAATATATAATAAAAGTCAATTATAAGGTAATTAACCTAGACTTACATATGCATGTAATGATGTTGATATACATTAAATTTTGTACCTAAATGATGTTAGGTACAAAATTTATCATTACTTTTAACTACTAAAACTGCCAAATTTTATGTTAATGAAGCCAAAAAAACTCTTGTAATGATAAAAGACTTTTAAACCAAATTTGTAACTAGGGCAAAGAAAATTACTCTCTCAATGTATAGTGCCTTTTAGTCAAATCCTACCATCAAATTTTGAAGATACATTGTATATTTTGTTACACATTTTAACATCCATACTTATATGTGTTATATAGTAACATTTAATATAAACATATAGATACATATGATATTCAGGTGTAGCAAGATTGCAAGTGGAGAATTGAGCAGAACAGAAAGTGCAGTAGATGGGATTTTTGGGTTAGGTCAAAATAAATTGTCAGTGATTTCTCAACTATCCTCACAAGGAATTTCACCAAAGATTTTTTCACATTGTTTGAAAGGAGATGATAATGGTGGTGGTACATTACTTTTTGGTGATGTTCAACATCCAAATATGGTTTATACTCCAATTGTTCCATCAAAGTAAGTCATTTTTTTAAAAAAAATTCCTTAATTAAGGTATAATTAATTATCAAATAATAATTGGTAAATATTATTTTGGATTATGAATTTTATAAAAGTTACCGATTAAATTCTCTATTTTAATAAATAATAATTTAAATCCCGTACTTTTTTCAAAATGTTGCATAATAATACCCTAATCCAAATTTTAGTCAACTTTTTTATATATAACTAATAAGTAAACAATTTTTAGTGGAAAAAATGTAACAAACCTACTATTGTTATATTCTAACCCTAGACTTAAAAAATAATTATCCCTTTTGTTAAACACAAAAAAGGTTGTTTATAAAACAACAAATAATTTAAAAAATAGAGTTCAAATTGTTATTTAATAAAACAAAATGTTCAATCGGTAATTTTTGTTAAACACAAAATTTATAAAATAATATTTATCCAATAATAATTATTATATAAGTCTAATATAGTATTAATTATAGTTAATTAATTTTCAGGCTTCATTATAACATAAACCTTGTGAATATATCTGTTAATGGAAAAGAATTAATGGGCATTGATTCAAAAGAGTATTCATTATTATCAACCACTAATGACACAGTAGTTGATTCTGGAACAACTCTTGCTTATCTTCCAAAACATCTTTACAAGTCTTTTATCATGGCTGTAAGTAATTATTTCTTTTCTTTTTCTAATATATTTTTTTAAATAAATTAAGTTAAAAAATTAATATAAAAAATATTGTAATATATATAATTATATTTATATATGCAGGTTGATGAAGTTGCTTTAAATAATGCAAGTTTAGCTCATACATATGAATATCATTGTTATTCTGTTGATTCCAGGTTAATTTTAATTAATATACGTAATTTTATTTTAAGAGATTTATAATATAGGGTGTTTCAATAATGCATCTTCTTAAAAAGATATATTGATATACCTTTTATTTAGTTCGGCATTAAGAAGAAATTTTTAATTTAATTTTTTTATATATTCATGTACGTTATAAATTTTTAAAATATTTTATAAAATTTTGATAAATTTAGAATAATTTATAATATAGAAAGCAATGTTCAAATAGTTTATTTAACACGCGTATAAAATAAAATAGTTACTCATGCAACACATTGTTTAAATCTTATTTTCGCTGTGTTAATTTTTTTCGAATTTCTCAAAATTTTGCAGAATGTACTAAATAATTATAATTTACATGATTATAGGAAAAAGTTTTATTAAAAAATTATTACAGATATCAAAATAGATAGAAGTGTATCTGTGTATTATTTTTAAAAGGTATATTGTAGAATTTTTTTATAATATAATATTGAATGTTAATTTTAAGAAATTATTTACAGCATGATAAATAGTACATTTCCAGAAGTGATTTTCAACTTTTCTGGTGGTGCATCTCTAGTTCTTAAACCTAAAGACTATCTCTTACAACAAAATTCAACTGTGAGTAGTTCTTTCTCTATATAAAATATAGCTTAATTGTTTAGATTAATCAAAATAATTTTGTTTACAAAATTTGTTTGAATTAATTGTTAGTTTTTAATCGAACAAATTATGAAAAATATACTATAATTTTGTTATAAATTAAAATTTTGGAAGAGGCCAAGCAGGGTCGGCTCAAGGGTGGGCCTAATGCCTTAGGATTCCCACCAGACCCAAAAAATTGTTTAACAAAAAAATCTTAAATTTGTTTTTTTTTTTAATATTATGTTTAGTATTTTTATTATTATTTATTAAAAATATAACTATTTTAAAGTATACCTAATTTAATTGTCATTATACTATCTTTGATATTTTATTAAGAAAAAGAATTTATTTATATTTTTAAAATACTATAGTTTAGATTTTTATCACTATATGTACAAAAACCATAAAATTTTTTATATAAAAAATGTCTAATTAGATTTTGAGAAAATTAGACTTTATACCTTTTTTATATTGTCATCTTTCATTTTTACCCTCTTTTTTAAAATCTATAATTTTTACCTCTTTTTTTAAACACTTTATCGATTTTACCCCTATCACCTTAATATACTCTCCATGTGACTCTCTTATATCAAGGTATTTTGGGCACAATACATATAAATAAAGGTATGTTTCAATTAAATATAAAATTAGAGGTAGTTTTAGTTAATTGATAAATAAAAGAGGTATTTCTCAATATACCCCTTAGATTTTTCGACCATGATCCTCAATTGGCTTGAGACAGGTTTGGAGCCAAGACCCACCTAATAACCATGTCATTTGCTCTATCCTTAGTTCCTTACTTATAACAATTGAAACAAATGAATTTTTATTTTTATGAGTTTCAAGGTATAAATTTTTGAAAAAATGACTTATTATCAAAAAAAACAAGTTATTTTTATAAAAAAAAAAAATAAAAAATGTGATAAAAATAGTATAAGGTAACTAGATACCTAAAGGTACATAGTTATCCTTATCTGATTTTCCCATATTTTTTAACTTTTTATTAAACCTTTTTTTCATAAAAAAAAAATTAAAAAAATCATATTTTCGGAGAGATAACATAATAATTCTCATAGAATTTATAATTTCCTTAAAAAAAATACACCAACTTTACAAAAATTAACATCTTATTATGTATATATATTTGCAGGATGGTGATAAATTATGGTGCATGGGATTTATGGAGAATAAGGATACAACAATACTAGGAGGTGAGATTTGCTCATACTTTGAAATTGTTTTATTTTTATATATTAATTTTAATTTGTTCCATTAATTATTATTATTATTATTATTTTGGCAGATCTTGTTCTAAAAGACAAACTTGTGGTCTATGATTTGGCTAATCAAAGAATAGGATGGACTGATTATAATTGTAAGTTAATTTAATTGCTTAGACATATCTTTAAATATAAAATGTACTTATTTAACACTTTTTATTAGTTTAATAGAATATTTTTTTAAAAAAAAAATACCAATATTTCGTTAAATTTAACGGTGTTAGTATAGTTAGTTTTATAAATATATAAATATTAAAATTATTAGATTAATTTAAATATATATAAATATTAATATTATTTGTTTTATGTTAATTAAACTTATATTAATTTTAGATTAATTAAAATATATATATAAATATTAATATATTATATATAATATTATTATTTTTTTTATTATTGTTTTTAATATTAAGAGTATGTTCAATTTTAATATTTTTAAATTTTATATTTTTTTTCTCAAATTTTTAAACTTTAAATATTGTTTTTTAAAAAAATTACAAATTAATTAATTATTTTTTTTAATTTATAAAATTTTAAAAATCTACATAACGAAAATAAAAATAAAATTATAATTAAATATATGCACGTAATAAAAATTTAATATATATTTATATATCTTCTTAATTAAAAATATTGTATTAATTTCTTTTATATATATTCTAATAATAGTAAATTTTTCTTATATACTTTCAGGTTCATTGCCAGTTAATGTTTCAACAAATAGTAGTGAATTAGTGAAAGAAGAGGCCCCAAACAGCAATAATACATTTAAGAAGGAGCCTTCAAAAATTATTATACTAATAACCATACTTATAATTACTTTTTTGTACATATAGCAATATTTATTAATATTTAGTTTTATATGTTTTACCAAATAAAATAATGCATGCTATAGTATAGGCATTGTAGATTTTTTTTTTCAGAATAGTCTTATTATTTTTATTTACAAAAATACTTTTGAAGTCATATATTAACATGTTATTTTATTTATTTTAAATAAAATAATATAATTTTAATAAAAATATTATTAAAAAATTGAGTTGTAACTTTTTTTCTTTGAAATTTAATTGGCATTTTACAGATAGAAGAACTAAAAGTTAGATCTCGTGGTCATTATAAAGGATAAAATCTAGTATACAAGATAGATCAACCATACCGGTAATATTATTAGCAGCCGCCTATTTAATTATATTATGGACCGCGAAATTACAAATTCTAAAATAAAATAAAAAAATATAACCTAACATAAAAGTAGAGAGATATTTAAAAGTACAGATGTAACTTATTAAATATGTAAGTGTTGAAAAAAATATGGTATATATACATATATGGTGTGGGGTTACAAGAATATGGTCCAACACCAAATATACTATTATATTTTGTTTCTATTCCAATCACAAAATTACACTAAAAATAATATTTTCATTGTTATAAAATAACAATGTAACACAAAACATAACTATTAAAAATAATAGTAAAACAACTTAAAAACAATATAATGGAACAACATAGGAAACTTAACATGGTATATAGTATAAAAAATACACACTACTTTTGAAAAAAATTACCCTATAGTAAAAAAGAAAAAAAAAATAAAAAAATTTAGTTTATGGTGTGAAAGACTTTTTATAATAATCTATTTCTTTTAATTTTTTTTTAAAATCACATCAAAATGATTAAACTTTTCTTAGGCCGAAAAGTTTGAGAAAAACTTTTCTTATCATGCTATGACTATGAGTACGTTTGAGAAAAAAACTTTATTGCATGCTCAAATTGTTAGTCGCCTAGTTGCTAAGATTGATAGTTTGGTGCGTGACTTCTGGTGGGGGTTGGAGAAGGGTATCACGGGCTGCACCTAAAAAGCCTTGGACAAACTATGCCTCCCCAAGTCTTTAGGGGGTTTGGGCTTCCGAAAAACTAGAGAGATGAATCAGGCCTTCTTGGCTAAATGGGGGTGGAACCTTCTGACGGGTAACCAATCCTTATGTTGTCGAATATTGGAAGCCAAAGCCAAGTATCTTAAAGGAAAGTCCTTTATTGACTGTAATTATAAAGACTCTGACTCGTGGTTTTGGAAGAATGTGGTTAAAACGAGAGCCATCATTTGTAAGGGTGCCTGCAAACTGGTGGTTGATGGTCAGGACACCAATATATGGGACGATCTGTGGATAGAGCACAGGAAAGGTTTCATCCCTCACCCTAGAGGACCCACTACTTATGGTGCGATTAAAGTGGCAGAGCTACTGTTAGACAATGGAGGATGGAATATTAAAAAACTCAACAGTATGTTCGATCATGAGACTATTTCGGCAATCTTGAAAGGAGGCAATCCGACTGGCCAAGGGAAGGATAGCTGGGTTTAGACTTTACAAAGTAATGGTCGTTTCTCTTACAAATCAGCTTATAGGGCCCAGACTATTGAAAGAGAGACTCAATGCGAGGTCGCCCCGTCCATTTGGAGAAAGTTGTGGAATAGTAAAGTCCCGGAGCGGCTCAAGATTCTTTGGTGGTGTATCCTGTCCAAAACTCTCCCTGTTCATTCAGTGATTAGTAAAGGGTTTCCAATTGGGGATGACAGTTGCCCCTTTGTGGAATTGAGGTTGAAACTATGGAACACCTGTTCCTTTCTTGTAACGTGGCTTTTCACTTGTGGCGGTCCTTTCCTTGGGGTATTTTCCCTATATGTGATACTGGGTAAAATTCTTGTGGGATCTTAAAAACAAAGGCATTAACACGGATGAGGTTTTCCTTTATGCTTCATTAATTATTGACACCATCTGATGGACTCGCAGTGACAAGGTACACAATAATTGTCCCGTTGATGTTATCAATTGTATTGACTCTGTTCGTTTTTCTTTTACAGATCACCATGCTTATTTTCTCCCTCGCCCTATTTTGAGCTCGGAGGATGTCTGGCGTCCCCGCCCCCCAAGATTGGCTGAAGTTGAATTGTGATGTTAGAGTGGGGTTAGACAGCATGCGTGCAGCTGTGGCCGTAAGGGATCATTTTGGCAAGGTGATTTGGGTTACTACTTCTAAGCTGGAGTTTTCTGATGCTCTTTGTGGGGAAGCGGAGGCTTGCTGTTTGGCCCTGGAGACGACGAAGGCATGAGGCTTAAAGTTTATTGTCATTGAGAGTAATTCGAGGATAATGATCAACGCTCTTAATGGGAAGGAGTCCTGTTGGGAGCTTGAGAACTATGTCTCATTTTGTGTTATATCTTCTCCTTTTTTTGTTGATTGTATTTTTGAACATATTAGTAGACATTGTAATTTTGCAGCTCATAACGTGGCTAAGTGGGCATTTTTCCACCGGAGATTTGGCTTAATACCGATGTCCTCTATCCCCGAAAAACTCTTTTGTAACAACCACGAAGTCTAACTACTTTTTTATATATATGAATGCTTTTCTTTTTTTTTAAAAAAAAATCGTAGTCACATTGGACTTATTCTAACTCCTATATTAATTGTTGTATTTGATAACAATAAAATGAGTTATTTATATAATTTGTTGTTATAAACTTAATTTTATTAGTTATAGAATTAATTTAAAGTCTTGGGTTGAGGTAATAAAATAGAATAAAATAAATAGAAAATAATTTTCATTCTGTTTTTTTATTTGGTTGCATATTAAAGTATTGTAATGCCATTTCAATAGAATGACCATTCATATTTTAGTGGAATAACTATTCCATTTTAAAATAAAGGAAATACCATTTCAATACAAGAAAAGAAAAAAATTTAAGAGTAAATACTATTTTTGATCTTGTGTTTTGCAAAAGTTACTAATTTGACCATCTGTTTTGTTAAATGACAAAATGGACCCTGTATAAAATTATACAAATAGGACCATAAATTGATTTTTTGTCAATATAAAACTTAATAATAATCTGATCTAGAGATGTTATGACAAAACTGATTACATTTTATATGTATGTTCGTATTAGAAATTGTCTTAAAATTTGTTATAATAAAAAATAAAATTGTTAAAAATTGAGCTCATGGTCCTATTTTTACTATTTTAGAAAATATAGAGTTTATTTTGTCATTTAACAAAACATATAAGATCCAATTGGCAAGGTTTGTAAAATATAAGATCTAAAATAGTATTTACCTAAAATTTAATTGTAAAGATTAGTTATAGAATTAATTGAGTTCTTTAATTTGTTTAGTTGAAGAAATATATGATACCTCTTGAACTAAACCAAAAGAAATTATTTTAAGAGGCATGGACCATTTAAAGGTGACACTTTATAATTTTTTTTTTGAATAAAATGCAAGCTTTATTAGCTCAAATCATTCATGACTAAGAGAAGATCGCGTCAATGTATGTGCAACCTTATTAGTATATCGTTTAATAAAATTGAAAGAAATTACAGAGAAATGCTAAAATGTACCACATAGTACTTGACTCCTTCCTCAGTATCATACTGTGATTAGTGTAATTATATATCAGATCTCATACAATTTAAGAAAATAATTTTTAAAAAATATTACTAACTAATCATAAAACACTACCTATAAACTAGTGTCTAATAATAATACTTTAAATTATATATTGTACTAATAAAAATATTACACTTAGAACTATATACACCATTGATACATTCTAACATTTCTGTTATTTGAATTGTAAAAAGAAGAAACGACATGAATGTTGGGCAATACTTATTTGATGGTTTTCCAAACCAAATACCACTATTTTAATGAAATTTATTAAACAAAATGAATAGGTGGGTTATTTAAATACAATCTTAAAAAAATAGAGAAACGACAACTAGAAAATGAATGTGATTGCCTATTACCTTTGTCGTTTGTTTTATTTATTTATTTATTTTTATGAAAAAGAAAAGAAAAATGTTGTGATTGTGAACACGTTTTAGGACAAACCAAGCTTCCTATTATAAAGTAAGATTTGTCATTATTATTTATAGAATCTTCACATTTATAAAAATAGAAATAAATATATTTATAATAAAGCTATGTGTGGCTACTTTATTTTTTTTTTAAAAAAATAATATCTATTATTATTATCAACATTTTTTTAATAATTAATGTTGGTCTAACTTGAATATTTTTGTCCAAAGAAAATATATTATTCTTCTTTCTATAAAAGTGACAAATTATATTAAGACATATTAAAGACCGACCAATATTTTAAAATTTAAACTTTTAAAAAAATAAAAATAAAATTTTAAAAAATTAATTAAAATATAAGAAAGTGACATTAACCGTCCATAACCAAGTCTCTACATCATTTTTTTTTTGGATATGGATAATACATTCTACTAATTAATTTAATTAATTACCAAATATAATCAAACTAAATTAAATAAATTTATAAAAAGACCGACCACACTTTTTTTTTTCTCTAAAAGTTTTTAAAGGGTATGTATATAAATTGTGTTTTTTTTTTGAGAGATATATACGTTGATTAAAAATATTTAGAAGGTCAAAACTAATATTTCTTTTTATTTATTCATTTAATTAATTAATTAATAAATAGGATTGGATCTCTCATAGTAGGATGTCACATGACCCCATGTTATATTATTGATTTGTCTCTTACATTTGAAGAAAAATTAATATTTTGCACAATTCCACACACACCATAAATGCAATACCTATTCTATTCTTATTATTGCTTATTAATTAATCTAATAATTACAGCACAATTTGATCATGTAAATAATAATAATAACAATTATGATGTAATGCATGATAAAATATAATTACAATTTTATTGCTATTATATTTCCTTAAAAAATGAGCTTAATCCCCACTTTTCATTAAAAAACTATACTATCTTAAATAATATGATTATATTGACATTATTAATAATTACTAATTGCCATAAAAAATTAATAGTTAAAATAAATTACATATCATTCTTTTATCTTCAAAGATAGTTGAGTAATGTTGAACACATTCACAGTTGTATATAAATTTATTTTAATACATAGTTAATGGGGTTACCTAATAATTAATATCAATTACACATTAATATATATAATTTTGAACTCTTAATTAAAATTAACTTTAATTTTTGTATTAATTAAAAAGAAAAAATTGTAATATTAAATTTGAAACTATGTGTAGAGTCCATAGGCTCCTTACCTCTAAACTTTTCAACTAGGATATTAATAAATAATGACACAATTGATGAAAAGTAAAGTTTAGGTGCTTCTAAGGTCTACCTAAAAAATAGGTGTATTCTTACACACTTCACAAAAATATATATACCTTATGTATAAATATAATATAAGAATGTATATATTATTTATATATATTTCGGATATATCTTGCAAATTATCACATTTTTTTTATCACACATACTAAAGACTCACATGGAATAAAGTATTTTAATTATAAATTTTATAATTATTCAAAAAAATTTAAAACATAATAAATAATTATAATGTACATGCCTTATTTATAACAAGAAAGGTATCCTATTATATAATAGCATTGTAGGTATTATTAATGTTCAACCCAAAAGCGATATTTCTGTAAATTCTTAACTATTTTGATATCAAAAAAAGTTTCTTAACATATTTAATTTCTTTTCGTAATCGTGTATGTTATAATTTTAAAAATAAAGTTACCATGGTGAAAAACCATCAGCAAACATCAAGATTTTTTTTTGAACAACAACCAAAACATCAAGATTTAATAACACAACAACTAACATAAACAATTCAAACCAAAGATTGAAAACTAATAAATTAAAAAATGATAAACACCAAAATTTTAAATGGTTCCACCAAAAGCTTTGCAATCCCCATTTAGTCTATTTTAGTAATAGTTTCAAAGCCAAACTCTATGATCTGTTACTTTGCTTTGAGTGTTCTGTTAGCTGGATTTCTCGTGTTTTAAATAATACTGCGCATACTCTTGCTAGATGGGGCCTGTCCCATTCTTGTAACGGTTTATTGCGTTTTTGGGAGGTGAATCCCCATGTGCTCACCAAACTTTGTGTTTTAGCTTAATGAATTTCAGTTTCTTAACAAAAAAATAATTTCAAAGCCACGCAGACTTTGTTAATCTTTATTCGATCTCAATGGAACAATACTAAATATGTCCAAAAACTTTACAATCAACACACTTAGTCCTTAGAGCTCAAACACCCTCCACACTTCTTAAACTCTCTATGTTTTAATAATTGGTTTACCCTTTACAATTATTTTAACACCCTTGAATAGCCATTGGTACAAATTGAAAGTAAGAGACAGTTAAGACAACTAACTTAACTTATTTTTTGTCTAAGTGATGAGTTGGCTGTTAACACCACCTACTCTTATAAAAAAAAGTCACAAATAAAATGAAATATATTTTAATTTTATTTTATATATGGTAAATTATTTAAAATTTTCAAAATAATTTAACAATTCATCAAAAATTAGACTGAAAAAATTGCCGAGAGAGTACACCATAAGAATGATGAGGACTCACCCATAATAATAGCTTAACTTGAGAGGAGTGGAGCGTTGGTCAGTCAACGAGTACATATCACGCTTCAATGGCAATTACGTAAATAACCCAATAAAGAAAGGGTAAAAAGGGAATAAAAATTGCACCTTTAATTTTATTTTGACTTACAAAAATAAATTAAAGTATTAATTTTGGGACAGTGGCAGTATTTAGCAGTGTGAGAAAGAAAGAAAGAGAAAGAGAATATAGAAATATATAAGAAAACGAAAAGAGAAGAGAGCTCAATCCCTTAAGCCGTCTTTTCGTTGTCTTTAAGAAAAGGAAACAAATTTTGGAATAGAAAGTGAGGGAAATTTGGCTTCAAACATGTGTTTTTTCAGCTGGGTTTCAACTTAATCTGCTTATTATTCTCTCCTTGATGTGGGTTTTTCGTTTCTTCATCTTTACTCTGACATAAAGATAGAGTCTTTCAACCAAGAAAGCATTTTTATTTCATCAGGTATCTGGGTTTTTCTTATCATTTATTTATTGTCTTGATCTAGTTATCATATGGGGTTTCCTGTTTTTCTGGTTTAATCTCTCTCAGTTTTTGTTTTGATGCTAAACAACTAAGCTTTAATGAATTTCTGGGCTTTTGGCTGAGGAAAAAAATAGGGTTATAAAACTAGTTCAACATGTGTTTTTGAATGTGTTTATGTATTTGTTTGTTCTGGTGTAGAACTAAGCTCAAGATGAAGGTGAGGATTTTCTGATTATTTTTATATTTTTTTACCATTTGTCGGAAATTATTATTTATCTTACATATGTTGTTTTTGGGTAACTAGATTTTTAACCCTATTCAACATGCACTTACAACTCTGGAGAAAATACTGTTTGTTGGGTATCTGTGCTGAGGTTTTTTTTGTCTTTCTTGTGGTTTAATATCATATAATGACCTAGTTTTTGTTTGTCATACATATATGTATTGATTTTTCCTGGATTAAATCAGTTCAGATGTTATAATAATCTGAAATGTAAGTCTTATTGGGAAATGTTGTTATGAATTGAAAGTATTTATTCAACTTCATTTAGGCTATGTTTGGAAGTTGGATTTTGGCAAGGTAAGGAAAATGTTGAGAAGAAAAGAATAAATCCATTTTCATGTTTGATATGGAAGCTTTTGTTGAATTGAGTGTTTTTGCTATACAATTTTTCTTTCCATACCAAATATGAGAATTTATATTTTTTTTGTTTTGGTCTTATATTTCTACGAATCAATGTCTTATTAAGGTGTTATGTTTTGTGTTCCAGGCTATAACTGCCGATGGAAATTTGGTTTGTTTAGATGGTTTGTTCATGGCGTCCTGTTCTTTTTATTATTCTTGATTAATTTTAGAGAAACAGATATAGTTTCAAAGAATGTTATAATGGATCAATCAAGAACAAATAAGCAGTATCAGTACAATTCCATTGAACCCGGAAATGAGTCATATCAGTCCTCATCTCAATCATTTATGCCTGAAACTCATGGCAGTATACGCGGTAGTATGAGAGTCCCAACACCGAATACAGAAGTTAAACCCGGGCTTAATTATTCCTTACAGACGGGTGAGGAATTTGCTCTGGAATTTATTCGTGATCGAGTGAATCAATGGAAACCTTTGCTTCCGAATACTGTTGGGGATGTTTCGGGTTATATGGAACTCAAAGGGATGTTAGGTATCAGCCATACGGGGTCTGAAAGTGGGTCAGATATTTCGATGCTTAATGCAACTGAAAAAGGCCCGACACAATATGATCGAAAAAATTCATCAGCACATGAAGATAGGAGTATTTATGCGTCGACTCAGTCAGTACAACGGATGTCATCGGGCTATGAGAGTAATCGAGGAGTTAGTCATGGCTATGCTTCTTCTGGAGCCTCTGATAGCTCTTCTTCGAAGATGAAGGTTCTTTGTAGCTTTGGTGGTAAAGTTCTACCTCGGCCTAGTGATGGGAAGCTTAGATATGTTGGTGGGGAAACACGCATTGTCCGTATCAGAAAAGATATTTCTTGGCAGGAACTAACTCAGAAAATCTTTTCGATTTATAACCAAACTAGCATCATTAAGTATCAGCTACCCGGGGAAGATCTTGATGCACTGGTTTCGGTGTCTTGTGATGAGGATCTGCAGAACATGATGGAGGAATGCAGTGATTTAGGAAGTAGAGAAGGTTCACAAAAGCTTAGAATATTTTTATTCTCTATGAATGATTTGGAAGATGCTCAGTTTGGTATCAATAGCATGGATGGTGATTCCGAGGTTCAGTATGTAGTTGCTGTCAATGGCATGGACCTGAGTTCAAGAAAAAGCTCGAGTATGCATGGATTTACAAGCTCATCAACAAACAATTTAGGTGCGTTAGAAAGACGAAGTGTTGAGAAAGAGAAGAACATGGCAGCAGCAGTAGGCCCAGCTGGTGTGAGCAATGTTGGTTTGAATAACAATTTTGTTTCATCGTCGATAATCCAATCTTCAGAACCAGTTATACCGCCAGTTTCCTCAAATGCTTACGAAAATAACCCTCATTTTTATCATGGCGAAATGATGCATCATGGAGAGAATATGATTAATCCATTGTACAACAGCCAAGTTGCATCTAGTTACGCCCCTTTTGTAGAAGTCCCTGCTTCGATGCCTTTCTATGGGATGATGGGTGGTCAACAAGGATATTCAACGGGACAGTTACTCGGTGGCTCTACAGTAGACAATTTGGAGGTGCCTGTAACTCATGCGAATGTAAAATCTGATGTTTCGATGCAACAGCAAAATAGTAACTCTGAATATATTCCAAAGGAAGATGCATCGCATACAGTTACTTCATTGGAAGAAGGTCAACGCTCGTTGTCTTCAAAAAACGTTGGAAGGTGCCAGGAACCTAACAATATTTCTCCTATGATTGATTCAGGAAATCTACCTCCGGTGCCTAAATTCAACGAGGATGATCATCAGTCTCATGGTTATGTTAGGTCTGATTCGAGTGTAAGCGACCAGACCTACCACGAACCTCCAGCACTTCCTCAGAGAGTTTTCTATTCGGAGAAAATACCAAGGGAGCAGTTGGGGTTGCTGAGTAGATTATCAAAGTCGGATGACTCGTATGGTTCCCAATTTGTCATGCCTCAACAACAGTCTGATACTACTACCCAGCAGAATTCAATTACGAATGATTCTGAAAATTCGCAGAAAGATGGAAAGCTACCTCCTCAGGCTGAAGTTTCCTTCTTAACATCAACACCATTGCCTGTGGATACTCATACTGTTGATGATGGACTTACCCAACTTGAACAGTATAAAGAGTTTGCTGATTCGGTTTGTCAAATGAATGCTGAGCTTTTGCAAAATGTGGATGGTGAGTCGACGAAGCAGGCAATACCGAACAATGTAGAAGATGTTAATGAGGACAACATTGTCAAGTCTGACCAAGAAGCAGTTTCCTTGAGAAATGAGCAGAAGAAACTCGTAACTGATGAAACCCCACAACAAGCAACATCTGCATATCCAGATGGAAACCAGACACCTTCTGTGGAGCAACATGTTGATCCTTCAAACAATCATCCAGGGCATGACTTTCATGTGGCCACCGAAAATTTTCCATCTTCAACCGAAGTGCAGGGAGATATCCTTATTGACATTGAAGACCGATTTCCTCGTGATTTGCTTTCTGACATTTTCTCCAAAGCAATACTGTCTAAAGATTCACCTGGTGTTGATTTGATGCACAACGACGGGCCTGGTGTTAGTTTGAACATGGAAAATCATGAACCGAAGCGCTGGTCATATTTTCAGAAGTTGGCACAAGAAGGATTTGATCAGAAAGACTTTTCTCTTATGGACCAGGATCTTCATTTTGCATCTGCACTAAGAAAAGATGAAGGAGAGCCTCCTATGGTTGTATCTGCTGAAGGAATTTCACCGCACCGTGTTGCTCCACAACCAAAATTTGGTGAAATCAACCATAACGAATTATCTGGACCAACTGAAGGCGATTCAAGTCTGCATCCAAATTATGAACACTCCCAAGCAAAGGACACCGAAAGCATGCAATTTGATCGTATGATGGAAAACCTTAGAGTTCAGGAGTCGGGATATGAGGTATTTTAAGTAAAACTATATCATTTTATCGTTTGTGCATCTCTTATGTATCTTTTCTGATAATTTTTCAATAACTTGGAAATAGGATGGAAATTTTCAGTCCAGGACATCCGGTCTACCTCCGTTAGATCCTTCCCTGGGCGATCTGGATATTAGCACATTGCAGGTATTATGCTTGGCCTCAATGCTTTGACATTATAGAAGTTACTCTGTGGTTCACTCACTGTATTGAAAGTTTGTTATTGACTATGATAACCGTTAGTAAGGCGAGGAGGTCAGAATTATTCTGTTCATTCATCTTTCTTGGTTTACATTTCAGGCCATAAAGGATGAAGATCTTGAAGAGCTTAGGGAATTGGGTTCAGGTACCTTTGGGACTGTGTATCATGGAAAATGGAGGGGAACAGACGTTGCGATTAAGAGAATAAAGAAGAGTTGCTTTACCGGAAGATCATCAGAACAAGAGAGATTGGTAATGACCCTCCATGAGAACATATATCAATGATATAGTCATGCAATTTGTTGATTCAGGTGATGGCTAGATATTTTGTTTTGTATGCTATGGTTGATAATAATTACTGTTATTCTCAGACTGTTGAATTCTGGCGAGAAGCCGATATTCTTTCAAAGCTTCACCATCCAAATGTTGTAGCGTTTTATGGTGTAGTGCAAGATGGACCAGGGGCCACGTTAGCTACTGTAACCGAGTTCATGGTTGATGGTTCTCTAAGGCATGTTTTACTTCGAAAAGATAGGTAAACTATACATATGTATATATCTCTTTCTTTTGTTATTTTTTAACTTTTTTCTCATATTGTGATATGGGAAAATATTCTGTTAGATTCTAGGCATTTAACCCGAAATTTTTTCATAGGTATCTTGATCGCCGCAAGCGTCTTATAATCGCTATGGATGCAGCATTTGGAATGGAATATTTACACTCAAAGAATATTGTCCATTTCGATTTGAAGTGTGACAACTTGCTTGTGAACTTGAAAGATCCTTTAAGGCCAATTTGCAAGGTAATTCTGATGGTATTGTGGTGTTACTAATGTTAAATTTGGCAGTTGTCATGAATATCTAATGAAAATTTTTGTCTCCCCAGGTTGGTGATTTTGGGCTTTCAAAAATAAAACGAAATACATTGGTTTCTGGCGGTGTTCGTGGAACATTACCATGGATGGCCCCAGAGTTGCTGAATGGCAGCAGCAACAAGGTTTCTGAGAAGGTAAATGACTAGCAGAAATACTTTTCTCTCATAATTTTTCGAGAAGCTTTTGAAGCAATCTTTGAATCATAACCGGTTTACTCTTGCTTGATCTTGATATTTTCGGTCCTTGTTGATTACAGGTTGATGTCTTTTCCTTTGGTATTGTTTTGTGGGAGATTCTCACCAGTGAGGAGCCCTATGCCAACATGCATTATGGTGCAATTATCGGTATGTCTTTATCTTTTTCTTTCCATACACACAAGGTGCATTGTTCTTCATGGTTTTTATCTATTGAATCATTTGCGAAAATTATTGTTTACACACACACAGGAGGTATAGTGAATAATACATTGAGGCCGACGATTCCAAGTTACTGTGATGCGGAATGGAGAACGCTGATGGAGGAGTGCTGGGCACCTAATCCTATGGTGAGGCCATCCTTCACAGAAATCGCATGTCGCTTACGCGAAATGTCTACAGCTGCAGCTAGCCAAGCCAAAGCACAAGCTCAGAAGCCACCTAAATAAGAGAGCTGATTGATGGTTGTTTGTTATGTCTTGGTTTGATGATTACAAACATGATCATTTTATTCATTCAATTGTATACAAAAAGATGGTGATGATATATACTTGTTTAACAGGTCCCAAATGTGGTTTGGTCTCTCTGATTTGGTAGCAATTTTGTTAAGTTGCCAACAGGATGATGACATTGTTGGTGGTGGTGGATGTTACTCTATACTATGTTTCTATTGTTTGTAATCTTTGATTGTGATTTTTTTTATCTATTATACAATTCTAATTTTCAAGGCCAATCTTTCATAATGATGCTTCTCCTTCTTCTCTTAAATCATAACTAATGACTTGTTCATCATCTTCTGGTGATGAGTCTTTCTTTGTTGTTCTCATCGACGAATTCATCGATTTTCCAAGCTTCCAAAAGAGGAATATAAGTACCATTGTTAATTGGATTTGTTGTTGGAGAAGAACACATCTCAATTTCATTCTATATTTCTTCCCATTCTCGCTCTTAGCTGGACAAAATCTTCTTATGGCTCGATCATGATCTAAAGAGGTGTAATCCATGTTCAAAGATTTCTTCTTTGGCTTCTGGGTAGGTTGAGAAAAGTGATGATGAGTTTGGTGAGAGGTTGAAGGAGAAGTGTTGCTATAAGAAGACTTTGGTTGGTTTTTGGAAAAAAAATGAAAACATGCTTTTCCTTTAATATGAGCAGCCTAAGCTATGATCTAGGATATTCTCATTGTTTCTCTTTCAGTTGAAAAAAAAGTATAAAAATATTTTCTTTATGATATAACAGTAAAAGCTGTTTATTTTAACACTAAAATAGAACATGGATTCTTGAATAAGTGTCATCAAACAATCAAAATCATAAGATCACCCTTAATCAATGATTTTGATATTAGATAAAAAAAATTTGGATAAATATATGGAAAAATTTTAGAATGTACCCACTAAATTCTTTATTTATTTTGACATTTGAGAGAATTTTTTACGCCAAAAATAGAGTTCAAATAGTGTATTTCGCATGTTTATTTAAAGGCTAAATACTATTTTGCACCTTGTATTTTGCAAAAATTACAGATTAGACCTTCTATTTTAGATGATGTAGTATATGTTATTGGAAAATTTTACAATGCACACTCTTAAAAGGAATGCACCCTTATTTGCTTTGGTATTTAAAATATTCTTTTAGTAAATTTTTTTCTCATGGTCATGTATGCTATAGTTATTTAAGACATCTTCCAAAATTTTTAAGAAAATTAAAAAAATTTAACATGCCAAAAATAGGTTTCAACTAGTGTGTTGCACTCGTGACTATTTTATTTTATACACGTATAAAATAGATTGTTTGAACACTATTTTTTATATTGGAAATTATTCTGTATTTCTCAAAATTTTGTAAGATATCTTAAATAACTATAACGTATACGAATATGAAAAAACAAAATAGATAAAAAGATTATTTTGGATGCCGAAACAGATAAATTGTGCATCAATGCATTCCTTTTATGGTAGAATCATCCTATGTTATTTTCTTGCAAATATTAATAGAATGATAGAATAAAATATTAGAAAATTTTACAATGCATCTTCTTAAAACGGATGTACTAATGCACTTGTATCCGAGAGAATTTTTTAGTTAATTTTTTTTTATACTCATGTACGTTGTAGTTATTTAAAATATCTTGTAAAAGTTTAAGACCTTTAAAGAAATTTAACATGTTAAAAATAAAAATCAAACAGTGTGTTGCACGTGTGATTTTTTTTATATACTCGTGTGAAAAAAACTCTTTGAAATTATTCTAAATTTTTAAAATTTTTACAAATATCTTAATAATTATAACATGCACAACTATAAAAAAAATTAAAATAAAAAATTATTCGGAATGCTAAAATAGATAAATGGTATACGAGGAAATTACACTCTATACCTTTCTTATATTCTCGTCTTTTATTTATAGTTTCTTTTTAAAGTCATTCATTTTTTTTTTTTTAATGTTGTACTAATTTTGGCGTAAATATAATTAATTGATAAATAAAAAAAATATTTTCCAATTTACTCCCGATACACCCTTTTAAGTGTTTTGAAGTATAAAAGGAAGATAGTCAAATTGTTTAGGCATTGATGATAAGATGCCATTCTTCAAAACCCCTTTCAATGGCTACTCAGTCAAATTCAGTCCCTTCTACGAGAACCGCTTAGCCGTAGCCACCGCCCAAAACTTCGGAATCCTCGGCAACGGCCGTCTTCACGTCCTCGACCTCTCCCCTTCTCCCGGCGGCCCAATCACCGAGCTCGCCGGATACGACACCGCCGACGGAGTCTACGACATCGCATGGTCCGAATCCCACGATTCCTTACTCGTCGCCGCCATAGCCGATGGCTCCGTCAAGCTCTACGACCTAGCTCTTCCACCCACTTCAAACCCCATTCGCTCTCTCAAAGAACACACTCGCGAAGTTCAGTCCGCCGATTACAACCCTATTCGCCGCGATTCTTTCATAACCTCGTCTTGGGACGATACGATCAAGCTGTGGACTTTAGATCGACCCACGAGTGTACGGACTTTCAAGGAACATGCGTACTGCGTCTACGCCGCTGTTTGGAACCCTCGTCACGGCGATGTTTTCGCTTCTGCTTCGGGGGATTGTACCGTACGGATCTGGGATGTTCGTGAGCCTGGATCGACTATGATTCTACCTGCTCACGAGTTTGAGATTCTCTCGTGTGATTGGAACAAGTACGACGATTGTTGTATCGTTACTGGTTCGGTGGACAAATCGATTAAGGTTTGGGATGTGAGGAGTTTCAGAACACCTGTTTCGGTTCTTAATGGACACGAGTATGCAGTTAGGAAGGTGAAATTTTCTCCTCATAGACAGAGTTTGATTGTTTCTTGTTCGTATGATATGTCTGTTTGTTTGTGGGATTATATGGTTGAAGATGCTCTTGTTGGGAGGTATGATCATCATACTGAATTTGCTGTTGGAGTTGATATGAGTGTTCTTGTTGATGGGCTTTTTGCTAGCACTGGTTGGGATGAGCTTGTTTATGTTTGGCAACATGGCACTGATCCCAGAGCACCTTAAAAATAGCTTCTTTTTCTTGACTATAATGTGGCTGAGTTTGTTTTGGGCAATAATAAATAATAGTGTAATGATAATGTTATGGTAATGTGTTTTGATATAAATAAAGGTTTGATTTAGTGCTTCTCTCTGTAAAGAATACAGAGAAAGACAAAAGCTTGATTCATTTCATATCATTAATGAATATGTTATTGTTTACATGTATTCTCCTAAAGAAAAAACATTAAAGTTTTAAAATAGAAAATAAGTTTAGAATATATGATATGTTAAAGCTGCACCAATTAAACATCAATTCTCAAGTATGCAAGATAGTATAATTTTCCTATCTTACTATGAAAAATCTAAACAAAGAAATTCTCATGCATTATACAAGTTGTAATTATTAGCTTAGCCTTTTCATAACTAGATCTAGCTTATCAATACTTACAACCAATAAGTATAATTTAAAAACAGTACACTCACTTGAATGAACAAAGACAAATTTGTTAAAATCCTGCATAAAATTAATTATACTAAAATATAAGAATTTGTAGTCATTCAAGTCTTAATAAAATTAGTTCATATTTACTCTAGCTAGCATACTCTAAAATAAATTATAATACTCCAGGGCTACAAATAAGTTTTTATAAAATTTAGAGGAATAAAAAAAGTAAAAATAAATAGAAAGGATAAATCCTATAAATGAGTGATGGAGCTTCTTTTGACCTTATGCTTGTACAACTTTGAATTCCCCTTCTTTAACTCTTTCTCTTTCTGTACTTTTTTTGATGCAGTAAATTTCTTCTTAAAGATGACAGCTAAGAATTGTGTTCCTCTAAAATAGTGTAATGGAGACTAGGTTATATTATCTTTCTTTTTCACAAAAATATCTTTCATAAAAATCAATTCTACATGTGTCCTATGAATTTTTTTAAAACTTCATCACAAATCAGTTACAAACCACATGTATTTATGACACCTTACCTATTTTTTGCTACATCAATTAATGACTTGTGGCATCATTTTTTTATACATTAATTTCACCATTCAGCCCATGCTACTTTTATTACAGCAAAATCCTTGCAAAACTTTACACATCAAAAATACAAGGAAAATAACTAAATATAAGTAAAATACATAGAATTTAAATTCAAAAGCATGACAAATAAGTCTTCATTCCAGAGTTATTACATATATGATTTAAATTAAATATTTTATGAAAATCTCATATCTCTAATGTATTTATTCTGTTCTTATTGTTTACTCCGATAAATATTTATATAAATCAAACGGAAAACTATTTTCATTAGCAAATCTTCTATATGTGAAGTGTTTTTGAATCATAAAATGTTACAAAAAAAATCTATTTTTCCTTTCTTTTCTAATATTTAAAATTCCTCATTTTTACATTTTTTTTAATAATAATTTTTCTTAAATGCCTGTAATATCTAACCGTTGAATAGTAAATTTTGTAAACAATATCCAATCGAAATATCTGTAATTTAAGAAAGAAAGCAAAAAATTAGAGAAGGCTATATATATCCTTATATCTAATTCGTGAGTCTCATATATATATATATATATATATTGAATCTTTGAAGAGCAAGAAGAAAGAAGAAGTAGTAGAGATGGAGTTTTGCAAGCAAATAGCAAGAGAATTAATTGTGAAGGAGATCAATAAACAAAACATGATGGTGGCAACACATTGGAGCAGCTCTTGGAGTTTCTTGATTCCCAAGGAATCAAACATTTGAATCACAAATCTTCTCTCATTGTGTATTAACAAGAATTACACTATATATTTACTCTGTTAGTTACCTACTCTGTTAGTTACCAAGAGTTAGTTAGGCCTTGCTTAGATATTATAGGTTGTTAGCTTGTTTGTACCGACTTTACTGGTACATAGGTTAGATGGTTCCCTGGTTTATAGGGATTGTTTTTCCTTTCTATATATAAACTATATCCCTTGTATTTCAGACTAATTCATTCAATAAAACACATTCTGTTCTTTTCCTTTTCCGCAATATGGTATCAGAGCAAGGAAGATATGCTTCCTTCCGATCCTAATTCTTCCGATCGTCTTCGCCGTGTCTTAGTCCTTCTTCTCCGGCAACGATCGTCGTCTGTATTGAAGGTGTTCATCTCTTCGTTGAACTCTTCATCGACAATTCCTTCTTCTCTGTTCTTCTAAGAATTCCTGTCCTCGTCACACCAACTTCAACATGTCGACAAGTGATCAAGAGACAAGAACTGAAGACGGAGCTTCTATCCAGATAAACAATGGCGAAAATCAGACTCAAATATCTGATGCAGAAATCAATGTGCAGACAAACAGATCAAGAAGTCAAATCGAAGATCCTTCTGATCCTTATTTCTTGCATCACGGAGACAATCCTGGGAATATTTTGGTATCCCAATTGTTAACTGGACAAGAAAATTATATTTCTTGGAGTAGAGCAATGGAGTTGGCGATTTCAGTCAAAAATAAATTGGGCTTCTTGAACGGTTCAATTTCTAAACCTCCTATCTCTAATCATGTTCTTTATAATGCTTGGATTCGTAATAACAACATTGTGATTTCTTGGATTATTAACTCGGTTTCTAAAGAAATTTCATCTAGCATCTTGTATGATGAATCGGCTTCAGCTATATGGAATGACCTCAGAGTGCGTTTTCAGCAAAGAAATGGAGCCCATATCTACAATCTTAGAAAAGATTTGATGAACTTGAAACAAGAATCGCAAACTGTGAGCATGTACTTTACTAAGCTCAAAACAGTTTGGGAACAACTATCCAATTTCAGACCAAATTGTACGTGCAATGGCTGTTCTTGCGGAGGGGTCAAGAAATTGCAAGAACACCACAATATGGAGTACATCATGTCTTTTCTAATGGGATTATCTGATCTCTATGCTCAAGTAAGAGGTAATATACTTGTCATGGATCCTATGCCTGAAATTAACCGAGTTTTTCATCTTGTTTCCCAAGAAGAAAATCAAAGGGGAGGACAGAACGCTACTGCAGATCCAAATACCAGCATGGCGTTTGCCTTTCAAGGAGAGAAGTCCACGGGCAAATCTGAACAATCTAAAGCTCAACAACCAAAACGTGGGAGACCCTTCTGCACACATTGCAATATGCACGGACATACCATTGAGAAATGCTATAAGATACACGGCTATCCACCGGGGTACAACAAATCAACAAAATCAAAAGATGTTGCAGCAAACCAATTTCATTCCACCACTGAAACCGGTTGCAGCAACACTGACAGCAACACTATACTTCCCCAGTTGACACCGAGCCAATATCAACAATTGCTCGGTCTCCTTGCTGCTCAAACCAGTAGCCAACTCCCTACAGACCCTGGTCCCTCAACAGGTAATCCTAGTATCGTGTTGTCTAATTGCAATCCTCTACCTAAAATCAATTCTTGGATTTTAGACTCTGGTGCAAATAGACATGTTTGTTCAGATCTAAGTTTCTTTCAAAATATCCATCCTATAAATCCTACTAAACTTATTTTGCCTAACAATAATCATCTTATGGTCAATAGAAGTGGAAATGTTCACATAAATGATCATCTCATTCTTCATGAAGTTCTTTATGTTCCCACTTTCAAATATAATATCATATCTGTAAGTTGTTTAACTCATGATGACAAGCACAAAGTGAAGTTTCTTGCTAATAAGTTTTACATACAGGAAATGTACACCAAGAAGATGATTGGCAAAGGTGATTCGGATGATGGTCTCTACATCTTGGATACCACTCCCGTCTCTATTAATGCTTTCACTTCTGCTGAAATTTGGCATAGACGATTAGGTCATTTGTCAAATAAATACTTGAATTTGCTTCAAAATTCCTTACAATGTAACACTAAGAATTTGCATAATACTGAACCTTGCTATATTTGTCCTCTTGCTAAACAAAAAAGACTTCCTTTTCCCAATAATGCAAATTTTACTTCTCATTGCTTTGATCTTATACATTGTGATGTTTGGGGCCCTTATCATATTACTTCTCATTCTAACCATAGATTTTTTCTTACTTTAGTTGATGATCACTCACGATTTACTTGGGTTTACCTCCTCAAGCAAAAATCTGATGTTCTTGCTATAATACCTGAATTCATTTCATATATACAAACTCAATATGGTTGCATCTTCAAAAGGTTTAGATCTGACAATGCCCCAGAATTAACCTTTAAAGAATTGTTTGCCAAACATGGTATTTTACATGATTTTACTTGCATTGAAACACCCGAACAAAACGCGGTGGCTGAAAGAAAGCATCAACACCTCCTTAATGTTGCAAGAGCTCTTTTTTTTCAATCAAGAGTGCCCATCAAATACTGGACCGAATGTCTCCTCACTGCAGTCTTTTTAATCAATCGCACCCCTACTCCGAACCTCAAAAATAAGTCACCATATGAGATTTTATTTGGTAAGTCACCTGAATATGACAACTTGAGGAGTTTCGGATGTCTTGCTTTTGCTTCAACCATTACATCTCACCGGACTAAATTTGAACCACGGGCAAGGACTTGTGTTTTCCTAGGCTATCCTAGAGGCGTCAAAGGTTACAAATTGTATGATTTAAATTCTAGGCAAATTTTTATTTCACGCAACGTGATTTTTCATGAACATGTCTATCCTTTTCACAAACTAAATTCTACTAACCATAATATTGATCCTTTCTTACCTCTTGTTGTTCCTAGCACACAAGTCACTCACACACATATTGATGATTTTCCTATGCAAGAAACGACCACTGTATCTTCTAACCCGATCTTGCAGGAAAATTCTGATGCACAACAAGCACCAAATACTGCAGAATTTTCTGCCAGTACACAGCAGCAGCCCCTTCCAGCACCAGAATTTGTGCCCACACCAGCACCCGTTGTTATGCCCACACCAGCTGCTACTGTCGACTCTACCCCAGAACCTGCTGCTTTGCCAAGAAAATCTACTCGTGTTTCTCGGCCTCCTAGTTACCTTAAAGATTTCGAGTGCTACAACTTGATACAGGACAAAACTTCTACAAACTATCCTATATCAAAGTTTCTTTCCTATTCTAAACTTTCTCACACTTACAAAGCTTTTATTCTTGCTGTTACTGCAGAATTTGAACCTCAAAATTACAAACAGGCTGTTCAATTCAAGAGATGGCTTCAAGCAATGGATGATGAACTATTGGCTCTCATCACAAATAACACCTGGACCGTGGTTCCTCTCCCACCCAACAAACGTGCAATCGGATGTCGTTGGGTATATAAAATCAAGTACAACAGTGATGGTAGCGTTGAGAGACTCAAAGCTCGTTTAGTTGCACAAGGCTACACCCAACAAGAAGGATTGGATTTTTTTGACACATTTTCCCCCGTTGCCAAAATGGTCACTTTCAAACTTCTCCTAGCCATTGTCACAATTAAACAATGGCACACCTTACAACTCGACATCAACAATGCGTTTCTAAATGGAGATTTAGACGAAGAAGTTTATATGCAAATTCCCCAAGGTCTCACCATTCCCTCATCTGTTACTGGAAACAACTTGGTTTGCAAGCTTCATAAATCCATTTATGGCCTTCGACAATCTTCCCGACAATGGTATAAAAAGCTCACTGAAGCTCTTTTGAAGGAAGGGTTCACCCAATCTCAAGCTGATTACACTCTTTTTACAAGAGGAACCCGAGATACCTTTGTGGTCCTTCTTGTCTATGTCGATGATATCATCCTCGCTGGTCCCAACCTTTCCATTTTACATGCTCTACAAGACTCTCTTCAAGCAAGATTCAAACTCAAAACCTTAGGTCCTCTAAAGTACTTCCTCGGTTTCGAAATTGCTAGAGCAACTACTGGTCTTTTCTTATCTCAGCGAAAGTATACTTTACAGCTACTTCATGACACGGGTTACACCAGCAGTAAACCCGCAAAGGCTCCTATGGACCCAAGAGAACGCCTCAATGATCAAGATGGTGACCTTCTTGACAATCCTTCTCAGTATAGACAACTGATTGGTCGCCTTCTTTACTTAACTCTATCACGGCCCGACATCACATTTGCCGTCAATTCTCTTAGCCAATACATGTCCAGCCCCCGCACCACACACTTAATGGCTGTACACCATCTGCTTCGATATTTAAAAGGTTCACCAGGCCAAGGCATTTTTTACTCCACCAACTCATCTCTACATCTTCGTGGCTTCTCCGACTCTGATTGGGCTACTTGTCCTACCACTCGCCGCTCAACCACGGGTTTCTGTATCTTCATTGGCGATTGTCTCATTTCCTGGAAAACCAAGAAGCAAGCCACTGTCTCCAAAAGTTCTGCTGAAGCAGAATACCGTGCCTTAGCCGCCACCACAAGTGAACTCACTTGGATCCAATATCTCCTCAAAGACTTACACATCGCACAACCATCACCCGCTTTCATCTATTGCGACAACCAATCCGCCATTCACATCGCCAACAACCCTACATTCCACGAGCGTACCAAACATATCGAGCTCGATTGCCATTTCATTCGAGAAAAGATTGCCAATTCAACAGTCCGTTTGATCCCTGTTAGCAGCACGCTTCAACTCGCGGATGCCTTCACCAAGCCACTGCCTTCTACTCTTCTTAACTCCCATTTGTCCAAGATGGCCATACACAATATATATGATCCATCTTGAGGGGGGGGTAACAAGAATTACACTATATATTTACTCTGTTAGTTACCTACTCTGTTAGTTACCAAGAGTTAGTTAGGCCTTGCTTAGATATTATAGGTTGTTAGCTTGTTTGTACCGACTTTACTGGTACATAGGTTAGATGGTTCCCTGGTTTATAGGGATTGTTTTTCCTTTCTATATATAAACTATATCCCTTGTATTTCAGACTAATTCATTCAATAAAACACATTTTGTTCTTTTCCTTTTCCGCAATATGTATCTTCTACTCTCCACCACCTCTGATGATAATAATGATGATGATCCAACAACTCCAAACCCTCTCTTTTCGGTTGCAAACGCCGACATAATATGAAGGGCGCTAGGCACCATAAATACCCTTTAACATTTCACTATAAAAATAGATAATTGTCCCACTTAAATTTTATTTCTGACTTTGGCCTTGATCACAATCTTTTAATCCAAAATGTTGTTTGTTATGTATATGTATAGGGTGATCAAGTTAAGAAAGATGTGAATTTGTTGGTGGAAAAAGAGACTAAAGGTTTGATCAAAGAAATTTTGTGTGAGAGAGAAAGATTGGGACCACCACTACTCTGTGTTGCAAATGCATTATATTTCAAAGGAGCATAGCACGAGTTTTACCTTCTCAACGAAAAAACAAGCCGACTATCTTTCATGAATGCTGGAATATCAAAGAGACATGATAGATTCGGAATACAAGATATGGTGAAAGAGAGTTTAATTCAGATCCGAATCGGTTGGCGCCTAAGTAAGACCGTTGATCTGGTATCGACCTCCTTCATCCAGCTTTGGATAATTTCATCTTGTATTGTGGAGCTTAGTTGGATCTTTTATGGCCTTATTGTGACCAAATAATGTTTTGAAGAGGTTAAATAGTGGTGTATTTCTGTACATGAACTAATTATATTGATAACAAGTTTGAGCTGTATAAAAGGCCACATTTGGTAATATGTGTTTTTGCTATTGTGTTAGAAGGAATAATAATACAAGTAAAGTACAACTCTTTTCTCTAACTAATTTAAAATCATAAGCTTACTTAAAAGCTAAACAATTTAAGTGATTATATTATATAAACAATTATATATTAAATATTATAAAACAACCATTACACTATACACGTGATTCACCATAGAAACTCTCAACTTATTTGGGGCACAGTCATCACTATAATAATAAACAAAAGAAAAAGATACAAGAACAAAAAAGGACCATTGAAGCCTAGTCCACTAACACAGTCACAGCCCCCTAATTATTATATTAAAAAGCAACAAAAAACTATCAATACCAGATTGATCACTGTGTGCTCAACTTGGGTTTTTACAATAGTGAAACTCACTAACACAGCTTTCTATATATAATCATATAATAAACAAACTATTGTCCTACTAATAATCATATAATATACATATCTGAATTAATTTCAAACGGCTTCCCTTCACTCTTGTTCATCAAACTAAATTCTTAGCTTGAATATAATTTGCTCTCTCTAAGTGTCTCCATTGGTTACCAAACATGGCTGTTGAACTAGTTGCTGGTGCTTTGCTATCTTCTTCACTTCAGGTAAATATATTAGCTTTTGTTCCTTAATTACTACTTTTTCTCAACAATGAAAATTGGCTGCTGATCTTTTACCTGTGCTCTACTTTCTGCTTCACTTCAGGTCTTGTTTGAACGATTGGCCTCTGTGGACATACCCCGGCTGTTCCAGGGAAAGAAAGTGATCTTGGATCAGCTAGATGAGCTGAACACTGTGTTGTTATCAGCTAATGTACTGCTCAATGATGCTGAGGAGAAGCAACTTCGAAACGATGAGGTTAGGAAGTGGCTGTTCAAGCTTCAAGATGTCATCTATCAAGCTGATGACTTGCTCGATAGGATTGACTATGAAGCTCTAAGATCCAAGCTCGAAGATGATCATCAGTCTGGAAGCAGTAGCGCCAGCAAGGTATTTAGCCAGATGAAATCTTTGTCATTTTTCATGTCTGAATTTGATAAATCTGTTAAGCTTGATTCCATGGAGATCCTTCGCAAGCTGAAGATTCTGGTTGATCAAAAGGATGCTCTTGGCCTGAGAGAATTAGGTGCACTCAACAAACCTTCAACAAGGCCGCTTGCTCCTTTGGTGGAGGAATCTGATGTTTATGGGAGGGATGCTGAAAAACAACTCATTGTTGATCTGTTGCTAACGGATGGTGTTGATGGTAGTAACAAGATTTCTGTGATCCCGATTGTCGGGATGGGTGGTGTGGGAAAAACCACTCTTGCACAACTTGTTTATGATGATGAAAGAGTTCAAAGTCATTTTGAGCTAAAAGTATGGGTTACTGTGTCAGATGAGTTTAACATTTCAAAGATAACAAAAGAGCTCTATGAAGGAGTCACTGGCCACAAATGCGATACTCAGAGCTCTGATGAACTAATCAGAAGGAGACTGAAGGAAGCATTGAAGGGGAAGAAGTTTTTGTTTGTTCACGACGATGTGTGGAACGAGTCTTATTCTTTGTGGGACAGTTTGAAGAGTTGTTTTGAGTCTGGAGCAAATGGAAGTAAAATTATTGTGACTACCCGAAGCACAGTTGTTGCCTCCACTATGGCCACTGGACGTGTTCATCATCTACAAACTTTGTTGGATGATGATTGTTGGAAATTATTTGTCAAACATGCATTTGGTAATAATTTTGATGAGAACAACTTTGAAGAGTTGCAAGCGGTTGGCAAAAAAATAGTGGGCAAGTGCAAAGGTCTTCCGTTGGCAATAAAATGTCTTGGTGGATTTTTACGTGGTGAACGAAATGCTGAAAAATGGGAGGACATACTCTATAGCGACACATGGGAGGAGTTGTACAAGAAGGAGGGTTCCATTCTTCCAGCTTTATGGTTGAGCTATCGTCACTTACCTACACATCTCAAGCAGTGCTTTGCCTATTGTTCCATATTTCCTAAAGATTATGAATTTAAAAGAGAAAAATTGATTTTGTTATGGATGGCTGAAGGGTTTCTGCCAATGGATACACAAAGTAAAAAGATGGAGGAATTTGGAAAGGAATACCTTGAAGATCTCTTATCAAGGTCCTTCTTTCAACATTCAAGTAGTAAGTGGAATGAATCCCAACTCCAAATGCATGACCTCGTACATGATCTAGCCATACTTGTATCAGGTGATTTTTGTTCCAGATTAGATTTGAGCAATGAGTTAATTAAATGTTCAACAAATGTTCGTCGTATGTCATTTAAGGGAAGCAATCAAAAACTTAACAAGCTTAGCAGCTTGAGTAAAGCTAGTTGTTTGCGTACCTTTATATTATTGCCATCTTGGATTCAAGAAAGACCAGTCTCTAAAAACTACTCAGTCCTCTTTGAGATCTTGCTTACAAAGGTAAGTTGTTTAAGAGTGCTTTCTTTAAGTTGGGCTTCTTTTAAGAAGTTACCTGATTCAATTGGTAGTTTGATACATTTAAGGTATTTGGATTTGTCCAGTACTAAAATTGAAGAGTTACCTGATTCAGTTTGCAGTCTGTACAATTTACAAACTTTATTGCTTTCACGGTGTGAAAAGCTTACTCAGTTACCAAAGAAAATGGGAAGCTTGATCAAGTTGCGTTACTTAGATATTAAAGGTGTACCTCTGAAAGAGTTGCCAAAAGGAATCAATGAGATGAAATACTTGCACATCTTACCAAAAGTAGTATTGTGTGACAAGCATAACGATGATGTATTTAAAATTACAGAGTTAGCAGATGCTGAACATCTATGTAGAGAGCTTGAGATTTCTGGCCTGGAAAATATTAATGATGCAATGGAGGCTTCAAAGGCTAATTTAAAGGTTAAGAAGGACCTTAAGACACTAACTTTGAGGTGGAACAATGATGTTGGGGTTGATAGTTCGAAAAAGGAACTAGATGTACTTGAAGCACTTCGACCCCATACAAACTTGGAGGATCTTGAGATTGAAAGTTATAGAGGTACAACATTCTCGAACTGGATTACTGATTATGCGTTTTCTAATTTAGTATCAATCAGTTTGAAAGATTGTAAAAGCTGCTGGTTTTTGCCACCACTCGGACGACTACCTTCTTTGAAAGATCTCACAATTGAAGGATGTGATAGTGTGCTGTCAATCGGTGATGAGATTGATAGCTGTGGTCCTCTATTCAGTTGTTTAGAAAGTTTAAGTATAAAATATATGTTGATGTGGAAAGAATGGTCATTTGGTAATGAAGCTATTCTTGAAGAAGGTCAAATATTATTCCCTCGTCTTAAAAAACTGAGTCTGTATAAATGTCCAAGGCTTAACATTGGCTTGCCTTGTTACCTTCCATCATTAGTACATCTAGCTATCTATGACTGTGAGGAAATGGAGGTTTTGCTTCCGAGAACTATTCAACAGACTGTCATAGCCCCACTATCTCTTATGGAGATAGTAGATTGTCCTGTGTTGGAGTCACTTCTAGATTGGGGATCACACTCCGTAGTAGAGGAGATTTGGCTATGGAGAACAAAAGCTCTTTTTGAGAACCGTAGTAAATGGGATCTACAGAGACTCTCATGTTTGAGATTGTTAAATATCAATGGATGGGAAGATGAATCGTTTCCTGAGGAAGGGCTCCTTCCTATCACTCTTGATGCAGTTGGAATCCAACATTGTAGCAACCTTGAAACCCTCAACGGAAAGGCCTTTCAACAACTCACATCCCTCACTCACTTATATATTAGTAATTGTGAAAGGCTGCGGTGCTTGCCAGAAGAAGGGCTGCCTGCTTCCCTTTCTAAATTAGATATACTGGATTGTCCTTTGGTAAAGCAACGGTGTGAGAAAGGAGGAGAAGATTGGCCTAAGATTCAACACATCGAAGATGTATTTTTGTATTCATCATGCATGTAGTTGGAAAATCAGGTATTAATGAACCTCTCTCTCTCTCTCTCTCTCTCTACACATCTGATATATGATTTAAACAAAATCTTTTATTTTATTCAATGGCATCTATACATGATGATGATGTATTCTTAATTAGTGCTGTTTGTTTTAATCTTCTTAACATTCTTGTGCTGAGGTAATTATGTGATAAGATCTCTGAAAATCTCAGCCAAGAACCCTCACAAACACACCAGAACTCTTACTTTTATTTTTCAAAACACTAGCCTATGTCCAACACAATACAAGAATACAAGATAACAGTAGCTAATTCGAGATAGCCACTCTCCCAAGAGTCCAAAACTCCTTATTACCGCTCCTAATCACTTATTTATACTAATAGAAACAAAACATATCACTAATACAACTCAACTAATTGAAACCTCACATGAGTGAACCTTATGGGAGGTCTATCATTATGAGTCTGACTACGGCTTGACATGACAAGGTACTTTATTTATACTTTACTAGGAAATTTGGTAACGAGGGTCAATGAGGTGACTGGTAAGCATGGCCGAGATTGAAGCAGGAGCATATTTATGAGGAAATTAATATGGTTTTTTATTAACAAGGAATATATAGTTGAATGAGATATGTTTCATGTGTTTGTATCTCTATGAATGACTTTGGTTATTATGCTAAGTAGAGTTGCCTTTGTAATCATATTTAATCATTAAGGTTATTTGCATACTCATAATTCATAGTTTAATACATGTGTTTTAGGATAGTAATCAAGTCCCCTCTTATTCTTAACAGATTTTGATATTGATGGTTGGAATGTGTCTTATTCTTTGTGGGACACTTTGAAGAGTTGTTTCGAGTCTGGAGCAAACGGAAGTAAACTTAGTGGGACGATGATCTTTGGCAATTTATTAGTCAAACATGCTTTTGGTAACAACACTGATCTAAATGAAAACCAAAATCATAAGATTCATATCAATGCAGAACGTTTGCCATGGTTCCATGACTAGAAATTTTGCTGCATATAAACACGAGCAATAACTCTTTTGCAATACTTATCTTTTTTTTTTGTTACTTATCTTTCATCAAATTCTGTTCTTCTTCTATAGTTACGAAATCTCCAGACTTTTCATACAAGTTTGCATTGACTTAACAAGCTATTAGCCTTTTTCGGTTAAGTTTTACTTTTGCAAGTTACTCTCTGAATTTAAACTTTCGTAGCTCATTTTGTTGCACTATTGTGACTTTTGTTCTTCTTTTCTGTTTTTTTTTTTCAACAACTCACATCCCTCACTTATTGATTAAAAATTGTAGAAGGCTGTGGTGTTGCCAGAAGATGGGCTGCCTACATCTCTTACTCGTTTAATAATCGAAGAGTGTCCTTTAGTAAAGCAAACTGTGTGAGAAAGAGAAAGGAGAAGATTGGCCTAAGATTCAACACATTAAATTAGTATGGTTGGATGGTGAACTTATCACTTAAATGGTATGTTTAGGTAATTTGTAAATAATAAGGGTACATTAAATTCAGTTTTATTTATCATCATACCAACTAATCATCTAAAAATCAAATTCATTTTCAGTCTTCTAACTGATCGCATGTGCAGAACTGATTCTAGTATTGTACCCTGAAATTGGACAAAGTACCTTATATTAGTGTTTCTTTTATCTGATCAAATGACTTTTGGAGGTTACTGTGCAATGCAGATTGGATAGTGGAGATATCAGATGTACGAAGAGTGCGTCAAGAACATCATAGAAATGCAAGATCGATACAAGGACCGGTGGGATGATGCTTATTACTGGGACGGAATCAATACCATCAATTTGTAATTCTCATGCATAGGCTAGCTCAAGTGGTCATAGAAGGGTATTCGGAGGGTGTTTCGGTTAATATAACCACTAAGAATAGTCAGACTTGGATTATTTGATCTGTAATTCAATTTGACCAAATGATCTTTTTATTCTTGTTGTTATTCTTCTGGTTTCTGTTTTTAAAATAGTTGTGTATTTCTGCAATTGAACATGAAAATGAAAAAGAATTTCCCTTTACATGAAATGAAACTAATTAATTATATTGATAATAACAAGTTTGAGCTATATATGTAAATATAAAAGGCCACATTTGCTAATAAGATTTTTATTCTAGCAATTGTGTTAATATAGGAATGATAGAATAATACAAGTGAAGTGTGTGTACCAAAATGAATGAGAATAAAAACACTGTACATCTCCATTATTGAGGACTTCCTACGATTCTCATCTTTACTATTTATCTTATCTGCCTTTTATTTTTGAAATTTATAGTGTTCTCTCAATCATTGTATAGCTAGAAACTATTATGGAGCCAACCTTGGAAGAGAAAATGACTGCCTTTGCTTGAGAAAATGATGCAATTTCAATGAAGTTCATAATTTATATACTAAGAAGAATAGTCAGAGTTAAGTATTATATTAAACAACGCACTAACACAACTTTTTTGCTTTTATATATAATCATATAATAATAAACAAAAGAAAAATATTAACGAAAAAAAGGACCATTGAAGACTAGTCCACTAACACAGCTCCCTAATTATTAAAAGCCAAGAAAAAACTATCAATGGCAGATTGGCTGTGTGCTCAAATTGGGTATCTAATTTCTCTACCACAAGAAAAGTGATTGGCACGGATGTTCACTTCACAGCCTTATGTTATCCAACTTAAATTTTAACAACTTAATCTGCTCTAGAACACCAACACGGCACATGCAATTTTTTTTTCTTTAATTTTTGGGGCAGGGTGATCACTACAATTGATTCCAACATAATAAAACACAACTTTTTATATATATATATATATATATATATATATATATAATCATATAATAAACAAAGGACCATTATTAATTAAATAGATTATTGCCTTATTTTGATGTATACAAGGAATAAGACAACACACTTTACGAGTCTTATTCTTTGTGGGATAGTTTGTAGAGTTGTTTAGTAAAATTATTGTGACTACCCGAAGCACAATTGTCGCCTCTACTATAGGCATAGCAACTGGACGTGTTCATTATCTACAAACTTTGTTGGATGATGATTGTTGCCAATTAGTTGTCAAACATGCATTTGGTAATGACGATGGTCTGTGACTACAAGAATTGCAAGTGGTTGGCAAAAAAATAGTGGACAAGTGCAAAGGTCTGCCCTTAACAATAAAATCACTTGGTGGATTGCTACGTTGTGAACGAGATGCCAAAAAATGGGAGGATATACTTAACAGTGACACATGGGAGGAGCTGTACAAAAGGAGGGTTCCATTCTTCCAACTTTATGGTTGAGCTATCATCACTTACCTACACATCTCAAACAGTGTTTTGCATATTGTTCCATATTTCTCAAAGATTGTGTAATTTAGTGTCAATCACGTTGGTAGATTGTAAAAGTTGTTGCTTTTTGCCACCCCTCGGACGACTAGCTTCTCTGAAAGATCTTAGAATTGAAGGGTGCGATAGTGTGTTGTCAATAGGTGATGAGATTGATAGCAGTGGTCCTCAATTCAGGTGTTTAGAAAGTTTTAAGTATTGAAAATATGTTGATGTGGAAGGATTGGTCATTTGGTAATGAATTTATTCTTGAAGAAGGTCAAATATTATTCCCACTTGTTAAAAAACTGTGTCTGTATAGATGTCTCAAGCTTAATGTTGGGTTACCTTGTTATCTTCCATCATTGGAACATCTCACTATATGGATTTGTGAAGAAATGGAGGTATTGGTTCCGAGAACTACTCAACAGACTGTCACAGCCCCACCCTTTCTTGCTTACATACTAATACGGAAATGAGAAAAAGGAATTTTTGTATATTATTGAAGTTGTAAAATACAGAGTATTTATACAGGAGAAGGAAAGATCAAACAGTAAAGAATACAACAACTAACCAACTAATTATCCTAACTAACCTCTGACATAAAACCAGAAAAAGGGGAGAAGTAAAACAGAATTAACTGTTAACAGAAAACTAACATAACTGTTTATTATACAGTTAGTATAAGACATATAGAACTTAATACATACATATAGTGGATTGTCCTGTGTTGGAGTCACTTCTGAATTGGGGATCACACTCCAAAGTTGAGAAAATTTTGTTATGGAACACAAAAGCGCTTTTTGAGAACCGTAGAAATTAATTTTCTTATGGATTGGGGATCACCTCTTTTGTTTGTTTATTCCAATTCATTATATTTCAAGTCAAGACAAGACAACAAGAGATGAACATGCAATCTCAGCAATAAAAATACTTATATAAGGCTTTTGGAGAATGTGTTTTGGGTGTGGATATCGAGTTGCAGTGCTCCAAGATTCTAAGAGTTTTTTTGTAAAGAAACTCAAGTTGTACATTGTAATTAACACATTCTGAGTGATGTTTTTACTTTCTGTTATATTTCTCATCTGGTTTGTTGTGTCATTGTGCTTAAATGTTTCTTGATTAGAATTTGTTGAAACACACCAAGGGTCTAACATCAATAAATAGTATTACATTATTCTGTAATTTGTATAATAAATTTGTAGCAGTCCTTATATATTCCACTAACTAACATCATATTATATTAAGCAACCATTGTCTTTTTTCACAACATTACACGTGATTCAGCATAGAAACTCCCAAGTCCAAAATAAAGTAACAAATAAAATAGATTACTGTTGAGAATAATGGACAGAATTCCAATTCCCTTCCAGGACTAATATTTGTGAGAAAATACAATGGGCACACATTCTTTTTTGATGTGAAAGATCAGTAGCAATCACAAAACATATTCAAAATTTTCAGATATCTTTCAATGCAAATAGTACTTCACGAATAATAATCAAAGCACCAAATGCACACCAAAAAATTATCTCGTGGCAAATAAAAATTACGATAACCTTCCACTATAACAATAATTGGTGATGCAATGGAGGCTTCAAAGGCTAATTTAAAGGATAAGAAGGACCTTACGAAACTAACTTTGAGGTGGAACAACGATGTTGTTGGGGTTGATAGTTCACAAAAAGAGTTAGATGTACTTGAGTCACTTCGACACCATACAAACTTGAAGTGTCTTGTGATTGAAAGTTATAGAGGTACAACATTCCCTAACTGGATTACTGATCATGCGTTTTCTAATTTAGTGTCAATCACGTTGGAAGATTGTAAAAGCTGTTGGTTTTTGCCACCACTCGGACGGGTAGCTTCTCTGAAAGATCTTAGAATTGAAGGATGTGACAGTGTGTTATCAATAGGTGATGAGATTGATAGCAGTGGTCCTCAATTCAGGTGTTTAGAAAGTTAGTATTGAAAATATATTGATGTGGAAAGAATGGTCATTTGGTAATGAATCTATTCTTGAAGAAGGTCAAATATTATTCCCTCTTCTTAAAAAACTTCATTTGTCTAAATGTCCAAAGCTTAATGTTGGGTTACCTTGTTATCTTCCATTCTTGGAACGTCTCACTATATGGAATTGTGAAGAAATGGAGGTTTTGCTTCCGAGAACTATTCAACAGACTGTCACAGACAGCCCCACCCTTTCTTCATTACATACAGATAATGAATTTTCCTGTGTTGGAGTCACTTCTACATTGGGGATCACACTCCAAAGTAGAGAGTATTGAGTTATGGGACATAAAATCTCTTTATGATAACAGTAGTAAATGGAATCTGCAAAGACTCTCTTGTTTGAAAGAGGTAACTATCAGTGGGTGGGAAGGTGAATCGTTTCCTGAGGAAGGGCTCCTTCCTATCACTCTTGATAAACTTGAAATCTATTTTTCTAGCAACCTTGAGACCCTAAATGGCAAGGCCTTTCAACAACTCACATCTCTTCAAACATTGAATATTCATAACTGTCCAAGGCTGCGGTGTATGCCAGAAGAAGGACTGCCTACATCGCTTACTCATTTAGAAATTGATGAATGTCCTTTGGTTGAGCAACGGTGTGAGAAAGAGAAAGGAGAAGATTGGCCTAAGATTCAACACATCAAACAAGTGTGGTTAGATTGGAAACTTATCAATTAAATGGTATCTTTAGGTGGTAAGTAAATAATAAGGGTACATTTTTTTACAGTTTTATTTATCATCATACCAACTAATCATCAATGATTAATCTAAATAGATAATCGTTCCATCTAAATTTTATTTCTAGCTTCGCTCATGATCATAAATGTTGTTTGTTATGTATGTATAGGGTGATCAAGCTAAGAAAGACGTGAATTTGTGGGTGGAAAAAGAGAGCAAAGGTTTGATCAAAGAAATTTTGTGTGAGAGAGAAAGATTAGGACCACCACTCTGTGTTGCAAATGCATTATATTTCAAAGGTGCATGGCAAGTTTCTTTCAAGGCCTCCAACACTAAAGAGCACGAGTTTTACCTTCTCAACGAAAAAACAAGCCGACCATCTTTCATGAATGCTCGTCATGTTTACCACTCCTACTCCTCCAACGATCGTTTCAAGGTTCTCAAACTCGAATATCAAAGAGTCAAGAAACAGCCAGTAGGAGACCTCTTAATAAGCCTCCTCGAATATCATGTTGAACAGTCTTCTCGGCTTGTTGTCTTCACTGGACCACTTGTTCATCCAAGAAACTAATTATTAGAAAACCATTTTCTCTTCTTCTTATGATTATTATTATTATTATAAACAGAATTTGTAGTGTTGTTTGTACTTTGAAACATTTGTCTATTTCATTCTCTCAATACTTTAAAATAGACTGATCAAATCTGAAATTACTGATAATTATGCAATTTGTTAGTGGCATAAAAATATATTTGGCATTTGAATACTTATGAAAGTTTATTTTATTGTTGTTAAAATGTTCATGTGGCAAGACAAGCTTGTTTAGATTGGATTCCTCTGTCATTTTGAGATCAATAATCATGCTTTGCTGCATTGTAAGAAAATTGAAGGAAGGTGTAACTTATTCTGGTTCATTAGCTCTCAAGTTTTGTGGGAGAATTAAGAATGAGAAAGCTCATAGTTAGTTTAGGAAAAGATGGTCTCAAGAGAATTGATTGGAGAGAACAACTAAGATTCAAAGCATCACAAAAGTAGAATTGGATGAAGATTGACTTACAATTTCTGCTAACATGGTACTGGTATTATTAATTCTAACTTATATTCCTTTTCCTCCAAATTCAAGGAGAAAACAGTTAAGTAATTGGTGGTACACAACACACAAATCATTCCATTCAATTATGGAACTAAACCAATAATGTTATATGGTCCCATCTTAATAAACCAATTGTCATGACTAGCCCCATTAAGCCCATTAGTTAACATTCTAAAAAAAGAAGTTTTTCCACTTTGAGTCATGATAGTTATTATATTCTTTATGTCACACAATTTGTTAAAAACCAAGTGCTGTGTTTTTCATTGGGTATATCAGCAACACAACTTACAAGATAATAATTTTATTGCTTTCTCTAATATAATACAACTTTTAAGAATATGTCATAATAATAAAAAGGCTACTTAGAATTCTCCTCCAGACATGTACCAAATCGTTCTCACCAAACTTTTTAGACTGTTAAAAATTTTCTTCAAATTATTGAAATTGTTGTATCAAAGATTTCCATTTAATTCCATTTTTTTTTAAAACAGACACTTGATGTGGACGGAAGTTATTTAGGGGCATAATTCTCTAATATGAAACTAACTTTAATAATAATAATAATAATAATAATAATAATAATAATAATAATAATAATAATAATAAAAAAGCTAATTAGGTCTCCTCGAGAACTTTGACATGTATGAAATTGTGTCCTCCAAATTTCTAGATTGTTCAAAACTTTTCCTGAACTATTGAGATTGTTGAATTCAAGGACGAAAGTTAAGGGGCATAAATCTCTAATATAAAACAATTTTAAGAATATGCCATAATAATAATACAAACAATTGAAGATGAAATATATTATCCAAGAGAGAGAGAGAACTACTATGAAGAAGAATGAACATTGTTTACTTGCCAAGCAGATGCCAGCAATATAGGTCTCCCTTTCCAACCAAGCAACAAACAACCCTTTTCAGTACTCAAAGTGTAACCATCACAACCATAAACAGACAACATCATCCTAGCTTGACTCAAACACTTCAATCCCAACACTTGGAACCCTGCTCTCCCTAACTGTCTCCTCCATTGATCAACTCTTTCATGTCTCTCAATCCTACTTGGCCCTTCAAATGCCACAATGTTCCTTATCTCCTCTGCAAAATGATGCCTCTCAATCTTCATCCTCTGCTGGCTATTTCTAGGGAGACTAGCCTCGAGTGAATCGAAAATCGCTGAATAGTAATGAAGGGACTCCAAGAATCTCCCAAGAAAAAATGGTCCATTATGGTTTGCATCTTGTTCAACAATTGTAAACAATGTTGGAGAAAGTTTCTTTATGGATTGAAGGATTGACTTTAGTGAACCTCTGCTCTCTTTAACATACTTGTGTAAATGCATGAAGCCATTGAAAAACAATGCTTCCCCTTCTTCTTCTCTTAAGTCTAACTTTTCTTTAGTGAAAAGTGATGGTGTTACTTGCTCTGATATGAGGTTGAACTTTAATGTTACACCTAATGAGTTAGCTTCTTCCACTAGTGAATTCATGCTTGTTTTTAGCTCTGCAACAAGGGTTTGATCTTCATCAATTAGGCCTGTGATTCGAAGTTGTTTCGGTGAGCCTTCTTGTCTTGATGCAAGAGTTCTAATCAAAGATGGCCATTGAAGAGTATGTTCCATTCCCAAATCAATGATATGAAGATAATCTTTGTTTGTTGCAGCTTGACATATAGCTTCATTTGCAACCATACACCCAAGTGCAATGAAAGGAGTTGTTTGGTAAAGTAGTTGAAAAGCTTCAATCTTTTCCTCCAAAGAAACAGAAAACTCCATTGAACCATTCATAAATGTACCATTTGTGTTGACATTGTTTTGGAGAAATGAGAGCCTTGACTTAAGTCCATTAGCAAAACAATAAGACACCCTTTGTAAAGAATCGCCATAAGGAGTAACCGAAGACCAGATTTGATTGAGCATTGAGTCTGCAAGTTGGGTGTCTCTGCAGCCAACAGCCTCAGCACAAGCTAACAACATGTGAACCAAGTGAAGCCCTTGATCCACACCATGATTAGCCTCTTCAACACTAGGCATTACCACCAAACCGACATCAGTCTCAACCTCAACCGGCGAGCCATCATCTTGTGGTGGTGAATCTTTGTTGTTGTTGTTGCTGCTGCTGTTGTTGTCATCATAATGCTCATCCATGTTGATGAAGCTATCGACGAATTCATCGATTTCCCAAGCTTCCAAAAGAGGAGTATTAGTACCATTGTTGTTATTTGGATTTGTTATTGTTGGTGAAGAACACATCTCAATTTCATTCAATATCTCTTCCCATTCTCCTTGCTCTTCTTCAACTCTAGCTGGACAAAATCTTCTAATGGCTAGATCATGATCTAAAGAGGTGTAATTCATGTTCAAAGATTCCATCTTTAGCTTCTGGGTATGTTGAGAAAAGAGATTATGATGAGTTTGGTGATGAGAGGTTGAGAGAGAAGAGAAGACTTTGTTTGGTTTTTGGAAAAAAATGAAAACTTTGTTATACCTTTAATATAAGCTATATAGAATATTCTCATTGTTTTTTCTTTCAAATGAAGAAAAAAATGCTATAGAATCATCTTCTTTATGTAAAAGTTGTTATTTTTACATTAAAATAGAATTTAATTATGTTTATGATGAATTCTTAAAGATATTAAATATTCAATCAAAATCATTGGTTGGAACTTGGTTGCATATTTGTATTGTAGTAACTAGCTGTATTTTTGTCTATATAACCAAGTTACAACCTTGGACATTTATAAAAGTAAAAAAAATGCTTGATTTTTTAAAAGGTTGAATTGAGTTATTTTAGTCCAAAAAGAATTTAATTTAGAATATTCCTATCTTTAAAATGAATAAAATAAATAAAAGGGTGGCTATAATTTTACCAAAAGAAGAAACTTTATTGGTCGCACACACATAACATCATCATCAATCTTTTGAAATAATTACAATAAAAAGAGTATACATGACATAAATATTTAGAGTTTTAAGTTTATAATTGATATAAATTTAAATTTATTTTTAGCGGTATAAGTATTTAATGTTTGTAAAATTATATAAATTTTTCTTTAATTTCGTCAGTACAAACTCTATTATTATCTTAAACAAAGTACATATAAGATCTAGATTCTAAATTATTGAATCTAGACTTAAACATGTGTATCAGCTACTTCCAAATATTTTTTAATAAATTCAAAATGGAGTATGTACTGACAAAACTTGTAGAAAATTACAGTTTTACAAACATTAGATATTTATGTCACTAAAAATAAATTTTAAATTTATGTTACTTACAAACTTAAAACTTTAAGCACACATATTGCTATTTATCCTAACAAAAAAACAATTTTCACATAAATGTGCCTAAGCTAATTTATTAGAAATTTTCTTTTGTAGTAATTTTTATAATAAGATAGAAAGAATATAAACTAGAGAATCTTAAATATGTGTGTGTGTAAAGCCGGCTGCTTATTCCTTAAACATGATATATAGTTTTGGTAATCTCAAAGGTATTTGTATATATAAATATTTATGATATGAATATGTGTGGAAATTGTGGGAGTAATTGGTGTTTTGCTTTTGTCACAAGTCAATCTGAAATGGGTCGGCCAACAAGCAATGAGACATAGCAGTTGGCCTAAGCCTGGCCTATGCCATCTTTCCACTACTCAATCAAACTCATCAATTCATATATTTCATTATTTTTCTTTCTTTTTTAGTTCAATTAATTACACCAAATTTTTCCAACTTTAATTAGTCTATGTGTATTATTGCTCTTCACATTGCAAAACCAGTTGTGTAATAATTTTATTGTATCTTTGGTTATTTTACATGAATTTTATTAGATATATAATGAAAATCAATGTGAAAATTAGATACCTTATTTTTGGGTGAAATAAATAATTAATGGTCAAACTTGTTTCCATAAAGTCATGGATTAGGTAGCTATAGTTGGAGGTTGGTGTTTATTTTAATTATTAGTTAGATTGTGAGTTTTAATACAATAACATATGAATAAATATATGTCATTTCTTATTGGGAGTTAGTTAAGATAATTATATACATATTAAAAATATCATAAGACTAATAAAATTTGGTGAGCAATTTTGGGTGTAAAGATCACAAGTAACATAACCTTTAATGCTCATATAATAAGATATCTATTTATGAATATGTCTTTGTATGAAAAGACCTTACATTTATGGATCTTTATAATGAGATATATGACTTTGTCAATTGTGATGATGAACCTCCCACTATTTACTAGTCAATGAGATCTTTTATAACTTAGTGACAAAGCCTTGGACCTTTAAGGTTTTCTTGGCCTAGTACCCATTATATTCATCCTCAAAAAATTGTCACATTGTCATTAATCCAATCCAAATTTTGTTAATGAATAGTTAACTAGATTTTAATTGATGGAAAGTGTAATGAGCTCTATTCTTTACATATATATGATACTATTATGTACTTTATACATGTGCTCATTACTAAGCCCAATTTCAATTTCAGGTTAAGGCAGGTTAGACCTGTGTCTAGGGCCTACCCAAACTCAGGCCCAAAAAAGAAGTTTCAAGTTTTTTATGTTGTGATATTTTTGTAAAATTTGTATAGGCCCATATATATTATGCCTAATTTTAATGTCCATTTTTCTAAAAAACTTTATTAAACTTTCCTTAGGCCCAAAATTTATCAGGCCAACCCTGCTGATTACATCCACACATTATTTTTACCCAAGTTAAGATACAAAATGCATTTTCTTAAGAAGAACATTACATGTAATTAATTAACTCACAAATGTATTTTAAAATGAATTATATGTCTACCAAGGGTTGTTGAAGTCTCAAATAAAAAAAATAATAACAAAAAAAAGTCTCAAATAAAAAGATTGACATTGAAAATTTCTCTCTCATTTGCTTACTTACCAAACAAGTTAATTCTTTATTTACCACATGTACAAACAGTTAGTAGTTATAATTTTAGTGGGCTCTAAAATATAGTGGGTCATAGAAAAAATAGACTTTTATTTAGAAAAAAAAAATATAATATTTTTAAAATTATTTTTTAGGCCCTTAAGCTAGGTAGACCTTAGGCACAGACTTAGCCCGCTTATGCCCAAAGTCAAACATGATGGTAAGTTGAGTTAATTTTTTTAGGAAAATTTACATGGTATACTAACTTTTGCTATTTTTTTTACAAAAATACTCCCAGACGGTATTTTTTACTTTTTTACTGTGTTTTTTTATAAGTTTCATACTGCAGTATACTGTGTTAAGTTTTCACTGGTGTTCTAGTGGTGTTTTTTAGTTGTTCTACTGTTGTTTTGAGTTGTTCTGTTTTGTGTTCTACTGATGTTTTATAAAAACATAGTATTTTTTGAAAACTTTTTCGTGTGATAGTATTTTTGTAAAAGTTAACCTAAATTCCAGTATTTTTGTAAATTTCTCTTTTTTTATGCCTAACAAAAACAAATGCCCATTATTTAGAATTTCGACCACATGTGCAAACAATTGTAATTATAACTGTAAGTTGAGATAATTTTATTATGGGTAAAAAAATAAACGAAAATAATACTATATCCATTATGCATCGTACCTAAAGTGCTTAATAACATTAAACTCATCGAAAAGAAAAAGTTAAATTTATAACTATAGAATACATATTTCCAGAAACTAACTTTATTTAAGAACGACAAGTTAAGTGATTAACTTTACCTAGATAATTTTTACATTTTGATTTAGATTCTTTTTGATTTAAATTCGTGACGACTGTGCAAACAATTATAATCTTAGCTGTAAGTTAAGTTAATTTCATTATGCTTAAAAAAATAAACGAAAAAAGTGTTACATCCATTATAGACCGTTAGAAAATAAATGAAAAAAAACTATATCCATTACAGACGGTACCTATAATGCTTACTCACATTAAATTCATCGAAATAAAGTTGAATTAATAAATATAGAATACATATATCCAAAAACTAACTTAGAACGACAACTTAAGTAATTAAATTTTTCTAAATAGTTTTTACTTTTTGATTTAGAAGCGCAACCACGTGTGCAAACAATTACCATCATATAGTTGTAAGTTAAGTTAATTCCGTTATACGTAAGAAAATAAACAAAAAAAGGTACTACATCCATTACAAAACGTTAGAAAATAAACGAAAAAAGTACTATATCCATTACAGACGGTACCTACAATGCTTACCAACATTAAATTCAACGAAATAAAGTTAAATTAATAAATATAGAAAAATATTTCCAAAAACTAACTTTATTTAAAAACGACAACTATAATAATCTAAAGGCGGAATAGTAAATTTTAAAATATTGCAAGATTAGACGGAAACCCTAAAAACAATAACATACTAGTCCGTCGTATAAACAATAGAGAGGGGCAATAAGTAAATAATTTTTTTCATGGGGCCTAAGACTGCAAAATTTGTAAAATCAAAGGGGTATGACTATAATTTTGATAAAAAGTCAAGTCACATTTTTCTCGTAGGTCACCGTAGGTTACGTGAGCATCTTTCACTACAAAACAAACCAATTACAAGATGCCACGTGGACACAGTGAAGGACCCTTGCTTTTGTTCAGAAGCCTCGTGCGCGACACGTGTCACCCTATAGATGCCCCCAGAAGTACTCTTTCTTTCTCTCTCTAAAAAACACCACATTCAAACTCCTTCTGTCCCTCCCTTTTAATTCTCTCTCTCTCACTCTCTCTCTCTCTAGGGTTTCTCACAGTGAAGAACAATCAGCTGGAATTTGCTGGTAATGATCCCCTTCAAGCTTTTTCTTTGTCTATTTCAGTATTTTTTTACTTGGATCGTTCTGTTTTTTTGTGTTATTTTCTATTGTGAAATTCTTGTGTTTGGTTTTCTGGGAATTGGGTTGAGAAAAATGAGATAAAGATTGCTTTTTTATTTTGGGAAAATGAGAACTTTATGCTTTTTCTGGTTTAAGGGAATATTAATGGGATTAGGGCAACTGTTGTGATGTTAAAAATTTGATCTTTTTTTGGGGGGTTTTCTATTAGTTTTGCAGTAGAAGATTAGGGCTTTGTTAAGGGGAAATATGAAATCATGCAAATTTTTTAGCTTTGATGGTTACTGGTGGAAAAATTGAGTGCATGCATTCATAATAAAAAAATAATTTAAGGGTTTTTTTTTTGTTTTGTTTAATATTTTGGGAAAAGGACCCCTTGAAAAAAAAACTTATATATTATTTGGGTGAGTAAGTCTTTTTTGTGTTTATTATTCAAGTTTTTACCAAAGGGCATGTTCTAAACTTCTAAAATGGACAAATGGTGTGTTTATTCAATCACATTTTATTTTTTGTGACCAAATGTGTTGATCTTTGTAAATGGTGAAGATCTCCACAGTAAAGTTTACTTTTTCTATACTAATTTGTGTTTAAAACTCTTAATCTAGTTAAGGCTAATTGACATAGTTCACTTAGTGTTTTGGTTAAGGAAAAAGAGGCATGCAAGTTTTAAAAAGTGATGTAAATAAGGTTAAGGTTTTTTTTTTTTTTGTATGAAAATGTTGTGGAAGGAGGAGATTTCGAAAACATGGAATTGATTCTTTGAATAGTTGTAAAGCTCGAAAACTTGATTAGTAATCTTAGATTTACACATGAAATATGCTCAGTTATTCTCATTCAGTAGTACTTGTATTGGCAGGTGCTTTATAAATTGTATTGCTCAGCATTGTAATGTCGAAATAATCAGGAAAGGAAAAAAAGCAAGCGCCTTTTGTGATCAACCATGGATCAATCAGAACAAGCACAACAGCAACAGCAGCAGCAGCCAGTTGTGGGTATGGTGGCAGGTTCGGGTCAAATGTCGTATGGTCCTCCCTCGTATCAAACTGCTCCCATGGTGGCTTCCGGTGCTCCTGCTGTGGCTGTACCTTCCCCGACTCAGCCTCCTGCTAATTTCTCTAATTCATCGCACCAGCTTGCGTTCCAGCAAGCACAGCACTTCCACCATCAGCAGCAACAACAGCAACAGCAGCAGCTTCAGATGTTTTGGGCTAACCAAATGCAAGAGATCGAACAAACAACTGATTTCAAAAATCACAGTTTACCGCTTGCCCGAATCAAGAAAATAATGAAAGCTGATGAGGATGTGAGAATGATTTCGGCCGAGGCTCCTGTCATATTCGCTAAGGCTTGTGAAATGTTCATCCTCGAGCTGACTTTGCGTTCTTGGATCCACACCGAGGAAAACAAAAGGAGAACACTACAGAAGAATGACATTGCAGCTGCCATTTCAAGGACTGATGTCTTCGATTTTCTTGTTGATATTATTCCTAGAGATGAGTTGAAAGAGGAGGGACTCGGGGTCCCTAAAGCTACCCTTCCGGTGGTGGGATCGCCAGCAGACATGCCATACTACTATGTCCCGCAACAGCATCCTGCTGGACCAACTGGGATGATCATGGGAAAACCTGTCGATCAAGCAGCAATGTACGCTGCTCAACAGCCTAGACCACCTATGGCTTTCGTTCCATGGCCGCAGACTCAGCCTCAACAACAGCAGCAGCAGCAACCACAAACCGATACTTGAACCTGTTTAGAGGGGGTGTAATGAGGAGGGTACCAACCTGAGCTTGTTTCGGCATTGTTGGAGATGGGTTTAAATTTGTCCTTTAGTTTGTAGTGAAATCAGTAGTAGCTTTTTAAACATTAGTTGGAGTTTGTGAATTTGTGATAGAAAAATCTCAGTGGGTTATGACATTTTCATTTGCAAGATTGTATCATTTATGGGCTTGTGTTTAGTCATTTAAAATTAATCTTGGGTTTTGCAACCTTTCTATTTTCTTTCCTCTGAGCAGGGAGAGCAATTTAGTTTAAATTTTGCTTCAGCAGATGATCTTATAAACCCCATTATTTTAGACTTAGAGAAAATGAAGACTTTAAGATAATCTGAAAGAAGTTAAATTTAAAGAATATACTAAAATTGATGACTTTGGTTAATAATACAATGCAATTTTCAAAGAAAAATGGTAAATAAAATCTATTCTTTTTTCTCTGATCTCTTTGCTGATCAAAACCAGCTAAACAAAAATTATACTTGATGACATGACAGAGGCACTGTAAAGAAAATCTATTCTGTTTGCTCAGCTTCAACTTCAATTTCAGCTTCAGCTGTTCTTTTTTGCCTTTTTCTCTTTCTACTTCTCTTGTCTAATAATCCTTTCTCTGCTAGTGTCTTTCGCTTCTGTTTTTTCCGTTCTTTGGCTTTCTCTTCAAAGCCATCGTCCCTCATTTTCATTATCGCCACTCGCCTGGCACTGTAAATCTGCACATCAATGTATAAAAATAATGAGCACATTTCGAAAATGAGAGATGATATCTTTTTAATTGTTTGGTCAACATGCCATCGATCGAAAAGCCGTTCATATATTTTCAGAACAATCAACATCACCAGCTTTGCATTCCTAAGTAACTGAACATGACAATTTAAAAATCACATCTTTGCCAATGCCATGAAAATAAAAGCACCACCAAGATGTCAATGGAAGGCATAACCATTAAAACAAACTTCCTAGTGAGTTGATAATTAGGTGAGTGATAAAGCACAAGCCTTTTCAGCATGTACTTGATAACAATCTACAATACTCAGATCCATGATCCAATGTCTAATCAAGGAGGGAAAAAAAAGAAAGAAACTTAGAAGAGACTTTTATGAACTCTTAATTGAATAGGTAATGAATTAGATACCATAAGTGAAAACTACCCTTTTTACAAGACAGATCAAACTTTACCTTTCTTATGTCGGAAAGCACCTCGTGTTCTTTGCATTGAAATTCTTCTAATTGTTTCCCGATAACAGCTTCTATTTCGTGAACAAGGTCTACATCAGTCTGCAATAAAGCAAAGTATAAATAATAATATTAATTTAAAGGTAAAAATTGCAATAAAAATCAATGACTTTACAAAATTTCGGTTATTCTACTTACTTGGGAAACAAAGCTGATAGCCAACCCTCCTCTGCCTGCCCTTGCTGTACGTCCAACACGGTGAATGTAATCTCTTGGAAACCTGGACGAGAGCGCTGTTAGATTTTACATTAAAGTGCTTGGCAAAAACAACCCCATAAAAGAAAAGATAAGAATCTAAACAAAAACCTTGGAATATCATAGTTGATAACAAGATCAACTGTTGGAATATCCAAACCACGACTGGCAACATCAGTTGCAAGCAATACGGGAACCTTTCCAGATTTGAAGCGGTTTAACGCAGTGAGCCTGAGGGGCTGTGAATTGAATGAATGCATTGCCACAGCTGTTTGATCAAGATGCTCGAGTAATAAACTCAATTGATGACAAGTTCTGCAACCATATTAAACAACAATTCATTGATTGAAAAAGCACTCAAAGGAAAATTCTAAATTTCATGGAGCAATATCTTTTAATGTTAAAGAAGATCAAAGTAAATGGTGAAAAAAGGTTCAGATTTTTTTCAAGGTTAAGGACTACCTGCAAGTTGAGACAAATATCATGGCAGACCGAACACCCATATCTTCCATTTTAGACAGAATATGAACCAGATAAACATCCTTGACATCATTCGGTACAAGAAGATACTGCTGCTTAAGAGTATCAACTGTCTTAAACCCTTGATATTCTTCATAAAAGTATGCCTTATTTGGAGAAACCTCCAGTAGTGCCTGAAGGTTTTCAGTCATTGTTGCAGAGAACAACAAAGTTTGGCGTTTCTTTGGGATGCACTGAAACACCATTCTTAACTCCTCTTCAAACCCAACATCTAATACTCTATCTGCTTCATCCAAAACCAGAAACTGATGCAAAAACAGAGTAAATACAAGCAGTGAGTTCACATATAATAATGCAAAATCTAAATTCTTCTACCCTCTACCGGCCACATGAGACAATTAAACAACTCGTTTCAGGAAATTTGCAAAACTAACAACATGAAAATGTTAAATTAGTAAATTTATATGGTCGTTTTGTGATCAGCATAGTGTAATTTCTGGTCACACAAGCAAAACGTTGTTATTTTGCTAATAAATTTTTTCATAACGGCTATTTTTACAAAAAGAAAAACTCTTACTGGTTTCTAAGGAAAACTTCGAATACATGATTTCCAACATCACAAAGTATTTGCCTAGATCAATACAAGGTTACATGAGCTTAAATATATAAACACTAAAAACTTCCAAAATCATTCTTGGAGACATAATCAGAGATTTCTGGACTAAAATATTTTGAACCAAAAAAAGCCATTTTCACCTTTAGTATTAAAACCACCACTTTCTAAGGAAAACACAGAATAAATAACTCCCAACAACACAAAGTATTAGCTTGATTCATTACAGACAGTATTTTTGTAATTTTTTTTTGTTGTTTTTGTGTTTAATTTTTTTTTTTTGGGAAATTATCCCTTCATTCATTCTAAGAGACATAATCATAAATTTCTGAACTAAAAAACAAAGCTTCTTCTATACCTTAGTATTAGAGAAGACCGGAGGAATCTCAGAATTCTCAAGCAAGACCTTAAGTCTACCAGGAGTAGCAATAACCACATGAGGCCTTTCAACCAATTTCTTCATCTGAGTAAGCATATCTTCTCCACCAACAATAACAGCACAACGCAAGTGTACAGCCGAACCCAATGCCCTAAACTGCTCAGCCAACTGAAACGCCAACTCCCTCGTCGGAGTCACCACAAGCGCGAAAACCCCATAAGGATCCGCCGTCAGCCGATGCATAATCGGTAGAGCGAAAGCCGCCGTCTTTCCACTACCGGTCTGGGCCAATCCCAACACATCCCTTCCGGCGAGGATTTTGGGAATGCAGTGAGCTTGGACCGGCGTGGGTTTCTTCATCCCGAGTTCTTTGCAGGTCTCCACTGCCCATTCTGTGAGTCCGAGGTTCTTGAAAGTTGTGGTGGTGGGACTTGGATCGGCGTCTGTGGACCTCTCGAAGTGTGGCTCTGGATTGGAATCGGCGGCGGTAGGTTTGGGTTTGGAGAGAGGTTCAGGGTTATTGGAGTGTTTAAAAAGAGGGAAACTTTCGTTTACTTCATCTTCTTCTTCCATGGTTTTGATGGATTGAGTAGCTTGAAAATTGGAAGAACCAGAAGTGAATTAAGTAAATGTATGTATTGAATATCGATTAATAGTTCTATGAATTTTTCTTGTATGGTTGAAATTTTCTGGGAAAATTTACATAGAAAAGTTTTAGGGTTTAAGATTTCTCCCGCTAATGACAATACCTAACCTAACTAAGTAAAAGTTTCTTTTCTTTTTTCTTTTTTAAATAAATTATCTAATTTTGTTAATAGCAACTAACTAAAATAATTGTCTGTATTTTAACCAGGGACATCTCTTCCAACTTAGATACAAAAAAGTTTAGAATTAGAAAAACGAATTAAATAATCAATTGTCTTATTCTTAAATTGTTTGACAAAAAAACATTTATATTTAATTTTATCTAAAGTAGAGATGCACACAGGGTGGAAAATTTGCGAAGAGTGCTCCCCAATTCTCATTCTCGTTAAGAATTTTAATTCCTATCCCGTTTATTCTCCATCGATAATGGGAGAGGAACAGGGTGCGGAATCTTCTAATGTAAAATGAAAATTTATTTTAAAAATTTAAATGTATAAATTTTTAAATTATATAAAAATTAAAATATTACTCATTATTTATTATTTAATATACTAATTATTGTACAACAACATAACTTTAAAATTAAAAAAAATGATGATACTAATGTATTAGAAAAATACAAACACATATTATAAAATATAAAATATTAATAAAAGATAATTAAGTGTTATCCTTGTGCCCCATCTGTTTAACATTCGAGGATAAAAAATAATCTCTGTTCCCGTTCCGTTTCTTATATAAATGGAAAATCCATACCTTATTAAGGGCAGGTCCCCGCAAAACGCATCTTTATGAAAAAAAATGTACATCTTTACCATTAGAAGACATAACAGTAAAAATCAATAAATGAGATGTTTATAAAAATATAGAGAAAAAAAAAAGTTTTGAAAAAGAAAATCATAAAAAATAAGCAAAATTAAATCTACTATATTTAAGTAAAAATCTTTTAAAATTTCATATGTAATTTTCTCTAAATTATTATAATTTTGTGTACCTAAATAAGTTATGATTTTATAATTTATATGATAGTATTTATCTACATGTTCATCATAAATTAAGGTATAAATTGGCCATTATACTATAGTCCTACTCTACTCTAAATCTAATTAAAAGGTTCCTAAGAGTTCAGTTATGTTTGTTAATTTGTTAAAGATGTAACTATGAACATAAGATGGTATATTTGTAAAAACAAAATAAGAAATGGTACGTTTGAAAAAGTAAGCCCATTTCTTTTCAGTGGCTGTGACGAAACCACTTAGCTAGAAGACATGGGAGATCGGACAATGACACAACTACAACAACACAAGCAACAGAGAGAGAGAGAAAGAGAGAGAGACAGAGAGAGAGAGAGAAAGAGAATCCATTTTCGAATCAGAAGAAGGAGAAAGCTACAATGGAGTCACCATTCAGAGATGATATAATGAAAGGTAAGGTGGCTTTGATTACAGGTGGAGCATCTGGAATTGGGTTTGAGATATCAACTCAATTTGGTAAACATGGAGCTTCCATTGCCATCATGGGACGAAGAAAACAAGTCATTGACTCTGCTGTCTCAAATCTCAAATCACTTGGGATTTTGGTATATACCCTTTTTCTATCATTCTTCTTATTTTATCAAAAATGCCTTTTTTGGGTCTTTGTTTGTTTTGTAATAATCATGTTTGGTTGATGAGAAAGATATTAAATTTGTTTACTTTGATTGGTTTAATATCTGCCCATCTCAAAAAAACATGATCTTGTGCTTTGGTTCTGATTTGGGTTGTAAATTAGTTTAGTTTGCTTTTTTGGTTAGCATATGCATGAATTTTCAAGTGAACTTTAAAGGGTCTAATTGTTGACTTAATTATATAAAATTCTATTTATGTCATATTTTTATACAATACTATATTAGTATTTGATATTGATTTGTATATAAAAATATAATGTAAAACACAATTTAGTTAATACTTTACAATACAATATATGATCTAATATGGTATACCAAACGAGCTTTTAATTGATAGAATTGTGTAGATTTTGTTTCGACAACAAAAATAAAAATTTCATTGTTTTCTTTTTCAAATTTTTTTCTTATTTTTGTCTTAGGCTGTTGGTTTTCAAGGGGATGTTCGTAAGCAAGAAGATGCAAAAAGAGTTGTTGAATCAACTTTTGAGCATTTTGGGAGACTTGACATTCTTGTCAACTCTGCAGCTGGAAATTTCCTTGTTTCACCAGAAGATTTGTCCCCAAATGGATTTCGAACAGGTTGAGTGTTGCTTTGTTGTTCAACTATCTGATTTCTATGTTTGTTTGTAGTTCTCATAATTAACGTCTTCAACTGTTTCTTAAGGATTGAGCAATAAAAAATTCCGGACCAAGTTAGTACCTATTACAGTCGGTTAGTTAGCTTAGCTTAGCTTAGCTTCTCATTCTCTGTTTTTGTGCTCTATGAGTTATAAAAAACTTCTGATGTCTCTGCCTTTAATCTCTATTTGAGACTTTTCGGCCAATGTATGCCAGCTTCTAGTGTGGGTTTTTGACTTGTTTCAAAAAATCCACAAATTTTATGATTTGGCCTTGTGGGATTCTTTTAAATATTACGTTCGGCCCTGTAGTCTCTTAAAATTCGTTCATTATACCTACACTTTTCAGGTCCAAACTTGAAGAGAGTGTATTAGAACTAGTCCACCTTAGAGTTGAGAAAAGCAGGTAGGAAACTCAGTTGTTCTTGGTTGAAAAACTTAATCCACCTTAGAGTTGAGAAAACCATTTTCCTAACTCTTCGGTCATTAAACAATCAAAAAAGGCCTTAAAGGAATAAAATTGTAACTTACATTGCATTGTCTTTCCTTTGCAGTTCTTGACATTGATTCAGTTGGTACATTCACAATGTGCCATGAGGCACTAAAGTATCTAAAGAAAGATGGACCGGGAAGGAGCTCATCGAGCGGTGGATTGATATTGAACATCAGTGCTACTTTACACTATACAGCAGCTTGGTATCAAATCCATGTTGCAGCAGCCAAGGTTAGTTTAACATCAATATGTTTAGGAATTTCGCGTTACATTCTGTATACAACATGTTGAATTTGTTTCTAATTTTCGGTTTCTATAGGCAGCTGTTGATGCTACAACAAGAAACTTGGCATTAGAATGGGGAACTGATTATGATATTAGGGTGAACGGGATTGGACCCGGTCCTATTGGGGATACTCCCGGATTGAGTAAACTTGTACCCGATGAGATAAAAAACAAAACTAGAGAGTACATGCCGTTGTATAAAGTAGGAGAGAAATGGGATATTGCTATGGCTGCTGTTTATCTTGCTTCGGATGCAGGTTGGTATCTCTCATTCTCTTTCTCGGAGTCATGTGTTTACTCTACTCATTGTCAATTGATTTCGAGGTGGTCTTAATCAACAATCCATTTTGTGTACTTTCTTGTTTTGTTTAGGTAAATACATAAATGGAACTACACTTGTTGTTGATGGAGGACTTTGGCTGAGCCGCCCTCGGCATCTAGCTAAGGAGGCAGTTAGACAGATTTCAAGGACTGTGGAGAAGAGGTCTAGGGATGCACCATTAGTCCCAAGGAGCAAGATATAAACCCAACTATAGTGAAGATTAGATGTGATGATTATTTTTGGGTGAAATAAATCCAATAATACTATGCAAAACTTTGAATTATGTAATAACTTAACTCAAACATGGTGATGAATGTCGCCCAATAAATTACTTAGTGGTTTTCGGTTAGTCTCTGTGTCCTCCTTTCTTGTGTAAGCTCGTCGCCTTTTTTGTTGACTTCACTTCCTCAATCCATTGGTACAATTGTTGTTTCTCTTGATGAATTCTATTGAAAAAGTAATGGTTGGTTCCCAAAATATTCCGAAAACAATTACATTAAGTGAGAATTTTTTTTAACTATTTTGTGTAATATTTTGGTACATATTTTCGGGTACATCATTCCTTAAAAGAAAATACGAAATAGGTTATAGTGCGACACTAATTCTTTTCTTCTTTGAGACTTACAAGACTGAAGAATCAAGATTAACTTCATTTAAATATCTAAAGTAATCAATATTTAACAAAACTTGTAATAAATATCTAAAGTAACACACAGAAAGTTTATGGGGAGTAGAGGCCCAAATGGTAAAGGGCATGAAAATTATTGCACTTGAATATATTTATATGTCCTACTCTTCCCAGAGCATAATCATCATTATGCAATAATCAAACAAGGTGCAAGGCAACATTCAAGATTCTTCTTCTTCTCAGAAACTTAAAAATTTGTGAATTTGTGATCCTTCAAAATGGGTTACTAGCAAAGCGTTCGGCTTTTTCCTCTTTCAGTTGCCTTACTGCTTCTTGAATTTTCGGGTTAAAGAATCTCTCATGAACATATTTTCTTTCCTCGGCTTGTATCTCTCTGATGGCACTTGAGTATGGATTAGGAGGCGGTTTCTTCCCTTGGATACGTGAAATTTGCTTCAACCGAGCATAAGCCTTCTTCTTAGCCTTCTTCTCTGACCGATACTCCATCTGTATACCGTCCCAAGAATCAGTAATCAGTGTAGACGTGTTTGTGTAAATATATATTGGAAAGCAACATTAAAAGTGAGAATTTGAAAGTATAAGTTACATCTGCAGTTGCCATTGCTGCATCCTCACTAACTCCTTGCTCCTTCAAGTCTAGAATCCGCAAACCATATAAACGAGCTGGAGGAGGATCGAAACTACAAAAACTGTTCAAGAACAAAGCAACAAATACTTTAAAGTCTATCCATTGACTTCAAAACTATCCTATCATTCACAAAATTGCAAATTCAAAATAAATAAAAAAGATTTTAAAGAAAAGAATTAGGAAAAGGGCATGAAGCAAAATTAAGTTTGTGAAAATGTATAAAGAGATTTATTGTTTGTTTTGCCTAACAATTACTATGTAAGTGTTTAGGAGGGACTCGAACCTCAGACATTGTGGGAGCAAAATCACATGTCTGACCGTTTGAGTTACCCCTCTTAAATAAAATGCAGAGAGAGATTTTAAAGAAGTGAAATTACTCGAAGGCCTCTTCGTATTTGGCATTTGGATGTTTCTTGTAGAACTTGTTGGTATAAACATCTTCTGGGAGAGTGATCGTCTTTACTTTACCGTCACTACGAGGAAATGCTGGAGGTGGTGCCCTAAGACATCGAAATCAGGCAAAGCAAACTTCATTAAACAAGAAAAGAAAAATTGGAGAATAATAAATATCATTGAGAAAATAGGACTTACAGTTCCATTGCTTTGAGCCAACGAGGCTCTGCGATGGCCAAACCCTTGACAAGCTTTCTGGTTTTCGTAAGCAAATCTCCCTTCATGAAAGACATGGCTGCTGCTCTTGGGAATTCCCTTTCTCTTAAGTCCTTACTGAATCACCGAACTCCAGAACACAAAGGAGCTCTATAAGAGTCAAAATGAGTTTAAAAACATCTTTATCAATCTAGAATAGGGATGCACAACGGGCAAGTTAGGAGGACTGGTTCATCTATAGCAGTTCTTGAAAAGTTGCAACACAACTAAGATTTCAGTCGAACTAATATCAATCAAACAAACAAAGATTCAAGTTCTAAAAAAATTTCATAATTTATCTACTCAAGAAACTATAACTCACATTATAATATATATTGGAAATTCATTGAAAAGCATATTACACACTGGACCCTGGTGCCTTTCTTATGCCTTTCTCTTTCATTAGCCTCCTCACCTTTATTACATCACTCCATTTTTCATTAGTAGCATATATATTTGATAGGAGCACATAAACCCCACTATCTTCAGATTCAAGCTCTAGGAGCCCATCTAATATTTCATGAGAAAGTTCAAAATTTCCAAAGGTCTTGCAGGCACTAAGAAGAGCTCCCCATATTAACACATCAGCCTGCATTGGCATAGACTTTATCAATTTTTGAGCCTCATCCAAGAGTCCAGCCCTACACAGCAAGTCAACCATGCATCCATAATGTTCCAACCTTGGAGAAACATTATAGGGTTCTCTCATCATCTGATGAAAGTACGTACGCCCTTCATCAACCAAACCAGAATGACCGCAAGCTGTTAGAATTGCTAGAAAGGTCACCTCATTTGGTCTGACGTTCGACCTTGTCATCTCTTTGAACTGTCCCAGTGCTTCGTGTGCCTGGCCATTCATTGCCAAACCACTCAACAAGGCATTCCATGTAACGATATTCCTACGAGGCATTTCATTGAAAATCTGTAATGCCATCTTTATACAGCCACATTTTGCATACATGTCCATCATAGCAGTCCCAATTTGAATATCCCATTTGATGCCACTGCGATCGATGTACTCATGGACCCATCTCCCGTAATCAAGAGCCCCAAGACTCGCGCAAGCAGAAAGCACACTCGTAAGTATAATTTTATCAGGTTCGATTCCTGATTGCTGCATCTCGCAGAACAATTCTAATGACCCCTTGGGGTGTTCACTTTGCACCAATCCACTTATGACGCATGTCCAGGAAACAACATCCCTTTCTGAAAGTTCATCAAAGGTTTGCTTGGCTTCACACAAATGCTCACACTTGACATACATATCCATCAAAGCATTGCCTAAAAGCAAAGGAGTGTCTACGGGACGCTTAAAACTCAGTCCATGAATCCCCTTCCCCAATCTCAAATACCCTTTTCGGCCACAGGCCACAAGTACGCTAACAAAAGTCGCCATATTGGGTTCAACCTCCATTTTCAAGAACAAAGCTATGGCCTCATCAAACAACTCAGTTTTCACAAACCCAGATATTAAACACGACCAAGAGACCGCATCTCTCACAAGCATTTCATCAAACACTGCAGAAGCACCTTTACAATCACCACAAACACTGTACATATGCACTAGCGAGTTTAGCACATAAACATGACTTGAAAACCCCATATTGAAAATCACTGCATGGAACTGTCTCCCTTCTCCAATTCCCCGGGACTTAGTACATGACTTCAGAAGAGGCGGGAAAGTGAAGGTATCGGGTACAAACCCATCTCTCACTAATCTTCTATACACCAAAACCCCTTCCCTTGGCATGTCCCTTCCTGCATACCCAGAAATCAACGTATTGAAAGGGAAAGAGCTCGACCGCGAATCCAAATGTTTGAAGAAATCACAGGCGTAATCAACAACAAAAGCAGCAGTAGTTTTGCCAAAGTAGTCGACAATAGTGTTCGTGATTAAGTCATCATTATAAACTAGACCAGTTGTTAACAAGTGGGCATGGATTTGCTTGAAAGATCTCCAGTTATTGCATCTCCGAATACAATCCACAAGAACCCATTTTGAAGTATGCATAGTACTACTTCTACACCTCTCCTATCATATCAATCAATTCATCTCTTTTTTTTAAAGCCCCAAAAAATTGCTTCTTTAACAGTCAGCTCTTTATCTAAATTCTTCAAACAAACAAAAATGTTGGACAGCATACAATTCGGGCAACTTATTTATTTTATTATACTATTATCATTTTGAATGAAACGTTCATTGTAAAAAAAAAACATGTTTCTCTAACATTGATTTGAAGAATAATTTAAAGAGGAATCAAATCCCTCCAAAAAGTTAATTCTATGTAATTAAGAAAACAATATGTTTCTTTGTTCCAAATATCCAACTTTTGCTTATTATTATCGTTTTTTCTCAATAATACATTCATTTTACTATCATCATCAAAGATATCTTCGTTTCATATCAGCAGTAAGGTTTTTCCATAATTTAACCTAAATTATAAAATTCTACAAATTATTCACACAAAAATTGGATTCATTATGAATTATAAAATAAAAGAGAAAGACTTTAAGAAACAAAGCAGAAAATCAACACACCATGTTCATTAAGTTCCAGTTCCAAACAACAATAGAAGTTCTTATTTTAATATGAGGTGAGAATTAAATCAAATGAGAAGAACGAGAGATGAACATAAACTATACCGTGATTGAGGTGGTGGAGATTCCGGCGAGAGAGTGAGAAGAAGATGGTGGTGTCGAGACAGAGGGTGGCCGGAGATGGCTCAGTCAGAGCTGAGAGATTTTCTACCGTTGTGTGTAGTGGAGAGTGAGAGAGGAGACTGACCTAGTTTTTCAATAATTGGGCTATTGGATTGGGCTTATGTTTGGGCTCCAAAATATATGGTATTTTTGTAAACTATACAAAAAAAGGTTCTAAGATATAAATGTAGTGCGTTTGAGACAATGAGGGGTTTAAGAGGGTTTTATCTGAATCTCTCTCTGAACTCCCAACCTCACAACCATGTCACTCTACCGCCTCCTCCTCCGATCTCTCCGCCGCCCTTCCTCCGCCGCCACCCCAACCCTCTCATCTCTCCTCCACCAACCCACTCCTCACTCTCTCCTCACTCCCCGCCGATCCTTCGCCTTCTCCTCAGCCGAAGAAGCCGCCGCCGAGCGCCGCCGCCGAAAACGCCGCCTCCGCATCGAGCCGCCACTCCACGCCCTCCGCCGCGACCCTCACCCTCCTACTCCTCGTGACCCAAATGCTCCTCGTCTTCCCGATTCAACCTCTGCTCTGGTTGGCCCTCGCCTTAACCTTCATAACAGAGTTCAATCCCTGATTCGAGCTGGAGATCTCGATGCTGCCTCTGCTGTAGCTCGTCACTCTGTGTTCTCCAATACTCGACCTACTGTCTTCACCTGTAACGCTATTATCGCCGCCATGTACCGCGGTAAGCGATACACTGAAGCTGTTTCACTTTTTCAGTTCTTTTTCAACCAATCAAACATAGTTCCGAATATTGTTTCGTATAATAATCTTATTAATACTCATTGTGATGAGGGTAGAGTTGATGTTGGTATTGAGATTTATCGTTATATTATTGCTAATGCTCCTTTTAGTCCTTCTCCGGTGACATTCCGGCATTTGACTAAAGGGTTAATCGATTCCGGTAGGATTGAGGAGGCTGTGGATTTATTGAGGGAAATGTTGAGTAAAGGGCATGGTGCTGATTCTTTGGTTTACAATAATTTGATTTCTGGGTTTCTTAATTTGGGGAATTTGGATAAAGCTAATGAGCTTTTTGATGAGCTTAAGGAAAGGTGTTTGGTTTATGATGGGGTTGTTAATGCAACTTTTATGGAATGGTTTTTTAATAATGGGAGAGAGAAGGAAGCTATGGAGTCTTATAAGTCTTTGCTAGATAGACAATTCAAGATGATTCCAGCTACTTGTAATGTTCTGTTGGAGGTTTTGTTGAAACATGGGAAAAAGATTGAAGCTTTGGCTTTGTTTGATCAGATGTTGGATAATCACACTCCTCCCAATTTTCAGGCTGTGAATTCGGAAACTTTTAACATTATGGTGAATGAGTGTTTCAAGCATGGGGAGATTGAAGAGGCCATTGCTACTTTTAGAAAAGTGGGGAGTAAGGTAAATTCTAAACCTTTTGCTATGGATGTTGCTGGGTATAATAATATGATTACTAGATATTGTGAAATCGGGATGTTATCCGAGGCCGAGATGTTGTTTTCGGAGTTGTGTTCGAAGTCTTTGTCTCCTGATGTGAATACTTACAAGACTCTTATTGATGCTTATCTGAAAGTAGATAGGATAGATGATGGTTTGAAAACATTGTGTAGAATGGTTGAAGCTGGTTTGAGGGTTGTTGCCGGTTTTTGTAATAGGGTGTTTGAGGAATTTATTAAAAATGGTAAAGCAGTTGACTGTGCTCAGATTTTGAAGAAAATGGGAGAGAAAGATCCGAAGCCTGATGTCAGCTGCTATGAGGTTGTGATTAAGGGACTTTGTAATGAAGAATCATTTGATTCGTGTCGGGAGTTGCTTGAGGAGATGATAAGATGTCGCCTTGGGGTTAATCCTACTCTTCAACAATTTGTAAATGAGGCTTTTGGCAAAGCTGGGCGTACGGAGGAGATCGAAAGAGTGTTAAGTATGAATCGATGGGGACACACACTGCCCTCTCGAATGACAGGACCACGACAGCAGTCATTTGGAAGAGCTCAAGTTAGAGTACCTGAGAATTCAGGATATCCTCCAAGGAATGGATTTCATCAGCCACAGCCACAGCAACCATCGCAGCCTGCTCAGATGGTTGGGCCTTACCAAATGGCATCTGTGGCACCTCAAATGACAGCGCCACAAAACATTTATTCAGCACCCTCTCAAACAAGTCCCCAAAATCTTCCATCAGGGGCTCAAATGTCATCAGTTGCGCCTCAAATGACATCCCCACAAAACACGTATTCAGCATCCGCTCAAATGAGTCCCCAGCACGCCCAAATGACATCCCCACAAAACACGTATTCAGCATCCACTCAAATGAGTCCCCAGCAGTCTCAAATGCCACAATACCCACAACCAGCAGGACCATATTATCATCAAATGTCTCAACAATATTCTCAAATGGATGGATGGTCTTCGAGAGCACCATCGCAGCCTCCTCCATCAGGACATCCACGAATGCCAGGACAATATGGTCAACAATCAGACTCTTACCGAATGTCAGGACAGCAACAATTGCAGTCAGAAACAGGACGACCATATAATCATAATCATCATCAAATGAGTGAATGGCGTATGGGAGCACCGCAACACTCTCCACCAGGACCCTCTCAATTGGCAGGACCATATGTTCAGCAATCAGAGTCTTACGGACAACAACATTTGCAATCAGAATCCAATCAGCCTCAAGTGACAGACCAGGTAGCGGCTGCTTGATTTTGTGCTTTCATCATTTTATTCTTACTTACAACTATGCCAATGCTGACCATTAATTGTCTTCTGTTTTATGCTCTATACAACATCTGCATGTACGAGAACAGCAGATTGATTATTGATAAATTATTCTTGTATTTTTGAGCTATCATCACAGTATTGTACGCTCCTTCATTATAAATAATCTTGGTATACCCTTGTTTGTAAACTTTTGCCTATATACTATATTTGGAGCTGAATTATGAGCTTATGAAGTTAACTGTGGCATTGGGTCAATTTCCCTCTTTTTTTCTGCTAAATTCTGATACTTTGAGTTTGATCTTAATTGCTATCAGTTCGAAGGCACACCAGAAGCATTAAGAAATTACAGTTAGGCTTCCTTTTTTCAGACAAAAGCCTGGAACCGACCCCTGTTCCAATATCATTTCTCTGTTTTCCCAAGTGTTGGGAGTACCATATTTTATTGGTTAATTTGATTAATAGTTTTGAAAATCAAATAATCTAATCGACCAAATGAAATTTACAAAACATTACCTTTTATAGTTTGTAACTGTATTTTGGGTTCTTTATTTTATTTTATTTTTTTATAAAGAAAACATGTTGCTTAGTGTTGTTGTTGTGTACTTGAAAGTATCATAAGTGTTGTTGCAAAATGGTCGATAGTGAAAGAAACTTTATTGAATGAATCTAAACCAAATCAGTAGCAAAGATGGTTGGTTGAGGGTGGAACAAAATATAGATGAAAGATGTACCTGTGGTTGAAGAAAGGATTTAGATGCTAATATAAATTTATCATTTGATCTTTTGTAACATTTTGGATTGGTATTCCTTCTTATGTGTTGGCTTCAATATCAACCACACAACATTATATTTGGTTGGTTGAAATCTTATTTTTATGAGACATTTTTGAAATGTGATATGAAAAGGAATCCAATTAATGGTATTATATAATGGTTGGTTTGTAATGTCTAATATGGATATTATATATTTGATTTGAAGTTGTAGTCTTTGTCTTGTAAAGATAAGGAATGATTGGGACTTTTTTCTTTTTTAATGTTAAATACTCATCCAGACTTTATGAACCAGAGTTGTAAATGTAAAAGCATACAAGAAACTTGGGATTATGATATTAACTTTTAAGTTAATAAGCTTATAATAATTAACTACAAAATAGTGTTGTCTTTGACGATTGCAAAATAGGGTAAATATGTAACACTTTGAGATGCAAAACTGGATTGAAGACTCGGCATCAGAAATCTGTAAGCACTACCTGTGATCATGGTTTAATGATCATATGATTAGTTTAATGTTAGAGAAAACAAATATAATAGTTGTTTGTTTCAACTCAAGTTTTCATAAAATAAATAAATATACCATTTTATGTTCATTTTGCAGTTGTTTTCCAACTTTCTCCATTTGAAGATCAAAACCCAGCTTCTTTGCCCTGTTTAAAGTTATCCACTTCAAATCAAAATCTGTCAAAAGGGAACTCATTTAGTTGCTTGAAACAATTAGTATTCAATACTGTTAACTATATATATAATTATATAAGTTAATTACCTCATGAATGTAAGTAGGTCTTTGTATCAATCTGTCATTTCTTTGTCTTCCATTCAATGAGTTATAAATACAATTTGAATGTGAATCTGATGATTGGATTGATCATCCATCATTAATGTGATAAATAAATAAAACTCAATTTTTTATAACAAATAAAAGAAGATCTCAACACAATAATTATAATAATGAAACCTTAATTACCTATCTAAAGACAGAGAGATCGATGCAGACAGACCATTTAATTGATACGTTCCCAATCTACTTCTACATGTGTGATGTGTTGAATCTTAGGCCAATCTTCTCCTTTCTCTTTCTCACACCGTTGCTTTACCAAAGGACATCCAGCTATCCACAAACGAGAAAGGTAAGTAGGCAGTCCTTCTTCTGGCAAGCACTGCAGCCTTTCACAATAGTAAATATACAATTTCTGAAGAGATGTTAGTTGTTGAAAGGCCTTGCCGTTTAAGGTTTCAAGCTTACTACTCTCCCTAATATGAAGTGTCTTCAGAGTGGTCGGAAGCAGCCCTTCGTCTTCGGGAAAACAATCATCTTCCCAATCTACGATTTTTAAGGATTCTAAAGATGAGAGTGTATGCAGATCAAAGACCCTTTTGGAGTGGCATAATGTAATCTTCTTCACATTGGGAAGCGTTATGCTTGTGATGGTCTCTTGTGTTTCTGTTATCGGGACCAAACTCACCATTTGTTCACAATTCCATACAGTGAGTTCTTCCAAGGATGGAAGATAACAACTTGGTAATCCAACTCTAAGCTTTTTACAATACGACAGCTTAAGGCTTTTGAGAAGAGGGAATGATATTTGACCTTGTTGCATAGCTTCACTATTAATTGACCAATCTTTCCATTCTGGCATATAGGAAATCTGTAACGATTCTAGACATCTGAATAGAGGAAGACCCTTGTAACTATCATCACCTACTGAGATCACACTATCACATTCCTCGATTCTAAGATATTTGAGAAAAGGTAGCTGCCCAAGTGGCGGTAAAATACAACAATTCTTACAATTGATAATGCTCATTGATACTAACTTACAAAATGAAGAGTCTCCAATCCAGTCTGATAATGTTGAGCCTCTGTAACTGTGAATCACAAGATGCTCCAAGTTTGTATTTGGTCGAAGTGCATCAAGTATATCCCTTTCTTTCTCATTTTCTTCTTCTTTTTGTGAATTAGTTGTCACGCCACCATTAAGTTCCCACTCTAAAGTCAATTTAGAAAGACATTTCTTATCCTTCAAATTAGCCTTCAAAGCTTCTCTTACATCTTTGATATTTTCCAACCCAGATATTCTATGAAAGTTATCAAGCTGTCCTACCTTCTCCATATTAAATCCTCCAATACTATTTCCATCACTACTCAAAATCACATCAGATAAGAAATACAAGTGTTTTATAGCACTAAGTTCTTGGGGAAGCTCTTTCAGAAGAAATACACCCTCAATATTTAGATATCGTAAGTTGATTAACCTTCCCATCTTCTTTGGTAATTCACGAATCTTCCAACAAAAAACTAATAATAAAGTCTGTAAATTGTACAAATTACAAACTGAATCAGGCAACTTTGTAATATCAGTGTGAGACAAATCCAGGTACCTCAAATGCTTGTGATTGGCAATTGAATGAGGCAGCTTCTTCATACGTCGACAATGACTTAAAGAAAGTACTCTTAAACAACTTCCACTTGTAAGCAACATATCATACTCCATGTTCGATGTGAAATCCCTTTTGAATGGCAATGCTAGAAAGGTACGCAAGCTCTTGGCTTCACACAAGCCCTTAACTTTGTCCATGTTGTATTTCCCCTTCATATATGACAAGTGACGTGTCTTCGTTGAAAGGTTAAGTAGATCATTACTCAAATCCAACCTAAAGCAAAAATCATTTGATACAAATATGGCCAGATCATGTACCAAGTCATGCATTTGGAGCAATGATTTTTCTTTATTTGAATATTGAAACAATGACCTTGACAAAAGATCTTCAAGGTACTCCTCCCCATGTTCCTCCATCTTTTTGCTGCTTTTATCAAGTGGCGGAAAACCTTGTGCCATCCACAACAAAATCAATTCTTCCCTTTCATATTGATAATCTTTGGGAAATATGGAACAATAAGCAAAACATTGCTTGAGACGTGTAGGTAAGTGACGGTAGCTCAACCATAAAGCTGGAAGAATGGAACCCTCTCTCTTGTACAACTCCTCCCATGTGTCACTATTGAGTATGTCCTTCCATTTTTCAGCATTTCGTTCAGAGCGCAATAATCCACCAAGCGATTTTATTGCTAGCGGAAGTCCTTTGCACTTGTGGACTATTTTTCTACCCAATTCTTCCAAATCTTTGTACTTAGTACTAAGGTCATCGTTGGGCCCAAAAGCATGTTTGACAAATAATTGCCAACAATCATCATCCAATAAAGTTGTTAGGTGATGAACATGTCCACTGGCCATAGTAGAGGCCACAGCTTCACTCCGGGTAGTGACCACAATTTTACTTCCATTTGCTCCAGAATCGAAACAGCTCTTCAAAGAGTCCCACAAAGGATAAGACTCGTTCCAAACATCATCATGAACAAACATAAACTTCTTCCCCTGCAATGCTTCCTTCAGTTTTCTTCGAATTTCGTCTGGGTTCTTGATATCACATTTGTAGGAAGTGACACCCTCAAAGATCTCTCTTGTTATCTTTGAAATATCAAACTGATCTGACACAGTAACCCATACTCTTAGCTCAAAATGATGTTTAACTCGAACATCATCGTAAACAATTTGAGCAAGAGTGGTCTTGCCAATGCCACCCATCCCGACAATTGGAATGACTGAAATGTTAGTACCACCATCAACATCGTCTTTCAGCAGCAAATCAACAATGACTTCTCTTTCAGCATCCCTTCCATAAACATCAGATTGTTCGAGTAAAGGAGCAGGAGGCCTTTGAGAAGAAGTGTTTTGAAGGCCTTCTCTCAAGCCAAGAGCATCCTTTTGAGCAAGAAGACCATCTAGTGTACCAAGAATCTCAGTGGCATCACTCTGTACAGCTTTATGAAAGTTAAACGCAAAAGGTGGCATGGATCTCAGTCGGCAAAACACCTTGGTCGAGCAGCAGCTGGTAGATTGATCGTGATCTTTAAGCTTGGATCGCAGAGCTTCATAATCCATCATGTCCACCAAGTCATCAGCTTGATAGATGGCATCTTGAAGCTTGAAAAGCCACTCCCTGACATTGTCATCTCGAAGTTGCTTTTCCTCAGCATCATTGAGCAGTTTGTTAGCTGATAACAGCCTAGTTTTCATTTTGTCCAGCAGCTTCAGAGTGGATTTCTTTCCTTGGAACAGCTTGGGTATCTCCTTAGAGGCCAATCTCTCGAACAGAACTTGAAGTGAAGCAGAGAGCAAAGCACCAGCAACCAATTCAGTAGCCATATTATTGATCAATGACAAAAGCAAGAGCAAGTGTGTTGAATCTGTGTAGGGATTAGTGATGAGAATGATGAATAAGGAAGAAGATAGATAGAAAGAAAGAAAGTGAAGTTAGAATATATATGATGATGAATAAGGCATAAACTTTGTCTTTCTTTCCCTTCTTTTCTTTTCTTTTCTTTGGCACATTGCAAAAGTATATATTAAGGTAAGGCATAAATATAATTGTCATCTTTAATTTATTCCATACTTCAAAAATAAACACAAGGCTTTGTGATCGTTGGTTGGACCTTCTTTAGAAGTCTAAAACGTTCTTTTCCTTTTAATATAATGCAGGAATCTCCTCAAATTGTTAAATTGTTGATTGTTGATTGTTGTTCTTGTATTCTTAGATTCTTATTACTTAGAAAAAACAAGAGAAAAAGAATATGGAATCACCTTTCAGAAGACTAGTTGTCCCCTAATGCATGCATGGGGCACTAAAGTATCTAAAGAACATAATAAAACTTGGGTTTGTTTGGTATTGTTGGGTTGTATTGTACAATATAATTTAATGCAATACTATGTTTCGTATTAAATTGTATTAAATAGGTGTAAAATTATACTATCTTTACCATTAAACTGGACCCAGACTCCGCCATGGACCCAGACTCGTTGTGGAGGAAATGCCATTTCCGTCATCCCGATAGTCGGGATGGGTGGTATTGGCAAAACCACTCTTGCTCAACTCGTTTATGATGATGAGCGAGTTAGAAAACATTTTGAGCTAAGAGTATGGGTTTACTGTATCAGATGAGTTTGATATTGATGATGAGCGAGTTTGATATATATAAAAATGTATGAGAAAATGATAATAAATTTTTTGGTACATATTTTGTAATTAATTAAAATAATGTATACAAAATTGTAAAATGCCCAATATCTTATCTTCACTCCAAATAATAATTAGTAACTGAAATGTGTCATTTCTTAGATGTAGCTGAAATAATGAAGGATAACTAGAATCAAACGAATATCATACTTCCTTGATGAACGATGATATATGTTTTAAGTTTAAGTAGAGATTTCACTTTGAATTCTGCACATGCAATGAGTTAGGATAGGAGGTGTTAGAATCTGAATTTGGTATTTGGATTGATCATTCTGATCTCATCTGATCTGATCATAAATAAAAGAAGAAACACGATATTAATGTAACCTTACGTACCTAAAGAAAAAAAGAGAGTGAGAGACCATTGCAGAATGCAGACACATCATTTATTTGATACGTTCACCATCTAATATTACTTTTGTGATGTGTTGAATCTTAGGCCAATCTTCTCCTTTCTCTCTCTCACACCGTTTCTTTAACAAAGGACATCCATCAATATATAAACGAGTAAGAGATGTAGGCAGCCCTTCTTCTGGCAAGCACCCCAGCCTTGGACAACCACTAATATCCAATGTCTGAAGGGATGTGAGTTCTTGAAAGGCCTTCCCGTTTAGGGTCTCAAGGTTGCTACAACCTTGGATCATAAGGTAGTTAAGAGTGATAGGAAGGAGCCCTTCCTCAGGAAACGATTCATCTTCCCACCCACTGATATTTACCTTTTTCAAACATGAGAGTCTCTGTAGATCCCATTTACTACGGTTCTCAAAAAGAGCTTTTGTGTTCCATAACTCAATACTCTCTACTTTGGAGTGTGATCCCCAATGTAGAAGTGACTCCAACACAGGACAGTGTGATATTTGTACCGAAGCAAGAAAGGGTGGGGCTGTCACAGTCTGTTGAATGGTTCTCGGAAGCAAAACCTCCATTTCTTCACAATTCCATATCCAGAGATATTTCAAGGATGGAAGATAACAACCCGGTAACCCAACATTAAGCTTTGGACAATTATACAAACGAAGTTCTTTAAGAAGAGGGAATAATATTTGACCTTCTTCTTCAAGAATAGCAAATGACCAATCTTTCCACTCCATCATGTCTGAAATAGACAGCCATTCTAGACATGGTAGCTGCCCAAGTGGGAGTAAAATACAATTATTCTCACAACCGACAATTCTGATTGATAATAAATTAACAAATGCAGAGTCTCCAATCCAGTCTGAGAATGTTGTACCTCTGTAACCTTCAATCCCAAGATACTCCAAGCTTGTATGTGGTCGAAGCGCATCAAGTATATCCTTTTCTTTTTCTGAATTATCAGCAGCACCACCATTATGTTTCCACCTCAAAGTCAGTTTCGTAAGACACTTCTTGTCCTTCAAATTAGCCTCTGTAGCTTCTCTAGCATCCTTTATATTTTCCAACCCAGAAATACTACATAAGTTCTCAAGCTCTCCTACCTTTTTCATTTTAAATCCTCCCGTACTTAAAATCACATCAGATAAGAAATACAAGGATTTTATAGTACTTAGTTTTTTGGGAAGCTCTTTTAGAGGTGAACCATCAATATCTAGATACCGCAAGTTAATTAACCTTCCAATCTTCTTTGGTAATTCGTGAAGCTTATAACACTGAAATAATAATAAAGTTTGTAAATTGTACAAATTACAAACTGAATCGGGTATTTCTTCAATTCCAGTGTGAGACAAATCCAGGTACCTCAAATGCTTGCGATTGGCAATTGGACGAGGCAGCTTCTCCATCAAAGGACCACTCAGGGAAAGAACTCTTAAACAACTTTCACTTGCAAGCAATAAACCATACTCCATCTCGTTCCATGTGGAATTTTCCCTTTGGAATGGCAATGCTAGAAAGGTGCGCAAGCTCTTGGCTTCACACAAGCCCTTAACTTTGTTGATGTCGTATTCGCCCTTCATATATGACAAGTGACGAGTCTTTGTTGAAAGGTTAAGTAGATCATTACTCAAATCCAACCTAAAGCAAAAATCATTTGATACGAATATGGCCAAATCATGTACCAAGTCGTGCATTTGGAGCAATGATTTTTCTTTATTTGAATGTTGAAACAATGACCTTGACAAAAGATCTTCAAGGTACTCCTCCCCATGTTCCTCCATCTTTTTGCTGCCTTTATCTAGGGGCAAAAAACTTTGTGCCATCCACAACAAAATCAATTCATTCCTTTCAAATTGATAATCTTTAGGAAATATGGAACAATACGCAAAACATTGCTTGAGATGTGTAGGTAAGTGACGGTAGCTCAACCATAAAGCTGGAAGAATAGAACCCTCCTTCTTGTACAACTCCTCCCATGTGTCACTAGTGAGTATGTCCTTCCATTTTTCAGCATTTCGTTCAGAGCGCAATAATCCACCAAGCGATTTTATTGCTAGCGGAAGTCCTTTGCACTTGTGGACTATTTTTCTACCCAGTTCTTCCAAATCTTTGTACTTAGTACTAAGGTCATCGTTGGGCCCAAAAGCATGTTTGACAAATAATTGCCAACAATCATCATCCAACAAAGTTTGTAGATGATGAACATGTCCAGTGACCACAGTAGAGGCAACAACTTCACTCCGGGTTGTGACAACAATTTTACTTCCATTTGCTCCAGAATCGAAACAACTCTTCAAAGAGTCCCACAAATGATAAGACTCGTTCCAAACATCATCATGAACAAACATAAACTTCTTCCCCTGCAATGCTTCCTTCAATCTTCTTCGAACTTCTTCTACGTTCTCGATATCACGCTTTTTGGAAGTGACCTTTTCAAAGATCTCTCCTGTTATCTTTGAAATATCAAACTGGTCCGACACTGTAACCCACACTCTTAGCTCAAAATGATTTTTAACTCGAACATCGTCGTAAACAAGTTGAGCAAGAGTGGTCTTTCCAACACCACCCATCCCAACAATGGGGATGACTGAAATGTTAGTACCACCATCAACATCGTCTTTCAGAAGCAAATCAACAATGGCCTCTTTCTCATCATGCCTCCCATAAACATTAGATTCTTCGAGTAAAGGAGCAGGAGGCCTTTGAGAAGAAGAAGTGTTTTGAAGGCCTTCTCTCAAGCCAAGAGCATCTGTTTGAGCAAGAAGATCATCTAGAGTACCAAGGATCTCAGTGGCATCACTCTGTACAGCTTTATTAAAGCTGAACCCAAAAGGTGGCATCGATTTCAGTTGGTGAAATACCTTGGTCGTGCGGCTTGTAAGCTTGGATCGCAGAGCTTCATAGTCCATCATGTCCACCAAGTCATCGGCTTGATAGATGACATCTTGAAGCTTGAAAAGCCATTGCTTTACATTGTCATCTCGAAGTTGCTTCTGCTCAGCATCATTGAGCAGTTTGTTAGCCGATAACATCCTAGTGTTGAGCTTGTCCAGCAGCTTCCGAATGGATTTCTTTCTTTGGAACAGCTGAGATATGTCCTCAGAGGCCAATCTCTCAAACAGAACTTGAAGTGAAGCAGAGAGCAAAGCACCAGCAACCAATTCAGCAGCCATATTATTGATCAATGACAAAAGCAAGAGCAAGTGTGTTGAATCTTTGTGGGGGTTAGTGATGAGAATGAAGAATGATAAACAAGGCAGCAGAAAGAAAGAAACGAATGGGTAAGTGAGTGAGTGAGTGAGTGTATAGTTTATTAACATGTATAGCCTCCTCTTTCCTTGAAATTTCAGAGGAAATAATAATGTATGAATGGCCCATGAACAAGATGATTTATCATCTCTTTTTTGTTTTCTTTTTCTTTTTCAACATGTAATTATTTATAGGGTAACTATAGTTGATGTGATATTACTTAGCCACATTATAGCAAATAATATATAGGAAATGAGAATGGAAATAATAATGGCCCATCAATCGATCTGTATCTGTACCTAATCATGTCATTTTTTGATTTTATTGGATGAATGGATTGTTTGGTCAACAATGATCACTACTCTGCTGTAATCCACATATCAAAGCATACCTTATCATCGTTGGTTGCACCTTCTTTCACAAAGTAAAATGTTTTATTTTTTTATTGTATTTCCAATGGGAATTGTCATATCTAAAAAGACAGCCTTTAAGTAATCTTCTTCTTAGTCTCCATGTTAGTTTGCCTAGCTTACCAAGTTCACGCATATATATACACTTTGTCACTTCTCAAAAGCTTTTTCAATAGAGAACCTTTGACATGAAATCACACTTTGTCACTTTGTCACTTTGTCATATATATGCACTATCCCATCCACCAATTTTCACATCTTCACACTTGTTTTTGGCCAAATTATAGCTGGATGAACAATTGGTTTGGTTTGGTGGTAAAACTACATTCTCAAATGACTAAACTAAAGTTGCACCACATGGTGAAATTGAATTCATTCCCTTGAATAAATACGAGCAGAATTGGAATATTCTTATATATCTTTTTTCACATGCACTATGTTAATTTCTCATTGGCTCTTGTAATTTTCAATACCGAACAGAAAACTGTCTGTCTTTGACAATTGGGAAATGGGGTAAAGAATGATTTTTCATGGGATTTGAACTCTTATTCATTAAGTATACATAAGATGCAACTTTGAGACTTAGGTTTGGGCCTTAAGAGTCACCTAGTTTTGTGTGCATGGGTGAGGACTCACACACCGGACTACCACACACGTACACATGTGATAGTGCAAAGAGTCCATTTTAATGGAGTACTCTCACTATAGAAGTGGTTGAAGAAAGGATTTAGATGATGCTTATATAAATTTATCATTTGATCTTCTTTAAGACTTTGGATTAGTATTCCTTCCTTATTATGTTAATGGAGTACTCTCACTACTCTGAGGTTACATTTTAATAGGTGTTCAACTCAACAAAATAGTGTTGTTTTTTATAAAATAAAGAATGTGTATTGATCACTTAAATATATTGGATTTTATGATGAAGCTTGTTTGAAGAAGAGTTGTAAATGTAATAAGATTACAAAACAAACTTGGGATTATGATATTGATTAAGGTGAATGGGATAGCAATTTAATTAGTGACAGGTGTATTGGTGTGGTCTGCTTGTAATTTTCAATACTCAAACACAAAATAGTCTTGTCTTTGACAATCAAAATCCAGCTTCCTTGTGTCTTGTTTGAATCTCTCCATAACAAATCAATATCTGTCAACCTTGATACAAACATTATAAAAAGAAAACATTTGATTCAGTCCAAATAATAATTAGTAAACTGAAATCTAAATAATAGAAAAGACTAGTTAGTTAATTGCCTCTTTCTATCCCATTTGTCATAGTTTCTCACATTTACATGTTCTTGTGATTTCTTCCCATATTTCATTGCTTCAATTGTCAGCCAAGGCAATCGATCTGATCAACGCAGAGCATTTAATTGATATGTTTCTCATCCAATCTCACTTTTTTGATGTGTTGAATCTTTGGCCAATCTTCTCCTCCTTTCTCACACCGTTGCTTTACCAAAGGACATCTCTCTATAGTTAAAGAATAAAGGGAAGTAGGGAGCCCTTCTTCTGGCAAGCACTGAAGCCTTTCACAATCTCTTATAGTCAATGATATAAGGGATGTGAGTTGTTCAAAGGCCTTTCCATTTAGGGTTTCTAGCTTATGACATTCCCAAATGTCAAGTTCTCTCAGAGTGGTTGGAAGCCCTTGCCCCTCATATGGAAAAGAATCATCTTCCCAACCGTCAATATATAATGATTCCAAAGAGGAGAGTCTATGCAGATCCCATTGCTTATGGTTCTCAATCAGCCTTTTGGAACTCCTACATATAAGTAACTTTACTTTGGAGTGTGATCCCCAATCTAAAAGCGATTCCAACACAGGACAGTGTTGTATACTTATCTCGACAAGAGAGGGAATTGTGCCTGTAACGGTCTGTTGAGTAGTTCTCGAGATCAAACCCACCATTTGCTCACAAGTCCTGATAACCAAAGTTTCCAAGGATGGAAGATAACAACTCGGTAGCCCAACATCAAGCTTTGGACAATTCTTCAGATAAAGTTTTTTAAGAAGAGGGAATAATATTTGACCTTCTTCAAGAATGGTTTCACTACTAAATGACCATTCTTTCCACTCCAACATATTGGAAATAGTTAATTCTACTAGACAACTAAAGAGAGGACCTTTGTCACGAGGAGTCTCATTACCTATTGAGATCACATTGTCGCATCCATCAATTGTAAGATCTTTGAGAAATGGTAGTTGCCCAAGTGGAGGTAAAATAAAACAATTTTTACAATTGACAAACTTGAGTGATTGTAGCTTAGAAAATGCAAAGTCTCCAATCCACTCTGACAGTATTGTACCTCTGTAACCTTCAATCACAAGATGCTCCAAGTTTCCATGTGGTCGAAGTGCATCAAGTATAGTGTTTTCTTTCTCTTTTTGTGAATTAGCAACCACACCACCATTATTTTTCCACCTCAAAGTCAGTTTGGAAACACACTTCTTATCCTTCAAATTAGCCTCTGAAGCTTCTCTTGCATCCTTGATATATTCCAACCCAGAAATGCTGCGTAAGCCCTCAAGCTCTCCAACCTTTTTCATTTTAAATCCCCCACTACTTCTACCACTACTCAAAACCACGTTGGATAGGAAAGACAAGTGATTAATAGTACTAATTTCTTGGGGAAACTCTGAATCATTTAGAGGTACACCATGAATGTTTAGATATCGTAAGTTGATTAATCTTCCCATCTTCTTTTGGAAATTGACGAAGCCTGGCACACCCAATTAATAGTAAAGTTTGTAAATTGTACAAATTACAAACTGAATTGGGTAATTCTTCAATATCAGTTCGAGACAAGTCCAAGCACCTCAAATGCTTTAGATTGCCAATTGAATGAGGCAATTTCTCCATAATACTTTCACTTAAAGAAAGAACTCTTAAACAACTTCCACTTGTATGCAGCATATCATACTCCATGTTCGTCAACTGATCATAGTCTAATGGCAATGCTAGAAAGGTGCGCAAGCTCTTGGCTTCATGCAACCCCTTAACTTTGTTGATGTCATAGTCCCACTTTATATATGACAAGTGACGTGTCTTTGTTGAAAGTTCAAGTAAATCATTACTCAAATCCAACCTAAAGCAAAAATCATTTGATACGAGTATGGCCAAATCGTGTACCAAGTCATGCATTTGGAGGAATGATTGTTTCTTCTTTGAACGTTGAAACAATGACCTTGACAAAAGATCTTCAAGGTACTCCTCCCCATGTTCCTCCATCTTCTTGCTTTTTTTATCAAGCGGCAAAAAACCTTGTGCCATCCACAACAAAATCAATTCTTTTCTCTGAAATTCATAATCTTTAGGAAATATTGAACAATAAGCAAAACATTGCTTGAGTCGAGCAGGTAAGTGACGGTAGCTCAACCATAAAGCTGGAAGAATAGAACCCTCCTTCTTGTACAACTCCTCCCAAGTGTCACTCTTAAGTATATCCTCCCATTTCTCGGCATTTCTTTCCGAGCGCAATAGTCCACCGAGAGATATTACTGCTAAAGGAAGACCTTTGCACTTGTCCACTATTTGTCTACCCAATACTTCCAAATCATTGTAATTAAGAAGCTCATCCTTGTTTCTAAAAGCATGTTTGACAAATAATTGCCAACAATCTTCATCTAACAATGTGTGTAGTTGATGAATTTTCTCGGTGGCCATAGTAGTGGCGACAGTTTCGCTCCGGGTTGTCACAACAATTTTACTTCCACTTGCTCCAGATTCAAAACAACTCTTCAAAGTGTTCCACAAAGAATAAGACTCATTCCAAACATCATCGTGAACAAACATAAACTTCTTCCCTTGTAATGCTTCCTTCAATTTTCTTCGAATTTCGTTTGGGTTCTCGATGTGGCATTTTTCGGAAGTGACCCCCTCAAAGATCTCTCTTGTTATCTTTGAAATATCAAACTCATCTGACACAGTAACCCATACTCTTAACTCAAAATGCTTTTTAACTCGATTATCATCATAAACGAGTTGAGCAAGAGTGGTTTTGCCAACACCACCCATCCCAACAATCGGGATGACAGAAATTGCATCTCCTCCATCAACGACATCATCTTTCAGCAACAGATTAACAATGGCCTCTTTTTCAGCATGCCTCCCATAAACATTAGATTCATCGAGTAAAGGAGCAGGTGGCCTTTGAGAAGAATTGCTCCGTACACGTTCTCTCAAGCCAAGAGCATCCTTTTGAGCAAGAAGATCATCTAGTTCAGCAAGGATCTCAGCGGCATCACTCTGTACAACTTTGTGAAAGTTAAACAAAAAAGGCGGCATGGATCTCAGTTGGTGAAGCACCTTGCTAGCGCGGCTGCTAGATTGATCGCATCTTATCTTGGATCGGAGAGCTTCATAGTCCATCATGTCCACCAAGTCGTTGGCTTGATAGATGACATCTTGAAGCTTGCAAAGCCACTGCTTGATGTTGTCATCTCCAATTTGCTTATCCTCTGCATCATTGAACAGTGCATTAGCTGATAACAGCTTATTATTGAGCTTGTCCAGCAACTTCAGAATGGCCTTCTTCCCTTGGAACAGGTGGGATATCTCCTCAGACACCAATCGATCAAACAGGAACTCAAGTGAAGCAGAGAACAAAGCACCAGCAACAAATTCAGCAGCCATATTGAACAACAACAAGAATACCAAGCTTCAAGCTTTTTTGGGCAGCAAACAAAGAAAGAAGGAATGGTATTTCATGCAGGTGGATTTGGTTAATAATTTGTTTACTTATTATTGCAAAGTGTGTTGTCTTACATGTTCAACAACTAATTAAAATAAGCACGTTGCTTTCACTTTGTTTAAAATATTTGGTCATGGTCGTAGTACATAACAACTGTCTACATGTATAGTGATTTTTTTTTATCTTAGGATTCCATTTTCCATTTCAAATAACAATAATAATCTTATCACTTGGTAAGTCAACACGATAATGAAGTTAGGCACATGCATGATGATACACCCATTTGAAAATATATTAGATCAGATTTAAATCATACTAACCGCAGTATGATATCTCATAGTAGAGCTAGACGCCACTAGTGCATTTTTATCAATTTTTCATTTTATTGGTAAACGTAGATGGAACTTTTATAGGTACTTGAAGAAATGACTTCATCATCTCTTGTAGGAATTTGGATGTGTATTTTGCTCTATGATACTTCTATGGTAATGATTGGCAATAGGTTCATAATTTGGTAACATTATTCAACGGTAACATTTTGCAGGGTAAGGTGGCTAACTGTAATAACAGCAGGAGCTTCAGGAATCGATTCAGTTCGGGAAAAATGAACAGAACATGTGACTCACTCTGTTGTCTCTCCTCTCCAATCACTTGGGCACTAAAGCATCTAAAGAAAGGAGCTCATGTAAATGTACCAAGATCTAGAGCAAGAAGAAAAATCTAAACCAATACAATATGCAATAGCTTTTAAAGTACCTTAATATAGAAGTACTTGAAGAAAGGACTTCTTAGAATAACACTGAAAAGCACACAATATTTAAATAATATACCATTACAGATGTAAGATTTTAAGTTGTTTCAAAACTCTCAAGTACATGTCTTGGGTATAAAATCTAGGCTTCAACCAACAAATAACTAGCAAATCAAATCATTTGATGTTATAGAAAACTTAGCACAATGATTTGACTTTTGAGGCTACATATCTCAATGTCCATCGGATCAAAAACAAGTGTGAGGGATTACACACATAAAAGAAGAAGAAAAAAACTTTAATGATAAGAATCAAAGCAATAATAACGCCAGTAGTACTACTACTCCATCTTCAGCTTCATTATTATCTCATTGGAGTTGCTTTGTTGTGTTGCTACATATTGAAACAGAAGTTGAATTAAGCAAGTGCTGATTTGATTGATTAAGCAAATTAAACAAGAAAAGAGAATAATAATAAGTATATACCTTTCATTTTCCAACCGCACAATTATGAAAAGAATCATCTTGTTGTCCTTCGTAGTTGTAAAACAGCAAAACAAATTAAAGATATTAGTTTGTTTTACATTAAACTGATCAAATAATATAAAAACAAACCTAAGAAAATGTGAACGTACCATGTATTGTCCAACCGCACTGTTGAGCCCTTTGGAATCTTAGGCCAATCTTCTCCTCCTCTCTTACACCTTTGTTCTAACAAATGGGCTCCGTATATATATAGATAAGTAAGAGAAGTAGGCAGCCCTTCAGATGGCAAGCACCTCAGACTATGACACAGTTCAATAGATAATTTAGCAAGAGATGTGAGTTGTTGAAAGGCCTTGCCGTTTAGGCTTTTAAGCATACTAGAATCCTTAATGTGAAGTTCTTTCAGAGTGGTAGGAAGGAGTCTTTCCCATTCTTTGGATCCACACTCTAGAAGCGATACCAACACTGGGCATTTCTCTATATATATGGAGGCAAGAGAGGGAGCTGTGCTTGTAACCGTCTGTTGAGTTTCTGTCCTCCTCGGGACCAAACCCGTCATTTGTTCACAGTTGCTGATTTCCACAGATTCCAAGGATGGAAGATAACAACCCGGTAACCCAACTTTAAGCTTTGGACACCAACTCAGTTTGAGTGTTTTAAGAAGAGGGAAATTAGCTTCACTACTAAATGACCAATCTATCATCCCATACATCTCTGAAATCCTCAACACTTGTAGACATTTGAATAGAGGGCCTTTGTAATTGTCATCATCATCACCTATTGAGATCACACTACTACAGCATCCGATTGAGAGATCTTTGAGAAGTGGTAGCTGCCCAAGAGTGGGTAAAATGCAACAACCAACACAACCCATAAGCTGGATTGATACTAACTTACAAAATGCAGAGTCTCCAATCCACTTCGACAATGTTCTACCTCTGTAACTTTGAATCACAAGATGCTCCAAGCTTGTATGTGGACGAAGTGCATCAAGTATATCCTCTTCTTTTCCTTTCTGTGAATTATTAGTTACACTGGAAACATCCCACCTCAAAGTCAGTTTCGAAAGGCACTTCTTATCCTTCATATTCGCTTCTGAAGCTTCTCTTGCATCCTTGATATTTTCCAACCCAGAAATACTACGTAAGTTCTGAAGCTCTCCTACGTTTTTCATATTAAATCCTCCACTACTCAAAATCACATCAGATAAGAAATACAAGTGTTTTATAGTACTAAGTTCACGGGGAAGCTCTTCTAGAGGTACATCCGTAATATCTAGATATCGCAAGTTGATTAACCTTCCCATCTTATTTGGTAACTGACGAAGCTCTTTACACCCAATTAATAATAAAGTCTGTAAATTGTACAAATCACAAACTGAACCAGGTAATTCCTTAATACAACAGAGAGATAAATCTAAATACCTTAGATGCTTTAGATTGCCAATTGAATGAGGTAGCTTCTTCATAGAACATCTAATTAAAGAAAGTACTCTTAGACAACTTCCTCTTCTAAGCAACATATCAAACTTGATGTACGTCTTGTCATAGGGAAACATTGGGTTGGTTGACAATTCTAGAAAGGTACGCAAGTTCTTGGCTTTATGCAAGCCCACGACGTATTTCCGCATCAAATATGACAAATGACGAGTTTTTGTTGAAAGTTTGATTAAGTCATATCTCCAATCCCACCTAAAGCAAAAGTCATTAGATACAAACATTGCTAAATCATGTACCAGGTCATGCATTTGGAGGAATGATTTTTTCGTGTTCTTTGAATGTTGAAACAATGACCTCGATAAAAGATCTTCAAGGCATTCTTCCCCTTGCTCCTCCAACTTTTTGCTTTTCTCACCACATTGCAAAAAGCCTTCAGCCATCCACAGCAAAATCAGTTCTTTTCTTCCAAATTCATAACCTTTAGGGAATATAGCACAATATGCAAAACAACGCTTCAGATGTCCCGGCAAGTGACGGTAACTCAACCATAAAGCTGGAAGAATGGAACCCTCCTTCTTGTACAGCTCCTCCCATGTGTCACTATTGATTATGTCCTTCCATTTCTTGGCATTTCGTTCAGAGCGCAATAATCCACCAACAGATTTTATTGCTAGCGGAAGACCTTTGCACTTGCCTACTATTTGTCTACCCAATTCCTCCAAATCTTTGTACTTATTACCGAGGTCATCGTTGGGTCCAAAGGCATGTTTGACAAATAACTGCCAACCATCTTCATCTGACAAAATGTTGAGTTGATGAATTTTCGCAGTGGCCATAGTAGAGGCGACAACTTCACTCCGAGTAGTAACAATAATTTTACTTCCATTTGCTCCAAAATCGAAACAGCTCTTCAAAGAGTCCCAGGAAGTATAAGACTCATTCCAAACATCGTCATGAACAAACATAAACTTCTTCCCCACCAACGCTTCCTTCAGTGTTCTTCGAATTTCATCTGGATTCTCGATTCCACATTTGCTAGAAGTGACTCCCTCCAAGATCTCTCTTGTTATCTTTGAAATATCAAACTGATCTGACACCGTAACCCACACTCTTAGCTCAAAATGATTTTTAACTCGAACATCATCATAAACAAGTTGAGCAAGAGTGGTCTTTCCAACACCACCCATCCCGACAATCGGGATGACTGAAACGTTAGTACCACCATCAACATCATCACTTCTTAGCAACAGATCAACAATGGCTTCTTTCTCAGCATGCCTTCCATAAACATCAGATTGTTCGAGTAAAGGAGCAGGAGGGCATACAGAAGAAGTGTTTTGAAGGCCTTCTCTCAAGCCAAGAGCATCCTTTTGAGCAAGAAGATCATCTAGTTGAACAAGGATCTCAGTGGCACCAGTCCGTACAGTTTTTTTAATGTTGAATACAAAAGGTGGCATGGATTTCAGTTGGTGAAATACCTCGGTCGTGCGGCTTGTAAGCTTGGATCGCAGAGCTTCATAGTCCATCATGTCCACCAAGTCGTCGGCTTGATAGACGACATCTTGAAGCTTGAAAAGCCACTTCTTGACATTGTCATCTCGAAGTTGCTTGTCCTCAGCATCATTGAGCAGTTTGTTAGCTGATAACATCCTAGTGTTGAGCTTGTCCAGCAGCTTCAGAATGGATTGCTTTCCTTGGAACAGCTGGGGTATGTCTTGAGAAGACAATCTCTCAAACAGAACTTGAAGTGAGGCTGAGAGCAAAGCACCAGCAACCAATTCAACAGCCATATTGAATAGCAAAGCAAGTAGGGAATGAAGAATGATGAATAAGGCAAAAGAAAGAAAGAAGCAGATAGAGAAGAATATAAGAGTTGTATACTGTACATCCTCTTTCCTTGAAATTTGAGTGGAAATAAATAATAATGGAATGGAATGCCCATTATTATATATCTGTATGTGTACACAAATCAATAGCTCCTGCTTTGTTAATTTTTGGAGTTGTTTGATCAATAATGGTGTACCATTTGTCTCCAAACTAACTTTTGGGGTTATATAAAAGTGTTAGTCGTTCATTATATATTAAAGAATTGATAGTGGGCATAATAATATTATAATAATCATCATTAGTCATTAATCTATTTCAAAAGAAAAAAAAAAGCACGCCTAGGAAAAAAGCATTGGAAACATGAAAAGAATCATTTGAAGGAATTAAAGATTCAGAAATTACTAGGAAATTTAAAAAAAGAGAAAGCATTTGATTGGATATGATTTGTAATTGTACAGAAATCAAAATTAATGTTTTTATATAATACACAAGGCTAGCTTGAGTGTTTTTCCATCGAGAAATAGGAATAGGAATGAAAATGGTACTAGAGTAGTGATATTTGACCATTGGACGTGCCATATTTCAAAACTACTCTCACTGATTTTCTCTTTCTTTTTCTTCTTTGTTTGTATGAAGTTTATTAATTAAGTGGGTAAGTGGGTAAGTGGGTTGGTTGGTTGTATTATGGAATGGAATACAACCTGTGCAGTTTTGGGCCTTGATTTTGGGCAACACAAACTCAGCACGATACGAAAATTATGAGCTTAACCAGACATAACATGAAAGCACGAAAATTAAATACATAATTATACATTTTTTTTTTTAATTTTTCAATTCATAAAATATAGTTTAGTTAAAAAGATATATAAATCTGTGTCTTAATTGAACTGATGTTCTAGTAAAAAAAAAAGAAATTCTAGTTATTTTCAAATAAATATTCATAAATACATAATCAATAGTTACTTCACTAATTTTCAAAAAATTGTTAGTTGGACGAGTATGAAATGAAACAGTTTTGTGTTCAACTGACTATATGAATCTTATTGGAGCACTGTAAACCACTCATCATAGAGAAAATATACCATAATATAGATGTACTTCAAATACTATGCAACAACTTTTAAATGAGCACTTTTAGAAAGGACTAACAACTTTTAGTTTATCATTAGCTCTTGTAGGAATTCGGACAATTCTTCAGATGAAGTGATTTAAGAAGAGAGAATAATATTTGACCATCTTCAAAAATAGCTTCACTATTAAATGACCAATCTTTCAATTCCCACATATCTAAAATATATAACATTTCTAGACATCTGAATAGAGGACCTTTGTAACCAAGAATCTCATCACCTATTGAGACCACACTATCACATCCTCTGATTGTAAGATCTTTGAGAAACGGTAGCTGCCCAAGTGGGAGTAAAATACACCCAATTAATATACCTCTAATTGTAATAGTTTTTAAATGAAAATATATGGGATTCGATATTAAATCAATATACCTCTTACCAATTTTCCATTTAATATACACAAAATGCACAATGTAACAATTTTACACCATTAAAATTTATTCATCTCATGGATGGTACAAATGCAGAATCTTTTATGTGTGTATTTCTGTACTTAATCCTTGTTTATTCAATACTCAACACAAAATTGTCTTGTCTTTGACAACTGCAAAATGGGATAATTAGTAACTGAAACAAGCAGCCTCATTACACATTTAATTCCCCAATACTACTCATACACTCACCCTATATACCTACTTATTCAGCCATGACTACCCCAGCAACGTCACATTTGGAATGTTCGACCACGACCACGGTCCTCTCATTGCTTATGAAGATATGAACAGTGATCTTCTTCTTGCTCGTGATCTTAATTGGTAGTAAGTAAATAAGATAAGGCTTTCGAACCAGAGATTTTGTTGTTCAGACTCACACAGTGTCTGCTAAGCACTGCCTTTCATCATGATACAAATATAACAGTTGTACTTTATTTCAACTCTAAGTTTTCATATTCATATTCATATTGCAGTGGTTTTCCAACAAAATCTGAATTTAATTGCATAATTCAACAACTCTTGATGACAATGACATGAGTACTGAGTACTGTACTCTACTACCTTAATAATAATAAATAAAAGAAGCAACTGTAATGAGAAAGAGAGAGATCAATGCAGATGCAGACACAGCATTTAGTTGATATGTTCATTCATCATCATCCAATCTTACTTTTGTGATGTTTTGAATCTTAGGCCAATCTTAAGAGTCCATTTTTCTGGTGAATAATTAAATGGGGAGCCTGCACAGACATATGGCAGAAGAAAGTGTCATGTTTTCTAAATGAGAATACTACTAAAACCCTACCCTCAAACTCTATAAGCTTACCACTTTTTTCACTATCTGAAAACTCAGCACCCGAAGCAAACACATTAAATAAAACTCAGTAATGAGTTATAAAGACAATTTGAATGTGAATTTCATGATTGGATTGATCATCCATCATTGATGATAAATAAATAAAACTCAATTTCTAATAATAAATTAAACGAACAAACACAATAAACATAATAAATGTAATCTTAATTACCTATCCAGTTAAATTCCACATGTTTGGTGTGTTGAATCTTAGGCCAATCTTCTCCTTTCTCTCTCTTGCACCTTCTTTCACAAAGCAAAATGTTTTATTTTATTTTGTATTGTATTTCCAATGGGTGGGAATTGTCATATCTAAAAAGACAAGAGTGTTTAAATAATCTTCTTTCTTTTTCTTACTTTTTGACACATTGACTTATATCATTTCACATTTTGAGTAGTCTCTCCAAGTTATTTTGCCAAGCTTACAAAGTTTAACAACACATGATATAGCAGTACTTAACTAGATGAGTAATTTGTTCATTTGGGGCCTTTCTTTGTATATTGTGACATTTTACCTTCTCAGTATTATTCAAATTTTATGATGCCATTACAGAACATTTCTTGGAGTTTGATCATCAACATTTTAACAAAATTTCTTTTACTGACTAAAAGTCATTTGAGCTGCTGTGAATTCATAAACTAACTAATGAAGTATTTGAAGTTGTAGAAAAGAATGAAATGAAATGACAACAAATCTAATGTCCCTTCATCAATCTGAGATCTTTCATTTTCTTAATCCCAAATATTACCAAAAAAAAAAAAAAAAGTAGGGAATACTAAAACGAAGTAGTTTGATTTTTGAATTATGATACATTGAATTAATAGCATTTGGTAGAGCATGCACAAAATTTAATTAATACATTTCCAATCAACTTCCACTTGTTTGATGTGTTGAATCTTAGGCCAATCTTCTCCTTTCTCTTTCTCACACCGTTGCTTTAACAAAGGACATTCATTGATACTTAAACGAGTAAGAGATGTAGGCAGCCCTTCTTCTGGCAAGCACCGCAACCCTTCACAATTACGAATATACAAATAAGTGAGGGACGTGAGTTCTTGAAAGGCGTTGCTGTTTAAGCTTTCAAGTTTACTACAATCAAAAATCATAAGTGTAGTCAGAGTGGTTGGAAGGATCCCTTTGTCATCGGGAAAAGTATCATCTTCCCAACCACTGATATTTAAAAATTTCAAACACGAGAGTCTCTGTAGATCCCATTGCTTATGGTTCTCAATAAGCTTTTTGGAGTTGGGTAATGTAAGACTCTTTACTTTGGAGTGTGATCCCCAGTCTAGAAGCGATTCCAACACTGGACAGAAATGTATACTTATCTCGACAAGAGAGGGAGCTGTGCCTTCGACTGTCTGTTGAGTACTTCCTGTTCTAGGCACCAAACCCACCATTCGTTCACATTTAACGATTTCTACAGATTCTAAGGATGGAAGATAACAACACGGTAACCCAACATTAAGCTTTGGACATCTATACAGACTAAGATTTTTCAGAAGTGGAAATATTTGACCTTGTTGCCTAGCTTCACTACTAAATGACCAATCTTTCCACTCCAACATATCTGAAATACGTAACTCTTCTAGACATCTGAAAAGAAGAATACCGCTGTCATGAGGTGTTTCATCACCTATTGAGATGACACCATCACATCCTCTAATTAGGAGATCTTTCAAAAATGGAAGCTGCCCAAGTGGGGGTAAGATACAACAATTATTACAGTTGTCAAACCTGATTGATACTAACTTAAAAAATGCAGAGTCCCCAATCCAGTATGACAATATTGTACCTCTGTAAAATTCAATACTAAGATGTTGCAAGTTTGTATGTGGTCGAAGTGCATCAAGTATATCGTTTTCTTTTTGTGAATTAGCAGCCACACCACCATTACGTTTATGTTTCCACCTCAAAATCAGCTTCGAAAGAGACTTCTTATCCTTCAAATTAGCCTCCGAAGCTTCTCCTGCATCCTTGATATTTTCCAACCCGGATATGCTATGTAAATTCTCAAGTTCTCCTACCTTTTTCATTTTCAATCCTCCAGTGCTATTTCTATCACTACTCAAAATCACATCAGATAAGAAATACAAGTGTTTTATAGTATTGAGTTCTTGGGGAAGCTCTTTCAGGGGTACACCCTCAATATCTAGATATCGCAAGTTGATTAACCTTCCCATCTTCTTTGGCAATTCATGAAGCCGTTCACACCCAAATAACAATAAAGTTTGTAAATTGTACAAATTACAAATAGAATCAGGTAATTCTTGAATTCCAGTGTGAGACAAGTCCAGGTACCTCAAATGCTTTAGATTGCCAATTGAATGAGGCAGCTTCTTCATAGGTCGACATTCACTAAAAGAAAGAACTCTTAAACAACTTCCACGTGTAAGCAACATATCATACTTTATCATCCAGTAATACCTGTTTGATTTGAATGGCAGTGCTAGAAAGGTACGCAAGCTCTTCACTTCATGCAATCCCTTAACTTCTTTGTCCTTGTCGTATTTGTCCTTCATATATGATAAGTGACGTGTCTTTGTTGAAAGTTCAAGTAAATCATAACTCAAATCCAATCTAAAACAAAAATCATTTGATACGAGTATAGCTAAATCATGTACCAAGTCATGGATTTGGAGCAATGATTTTTCTTTATTTGAATGTTGAAACAAAGACCTTGATAAAAGATCATCAAGGTATTCCTCCCCATGTTCCTCCATATTTTTGCTTTTTTTATCAAGCGGCAGAAAACCTTGAGCCATCCACAAAAAAATCAATTCTTTTCTCCCAAATTCATAATCTTTAGGAAATATGGAACAATAAGCAAAACATTGCTTGAGACGTGTAGGTAAGTGACGGTAGCTCAACCATAAAGCTGGAAGAATGGAGCCCTCTTTCTTATACAACTCCTCCCATGTGTCACTATTAAGTATGTCCTCCCACTTTCTGGAATTTCGTTCAGATCGCAATAATCCACCAAGAGATTTTATTGCTAATGGGAGGCCTTTGCACTTGTCTACTATTGATCTACCCAATACCTCCAAATCTTTGTAAAAGTGAAGGTTAGCATTGTTTCCGAAAGCATGTTTGACAAACAATTGCCAACAATCTTCATTTGACAAAATTCGGAGATGATGAATATTCCCAGTGGTCATAGTAGAGGCGACATTTTCGCTTCGGGTAGTCACAACAATTTTACTTCCATTTGCTCCAGAATTGAAGCAGCTCTTTAAAGTGTCCCACAAAGAATAGGACTCATTCCAAACATCATCATGAACAAACATAAACTTCTTCCCCTTCAATACTTCCTTCAATTTTCTTCGAATTTCGTCTGGGTTCTCAATATCACACTTTTTGAAAGTGACCCCCTCAAAGATCTCTCTTGTAATTTTTGAAATATCAAACTCATCTGACACAGTAATCCATGCTCTTAGCTCAAAATGTTTTCTAACTCGATCATCGTTGTAAACAAGCTGAGCAAGTGTGGTTTTGCCAACACCACCCATCCCGACAATTGGGATGACAGAAATGGCATTTCCTCCTTCAACCATATCATCTTTGAGCAACAGATCCACAATGGTTTCCTTTTCAGCATGCCTCCCATAAACATCTGATTCTTCGACTAAAGGAGCAGGTGGCCTTTGAGTAGAATTGTTTTGGAGACATTCTCTCAAGCCAAGAGCATCCTTTTGAGCAAGAAGATCATCTAGTTTAACAAGGATCTCAGTGGCATCACTCTGTACAGCTTTTTGAAAGTTAAACACAAAGGGTGGCATGGATCTCAGTTGGTGAAACACCTTGGTTGCGCGACTGCCAAGTTGATCACGTTTAATCTTGGATCGGAGAGCTTCATAGTCCATCATGTCCACCAAGTCATTGGCTTGATAGATGACATCTTGAAGCTTGAAAAGCCACTTGTTGACATTGTCATCTCGAAGTTGCTTCTCCTCAGCATCATTGAAGAGTGCATTAGCTGATAAGAGCTTAGTGTTCAACTTGTCCAGCAGCTTCAGAATGGGCTTATTCTTTCCCTGAAACAGCTGGGATATTTGCTCAGACACCAATTTCTCAAACAAGAACTCAAGTGAAGAAGAGACCAAAGCACCAACAACCAATTCAGCAGCCATAGTGGGCAACAAAAATCGAATCAAGCTTTTTTTAGCAGCAAAGAATGAATAGTATTGGATGCAGTTGGTTTGATTATAATAATTTGTTTGTTCATTAATTTTTTTTCAGTTGTTTAATCTGATTATATTTATTTAATAAGTAAGCTCTCTCTCACTCTCCATTCCATAAAGCTATTGATAATTAAATTAAATGGTCCACCGTTTTCTCTTTTATATATTATTAATTAAGTTGGTAAGTGGGTTGGTTTTATTAATTAAAAGTAAACTTGGGTTGTATTATGGAATCTAGTGTAGTAGAACTAGTAAAAGAGTATAGTAATGCAAGCAAAACAACTGTCATCATGTGCCCCTTTAGTTTAATTAATTAATTTTACACTAATATAGGATTCCTAATAGTAATTTTTTCATGGTTGAATTGATTTGTGTGTCACTGCAATGCGACTGTGTTGACCAATAAATAGAGCATAGGATATTGATTTGTATTAATATTCATGATTATCTTATTATCATTGGAATGGGGTTACTTACACTACAACTCCAATCATCAATTTTCATTTTGCCAAACAAACACTCAGCCTAAAACATTTCATCTTTTCAATTTAAAATAATTTCATTTGATCAACCTCCATCCATTTAAACTCAAAACTAAAATAATGTCAAGAACAAAACACACAACCAAAAAACAAAGTCCAAGATTGAAATCCATTACTAACAAAGTCTTTCTCTCATTTCTTACTATACTTAAATCAAATCATTTGAAGTCATAGGAAATGTCCCTTCATCAAATATAATTCAAAGTGAGGTCATTCACCTCAACATTCTCAAAGGAGGTCTTTTACCTAAAAAATCTCAAGTAAGGTTCTCCTTATATTAAAATGCTAAATGAGATCATTTACCTCAAAACGACAAAATATATTAAAATTAGAACTACGTTTGACTTGATTCTTATAAAAGGATACATGACTAAGTGCAGTCACCAAACCACAAAACAGTATAAAACATAAATTTCAAAATTTTAAAAAATATCATATTTCAGTGCTAATCCAATATGTTAACACCATACTTAATAATTTTGCAAATAGCATAAAAATTTGGTATAGGAAAAGAATTCAATTGATGGCATTTCAAGTCTACTGGTGTGTGTGCCTGTTAGGCTAAAATTAGTCTAAGTTTCGGGTTGTATTTTTGGTTAGTTTTCACTCTTTGTTTCTAGTTTTAGGGCTATTTTACGCTTGATTCTTTTGTTTCAGGTCCCCGGGTGTTTAAAGAAAGTATGTATAAGAATTGAGGACAAGTGGTGGAAGAATCGAGAAGAAAAACCAAAAATTGTGTCGCTGCCTGTTCCAGTCGCGACGGGGAACATGCCAGTCGCGAAGGGAACTGGCAGAAAGATTTTCAAGAAATCGCAGCTTAACCCCGTCGCGACGGGGGCATTGCCAGTCACGACGGGGACCCAGAGACGGGAATTTTGGGCAGTTTCGTAATTTCACGAATTTTAAAGATGAGATTTGGTTTAAATAGAGAGAGTTCGTGAAAATTAGGGATTATTCAGATTTGGAGCCCTAGAATCAAAGGAGGAGGCTAGAAGAGCGGCTTGTGGCGACCCGAATCAATTTCTTCAACTAGTTCTTTCTCTTCTCTTTAATTTTTCTATGCTATTTTCTGTTTCAATGTTAATTATGGATTTGATTATGGATGTTTTGAACTAAACTCCTATTTAGGGAGAATGATGAATGTTGTTTAAGTTTTTCCTAGTTAATGAATAATTGACATTCCTCCATCTTGATTGTGAACACTATTCATATTTGTGTTTAATTTCCATGTGCAAGATTGATCACCTTTTACATGTTTTATGATCTCAATTCGAAATCTGAAAAGTGAGAATTGAGAATGCTAAAATTGGATAGTCTAGGTTTTGATGTGAAACGAAAGTATTTACGTAGCCTTTGTGATATTTAGATTATTGTTTAATGCTGATTTCATGTTAGTTTAATTAAGAGATTAATTAGAGAGCATGAGATTTAGAACCTAGAAGATCTGAAAAGAGCTAGGTTAATTTATAATCTGTCATTCACTTCAAGAGAAGGATAGCAATTAGACATTAACATTGGTAACTTAACAACAGGATTCGTCTCCCTATTCTCTCATCTTGATTAATATTCACTTGTTTCTTTAAGTTTCTTGAATTTCTTTCTTCTTTTTTCAATCATAAATACTTTTGATTTGCCAAATAGAATTATAAGTATAGTTTAGTAGTAATTAATCCAATTTCCTGTGGTTCGAACTCACTTGCGTGAGTATACTACTTGATTGCGTACACTTGCGTAGTAATTAATAATTTTCGTAACAGTGCCCTGTGCTAATTGATTGGTATAATAGGTTTATAAATTGTGGCTGGAATATAATTTGGTATGTGGGCTCAAATGCATATGCATATTATGAATCCAACTGGTCTGCCCAATGCTAAATGCTAATGCTTTAATAATTGATTGTTATTTTTATTGATTATAAGTCTGGCTGAAATATGGATATTCAAAGGTAACATTTTAATGAAAATATGTCTTTCACTCTCCAATCACTTGAGATTTCAGTACATTTACTATGTGCCATTAAGCACTTAAGTATCTAAAGAAATAAGCAAAATCTAAAGCAATAGATTCAACAACTTTTAAACTACTAAAGTAGTTGTAGAAAGAACTTATTAGATGCTTGAAGAATCAATGAGTCTCAATTCATGAGAAAATAGAAGGCACAATGGTTACTTTACAATCTGAGAATATCTACATCTCTCAAGAACAACAACTTGTGTCTGAAATTGCGTATTGTTGAAGTTGGAATAAAATTGTAGTTTGATTTGAGTGGCTTGTGGAATGGTTGAACAAAGTCTTCAAACATCTGGAGAAAGGCCCTTTGATTTCTGTTTAACCTCCTCCTCCTATATATCAAAGGTAAGGAAAAAAAAAGCACATTGTGAAGTTGCAAAAAGGGAATTAAGTAAAAATGTTTGATAACTAACTTACCCCTCCGGTTTCCCTTCTTCTTCTAGGATCTTTTCTTGCATTCCGTCGAGCAATTGCAAGAAACTTGGGAACTTGGATAAGAACAAGTAGAACAACAACTGTCTGCTTCTGCTAATCTTGCTTTAACTGCTGCTAAACTTGAGACATCAATGCAGACAGACCATTTAATTGATACGTTCCCTATCCAACGACAGATGTGTGATGTGTTGAATCTTAGGCCAATCTTCTCCTTTCTCTTTCTCACACTGTTGCTTTAACAAAGGACATTGATCTATATGTAATTGAGATAGGGAAGTAGGCAGCCCTTCTTCTGGCAAGCACCGCAGCCTTTCACAATTATAAATATACAATCTCTGAAGGGATGTGAGTTGTTGAAAGGCCTTGCCATTTAAGCTTTCAAGCTTATTAGAAAATTGAATTTGAAGTGTCTTCAGAGTGGTCGGAAGCAGCCCTTCGTCTTCGGGAAAACAATCATCTTCCCAATAATAGACATTTAAGAATTCTAAAGATGAGAGTGTGTGCAGATCAAAGACCCTTTTGGAGTTGAATAACATAATCCGCTTTAGTTTGGGAAGGGCTGTGGGTGTGACGATTTGTTGAGTTTCTGTTATCGGGACCAAACTCACCATTTGTTCACATCTCATTACACCAACTTGTTCCAAGGATGGAAGGTGACAACTTGGTAACCCAACTTTAAGCTTTGGACATCTACACAAAAAAAGGCTTTTGAGAAGAGGGAATAATATTTGAGTTTGTTGCATAGCTTCACTATTAAATGACCAATCTTTCCATTCCGGCATATTGGAAATCTCTAACGATTCTAAACATCTGAATAGAGAACCCTCGTCACCAAGAATCTCATTACCTATTGAGATCACACTATCACATCCCTTGATTGTAAGATTTTTGAGAAATGGTAGCTGCCCAAGTGGAGGTAGCATACAACAATTCTTACAATTGATAATTGTCATATATGCTAACTTACAAAATGCAGAACTTACAATCCACTCTGAAAATCTTGTGCCTTTGTAACCTTGAATCTTAAGATGCTCCAAGTTTGTATGTGGTCGAAGTGCATCAAGTATATCCTTTTCTTGTTGTGAACTATTAGCCACGACACCATTACCATCCCACTCCAAAGTTAGTTGCATAAGACACTTCTTATCCTTCAAATTAGCCTCCGAAGCTTCTCTCGCATCCTTGATATTTTCCAGCCCAAAAATGCTATGTAAGTTCTCAAGCTGTCCTACCTTTTTCATATTAAATCCTCCACTACTCAAAAACACATCAGATAAGAAATACAAGTGTTCTATAGTATTCAGTTCTTGGGGAAGCTCTTTCAGACGTACACCCTCAATATCTAGATATCGCAAGTTAATTAACCTTCCCATCTTCTTTGGTAATTCACGAAGCTCTTCACACCCACGTAATAATAAAGTCTGTAAATTGTACAAATTACAAACTGAATCAGGTAATTTTTCAATATGAGGGTGAGACAAGTCCAGATACCTCAAATGCTTGTGATTGGCAATTGAATGAGGCAGCTTCTTCATAGATAGACATTGACTTAAAGAAAGTACTCTTAAGCAACTTCCACTTGTAAGCAACATACCATACTCCATATATGATATGTTTTCTGATGTGACAAACTTTTCATCGAATGGCAATGCTAGAAAGGTACGCAAGCTCTTGGCTTCACACAAGCCCTTAACTTTGTCCATGTCGTATTTCCTCTTCATATATGACAAGTGACGAGTTTTTGTTGAAAGGTTAAGTAGATCATTACTCAAATCCAACCTAAAGCAAAAAATATTTGATACGAATATGGCCAAATCATGTACCAAGTCGTGCATTAGGAGCAATGATTTTTCTTTATTAGAATATTGAAACAATGATCTTGATAAGAGATCTTCAATGTATTCCTCCCCATGTTCCTTCATCTTTTTGCTGTTTTTATCAAGTGGTAGAAAATTCTGTGCCATCCACAACAAAATCAATTTTTTCTTTTCAAATTGATAATCTTTGGGAATTATGGAACAATACGCAAAACATTGCTTGAGACGTGTAGGTAAGTGATGGTAGCTCAACCATAAAGCTGGAAGAATAGAACCCTCCTTCTTGTACAACTCCTCCCATGTGTCACTATTGAGTATGTCCTTCCATTTTTCGGCATTTCGTTCAGAGCGCAATAATCCACCGAGAGATTTTATTGCTAGCGGAAGACCTTTGCACTTGCCTACTATTTTTCTACCCAATTCCTCCAAATCTTTGTACTTATTACCGAGGTCATCGTTGGGTCCAAAAGCATGTTTGACAAATAACTTCCAACAATCTTCATTTGACAAAGTTTGGAGATGATGAATATCCCCACCAGTGGCCATAGTAGAGGCAACAGCTTTGCTTCGAGTAGTTACAACAATTTTACTTCCATTTGCTCCAGAATCGAAACTGCTCTTCAAAGTGTCCCACAAAGTATAAGACTCATTCCAAACATCATCATGAACAAACATAAACTTCTTCCCCTGCAATGCTTCCTTCAATCTTCTTCGAATTTCGTCTGGGTTCTCAATTTCACATTTGTTGGAAGTGACACCCTCAAAGATCTCTCTTGTTATCTTTGAAATATCAAACTGGTCTGACACCGTAACCCACACTCTTAGCTCAAATTGATTTTTAACTCGAACATCATCATAAACAAGTTGAGCAAGAGTGGTCTTGCCAACGCCACCCATCCCAACAATCGGGATGACTGAAATGTTAGTACCACCATCAACATCGTCTTTTAGCAACAAATCAACAATGGCTTCTTTTTCAGCATCCCTTCCATAAACATCAGATTGTTCGAGTAAAGGAGCAGGAGGCCTTTGAGAAGACGTGTTTTGAAGGCCTTCTCTCAAGCCAAGAGCATCCTTTTGAGCAAGAAGATCATCTAGTGTACCAAGGATCTCAGTGGCATCATTTTGTACAGTTTTATCAAATGTGGACAAGAAAGGTGACATAGACTTCAGTTGGTGAACAACCTTGGTTGTGGGGCTGCTAGATTGATCGTGATCTTCAAGCTTGGTTCGCAGTGCTTCATAATCGATCCTGTCCACCAAGTCGTCGGCTTGATAGATGACATCTTGAAGCTTGGAAAGCCAGTTGTTGACATTGTCATCTCGAAGTTGCTTCTCCTCAGCATCATTGAGCAGTTTATTAGCTGATAACATCCTAGTGTTCAACTTGTCTAGCAGCTTCAAAATGGGTTTCTTTCTTTGGAACAGCTGGGATATGTCCTCCGAGGCCAATCTGTCAAACAGAACTTGAAGTGAAGCAGAGAGCAAAGCACCACCAACCAATTCAGCAGCCATATTGATCAATGACAAAAGTAACAAGTTCTTTGTTGAATCTGTGAAGGGGTTACGGATGAGAATGAAGAAAGAAAGAAACGAATGGGTAAGTGAGTGAGTGAGTGAGTGAGTGTATACTTTATTAACATGTATAGCCTCTTTCCTTGGAAATTTCTGAGGAAATAATAATGTATGAATGACCCATGAACAAAGTTGAATGATCACCTCTTTTTTCTTTATTAACAATTTTTGCTTTGATAATTTATTGGATGAATGGATTGTTTGGTCAGCAATGGTGTACCATTAGTCTCAAAACTAACTTTTTCTAATTATTGTTCAGTATAGATTAAAGAATTGATAGTGGGTTAATTAATAACATTATGGAAGTTAAGGTATATATATAGTCATCATAACTCTGCTTTAATTTGTTTCACTACTGCAAGGAAATTTCTTAAAAGACAAAAGTCTTTAAATAATCTTCTTTCCTTTTCTTACTTTTTGACACTTATTGACTTATATCATTTTCACATTTTGAGTAATCTCCAAGTTATTTTGCCATGCTTACAAAGTTCAACAGTACTTTGTCACTTCTCTTTATAAGCTTTCTGAATACAGAACCTTTGACATGAAATCACACTATCACATCCATCAATTCTATAGTTGACTGAACAATTGGTTTGGTGGTAAAATACATACTCAAATTACTAAAACTAAAGTTTGCACCACATGTTGAGATTATTCCCTTGAATAAATATGAGCAGAATTGGAATATTCCTACCTTGTTTCACATGCAATATGTTAATTTCTCATTGGCTCTTGTAGTTTTCAATACCGAACAGAAAACTATCTGTCTTTAACAATGGCGAGTTGGGGGTAAAGAATGATTTTTCATGGGACAGGAACTCCTATTCATAAGTATATATAAGATGCAACCTTGAGAATTGAGTGTGGGCCTTAAGGGTCACCTAGTTTTGTGCGCATGGGTGAAGACTCACACACCAGGCCACCACACACGTACAGGTGTGATAGTGCAAAGAGTCCATTACATGTTCAAATCATATTTTTATAGAACATGTTTAAAATTTGGTATGAAAAACGAATTTGATTGATGGAATTCAAAGTCTGGCGATATGCATAAAGATGAAAAGTCATTGGAAGACAGTGGATCTTGAGCCGCGCCACCCTCATTTACTGAAGAGAGGAGAGAGAGAGAGAGAGTAAATAAATGGAGCAAAATTTAAGTTTATATTACAACCATACAGAATACAGCATAATATAGATCATAGATGTACCTCTAAAATAGTATTGAAGTGGTTGAAGAAAGGATTTAGAGGATGCTTATATAAATTTATCCTTTGATCTTTTGTAAGATTTCGGATTGGTATTCCTTCCTTTTTAAGTGTTGGTTTCAATATCAACCATACAACATAATATTTTCACTTTCATTCAAATGTTCTTTTTCTATAAAATATTTATAAAATTAGGTATGACTAGGAATCCAATTGATGGATGATGGGTTGGTAAAATCTTTGTCTTGTAAAGATAGAAACTTGGGATTATGATATTAGTAAAGGCTACAAATACTATTACAAATGCAAAATGGGGTAAGCAAACACACACACACACACAGAGAATAATTAGTTAACTTTGAGATGCAAAACTGGATTGAAGAATCAATGAGACTCAGCATCTGCTATATAAATCTCTGAACGCTGCCTGTCATCATGATCATGATTTAGCCTGAAATGATCATAAGATTACTTTAGTGTTAGAGAAAACAAATATAACAGTCGTTTATTTCAACTCAAGTTTTCTAAAAAGAAATAAATATACCATTTTATATTGATATTGCAGTGGTTTTCCAACTTTATCAAAATACAATACAGCTTCCTTGTCCTGTTTAAATTTCTCCATTTCAAATCAAATTCTGTCAAAGGGGAACTTATTAATGATTCTTACATGGTCTTTGTATCATTCTTCAAATTCACACCGATTTGTTCCCAGCCATTAGAAACTTTTTGGCTGCGACAATAACTGCACATACAATCAGTTAGGATTGATCATTGATGGTTTGTCTGATGTGATGACAAATGAAACTCAATTTCTTATAACAAAAAAATAAAAGAAGAAAAAGATTAATGTACCGTCACGTACCAAGACCATGAATGAGATCAAAATTCACGTCTGTGATGTGTTGAATCTTAGGCCAATCTTCTCCTCCTTTCTCACACCGTTTTTGTACCAAAGGACATCCACTAATTGACAATTTAGTAAGGGAATTAGGCAGTCCTTCTTTTGGCAAGCACCACAGTCTTTCACATTTAAAAATTATCAATGTCTGAAGCGATGTGAGTTGTTGAAAGGCCTTTCCATTTAGGGTCTCAAGCTTACTACAATCGGAAATGTCAAGTGTCTTCAGATTGGTCGGAAGGAGCCCCTCATCGTTGGGAAAAGAATCACCTTGCCAACCTTCGATATATAAGGATTCTAAAGATGAGAATGTATGCAGATCGTTTTGCAGCCTTTTGGAGCAACTTAATGTAATCCTCTTTACGTTGGAGTGTGATCCCAACACTGGACATTCATCTATACATATCTCGACAAGAGAGGGAGGGGTTGTGAAACTCACCATTCCTTTACAATTCTCAATTCTGAGATCTTCCAAGGATGGAAGATAACAACCTGGTAAACCAACATTGAGATTCGGACAAAGAAACAGATTAAGCCTTTTGAGAAGAGGGAATAATATTTGACCTTGTTGCATAGCTTCACTACTAAATGACCAATTTTTCCACCCCGTCATGAAGGAAAACGTTAAGGATTCTAGACATCTAAATAGAAGATGACCCTTCTCACCAAGAATCTCATCACCTATTGAGATCACCCTACGACATCCAAAAATCTTAAGATCTTTGAGACATGGTAGCTGCCCAAGTGGGGGTAGCATACAACAATTCTGACAAAAATTAATGCTGACTGATACCAACTTAGAAAATGCAGTGTCTCCAATCCAGTCTGAGAATGTTGAACCTCTGTAACCATCAATCACAAGATGCTCCAAGTTTGTATGTGGTTGAAGTGCATCAAGTATATCCTTTTCCTTATGTGAATTATTAGCTACACCAAAATAATCCCACTTCAAAGTCAATTTCGAAAGACATGTCTTATCCTTCAAATTAGCCTCCAAAGCTTCTCTAGCTTCCTTGATATTTTCCAACCCAGAAATTCTAAGTAAGTTCTCAAGCTGTCCTACATTTTTCATAATAAATCCTCCATTGCTATTTCTATCACTACTCAAAACCACATCAGATAAGAAGTACAAGTGTTTTATAGTACTAAGCTCTTGGGGAAATTCTGAATCTTTCAGAGGTATCCCCTCAATATCTAAATATCGCAAGTTGATTAACCTTCCCATCTTCTTTGGCAATTCACGAAGCTCTTTGCACCCAAATAATAATAGAGTCTGTAAATTGTACAAATTACAAACTGAATCAGGTAACTTTGTAATATCAGTGTAAGACAAATCCAGGTACCTCAAATGCTTGTGGTTGGCAATTGAATGAGGCAGCTTCTCCATACGGCATTCACTTAAAGAAAGAACTCTTAAACAACTTCCACTTGTAAGCAACATATCATACTCCTTGTTGTTCCATGAATAATCACATTCGAATGGCAATGCTAGAAAGGTACGCAAGCTCTTAGCTACACGCAAGCCCTTAATTTTGTCGATGTCGTATTCCCTTTTCATGTATGACAAGTGTCGTGTCTTCGTTGAAAGGTTAAGTAGATCATTACTCAAATCCAACCTAAAGAAAAAATTATTTGATACGAATATGGCCAAATCATGTACCAAGTCATGCATTTGGAGCAATGATTTTTCTTTATTTGAATGTTGAAACAATGACCTTGATAAAAGATCTTCAATGTATTCCTCCCCATGTTCCTCCATCTTTTTGCTACTTTTATCAAGTGGCAGAAAACCTTGTGCCATCCACAACAAAATCAATCTTTTTCTTTCAAATTGATAATCTTTGGGAAATATGGAACAATACGCGAAACATTGCTTGAGACGTGTAGGTAAGTGACGGTAGCTCAACCATAAAGCTGGAAGAATGGAACCCTCCTTCTTGTACAACTCCTCCCATGTGTCACTATTGAGTATGTCCTTCCATTTTTCAACATTTCGTTCAAAGCGCAATAATCCACCGAGAGATTTTATTGCTAGCGGAAGGCCTTTGCACTTGTTTACTATTTGTCTACCCAATTCCTCCAAATCTTTGTACTTAGTACTGAGGTCATCGTTGGGCACAAAAGCATGTTTGACAAATAACTTCCAACAATCTTCACTTGACAATGTTTGGAGATTATGAATATCCCCACCAGTGGCCATAGTAAAGGCAACAGCTTCGTTCCGGGTAGTCACAACAATTTTACTTCCATTTGCTCCAGAATCGAAACAACTCTTTAAAGAGTCCCACGAAGTATAAGACTCGTTCCAAACATCATCAAGAACAAACATAAACTTCTTCCCCAGTAATGCTTCCTTCAATCTTCTTCGAATTTCTTCTGGGTTCTTGATATCACACTTTCTAGAAGTGACATCCTCAGAAGTAACCTTTTCAAAGATCTCTCTTGTTATCTTTGAAATATCAAACTGATCTGACACTGTAACCCATACTCTTAGCTCAAAATGATTAATAACACGAACATCATCGAAAACAAGTTGAGCAAGAGTGGTCTTGCCAACACCACCCATCCCAACAATCGGGATAACTGTAATGTTAGTACCACCACCAACATCATCTTTCAGCAGCAAATCAAAAATGGCTTCTTTTTCAGCATCCCTTCCATAAACATCAGATTGTTCGAGTAAAGGAGCAGGAGGCCTTTGAGAAGAAGTGCTTTGAACACCTTCTCTCAAGCCAAGAGCATCCCTTTGAGCAAGAAGATCATCTAGAGTATCAAGGATCTCAGTAGCATCACTCTGTACAGCTTTATTAAAGTTGAACACAAAAGGTGGCATCGATTTCAGTTTGCGAAATACCTTGGTCTTGCAGCTTGTAAGCTTGGATCGCAGAGCTTCATAGTCCATCATGTCCACCAAGTCGTCGGCTTGATAGACGACATCTTGAAGCTTGAAAAGCCACTTCTTGACATTGTCATCTCTCAGTTGCTTGTCCTCAGCATCATTGAGCAGTTTGTTAGCTGATAACATCTTAGTGTTCAACTTGTCCAGCAGCTTCAGAATGGGTTTCTTTCCTTGGAACAGCTTGGGTATATCCTCAGAGGCCAATCTCTCAAACAGAATCTGAAGTGAAGCAGAGAGCAAAGCACCAGCAACCAATTCAGCAGCCATATTATTGATCAATGACAAAAGCAACAAGTAATGTGTTGAATCTGTGTAGGGATTAGTGATGAGAATGAATAATTATGTAGAATATAATTAGAGTTATTATGATAAGAAACCAATGGATTAATTGAAGCAAACAGTATATATGGGAAGGGAATGAGAATGAAAAAATGATGAAGAAAGCTCTTTCCTTGGAATTTCAGTGCAAATAATAATGGAATGGCCCATGAATTGATAACTTTATTGGATTGTTTGGTCAACAATGGTCAACAATGATAACATGTATTTGGTGATATTATATATGTAAGTGTAAGTTTATTGATAGTGTTACTTTAGTTTATTCCAAATATCAAAACTAATGGTTATATATATATATATATATATATAGAGAGAGAGAGAGAGAGAGAGAGAGATTGATAATTTGTTAATTATTAAATAAGTTGGTTAGTGGATTGGGTTGTATTAATTAATTAGTAATGCAAACAAAACAACTGTCATCATGTGTTGTGTTGTGCATAGTCTTCTTCTCATTTAGATTTAATTAATTAGTTTTACAGTAATTTTTTTGTTTGTTGAGATTTAATTTTGAGTTGCTATATATTAATAATATATTGTTAATCAAATTATGGAATCAACAATGTGAATTAAGTAATGCAAACAAAACAGCTGTCCTCGTGTATTGTGATTATTTCTGCAGTAATTTTATCATGTTATTCCATTTTCCCTTTCAAATAATATTATAATAATAATAATTATCATAAACTTGGTATTTTTCCGTCTATTCAATATACTGCAATAGTAATACAATATCAGATAAGAACCGAAAACTCCAAACTCAAAAAGTAGTAGGAAAATTGAATGAGAAAAGCTAGTTACAATTGATGGAAGCCCTTAGGCCCCTTCGGTGCAAATGGCGCTATAAACCCCATCATAAATTCACTCAACCAATTGTTTGTGTAATACACCAACAACATCTTTCTGGTATGTATGGCCTTTTCTCACCTGCAACACAGAAATCATAACAAACAAAATGACTTCATCAATACTGTTTTCTTTACGAGAAGACTAATTAAAGGGCTAACTCTCAAGACTTTGGGCTATCTAAGACAAATACTTCAACTGCTCAAATAAAAAGTACAAGTTCTGCTGTGATTTCAAGATATTAAAGTGAAAACGTTCACACCTAGTTGGGAAAATGTTCACTAAAATGTAATTGTTTTTACTCTCTGACATAATTGCTGCTTCATCGACAAGATTCCTAATATCAGCCCCATAAAATCTGACTGTACGGAATACAATCTTAAGAGTCCATTTTTCTGGTGAATAATTAAATAAGGAGCCTGCACAGACATATGGCAGAAGAAATTGTTATGTTTGGGATATATTGTTAGACTTTTTATTTGGACATTTATTAAAATTTGGATTGATTGGATAGTTCTTTGCTATGTTAGCCCATATTGTTGGTGATCACTAGTTAATCGGCTTAGTATCTGTGTGTAAAATCTAGGTGAAGCAGAAGTATGGACTTTTCTAGTTAACTCAAATCTTTGATGAGCAAGTCCAGTCCAACTAGGATTATGTAGCTAAGTCCCCTCCTTAACTCTATAAATACATATTGTCTCATCACAATTGTATACGTTTTGATGATCAGATAAATAAACTGCTTCTGATTAAGAGATCTACGGAGGAAGACTTAGTTGATAGTATTGCACTATCAAATTGAAGTAATTGCTATGGATCGAATTGAGATAATTGATATGTATCAATCAGGTACGCATACCTAATTATAATATATTATTATTGTATTCTATATTATATACAAATTGATCTTCGGGTTTATTATTAATTTATCTAACATATATGACATCTTGAAGCTTGAAAAGCCATTGCTTGACATTGTCATCTCGAAGTTGCTTGTCCTGAGCATCATTGAAAAAGGCAAAGGCAATGGAAATCGATATGAGAAGATTATTTAGAGCTGTAGCTAAAATCGGAAATAAAGGATAAAACTCACATCAAACATATATACTTTTGAATATTATGATGCTAAAATTACTTTTTTTGTTTTTTTTCAGAAAAAAGTGATAGAGGTCACTTGTCTTAGAGTGTTCCCACTTTTGGCAGAGGAAAATTGTAGTAACAAAGGTCTATTAATATATAATCATAAGCTACTGCATATAAAGCTGGAATAGATGAAGCTATTAATAAATGGAGAAAGCCTATGGAGATATGAGTTGAGAACTTAGTTGCATGATTATAATCCAACACATGACATTAGTGAATTTAATAAATAAAAGAATCAAGCAAAAGAAGAAAGAGAATAATGTACCTTACATACCTACAGACATCACTGCAGAATCCAATGTCACATATCCAATGTGTTGAATCTTAGGCCAATCTTCTCCTCTTTTCTTACACCGTTGCTTTAGCAAAGGACATTTCCATATTCTTAATTCAGAAAGGGAAGTAGGTAGGAGTTCTTCGGGCAAGCACCGCAGCCTTTCACAATTAATAATATATAAGAAAGTAAGGGATGTGAGTTGTTGAAAGGCCTTGCCATTTAGGCTTTCAAGCTTACTACAATCCGAAAATTCAAGTTTCTTCAGAGTGGTCGGAAGGAACCCCTCATCTAGAAAAGAATCATCTTCCCAACCCTTGATAACTAAGGATTCCAAAGAGGAGAGTCTATGCAGATCCCATTGCTTACGGTTCTCAAAGAGCCTTTTGCACTTACATAATTCAATCATCTTTACTTTGGAGAGTGATCCCCAGTCTAGAAGTGATTCCAACATTGGACAACCCCTTATCCATAGATAGGCAAGAGAGGAAAGGGCTGTGCCTATGACGGTCTGTTGAGTAGTTCTCGGGACCAAACCCACCATTTGTTCACAATTACTGATACTCAGACATTCCAAGGATGAAAGATAACCAGGTAACCCAACTTTAAGCTTTGGACAATTCTTCAAATGAAGTGATTGAAGAAGAGGGAATAATATTTGACCTTCTTCTTCAAGAATAGCAAATGACCAATTTTTCCACTCCATCATATCTGCAATCCTTAATGATTCTAGACATCTGAATAGAAGAAGACCTTGATCATGAGGAATCTCATCACCTATTGAGATCACACTATCACATCCCTTAATTGTGAGATCTTTGAGAAATGCCAGCTTCCCAAGTGGGGGTAAAATACTACAATTCTTACAATCAATAAAGCTGACTGATACTAACTTAGAAAATGCAGAGTCTACAATCCAGTCAGAGAATGTTGTACCTTTGTAACATTCAATCTCAAGATGCTCCAAGTTTGTATGTGGCCGAAGTGCATCAAGTATGTCCTTTTCTTTTTCTTTTGCTGAATCATCAGCTACACTGCCATTATCATCCCACCTCAAAGTCAGTTTAGAAAGGCACTTCTTATCCTTCATATTAGCCTCTGAAGCTTCTCTTGCATCCTTGATAGTTTCCAAACCAGAAATGCACCGTAAATTCCCAAGTTCTCCTACCTTATTCATTTTAAATCCTCCACTATTTCTATCACCACTCAAAGTGACATGGGATAAAAAATACAAGTGTTTTATGCTACTAAGTTCTTGAGGAGGCTCTTTCAGAGGTACACGATCAATATCTAGATATCGCAAGTTGATTAACCTTCCTATCTTCTTGGGTAATTCACGAAGAAAATTACACCCAAATAATAATAAAGTCTGTAAATTGTATAAATTACAAACTGAATCAGGTAATTCTCTAATTGAAGTGTCAGACAAGTCCAGGTACCTCAAATGCTTTAGATTACCAATGGAATGAGGTAGCTTCTCCATATAACGTTGACTTAAAGAAAGAACTCTTAAACAACTTCCACATGTAAGAAACATATCACACTCCATACTCCAGTAATACCTATTTGATTGGAATGATATTGCTAGAAAGGTACGCAAGCCCTTGGCTTCATGTAATCCCTTGCCTTTGTGGACTTTGTAATTTGCCTTCTTCAAAAATGACAAGTGTCGTGTATTTGCTGGAAGTTCAAGCAAATCATTACTCAAATCCAACCTAAAGCAAAAGTCATTTGATACGAATATGGCCAAATCATGTAGCAGGTCATGCATTTGGAGCAATGATTTTTCTTTATTTGAATATTGAAACAATGACCTTGATAAAAGTTCCTCAAGGTATTCCTCCCCATATTCCTCCATCTTTTTACCTTTTTTATCAAGTGACAAAAAACCTTCAGCCATCCACAGCAAAATCAATTCTTTTCTTTCAAATTCATAATCTTTAGGGAATATAGAACAATAAGCAAAACATTGCTTGAGATGTCCAGGTAAGTGACGATAGCTCAACCATAACGCTGGAAGAATGGAACCCTCCTTCTTGTACAACTCCTTCCATGTGTCACTCATAAGTATATCTTCCCATTTCTTAGAATTTCGTTCAGAGCGCAATAATCCACCGAGAGATTTTATAGCTAAAGGAAGACCTTTGCATTTTTCCACAATTTGTCTACCAAGTACTTCCAAATCTTTGCACTTAGTATCGAGATTGTCATTGTTTCTAAAAGCATGTTTGACAAATAATTGCCAACAATCTTCATTTGATAAAATCCGGAGATGATGAATATCCCCAGTGGCCATAGTAGAGGCGACACTTTCACTTCGAGTAGTGACTACAATTTTACTTCCATTTGCTCCAGAATCGAAACAACTCTTCAAAGAGTCCCACAAAGTATAAGACTCATTCCAAACATCGTCATGAACAAACATAAACTTCTTCCCCTGCAATGCTTCCTTTAATCTTCTTCGAATTTCATCTGGGTTCTCGATTTCACATTTGTTGGAAGTGACCCCCTCAAAGATCTCTCTTGTTATCTTTGAAATATCAAACTCATCTGAAACAGTAACCCATACTCTTAGCTCGAAATGTTTTCTAACTCGATCATCATCATAAACAAGTTGAGCAAGAGTGGTTTTGCCAACACCACCCATCCCGACGATCGGAATGACAGAAATAGCATTTCCTCCATCAACTGTATCATCTCTCAGCAGCAAATCAACAATGGTCTCCTTTTCAGCATGCCTCCCATAAACATCGGATTCTTCGACTAAAGGAGCAGGTGGCTTTTGAGTAAAATTGTTTTGAACACCTTCTCTCAAGCCAAGAGCATCCTTTTGAGCAAGAAGATCATCTAGTTTAACAAGGATCTCAGTGGCATCACTCTGTACAGCTTTTTGAAAGTTAAACACAAAGGGTGGCATGGATCTCAGTTGGTGAAACATCTTGGTTGCGCGACTGCCAGGTTGATCACGTTTAATCTTGGATCGGAGAGCTTCATAGTCCATCATGTCCACCAAGTCGTTGGCTTGATAGATGCCATCTTGAAGCTTGAAAAGCCACTTCTTGACATTGTCATCTCTCAGTTGCTTCTCCTCAGCATCATTGAAGAGTGCATTAGCTGATAAGAGCTTAGTGTTGAGCTTGTCCAGAAGCTTCAGAATGGGCTTATTCTTTCCCTGAAACAGCTGGGATATTTGCTCAGACACCAATTTCTCAAACAAGAACTCAAGTGAAGAAGAGACCAAAGCACCAACAACCAATTCAGCAGCCATAGTGTGCAACAAAAATCAAATCAAGCTTATTTTGAGCAGCAAAGAAAGAATAGTATTGGATGGATGCAGTTGGTTTGGTTATAATAATTTGTTGACTGACTCTGTATTGTAAAGTGTGTTGTGTTATTACTATTGCAGCAAATTCCATAAGCGATTGATAATATATATATAAAAAAATAAAGGGCATGTGAGTCACCGACCGTTTCTTTGCACTTTGTTTAATACAAGAGTAGTAATGCAAACAAAACAACTGCTATCATGTGCTGTAGCCTCTTCCCCTTTAGATTTTATTAATTTTATCATATATAGGATTCCATTTTCCCAATGACAAACTTGGTATGTGAAACATAAAATTAAGAAATACTATTGTCTTACACCAATACCATCACTAGGTAACACCTTACAATTTATTTTTAATTCTTTGTAATAGTTTTTAAATGAAGATATACGGGATTTGATATTAAATAGTACCAATAACGATACACCTCTTACAAATTTTACATTTAATAAACACAAAATGCTCAATGTAACATTATTAGACCATTAAAATTTGTTCATCTCATGGATGGTACAAATGCAGAATCTTTTATGTGTTTATTTCTGTACTTAATCCTTGTTTATTCAATACTCAACACAAAATTGTCTTGTCTTTGACAACTGCAAAATGGGGCAATTAGTAACTGAAACAAGCAGCCTCATTACACATTTAATTCCTCAATACTACTCATACACTCAACCTATATACCTACTTCAGCCATGACCACCCCAGCAACGTCACACACACTTGTAATGTTTGGCCACGACCACGGTCATCTCATTGCTTATGAAGATATGAACAATGATCTTCTTCTTTCAGATTAGGAGTACTGGTAGGCTAGTGAACCAGAGATTTTGTTGTTTACTGTTTAGACTGACAGTGTCTGCTATTGAAACCTGTAAGCACTGCCTTTCTTCATAATTATAGAGTTAGACAAAACAAATATGTAAGAGTTGTACTTTATTAACGTTTTCATATTCATATTCATTGGTTTTCCAACTAAATCTGAATTTAATTGCATGACAATAATCCAACAACGCTACAGCCTTAATAATAATAAATAAAAGAAGCAAAAGAAGAAAGAGAATAATGTAATTGAGAAAGAGAGAGATCAATGTAGATGCAGACACAGCATTTAGTTGATATGTTCATTCACCATCATCTAATGTTACTTTTGTGATGTGTTGAATCTTAGGCCAATCTTCTCCTTTCTCTTTCTCACACTGTTGCTTTAACAAAGGACAATCTCTTATTTTTAAATAAGAAAGGGAAGAAGGCAGCCCCTCTTCGGGCAAGCACCGCAGCCTTGGACAGTTTTTAATATACAATTTCTGAAGGGAGGTAAGTTGTTGAAAGGCCTTGTTGTTTAGAGTTTCAAGCTTACTACAATCCCAAATGTTGACTTTAGTTAGAGTGGTCGGAAGGCCTGCCTCGTATGGAAAACTAACAGCTTCCCACCCACTGATATGTAAGGATTCCAAAGAGGAGAGTCTATGCAGATCCCATTGCTTATGGTTCTCAAACAGCCTTTTGGAATTGTGTAACTCAATCTTCTTTAGTTTGGAGTGTAGTGATCCCCACCCTAGAAGCGATTCCAACACCAGACAATCCTCTATATGTATCTCCACAAGAGAGGGAGCTGTGCCTGTGCCTGTGTGCTGAGTAGTTCTTGGGACCAAACCCACCATTCCTTCACACTTCCAGATATGCAGTTTTTCTAAGGATGGTAGATAACAACCCGGTAACCCAACATCAAGCTTTGGACAATTACTAAGTTCTAGCCATTTGAGAAGAGGGAATAGTATTTGACCTTGTTGCATAGCTTCTTCACTACTGAATGACCAATCTTTCCACTCCATCATATCTGCAATCGTTAGTGACTCTAGACAACTGAATAAAGGAAGAGCGGCCTTGTAATTGTCATCACCTATTGAGATCACACTATCACATCCTCTAATATTAAGTTGTTTGAGAAATGGTAGCTGCCCAAGTGGGGGTAAAACACAACAATTCTTACAATTGATAAAGCTGACTGATACTAACTTAGCAAATGCAGAATCTCCAATCCACTCTGAGAATGATGAACCTCTATAACCTACAATTCTAAGATGCTCCAAATTTGTATGTGGTCTAAGCGCATCAAGTATATCCTTTTCTTTCTCTTTTTCCTTTTGTGAATTAGCAGCTACATAGCCGTCATTATCATCATCATCCCACTTCAAAGTCAGCTCCGAAAGATACTTCTTATCCTTCAGATTAGCCTCCGAAGCTTCTCTACCATCCTTGATATTTTCCAAACCAGAAATGCAGCGTAAGTTCTCAAGCTTTCCTACTTTTTTCATTTCAAATCCTCCACTACTATTTCTATCATTACTCAAAACCACATTGGATAAGAAAGACAAGTGTTTCATAGTACTAAGTTGTTGGGGAAACTCTGAATCTTTTAGTGGTACACCATCAATATCTAGATATCGCAAGTTGATTAACCTTCCCATCTTCTTTGGTAATTCACGAATCTTCCAACACTCATATAATAATAAAGTCTGTAAATTGTACAAATTACAAACTGAATCAGGCAATTCTTGAAGTGGAGTGAAAGACAAGTCCAAATACCTCAAATGCTTTAGATTTCCAATTGAATGAGGCAGCTTCTTCATAGAACATTGACATAAAGAAAGAACTCTTAAACAACTTCCACTTGTAAGCAACATATCATACTTCATCTTGTTTGAGGTGAAATGGTTTGATTGGAATGGCAGTGCTAGAAAGGTACGCAAGCTCTGGGCTTCATGCAATCCCTTGAATTTGTTGAGGTCGTATTCCCACTTCTTCATATATGACAAGTGGCGTGTCTTTGCTGAAAGTTTAAGTAAATCATTACTAGAATATTCCAACCTAAGGCCAAAATCATTTGATACAAACACAGCTAAATCATGTACTAAGTCATGCATTTGGAGGAATGATTTAATCTTCTTCGAATGTTGAAACAAAGACCTTGACAAAAGATCTTCAAGGTATTCTTCCCCATGCTCCTCCAACTTTTTGCTTTTTTTATCAAATTGCAAAAATCCTTCAGCCATCCACAACAAAATCAATTCTTTTCTTTCAAACTCGTAATCTTTAGGGAAAATAGAACAAAACGCAAAACATCGCTTGAGATGTCCAGGTAAGTGACGGTAGCTCAACCATAAAGCTGGAAGAATAGAACCCTCCTTCTTGTACAACTCCTCCCATGTGTCACTCTTAAGTATGTCCTCCCATTTCTTGACATTTCTTTCGGAGCGCAATAGTCCACCGAGAGATACTATTGCTAAAGGAAGCCCTTTGCACTTGTCCACTATTTTCCTACCTAGTATCTCCAAATCTTTGTAGTTAAGAAGGTCATCCATGTTTCTAAAAGCATGTTTGACAAATAATTGCCAGCAATCATCATCTAACAATGTGTGTAGCTGATGAATTTCCCTGGTGGCCATAGTAGAGGCTACATTTTCACTCCGAGTAGTGACTACAATTTTACTTCCACTTGTTCCAGACTCAAAACAACTCCTCAAAGTGTTCCACAAAGAATAAGACTCGTTCCAAACATCATCAAGAACAAACATAAACTTTTTCCCCTGCAATGCTTCCTTCAATTTTCTTCGAATTTCGTTCGGGTTCTGGAGATCACACTTTTTAGAAGTGACCCCCTCGAAGATCTCTCTCGTTACCTTTGAAATATCAAACTCATCTGACACAGTAACCCATGCTCTAATCTCAAAATGTTTAATGACTCGAACATCATCATAAACAAGTTGAGCAAGAGTTGTTTTGCCAACACCACCCATCCCGACAATAGGGATGACAGAAATCTTATAATCACCACCATCAACATCATCACTTCTTAGCAACAGATCAACAATAGTTTCTTTTTCAGCGTGCCTTCCATAAACATCAGATTCTTCAACTAAAGGAGCAGGTGGCCTTTGAGAAGAGTTGTTTCGAACACCTTCTCTCAAGCCAAGAGCATCCTTTTGATCAAGAAGATCATCTAGTTTCAGAAGGATCTCAGTGACATCATGCTGCACAGTTCTATCAAATGTGGACAACAAAGGTGAGACAGATTTCAGTTGGTGAAATACCTTGGTTGCGCGGCTGCTAGATTGATTGGATCGCAGAGCTTCATAGTCAATCATGTCGACCAAATCGTCAGCTTGATAGATGACATCTTGAAGCTTGAAAAGCCATTGCTTGACATTGTCATCTCTCAGCTGCTTGTCCTCAGCATCATTGAGCAGTTTGTTAGCTGATAACATCCTAGTGTTGAGCTTGTCGAGCAGCTTCAGAATGGGTTTCTTTCCTTGGAACAGCTGTGGTATGTCTTGAGAGGCCAATCTCTCAAACAGAACTTGAAGTGATGCTGAGAGCAAAGCACCAGCAACCAATTCAACAGCCATATTGAATGAATGACAAAAGCAAGAGCAAGTAGTGTATATATGTTTTGAATCTGGGAAATGAGAATGAAATCAATAAAAAAGAAGTTGTTATGATAAGAATCAATGTGTAAGTGAAGAGTATAGTAACAATAATAATACTATAATAGTAGAGACCCTCTTTCCTTGAAATTTCAGTGATATAACTTTGGTTCCCGTGATGACATTTGATGCTTTGATTACTTAATTGGATCTTTTGGTCAACTATGGTGTGCCACTATTATATTAAAGAATTGATCAATTGGCCAGGGGACAGAGAAAGAAGAGAAAGTAGGCCCCCCTGACAGACTTAATTGGAAATATATACATGTGCAAAATTTATTGGCTATGTTTTGACAGTTACCAAAATACACTTTGCAAGTATATACGAAGTTCACATATTACACTTTGCAAGTATATACAGAGTTCACATATTCACTGAATCTTAACAAACTGTAAAATAAAGAACAAACACATATGCTTTGAATTTAAGTTGATTTGAAGATACATAATCCTCTTAATATATGCTGCCATTATAAAATAATTTCATCATTTGATCAACCTCCATTTACAACTAAAATACCTACCTAACCTGCCACTAACTCTCTACTTTTCAACCTTAATGCTTTTGCTAGAAATGATTTTATCATATTTTAATCTTTATTTTTAGAAGAATAATAAATGTCAAGAACAAAACACACAAGAAACTAAACAACAATTGTAGTAAAAAAACTAAACTAATTGATAATGCTGATTGGTACTAAATTAGAAACAACCGAGTCTCCAATCCAGTCCGAGAATGTTGTACCTCTAATATACCTTTCTATTTCAAAATGATTCATGTTTGTATGGGGTTGTAGTGTGTCTAATACATGTTTTTATTGTTTCAGAGGCAAGCAGTCACATAAATTTATCATTTGCTACCTATTCTAAGATTTTGGATTATGTATATATTCCTTTCTTTCTTACATTTGTAATGTCATATGCTAGAACTTTTAAACCAATATATGTAAATGTATCAAATTCTAGAGCAAGAAGCAAAATCTAAACCAACATATCATCAGATGCTTGTATTTTCTGATGAGGCTAATTGATTCTTCAAGCATCTGATTTTTTTTTATTATGAAAAATTGTAGAATTGTAAACCAGAGATAGTGTATGCTACAGAAATCTAAAGAACAACAATTTTTGATGTGTTGAGAATGAAAAGCTCGAGGGAAGAAAACACTTTGACAGTCAGGAATATCCACATCTCTCAAGAACAACAACCTATGACACCACACCAGCAGAGCAGACTTGAGAGCAAGAGCAGAAGCAGGAGTTGCAAGAGCAAGAGAAGAATTGAGAGCAAGAATGCTAAAGCTTCTTCTCTTGCAGTAAATGCACTGACAAAAAATAAGCTAACGCTAAACCTTTACCAATCTTGCTCTCAATTCTTCTCTCCATTTAGCTTTAGCTTTAGCTTCTTCTATTGCTCTTGCAACTTCTGCTTCATACATATATATATATATATTTATATAAATGAGTATGCATTGCAGACTCTCTAATTCTCATTACTCTACTCTGTCAACTACTCTCTCTCGCTCTATATATTTACTATGACTATGCATACTATAAGCTCACTCAATTTCTTATTTCTCTTCCTATTTCTCAAAATAACTCTCTCCCTCAATCCATGTTCACACATTATATATATTTATATGTATTTATACAAGCTTTTATTTCGTTTCCAGCCAACAGCCAGTACTACTAAGGAGAATAATTCACCATCATCATCATCATCATCATCTCGAACATCGATGCTAATAATGAGTCGAACAAGCAGCAAAGACTCGCTTATTATTAGCACCATCTGATAAGAAACAAATGTCTGTGATAAGGATTTCAGAGTAAATAATAATGTAATCCAATGCTCCATCATCATGTTTCATCTGTATCTTAATTAATATATGTATAAGCTTTTAGTTATTTGTATTGGTTAGTGATTTTTCTGTCCAAAAATGAGAAAAGAAAATGTTAGTAATGTCAAATTAAAATGAGTACAATTTTCATCTTTTTATTTTTTATTTTTCTTTTTCTTTTTGTGGGTTATATATAGTTTCTGAATTTTACAAGTTTAAAATCCATATTTTAAATATTGTTCACTATACTTTAATATATCAGTGCACACACTATTTTATGAGTATTAAATGGGAATTTTCTAATATAATTAGTAAATTTTATATAAAAATTAGGGGTGTGTATAAATTGATCTAATTTAATGATAATTGATTGTTAAATATTAGATATCCAAATTTGATTAGATCAGATTAGATGTTATTTTTAAATATCTAATTGGTTTGGATGTTGGATGGAATGTACAAAAATTTAATATATCCAACATCCAATCCAACTAATTAGTTTTTTCATTTAGTTTGAATGAGTAATTAGATTTTATATTATTATACGTAAAATATTTATATATATATGAAAATTAATATTAAAATTTTACTATTTTTTCTTGGATTGGATGGATCTAATCATATTGTACCTAAAATTTTGGATAAATCAAATCCGATCCAAAAAATACTAGTTTTAAAATATGGGATAAATTCTAAATAAACACCCCTAATAAAATATGAGATCTGAATAAGCCTAAAAACATTGAATGTGATCTAATACATATCCCTAATAAAATTATAGAAAAACCCAATATAAAAAACTAAAAAAATTAATAATCTAAAACATTATTTATTTATACCATAAAAAATTCTCTCCATATCTAAGTAAGTTATTTTGAAAGGTTAGCATATTATTGTCATTTAATTTAGGTATAATTACATGAGGTACTATTTTTTGTAAAAAAATTATATTTTTACGTTTACATAATATTTTTTTACATTTTTACGGTTTTCTATAAAAACAACACGAAAACAACAAAAAAACAACATAAAAGTAATAAAAAAATAACATCAAAATAATAACAAAAAATAACATACATATAACAAAAAAAATCAACAACAAATTAACAAGAGTACAACATAAACATACCGTATTTTATGTAAATAAAATCAAAAAAATTGTTAAAATATTTAAAATTTCGTAAAACCATATTTTTGTGTATTAGTGAAATAATCCCTTTAATTTAGGGAAATTTGCCTGGAAAATCCTAAAAAAAATTACTTTCCAACAAAATTTGCATTACATTTTTATTTTATTTGAAATTGACATATTACACCAATAATATACAGAGGTTTCCTTACTCAGGAGTGAGCCTTGCTTTGAAACAAAACACTCTCTCTTCTTCGATTGGTGAAGCCCTAGCCCCTCCTCTCTTCCTCTTCTTCCTTCTTTCGCTTCATCAACCAGGTATCTCTCTCTCTCTCTCTATATATATATAAATATATATATGTGCGTGGTGGAAATCAGATGTGGTCGGTTAAATGTGTTTCTCAATTTCATGAATCAATTGCTCTGTTTCCCCAAAATTGAAACCTTTGTCACTCTGTCCGTATGTATATGTATGTCTATATGTATATGGAGAGAGAGAGAGAGAGAGAGAGAGAGAGAGAGAGAGGTCAAATTGATTAGTGATGAGTGAGTCATTCATTCATCCAAATGCTGAGTTGAATCAAGCATTAGTTTTACTAACTCAGTAAATGAGTGATTGAAGTCGGACTCAAATTCATTCTTAACCTTCATTCTTCCTGTATTTTTCTTAGTTATTAAACAGATTGGATGGAAGGTTGGCTTTGATTTTTAATTTTTATTTCATTTTTAGTATGAATTATATAAATTTAAATTGTTTTATTTGTGTTTTGATTATATGATGTGAATCTTAGTTGAGAGTTTGTATTAGTATATGTTAGTTTATGTGAATTGAGTTATGAATTGTTAATCATCTGAAGCCAAAATATGTAATGGAGAAGTTCATATGCACCTTCAATATGTTTCTTCTGAATAAAGTCTTAGTCTGTCTCTGAGAAAAAAGAAAAGAAAAAGAAAAAGAAAACACTAAGATCATATTCAACAAAACTTCTTTTCTCAATTAGGAGTTCTTATTCTAATGTATGAGCCCTTCTGAAGATAATTTGACACTTCTGTTAAGGTTTTTCTGCATTTCAAAAGATTTTATTTTTATTTTATTATATTTGAAATAACATTAAGAAACTACCAGAAGTTTAGTTTGAAGGATTTATTTACACTGAAATGTTAAGAAACATGTAATTTAGTACAGCAAGCCCTTCTCGTTCTCATATAGCTTTGTGTATATTTGATTAATAACATGTTTCATTCCTTATTTTTTCGATTATAATGATGTGTTTGTTCTGAAAACTTCCAGGTAAGGACACTGTAAGAAATGCGCTCTCAGTTAGCAATGGCGTCGAAGAATAGAATCCTTAAAAGAGAGTTCAATGGGCTTAAGAAGAAGCATTCTTCACCAACCATGTCGAGTGTTACCTACGTTGAACGAAACAACATCGTTAATTGATTGCTTTCTTAATTTATTTCAAAGATGTCACAAGGGAAACTGCCACTGGCAAATCCCCAAAAGTTCAACTTCTTCTACGGTCACCGTAAGCCTTCCCAGAACCGCCCCATAGTCCGAGGTGGCCTCTTTTCCAACCGTCAAACCATCAGACCTCCAAAACCTGAACCCAAACACCAATCACAGCCGTCTGATCTCTCTAAATGGGACCCAGATCACTTTCCATCCCAACAGTCGAAACCAAGCAATGTTGCAGCCGCAACACTCTCCTTTTTGTCCCCCATTGCTCGGTTCATTGTCGATGCTTTTCGTAAGAACCAGTCCCAGTGGGGGCCACCTGTTGTTTTTGAGCTCAGGAAGCTCCGAAGGGTCACCCCCGAGCTTGTGGCTGAGGTCCTTAAGGTACAAACTGAACCAGCTTTAGCTTCGAAGTTCTTCCATTGGGCTGGTAAGCAAAAAGGTTACAAGCATAACTATGGTTCTTACAATGCGTTTGCTTATTGCCTGAATCGTACTAACCGGTACCGGTCTGCTGACCAGGTGCCTGAGTTGATGGAATCTCAGGGTAGGCCTCCTAGTGAGAAGCAGTTTGAGATTCTCATTAGAATGCACTCTGATGCCAATAGGGGTCTCAGAGTGTATTATGTGTACGAGAAGATGAAGAAGTTTGGTGTTAAACCGAGAGTTTTTTTGTATAATAGGATAATGGATGCTTTAATTAAAACGGGTTATTTAGATTTGGCTTTGTCAGTTTATGAGGACTTTAAGGATGATGGTTTGGTGGAAGAGAGTGTTACTTTCATGATTTTGATAAAGGGTCTTTGCAAGTCCGGTCGAATTGAGGAAATGTTTGAGGTTCTGGAGAAGATGAGGGTGAAATTGTGCACTCCCGATGTGTTTGCGTACACGGCTATGGTGCGAGTATTGGCTTCCGAGGGGAATTTAGAGGGCTCTTTGCAGGTTTGGAAGGAAATGAAGAGAGACAGAGTTGAACCTGATGTTATAGCTTATACAACTATGATCAATGGTTTGTGTAAAGGAGGAAGGGTTGAGAAGGGTTACGAATTGTTTAAGGATATGAAGGAGAGGGGAATTTTGATCGATAGAGCTATTTATGGGACATTGGTTCAGGCTTTTGTAGTAGACGGGAAAGTTGGGCAGGCTTGTGATTTGTTGAAGGATTTGATGGATTCAGGGTATAGAGCAGACTTGGGTATTTATAACTCTCTTATTCAAGGACTGTGTAACGTTAAGCGAGTTGACAAGGCACACAAGCTCTTCCGAGTGACTGTTCAGGAGGATCTAGGGCCAAACTTTGAGACTGTTAATCCCATTTTGGTGTCTTATGCAGAGATGAAAAAGATGGATGAGTTTTGTGAGTTGCTTGTGCAGATGAAGAAGTTGGGATCTTCCGTCATGGATGATCTTACCAAATTCTTTTACTTTATCGTGGGAAAGGAGGACGGAGTAAAGATGGCGATGGAAGTGTTCGAGGACTTGAAAATCAGGGGTTACTATACTGTTGCAATCTACAATATTCTGATGGAGGCTTTCCACAGAATTGGGATGGCAACAAAGGCACTGTCACTTTTCGATGAAATGAAAGATATGAATGTTCAGCCAGACTCATCAACTTATAGTATTGCAATCGAGTGTTTTGTCGAAGATGGGAATGCTAAAGAGGCTTGTGCGTGCTACAATAAGATAATCGAGATGTCTTGTGTTCCATCTGTTTCTGCATATCAGTCACTTGCTAGAGAGTTATGCAAGACCGGTGAGATTGATGCAGCTATGCTGCTCGTTCGCGACTGCTTGGCTAGTGTGAGAAGTGGGCCGATGGAGTTCAAGTATGCACTTACTATTATCCACGCTTGCAAAGCTAGAAACGCTGCAGATGTCCTATCGGTGCTGAGTGAAATGATGCAAGAAGGATGTCCTCCGGATGATGTTGTATGCTCCGCTGTTATCTTCGGAATGTGTAAGTATGACGCTATAGAGGAGGCAAGGAAGGTCTTTTCGAACTTGAGAGAGCGCAAAGTTTTAAGTGAAGCGAGGACGATCGTGTATGATGAAATACTAATCGAACATATGAAGAAAAAGGCGGCAGACTTGGTTGTATCTGGATTGAAGTTTTTCGGTTTAGAATCTAAGCTGAAACGAAAGGGTTCTACCCTGCTGTCGAATTGAAGATCTGAACTCGGGGAAACTTACTTTCTTGCCTACTAATCTTACAGAAAGGGGTCCTCAAGGGAGCTGCCGATGATGATGCTATTAAGTGTCATGACGTCTTAGACAGGTTATTTACTTCCACTTAATTCTGATGCTATATAAATGTTATTTGAGATTATACTTATCTTATCTGTGAGATTGTTTATTGTTTATTGTTGCCCTTAAATGTGTTCATCTGTTACTCCCATCAATTTCTTAAATTAAAATGAGCCCTTTTTTTATTGCCTATTATGTGATTTATTAAGAATTAAGAGATTATTTTTGACAGAGGACGATGTTCTAAATTAGTTTTTAAATGTTTGTTTTAGATGTTGCTAGAACGGGTTGAGATCGATTGCAATACAATAAATATAAATCATGACTGATCTGTTGTTATTTTTTCGACATAAATAATCAATTTTCTTTTTCTTCTTTCAAATTTCAAATGTTTCTGTAGTTTAGTATTTAGTACTGTATGAGCACTTGTGAAGGAGAGTTTGAATCTAATTTTGTGACTTTCCTTGGTGCTCTTTCAGCTTGTTCTCTCATGCTAGGCTGGTAGATAAGGGTCTCAAGATCTCAAGATGAAGCGTTGATCTTTTGGGGTGAGCAAGGCGTTTGAATCAAGCTCGGGAGTTTGTAAAGGCAATACCTCAGAAGCCCAACTCAGATGTGTGGGTTGCTGCTGTGCTGAATTTAGTTTGTAAGATTTCATACAACTCTTGCTATAATTGTGGCAGTGGACAATGATTGCTACTCTCCTTTGAAGCAGCAGTAGAGTTGTGTCGGCTCAAATGTACGACTCGCTGATGACACCAGTACTGCAGCAGAGGAAAACAGTAGAGATACCAAAGAAGAAGAAAAAGAGGTTTGGTCGGAGGGTTTTCGGTTGGTTTACCTGCTGCTTAAAACTGGTAGAATTTTCAAAGAATTGTTATGATAAGGAGAAACAAACGAGTGTGATAAGAATTTAAGAGTTAATTTCCTTAATTGAGATTTCATTTCAGTGGAAATAATATCAATAATAATGGAATCGAATGGTTTAATCTGTATCTTCTTCTTCTGATTGGTCTCAAAACTACACATTAATTTGTTGCATGAATTAATTTATAAGTGTTTGTCTTTGCCATCTCTCTTTATTTTCTTCTTAATTTTTTTTCATCATTATTTTTCCATTAATGGGAATCGTACGTACTGGAGTGATCATATCAAAACATATGCTTAAATTTGAGAATATCATAATTTATATTTATCATTAGCTCTTGCAAAATTTTGGATGTGTACTGCTACATATGTTGCTTGTAATCTTCAATACTCAACAGAAAGAATAATTTACTGTGACTATGACTATGAGATATGCAAAACTGGATTGAAGAATCAATGAGCCTCCTCATCACTAAATAGAACACTCTGAATTCTGACCATTACGAAAACTCACACCGAGATTGTTGTTCAGAGTGACAAATTCTGCTACAGAAATCTCTAAGCACTGACACTGTCTCTGATAGGATTCAATATCCTCCACATCTCTCAAGAAGAACAACTTGTGACATGTTGCGAAATTTCACAAGTCTACACCACCCACCAGAACTTGTTTCTGAAAATATGCGTCGGTGAACTTGGAGAAAAATGTACTTTGAGTGTACTAAAATCCTGTCCCCTTTTTTAACACAAAGGACCAAAAAAAATCTGTCTTCTTATTGATAAACTCAAGACATTGTGAGAGTGTGATCCCTCCTGAAACAGTTAGCATCTGTGCAAGGGTGCAGGATATATGTCTGGTGTTTGATATCGCAACTTATCATTATGTGGCAATGGTCCCTCCTGAATTGCAATGATATGATTTTTGAAGGTATGAGAGAGACAATGGTCAAAGTAAATTAGGAAACTAACAATAATAGAAAGTACCTGTTCTTCCATGTTTATCTGGAATGGTTGTACAAAGTCTTCAAACATCACTGGAGAAAGACCCTTCAGTTTCTCTTTAACCTCCTATATATCAAAGGTAAGAAGCCAAGGTTAGGTAAGGTAAAGTGGTTGTAAATAATGTCATACTATTCGAAAACCATACCATAACTTTGATAACTTACCAGTCCAGTTACCCTTGATTTCTCCAACAGTTCCACGGTTATCATGTCCAATATGTCCTTATTTTTCCTCAGTCCATCCATTGCTAGCTTTTCGGTCTCTTCAATATACTGCATGCAAGCAATATCAGATATTGCTAAGCTACATACATTTGGTGTTTCCATTACATGAGAAAATAATGCAAAAGCAACAAATAACTAGTTACCCTTGTCAACTCTCGAGTGAATAGCTCAGACACTTCCGGCGTCATTGTTGCAGGAATAACGTGAGGATCGTCCCACTAGCAGAAAGTACGATAATAAGGAAAGAGTTAGACATGGTAAATATACAAATAATGGAACTGTTTGAAGAGGAAGAGAGTGCTTACTCTGTATCTTATCAACTCGCCATCGGGATTATCTGGACGATCCACCATTCCAACTTTTTTCGTAAGACCAAAGAGCCCCAACCTCCGATTTTGAGGGCTGATTACCATCTCACGAGCAATCTGAAGAAACAAATTAATCAATCAAAAAATTCACTTTGTTAGATAATAAAAACAAGGAAATTGCAAATACCTTTGTTATCTTCTCAAGATCATCCCTTCCTCCATCAGTTATATCATCGCCAAATACAACCCGTTCAGCACAACGACCACCGTGTGCAACTACCATTTGCATTTTCATGTAGCCGAATGTAGTATAACCTTGGTCCACCATATTTTCCCGGGGAAAGAACACGGAAATTGCAGTCTCCTGCTCACATAGAGAAGAAACCACTTAAAAAAGGCAGCTCGGGGAATTCTTAATATAGTCTTAGTCTCCACCAAGAATTCCTGTTATTAAAGGCAGACACTGTACCTTGCCACCAGGAAGGAGCTGAGAAAATGCATGCCAATCAAACTCTGGAAACAAATGAGCCAACACTATGTGCCCGGCTTCATGTACAGCCAGCAGCCGTTTCTTCTCAAACGATACCTGTTGCATAATTATTATTGAAACACTATTATCAGCTAAAAGTTTTGATAGACAAGAACTATAAAAGGAGAGCCAGCCAACACAGGCAAACATACACTTTCTGCACTTTTCTGCTGCTCTTCTTCGGTGAGAAGTACACCCATCCCCTCAAGCAATTGTTTGTCTAATACATCGACGACATCTTCCTGGTATATTTTCGTACGGCCTTTTCTCACCTGCAACACAAAATTATATGACAATGTAACATAATTAACCAAGTAACTTTTCAAGGGTCACGCATTCTAACAAACAAAAAGACTTTATCGACGATGTTTTTGACAGGAAGACCAAGAGCTAACTCTCAAGATTTTGGGCTATCTCACAAATTCTTCTGTGGATAGTGCTCTAACAAACAAGGAAGATAATAAAGCGAAAATGCGGTCAACTAGTCTGGAAAAACTAAAATAGTAATTCCCATAAAAATTAAATGGAATCTAAGAGGTTAAGCAATGTATTGTCTAATAAATGTAATTGCTTTACTCACCGACATAATTGCTGCTTCATTGACAAGATTCCTAATATCAGCCCCAGAAAATCCAACTGTACGGAATACAAGCTGACGAGTCCATAAAAGAAAGGAGATCAGAGACCATGACTATTAAGAAACCAAAAACCAAAAAGGAACATGAACAACTTACTTTTCCAAAGTCAACATCTTCCGCAAGTTTCTTTCCTGAACTGTGAACATTAAACATTTGAATCCGTTGTTTTGAATCAGGCAACCCTATGTACAAACGACGGTCAATCCTTCCTGGACGAACAAATTCGAGGTCCAATTCATCTGGTCTATTTGTTGCACAGATGAATATCACTGCTTGCCTAAGCGAGAACCGATCAACCCCAGTTTTTTCCTTGCTGACATAAATGAGACAAAAAGAACGAATTATAAATGAATGATTTTTCTTTTCCTTGCAAATTAAAGGACTTCACTGTTATGCATTTTTATCGCCTTTAGAGTTCAAGGGAGTAAAAACACAAATAGACAACATTTTTCTGCTGAATAATTAAATAAAGTTGCACCACTATACTCACTCCCCATCAAGTTGTGCAATCAAAGCCTCAAAAGTTGCCCTTCTTCTCGGATCCTTTCTTGCATGTCGTCCAGCAATTGCATCGATTTCATCCACAAACAGAAAACAAGGAGCCTGCAAAGACATAAGGCATAAGAAAGAATCATGAAGAGAGGAAGTGTTAACTGAAAAGGGGTTTTCTCATTGAAAAATCTCAAATCCTTTTACTGAATTTACCAAAACTTAAGGTTACAGCATGCTCCTAAGCTTACCCTCCGAGTATACAATATGGGTTCATGATCTTTGTAAAAGCATAACAGAAAACATGAAGAGAAGAATGCTCACATTTCTCCTTGCAACAGAAAACATCTCATTGATTCTCGCGGCACCACTTTTTTCACTATCTGTAAACTCAGCACCCGAAGCAAAAACGAACGGCAATCCACTTTCCTTGGCAAGCGTCCTTGCAAAAAGTGTTTTTCCAGTTCCAGGTGGTCCAGAGAGAAGAACACCCTGTTACAAAAACTAATCATTTTGTATTTTGACCGAAGCTGAACTTGTCTCAACATAGCATCAAAATAAATAAATAAAATACCCGAACAAATTGAACGCCTCTTTCATAGTATTGCATTGGGTTTCCCATGTAAATCATTAGCTCATCGAGAAGATCCCAAACATCACCTCCTAATACTACTTCCTTGTACATTGATTTTGTTTCACCAACATCTCCAACCGGCTGTACTAAACAAAATGAAACTTAGAAATCGACATATACAAAAGCTCGGGGAAAATGACTGAGCAGAGAAGGCTTACCAGGATGAAATTTTCTGCATAAACCATATCATAAAGTTGATTGTACTTCTTGTGAAGAAACCGCTTAGAAGTGATGAGAAGAAGCATTGCAGATTCTCTCAAGAGCCAAAGAATTAGAATTCCAGGCAGCAATGCAATTACAACTTTCAAAAAGTAATGGATTTGGCGCTTTTGAAGAAGATCTACTTCAACACCCGAACTTGTGATAGTCTCGAACAGGTATGGATCCAATGGAATATCAACCTAATGAAACATAAGTAAATTTTAAGAATTAACAAGGCAAGGAAATATGAAATTTAAATTTTATACAATCAAAAGATTGACTTACCACATATTCTAGAGGAAAACCTTCTTTCATTGTAACATACAGCCTTTTCATATCCTCGGTAAAGACAACAGCAGCGACCTGTACAGCAGAATCACAGAATCAGAACGTACAAAGAAAACTAGCGAGACTACACCATCACAGGCAGGAATACAGCAACTTACCTCAGAACTATCAAGTTTTTCAAGAAAATAAGTGTAAGGGAGTTGGGGACGATAAAGCCACCATCTTTTAGATATCCACAAGGCCCTAGATCCCTCTGTATCTGTTGTCCTTTCCACAACATCCTTGCGAAGACTGTTTTCAACCTCTTTCATGTCGAATTCAACTGCATACTTGGCATTCTGTGAATCTATTTGCTCACTTAATTTTTCCTTTTGCATGATTTCCTTCCACTTTTGAAGTCTTTCACGCCAAGTTCCTCCACCTTCTTGAATTTCACCTGCCGAGCACAGATAAAATCTAACATAGATGAATGCTACTGGGATTTCGAATCATAGATAGTACATGTATGAAAAATGTACTCTACTCATGTGAAGCAGTATTCCAATAAACTCACTTAGGACCCTACATTGACTAATGATTGGTTTTAACAAAAGAGTTCATATAAAAATATACATCCCCTAGATTAAGTTTGAAAGGAGAAAATAAACTACTACAAGTCCAAGGCACAAGTACCGAATAGCATGTCTCTCCTTGGCACAGAAAAATCATTACAGAAAATATAGATGATATGTAACTCAAACTTAAATCCAAAAGAAATGCAGTGTGATGCATATGGATCCTAACAAACCTGAAATTCCAAGTTCTTGCTTAAGCTCTTTCTTTTCTTCTGCATTTAACTTTGCATCACTTTCAAGGATTTGTTTTACGCTGTCCTCGGGCTTTGAATCATCATCCCATGCATCTTCTCCGACGTAAGAAATATCACGAACAACTGTTCCATCAGGTTTCTCAATAAACTTCTTCAATTTGAGGCCTTTCGGCATGGTCTTCCTCCACATACTCTTCTTCAACCTGCAATTCTTCCAAGGAAAATAAGATGCCATAAAAGAGTACAGGTAGACTGTGGAGAAACCAGATACTCTAATTCTTTAAAATAACTAGAATGTCAATGTATGCTGGGAATCATCATTGATAAGAAAACAATGATCAAATTACTGACTCTTTAACATTTCTAGGAGAAGGCTCAGGAATCAATGCCTCCATATAAGCCTCTGTTAACTCTCTTTTCTGGCGATCGATATAAGGAGCTCGAATCGCAGAGTATAATCCCCGAGACGACATTACAGCAACAAAGAGATACAGAATCAATGCAGCAATTCTTTTAGAGTCCCATGCCTTCCAATCCTAAGAACAATAATTATGCTTTTGGTCATTGTTTAGCTCATCATAGACTAGCATACAAATTAAATAAATTTACACAAAGTACCACACATGATCATATTTGTTCAAACTATAAATGTTGGCAAAGCAACATCTTCAATTGAAATATATATTGATCAAATGACATTATTAACATTCATTTACATGTCACAAGCAAATAAAAAAGACAATTTGGGTTTTAACAATCTCCAAGAGAGCAAACAAAAGACTCAATTATGAATCCTCACAATCAAAAGAGAAACCAAAACAAAACAAAAGAGTAATCTTAATTTCATCAGATTACCTTCCAATATTGCCACTTGTTCCAATTAACAAACTCCGGCAAAACCTGTTCCAACTCACTCCCACCAACCTTCACTCCATCTCTAACTCGGCCAGTAAACTCAGTGAGCTTCACATTGGCATTATCAAAATCAAACCCAGTTTCCTTCTTGACTGCCTCACCAAAATTGGACCAGAACCGAGCCGAGCCTTGCTGTAGGGAGCGAGAGAGAGTTGACCAAGAAAACCCATTTGACCCATTGGAGTTTGCTTGGGCTAGAACACGAAATCCCAGTTTGTGGCGGGAAAGTTTGTGTCTTTGGTTCAATGGTAGGTTGAAAAGAATTGGGTTTGGTGGGAGTGAAGAAAAGAGAAGTGGGTTGGGTTTGGAGGAGATAGTGAAGTCCATTTGATGAGTGTTGGAGCTGAAAATTGAAGAAGAAGAAGAAGAAGAAGAAGAAGAAGAAAGAGTGAGGGTTTGTTGGAATGAATCAGGGGTTTGGGTTTTGGTTTTGGGGTTTATCCATAGCCATTGTTGTAATCAAGTTTGAAACTTTAGTTTGGGTTTGATTGAACTCTTTGTTACAAATGAATAACTTGGGTCGTCGTCGTCGTCAATTTCATGTTATTCAACTTCACCACCCAACCGATTGAGTTGTCACTAAAATTAACGATAATTTATCTCACAAACTATAAATATTTATTTATTTATTTTATTTTATTTTGTGAGAACAAATTTATTTTTTTTCTTTTCAAAAATAAATTGGGGTGAAAATAAATAAATACATAAAGAAATTTTTAGGAAATCTCTTTTCATTTCAAGATAAGTTTTTACTTATTGACATATATAGTCTTTTTTTTTTAATTTCAATTAGGGTAAATATCATTTTGGACCCTCTGTTTTACAAAAGTTATCAATTGGACCCTGTGTTTTGTTAAATGACAAAATGGACCCTGTATTTTCTAAAATAGTATAAATAGGACCCTGAATTGATTTTTTGTCAAAATAAAGTTTAATTATAATCTGATCTAAAAGTGCTACGACAAAACTGTTTATATTTTTTGTATCTATGCGTATTAAGTATTGTCTTCAAGTTGGTTGTATTATAAAAAAAAGTTATCAAAAATTAAGCTCAGGGTCCTATTTTTACTATTTTATAAAATACATGGTCTATTTTGTCATTTAACAAAACACAGGATCCAATCTATAACTTTTGCAAAATACAGGGTCTAAAATGGTATTTACCCTTTCAATTATCTTATATGGAATGGAGGCATTGATTCCTGAGCCTTCTCCTAAAGATTAAGCTTTGAACAAAGGATGGAAGATAAGAAATGCATGCAAGTATTTCATAAAAAATACAACTCTAATACTAAAAATACTTATAGTTACTATAAACAAGATTAATAGTAACTAAATAAGATATATGTAAAAGTGACTTTAAAATCATTTTGCATACTAGAGTTACATCTAATATCACTTGAAACAGAAGTTGTGGTATTATTAAGACTTGAAGAGATAGGTTCAATTTGAGAAGAATAGAAAGTATATAGACTATTTTTGTGCATCCCCATCAATAATAGTATGAGTCATCTCTTTCTTGACAAAACAAATATTAGCATTGAAATTAAAAATACACATTGTTATTCCTAGCAAATTTAGAGACACTAATGAAATTCTTTGTTATTTTAAGGACATGGAGGAAATTATTATTAGATAGTGCACATTATATCACATAGTATCAAAACAAAATATTAAAAGTGTCAAGCATCACATAAAAAACTACTAAACACTTATAACATGTCATATCAGTACGATATTATAAAGTGCTTAATAATAAGAGCATTACACTTTTTATAGGTAATCTTTTACAATTAATTAACGATATTTTTTAAAAGTTATTGTTTTAAATTATATGAGACATGATACTAACTTATACCACGTACCAAAAAAAATATTAAGAATTAATAATACTTTTTTAACATTTCTCTAATAACAATGCTCTTATTATTATTATTATTATTATTATTATTATTATTTTTTGAATGGGAAAATAGAATCCACTATAAAATTAATACACGAGGACAGCTGTTTTGTTTGCAGTATTAAACATTTTTGGGAAAGTGATGACTATTCCAAGTATAGAAAGCTCTTTGCATTTAGTTAATGATGTATATATATAGTAGACCATTTAATTTAATTAAACAAGATTGTTGCACATGTAATACGACAACACACTTTACAATACAATACAGACTCTTCCTTTCTTTGTTTGTTGTTCAAATATGGCTGTTGAATTTGTTGCTGGTGCTTTGCTCTCTACTTCACTTGAGTTTCTGTTTGATCGATTGGTGTCTGAGGAAATATCCCATCTTTTCCAAGGGAAGAAGGCCATTCTGAAACTGCTGGACAAGCTCAACACTAAGCTCTTATCAGCTAATGCACTCTTCAATGATGCTGAGGAAAAGCAACTGAGAGATGATAATGTCAAGAAGTGGCTTGTCAAGCTTCAAGATGCCATCTATCAAGCTAACGACTTGGTGGACAATATGGATTATGAAGCTCTCAGATCCAAGATTAAATGTGATCAATCTAGCAGCCGCGCAACCAAGGTGTTTTACCAACTCAGATCCATGTCACCTTTTATGTTTAACTTTGAAAAAGTTGTGAAGAGTGAAGCTACTGAGATCCTTGGTACACTAGATGATCTTCTTGCTCAAAAGGATGCTCTTGGCTTGAGAGAAGGTGTTCAAAACAACTCTTCTCAAAGGCCACCTGCTCCTTTAGTCGAAGAATCTGATGTTTATGGAAGGCATGCTGAGAAAGAAGCCATTGTTGATCTGTTGCTAAGAAGTGATGATGTTGATGGTGGTGATTATAAGATTTCTGTCATCCCTATTGTTGGGATGGGTGGTGTTGGCAAAACTACTCTTGCTCAACTTGTTTATGATGATGTTCGTGTTAGAAAACATTTCGAGCTAAGAGTATGGGTTACTGTGTCGGATGAGTTTGATATTTCAAAGATAACAAGAGAGATCTTTGAGGGGGTTACTTCAACCAAATGTGATATTGAGAACCCAGACGAAATTCGAAGAAAATTGAAGGAAGCATTGCAGGGGAAGAAGTTTATGTTTGTTCATGATGATGTTTGGAACGAGTCTTATTCTTTGTGGGACTCTTTGAAGAGTTGTTTCGATTCTGGAGCAAATGGAAGTAAAATTGTTGTAACTACCCGAAGTGAAGTTGTCGCCTCTACTATGGCCACAGGGAATATTCATCATCTCCAAACTTTGTCAAATGAAGATTGTTGGAAATTATTTGTCAAACATGCTTTTAGAAACAACGATGACTTGAGTACTAAGTACAAAGATTTGGAGGTATTGGGTAGACAAATAGTAGACAAGTGCAAAGGCCTTCCATTAGCAATAAAATCTCTTGGTGGATTATTGCGCTCCGAACGAAATTCTGAAAAGTGGGAGGACATACTTAATAGTGACACATGGGAGTAGTTGTACAAGAAAGAGGGATCTATTCTTCCAGCTTTATGGTTGAGCTACCGTCACTTACCTACACGTCTTAAACAATGTTTTGCTTATTGTTCCATATTTCCTAAAGATTACGAATTTGGGAGAAAAGAATTGATTTTGCTGTGGATGGCACAAGGTTTTCTGCCTCTTGATCGAGAAAGCAAAAAGATGGAGGCACATGGGGAGGAATACCTTGAGGATCTTTCATCAAGGTCATTGTTTCAACATTCAAATAAAGAAAAATCATTGCTCCAAATGCATGACTTGGTACATGATTTGGCCATACTCGTATCAAATGATTTTTGCTTTAGGTTGGATTTGCATAATGATCTACTTAAACTTTCAACAAAGACACGCCACTTGTCATATACAAAGAAGGTAACATATGACATCAACAAAGTCAAGGAATTACATGAAGTGAAGAGCTTGCGTACCTTTCTAGCACTGCCATTCAAATCACACAGGTATTACTGGAAGATAAAGTGTGATATGTTACTTACAAGTAGAAGTTTTTTAAGAGTTCTTTCTTTAAGAGTGCTTCCAATGAAGAAGTTGCTTCATTCAATTGGCAATCTAAAGCATTTGAGGTACCTCGACTTGTCTCACACTGGAATTCAAGAATTACCTGATTCAGTTTGTAATTTGTACAATTTACAGACTTTATTGTTATTTGGGTGTGAACGGCTTCATGAATTGCCAAAGAAGATGGGAAGGTTAATCAACTTGCGATATCTAGATATTGAGGGTGTACCCCTGAAAGAGCTTCCCCAAGAACTCAATACTATAAAACACTTGTATTTCTTATCTGATGTGATTTTGAGTAGTGATAGAAATAGCACTGGAGGATTGAAAATGAAAAAGGTAGGAGAACTTGAGAATTTACATAGCATATCCGGGTTGGAAAATATCAAGGATGCAGGAGAAGCTTCGGAGGCTAATTTGAAGGATAAGAAGTCTCTTTCGAAGCTGACTTTGAGGTGGAAACATAAACGTAATGGTGGTGTGGCTGCTAATTCACAAAAAGAAAACGATATACTTGATGCACTTCGACCACATACAAACTTGCAGCATCTTAGTATTGAATACTATAGAGGTACAATATTGTCAGACTGGATTGGGGACTCTGCATTTCTTAAGTTAATATCAATCAGGATTGACAAGTGCAATACTTGTTGTATTTTACCCTCACTTGGGCAGCTACCATTTCTGAAAGATCTCTTAATTAGAGGATGTAATGGTGTCATCTCAATAGGTGATGAGATTCCTCATGATGACAAGGGTCTTCTTCTATTCAGATGTCTAGAAGTATTATTTATTTCAGATATGTTGGAGTGGAAAGATTGGTCATTTAGCAGTGAAGCTATGCAACAAGGTCAAATATTCCCACTTCTGAAAAAACTTAGTCTGTATAGATGTCCAATGCTTAATATTGGGTTACCGTGTTGTTATCTTCCATCCATGGAATCTTTGGAAATCTTTAAATGTGAACGAATGGTGGGTTTGGTGCCTAGAACAGGAACTACTCAACAGACAGTCGAAGGCACAGCTCCCTCTCTCGTGGAGATAAGTATACATAGCTGTTCAGTGTTGGAATCGCTTCTAGATTGGGGATCACACTCCAAAGTAAAGAGTCTTACAGTACCCAACTCCAAAAAGCTCATTGAGAACCATAAGCAATGGGATCTACAGAGGCTCTCGTGTTTGAAATATTTAAATATCAGTGGGTGGGAAGATGGTATTTTTCCTGAAGACATAGGGATCCTTCCGATCACTCTGACTACACTTATGATTTTTGATTGTAGTAAACTTGAAAGCCTAAACAGCAACGCCTTTCAAGAACTCACATCCCTCTCTTACTTGTACATTCGTAATTGTGAAGGGTTGCGGTGCTTGCCAGAAGAAGGGTTGCCTATCTCAATTACATATAGACCAATGTCCTCTGTTAACGCACCGGTGTCAGAAAGAGAAAGGAGAAGATTGGCCTAAGATTCAGTACATCACACGAGTGGAAGTGGATGGTGAACATATCAATTAAATTCTGTGCATGCTTTACCAAATGCTATTAATTCAATGTATCAATAATCCAAAAATCAACTACTTTGTTTCAATATTCATTGAGATTTTTAGTCATGTTCTGTGTAAGGCAGAAGGCTTTATTTATTATTCTTGTATTTGGTATTTCTAAACAAACATGTTCTTTTCCTTTAGGAATCATCGGTGAATAATGGATAAATTAGTAGAAGCATTGGCAAAATTAACAGAAAGAAACATCTCTCTTTAACCAACATGTCATGAATTCACAGCAACTCAGAATGGTGCTCCAGTCAGTAGAAAAAATTTTGTTAAAATTTTAATGATCAAACTCCAAGGAATGTTCTCTAATTGCATCATAAAATGTGACAATTTACAAAGAAAGGCCCCAAATGGACAAATTACTCATCTAGTTAAGGATCAAAGTTACATATGAACAAACAATGGAATGGAACACCACAAAACGTAGAGGAAATTACAAAAGATATCAACACATTTCAAGCTGCCACACAAACACTCAGCTATAGAGGAAATTAAAATTACTACATGAAAAGCTGCTACACTCACACATCACAGCTCCGACAAAATGGCGGGAATGTAATGGGACAGCTCGGCGGTTAACGATTGAAACCCATTCACAAGCTGTGTGTGGAATTCTTGGTCTTCCTCTCCGATCAATCTAAAATGTACACGGATGGCACGCTTACAAACAGCCATGAATTCGAGGAGCGCAGCAATGAGCTGTTGTAGTTCCTGAGACCGCAGCCTCGTTGCAGGCTCACCGGACAAGAATGCAGTGCACACACTTAACACCCCACTGTTAACCTGCAAATACACCGAAAGAATCTTATCGACTACTGCATTTCAACACAACACAATTTTTGGGTAAGAATACTAGATTACATGAATTTAACAACTAACCTGGACAGCCACACTGCCTTGAAGAATTCTCTGAAGACTTTGCAGACGTGGGAGTTGGTCCCCTTCAGAACTACGAGGCTCTTCGAGTTCATTCCGTAAAGCAGCTGTTCGAGTTTCAATCATTCCAATTGCATTTTCTACCGGGGAGAACTCGAGTGACTCGGATTTGGTCACCACGAGCCTATTAACAAGTGCAGGGAAAGAGCCTTCAGTCTGCAGAACAGTTCGCCTCTTCCACTGGTCTTCCAACCCACCCTGAGTCTTTCCGTTTTTGGTAAACGGTGTATCAAACAAGAAACGATCGAAGACACGAGCACGGACACTTCCTGTAGAAAGAGAGAAGATTCTCTCCCTTCGGCTACCCAAATCCTCATCCTCCATGACTGCATCAACAGCGGTTATTTGAAGATAGCAAACTCCCGCCTGCAACTCGTCAGCCTTAACTTGCCGAGAATCTGGAATTATATGCAGCGTGTGGTTCCCGTCCATCCTAGACTCATAAATGTGACTCAGCTTCTCCATTATGTCACCTAACCGCACATCACGAGGCTCTCTGTATACATACTCCTTTCTGTCCAGCTTCCCAAATCTATCACCATAAAATCCCACCCTATAGTAGGTAGCATCGGTGAATGGAATTGGGCTTGATTCCTGCTCGAGAATCGATTCGTAAATACTTGTAAGTAGCGTGTGACATTTGGCCAGCTGTCCATACGCCCTCCTGCTTTTATAAACTGGAATCACCAGTTCCAGGATGCTTGCACAGAAATGAAAGAGCTCGGCTTGAGAGAAAAGCTTATTTGCGAGTTGTAGATATTTCACAGCTGAGTCAACTGTGAGTTTTGAAGCACCGTATCCTTCTACCTCAGCTGCAGACGCCTCCGAGGAGATCTCGCTACTAACCATTGGGCATATTTTACGAAGAGCAGTTATATGATCCTTGCTCCACACCCCATCATTTCTAGCCACAAGGGCCTACAAGAAAAATTAAAACTCGTTTTAGAAATATGACCATATTAATCAGAAGCAAGAGATCAATCCCAATTGAAAAGAATAACGAAATGGTTTTGGAATGCTATAATGCGGCCTTACCTGCATTACAACCCCGGCAACAGCAACAGCACATTGGGCAGCTTCGGCCCAAGATTGCATTTCCTGATGTGCATCACATAAATGAAGTAACCACATTATGTGAAGATCTGGAACAGGGGCAAATGCCATGGCAAGTTTATAAAAGCTTTCGGCAGCTGCATATCTGTCCATAGTCATCATAGATCCCTGAAAACCGTTGTACCCAATCTAGTTTAACAATGACAGATTGTAAAAAAACAAGCCCGGCTACAATTACATGCATCAATCAATACAGATATCGGTAAGAGTACTTACCAGAAGTGAATGTTCCAAACTACCATCAAGGGCAAGAAGAAGACTTTCTGACAGATATTTCACATTTGACCAGGACCACTTGCTCTCTGTCATCTTTTCCGGGAGAGCCAATAGAGCACTCTCGGAAAGACCACACTCCCTCAACAAACCGGGGCTCTTATCTTCATCTGACATTTCTTCCAAAGATTTTCTCAGACGCCGAGCTTCACCACTCTCTTCTAGTGTCCCATCGGGCTTCATCTGAGTCACTTGCACATCGGACATAAGTTCTGACAATGTAATAATAAGCATGACTCTCAACCTGGCTGTTTGCATAAAGTAATAGAAAGAACTCTGCAAAAAAAGGAGGCGAAAGTTAATTTTGTCCGAAATGTTGATCTTAAGAAGTGTTGCAATGTGAAGAACCTACCCTAACAAGTATTTGGAGCCCAACAACAGCCCTTCTTCTAATATTGTCGTTCCGGAAAACTGCAAGTCGAAGAAGTTGGAAAGTAACTTGTTTTAAGAAACGATCGTTCTCTCTTGCCATAAGAGTTGCACCATGAAGGTTGAATACACTGTTGAAAACGGGTAGATAAGCTTTCCAGAACGCGAGTGGTTGATTTCGAGAGATGAAGCTCATAAATATGGCTGTGACACAATCGAGTTTTCCATAGTCTGTAGCAACACTATGGGAAGCAGCCATAGTTGAAAATTTCTCGGTAATTTCTAAAACCTGAAGACTAACAGAAGCACTCAAGTTTTCTTCCCAGAGCTCCTGAAAATAATAAAGTTATTAGCCACCTAAAAGTAAATACATGATTGAACAAATTCATAACGGGGTCGAAATATGATGACAGTAACGTAAACATACCAGTTTTTGCCTCAATAATGGGTGCAAGGATTCTCTGAGAGCCTGAGCTGAAGCTCCAATTCGAGAAGATTGTGCCTGAGCCAGAGCTTCTCTCAGTGAATATGGCTGGCTCGGAGAACTTAACTGCGAATTTACTCTCTGCCATAAATATCCATTTTCCGGTGTTCCCTGAGGCTGCATGAGTGAGTTTCAACATAAGTGTTGTGCACAAAACTAAAAAAGTAATTTAAAAAGCATCATCGATAGAAAAAACACTCGAAGCATCGATTTCTTCATTTAAGACAACAATATATTAACTCACTCTGACTTCTTGTCTAGATGCCTCAGACAGATAATTGTTGATTGCCGGAGAAAGTCTATCAGAGTACTTAGGCGAAGCAGGTGCATCCCCAACAGGACTACGAGAACTTGAACCCATAAGCATGCCATCAGCAGACCTTCTGTGCTGTAAAAATGAATAGTACAGAATCAGTGTCACAAGCAATAGTTAAATGACAGTAACAGTCAATCACATGATCAAGATAAAAGGGAAAAACCAAGGAACCTCGAAAAGGCTTAGGCATTCCTCCATGAGTTTGAAAAATAATCTAGTCCGTGCAATGCTCTGCTGCCACGCCTTTACAAGTGATGCATCATCAAGATTCCGCACAATTTGTAAAATAACTATGAGAACTTCACGCTTTTCAACAGCATTAAGGTTGTAAAAAACAGGCATCTCATCCAAGATCTGCATAGCCCACATCAATAATCAGTGAACTGAAGTATAACATAAATCATTTACTGTTCAATAGAGAAATTTTAGCTTGAGCAGATATAGTCCCAAAATATACCTGGCCAATAAGAGGAAAATACAGTTGTGCAATGTACAGTTTATCTTCAGGCTTCTGGTATCGAGCATCAAATTCGTGCTTGCACATAAGGACCACCAGAATTCTAGCGGCCTAACAGACAGAATTATACGATTACAAGTTACAACAATAACAAAAATACATTAGTATACATATTCATCCTCACACATAAGGCCAGTCTAGATTATCCATTTAAATTTTCTTTACCTTTGCTCGTAGAGACAAGTCATCATGATCCCAAGTTAGGAAAAGTTCTTGAATTAGGACAGATGAGAGGTAGTTCCTAAAACACAAACATTTTTATCAATAAATTACCAAGACACTAAGACCCCACATTTATCTGGAGTTCTAGAGTTTAGTACCTATCTGAAGGGTCTCTTCCCGGCATTTCAACGAAAAGATCGTGATCACATATGATCTGCAAAAATGAGAGCTTACAATCATGCAGAGGAGGTTGGCAAACTCCAGAAAACTTGTCCAGGTACAACGACACCTGCAGTGATTAGAAAATTTAAAATATCTTAGCACCTCAAGTATGCAGCAACAGCATATTATTTGCCAAATCCAGAAAAGGTCAAACGATGTAATTTTCTCAATGTGCATGATCTTTTCTCGTTACATTCTCTCTTCCCTTGGCCGAGTTTCTAGGTTTGATGCAACTGACTCCACACAACAACAGCAGAAATAACAAGCAATAATTCAAAAAAGGCAGAGAACATATACATACCAATTCAAAAACTTGGCGAGGTTCAATAATCAGTAGAAGATCATAACAGAAGAAGGCCAAACTACTGTTCAAGCGTTTTGCTAAACTTAACCCCTTCTTACAACGCTCGTGTACTTCTGTCAGTAAGCAATCATACAACTGCATAATACATCTGAAAACACCTTCTTTAAGTTGCATAGGTGGGATATCTTCACCTGCACCGTGAAATAAACTTTACATATCGAAGAAACAAGAATAGGAAGAAGGCATTTCCTTAGACACATGTTTTCATTGTAAGTAACTTACCTAATGGAAGACTGTGATAGAAAAGACGAGTCTTTTCCAATGCCATTGACTTGACAATAAGCTCAAGAAAAAACCAAGCCATGGCTAAAACATCATCATATACTGGTCCAACACGATAACCTTTAGCCTGTAGAAAAATCACATCGAACAAATTAGAAGAAAAATTACATCAGAGAGCCAGAAGTAAAAAAAATGGAGGGCTTCTTCATTTCGCTTAATTATTTTTGATCGATATCTCTCTTCATTTTCAATTTTTGTTAGTACTAGATGAAACATTGTTGAAGTAGAAGGTGTCGTTACAGCCAAATACCAGAAGCACATTCATATACTACTAGCAAGCCGAATCTTATACTGACAGATAAATCAGTCAACAGAACAAGTCGAGTAAAGGACCTATGTTTTCTAAGACTAGGAACCTCTCCTAACCATACAATATTTGGGGGCCTACTAGAGTATAAGAGAGCAGAAAGTACTAAGGAAATATTATCGGCGATAATCAAGAAAACCACATGCTAAAAGCAACTGATAAATGAAGAACTAGCCTCACCTTACTTCGAGCCAGGCTTCCCCAAACAGTGGATAAACCAGGATATACAGGAGGCTGACGACCCCCAAAGTCATCAAACGCATAATCAACATAGTTGACCAGAAAATGGTTTCTTTCAGCATCATCAACTGACTCCTGCTGCACCCTACAGAAAATCTTCCAAACAATGTCAAATGAATCCAAAATCAACAAAAATAACTTTGGACATACAAACAAGTAAAATATAACAATACATGTATGTATGCATATATTTCTCTGCATCTGATTGTCAGAAACTTCAATCTGTCTCAGGCAGGGATACCAGTATTTTCCTTGCAGAAGAAAATATTACTTTGTGTTTATAATGTGTTTGGAGCAATGCATAGACATAATATACACACCTGGTAACAATATTAACCATGGCTCTGAAAGCTGCAACCTGAAAAGAGTGGGAAATAAATTATAGCATTACACAACACCCAATACAAATAATTAAAACAACTTCAAAAACGAGTCCCGAAGATTTGACATCTTCAGAGATTTTTGGATGCACTTAGGTTAAAAGTGTTCAAGAGGATAAGATGGAGTGTTTTTTAACAAACCTGGAGTGTTTCTCCACCATTGCCAATAAGATGGAGAAGCATATTCAAAATAGGATGAAGAAATTGAAGCAAAGCAGTGGAATCAACATTCTTTAAACTGTTAATAGCCTGCACGCAAAATTAACGTGTTCTGCATTAATTAGAACAAGAAAATTTGATGTTTCTGAGAAACAGCTCCTTAGCAACAAAAATCAGCATACTCAACAGCTTTAATGGCACTCGAATTTCATTGACGGAGAATACTATAGTAAATCTACAGTTAACAAGGCTTATAATCTACAGCAACCAATGTCTATATTTTTATCACCCACCCACTAAGTGGAACTAGTAGAATATTCACAAATTTGAACCTTCAGACCTAAACTGACCTTCGTTCTACAGCGACCATTATTGAAGACAAATTTTCTTTCTCGATGTGGTAAATGTGATATAAAGATAAAAGTGTAAAGAAAAATGGAAAAAGAAATACTATGAATCAATACCTCAAGAAGTTCAGAACCCCATGGTGGGCTTGTTCGAAGAGTATGCCTATCATACTCAAGAAAAAAATCTCTAATGCGTTCATTGATGGGATACAATGATGAACAAAGTCTTAACCGCAACCTAAAGACATTCTTTCCATCCTCCAAATAATCAAGTCTCTCCTACAATGGGGAAAACGGGTAATAAATAAGCCATTCCAGAGACTCATTAACTGAAAACATAATAAGTGCAACACATCGGAAGCTCAAACAGTATCTCAAGCATACCCTGCCAGTATCCTGGAGATAATGTGGAACCAACTCTTTCATAATTGGCAAAGAAATCTCAGATCGCAACCTGAGCAAAACCATAACCATAATAGTTTGAGAAATCATAAAATAAAGAAAGAGAGAGAAATCAAACACACCGATTATATGATTTTACAATAGATGAGAGAAGAAGGAAGATGAAATAACACATAATTGATTGGTTCCCATGCAGATTTCAACAGCTAAGATCATGCCCATGTGAGTTTCCAGCTATAGCCACCACATTTATAACACTCACTATCCCTAATGATCTAGGTTAACTCTTAACGGTGATAACTATCGTTAACTCTTAATGATAGAAGAGGCAGGAAGAAGTGCATCGTAAACATAAGTTTCTTTTCATGTTCGAGTGTTCAGAATAAAAGAATAAATCAACGAGGCAAAGACATACTGAGCATGTGTGGATAATGGCAGCGCTGCATATCCAATTACTACCTGGAAAATGCATGGGAAATTTAACCATTTAAATGAGACCGAAATAAAGCTAACTGTATAAGAGGAAGACGAAACAACACATAAATACGAAAAATTATGTATCCTATAGAAGTTGAATCTTACAGGCTTTGGAGCTTCCAACTTGGTTTGAAGATCAACATGGAAAAAAGTGAACAAAAGATGATGAGTTGGTGTCCAGGTAGCAGGGAGGGACAGTTTAATCTCATCATGGTAATTAGCCACCCTAGCACTAACAGCAACTTGAGTATGAGCAAACCTCTGAAGTGTTGTTGCCCCGTGCTCCTTTGGATACATCGCCTACTCACATGTGATCGCAAAACTAAGTTAAAGATTGTTTGAAAAGAAAACTGATTTTTGTAAATACAATTCATTATATTTACCTCTAATGGTTGTCTACGAATATCAGTGTCATCCTCTCTAAGTTCAACCCGCACAAACAAATTCCTCTTCCGACTTAAACTAACAGTCAACGGATATACATAGAGAAAATGAAAAAGCTGCAAAAAAGGCTCGTTTCTTGTTGTAGTACGGAAGTCAAAGGCTTGGAACTGTAATAATAATAACAATTATAAGAATAAGAATTACGAAAAAAAAAAAAGAAACCAAATAGATAGGCAGAACAACAGCTTCATACTTACATCATCAGCACCAAATTCCTGATTTCTTTGAGCGTTTGATCCATTTCTAGAGATTTCTTTGGCTTCCAAAGAATTCCACTTAGAGTTGCTACCGTGAAGCCCATCTGAACCATTACTGGTATGCTTTCCATATGCAGAATCAGCATTGCGATCAGCAGGATCATCTGTGGTCAGACTACCACTTTCTGATATATTTTCTAAGTCAGCATGATCAATTTGGTGCTTCTCGATCTCCAGTCTCAAAACACCTTTTACAGGTTTGTGTATTTTGCGTTTAGGATCCTACACATTAAAGGAAAAAACCATAAAAAATAATGAACACTATACAATAATAAGAACCAGGATTACATGAGTTGATGCGGCTGTACCTGGAGTGAGTCCTCGGTGTAGCTCTCTTTAACTTTATTTAAGTTTGATATCTCCACTATAACAGAGCTTCCAGTTGAGTAACCCAGCTTCCCGTCGAGTGTGACCTTTGCACTAGGCTCAAAAACACCCTCATGAGAACTTGATCCAGACACACTAGGAGCAAGTGGGCTGCTTGGAGAGGCAGACCCACCAGAAGCTGCAGTAATGCTGTTATCAAATAATGAAACAATAGCCCAGGCGAAGGACTCTTTGTAAGGCATTATTTGGGACCACACCTGCAATTTTTGCTTCTCTCTCTCAGTCAAGTGAACCTGTTTAGGTGGAGTTAAGTTGTTAGTTATATAAATGAGATTTTGACCAAATTAGAACATGGATATTCATACAATTATACACACATGCAACCACGAGCAGATATACAAGCCAATTCCACCCAAATAAAATATAACATGTTTGTTTTCTTCAACCGAAAACTGAAACACAGTAAGTTTTGCTTGTGCCATGCATTATCTCCACTCTCCACACTTTACTATAAATTCTGATCGGTAAATTTTTTTGTAACAAATATCCTAACGACAATTGTAAGACAAATGAATAATAAAGTTTTTTCTTCCTTCATCTAATTAGAGAAGTTTTATGAGAGTTATTGTTGTTAGGCACAGGTGCATTATTAAGAAACTAAAAGTAGGAGTACATAGACATTCACATACTGGCTCTTTGCGAGAATAGACTGAAGGCGTAACCCCACCATCTTCAGAAGCATGCCTCTCTAACTGAATTAACAGACAAACTGATGCTGATGGAGCGTCTAAATGAAAGATTCCACGAGACTCCGATGAAACATTTGCCTGGAAAATACCACATCTTGAATATTCAGATGTTGCAGGAAAGACAAAAAAGAAATAGAGGGTGGATGAGGAGGGGGAATAAGAATGAAAGCTTTTTACAACTTACATCTTGCATTTCACTGGGTAGCACACGAAAATGGAAATCTTCAGACAACTTTTCTCTTCTATCCCTATTGTATAAGCAAATTGTACCGGAAAATGGCTCTATAAAATATATACACATACGTATAGAGAAAGAGAGAAACAGAGATCAGAATTTACCACATGCAACTTAAAAAACTTGCAAATAATGACATGAAACCGTGAATACATAAATAAACTGCTTACCAACTAGTCCAGCTTGGAATGATAAGGATAGAACTTTCACAGAGATCTTCAATCCACTGAAACATCGAAAAAGTGGGAAAAGTGATAAAACAGATCAGTGTGGTAAAAATTATAAGATCACCGAAATTTTTACTAAGCAACAACATTTTTTCAATTCCATACTGTGATATAGGAGTTTCTGGAATCCTTTGACCAAATATGAGTGATCTTTCATTTTCCCAGTCAAAAGCCGGTTCGTAAGCTGGTAGTGGGGATTGACCAAAATGCTGCAAATATATTTTTGTTTAACAACTCATCAATGCATAATAATTGCTACAATGATCCAATAGATAGAAGATCTGAACTAGCAAAACCTTTAAAGTATTTGATAGTGACGAGTCAGAAGCAGTAGCTTCAGTAAACTGCCGTCCAGAGGTACTTGGCACGTCATCATCAGTGGTGTCTTCAGTCTTAGTTCGTCTTGCATTAGCAAGACGCATTTCTGTAAAGGGGTTGAAGAAATTTGTAAAAGGAATAAGAAGTTAGAAAACTGATTCCATGTTAGCACTCAATGCTTCCCTTTTCTTTACATTGTGTAGTTTGTAAGACTAATCCGGCAGAGGAAATATTATAATTATGATGTTCCATAAGTTGTGCAGCAAGAGCACTATACACACACACACCATCATTCTTTTAATTTACATTGCAAAAATAACACTTCTAAGGCACAAGAAAATAAATCAAACAAATCCTAGTACCACAGACAAAACAGTTGTCTATATAGTTTGTTTCTATTTACAATCATCAGTACTAATTTAATAGAACTCTAGAATAAAGCCATCAACTGTATAAATTCATGGAACAGAAACTATCCACTCTACCTAACAGCTTATTGAGTGTACTAGTAATAATTAGGATTCTTACAATTCATCACAGATTATGGTGTGGTCTCAATAGAAGAATGAGCTTCATCAAAAGCTTGAATGTTAACTAAGTTTACTAAATTCCCACTTCAACAACAAGCTAAGTGCACTCATTTACCTGTCTCAATATCAGTATCAGGGCCTTCGTAAATCTGGTTCTGAAAGGACACAGGAGCAACACTCTCATAATGACCATACTTATTCTCATCCTTAACCAAATCAGCAGTATAACACTGAACCAACTCCTTCATATGCGGCCACTGCTCCAAATTCTCCTCAGACTATCCAAAAAAAAAATCAAAATTTAAGCTCAATAACCAAATACATTTCTTCATAAACAATCAAGAACCCCAAAACCCAAATAAACAAAATCCAAAAGAAAACCCCTTTTGGGAGCACAAGGCAATGCATTACCTTGTTCTGCCATTTATTGGTGGCTGAAGTGGAATCCCGGCGAGGGCGGAGGTGCAACATTGCAGATCTAGGGTTTGTTTCTTGGAAAATGACAATGGGGTTATTTTTCTTTGTTGTTATCAAGCTTTGATTTTTATAAAAGCTAAGGCTTTTATGGCAAAGTAAATACTAATAAACTCCTCCGTTGAAGAAAAAAAAACAAGCCATTTAGTGGGATATTTGGTAGATCTAACTAAACTCCATATTGAAGCAAAAAAATTATTATATAAATTTTGACCCCAAAAGAAAATTGTATGAAAGTGAAAGAAAGGACTAAGCTCAAAGCTCAAAGCTTTAAGCTTTAAGCTTCAGACTCAGACCAAAGTGAGCTGAAGAAGAACAAGTCAAAGTTGAGTCCAAAGAGAGAAAAAATCCATTCTTGGGCTATTACAACTTTATTCTAATTTTGGTTTTTTTTAATTTTTATTCTTTAAATAAAAAATAATTAAGGAAAAGGGTTTTTTTTATTTTTAAAAAGAAAAGAAAAGGGGAAAATGTTTTTATTAATTTAGAAATGTTATTTTGCTTCTAAGAAAAGTAAAATTTGTACTATGTTTTTTTTTTTTGGTTTTTGGTTTTTGGTTTTTGGTTTTATATTATTATTATGTATACTTTTGTATCACTTTCTGACCTAATACACCTTCCAAGTAAAGCTACAGCTCAGCAGCTTCAATATCCAACATTGGTTTATACAATATTATTATACATTTAAATATTTATATTAACACATAGAATTATAAATATGTGTGTTAGTTGGAAAAATAATGTTGGAGTAAAAATAGTAGAGAGAGTATTGTCATGAATACCAACTTTTTTTCTGTAATTATCTGTAAAGATAATTGTAATGGATGAGGAATCATATATAATATATATTTTTGTTTTTTTTAAAGTGTTGCTTATTTTTTAAGGAAAATTTGTTGTAATAGAGAATATATAGAGGGTAATTTGTAATATGTGGTGCACATTATTTGTAAATATACGTATAGAGTTGAGTTGAGGGGTACTAAGTAAAGTTAATTAATAAATGTGAGTTGTCCTATATATAAATTTTGGTAAGAGATAAAGTAATTTAAATGTTGTGATTTGTGTGTGTATATAATATGTATAGTAAGTTGGTTATGGGCTAGACACGTAGTATTTATGACTATTATCTCACCTAAATTTCATACCAAATCACTCTAGACTTTGGCTATATGTTAGTCATTTGCTACAATAACAAAAAAGAATAAAACAATTTGGAAATAACTAAAAAAACAATAAATAATAATAATGTAATATAGGGATGTCAAAAAGATCTATTTAGTTGGAGTGGGTCGAAGTTTCAATTTGATGGATCATTTCTGATCCAAAACATTCAGATATTTATTAGATTTTAGATCAGATTCGCTTTGCTCCGAACCCAGACCCGAATCTCTTGGGACCTGGGACCCGAACCTAGATCCCTTAGGACTTGGGACCCGAACTCGCTTGGGATCTAAACTTGGACCCAGGCCCAGACCCGGACCAAGACCCAAATATGGACCCGGACTCGACTCGGGACCCAGACCTAGACCTGGGACCCGAACCCGGACTCAAGACCTAGATCATGACTCGAGATCCAGATCGAGATTCGGGACCTAGGGCCTAGACTCCAAACCCGGACGAGACTCGAACTCGGATCCAGACCCGAACTCGAGACTCAAACCCAAACCCGAGACCCGGACCCGGACTTAGACCCAAGACCCGGACCCGAGACCCGAATCTAGGACTCGAACCCAGGAGCCAGACTCGAGACTCGAACAAGACCCAGACCTGGACTTGAACTCGAACCCGAACTCAAAAATATGTTATAACTTTACACAATCTATTAATACAAGTCAATACCAAACATATTGTATTAAATAATAATAATACAAAATTAAAATGGATATAAAATTATAAGCTTATATATATAAAAAAAAATTGATCGGATCAGATCCAATTCGAGTATCTAATCTAGCGGGGCGGAGTAGGACGGATCTTTACATAATTTGAATCAAGTCATATCATAGTCAGATCATATCCGACCCGATCCATTTACACTCTAATGTAGTACATTATATATATATAAGTTTCCACACTTTAGAGTTATGGAGTAGTGATGAGTTTCCAAATACAAAATACATCTTGTTGATATAAGTAGTATTTAATTAATTATGTAGTCTCATACTTACAGAATCTCAAAATCATCACTTGACTTTTTTCGGAATTCATAACTTACCTGTTATTTTTTTAAAGATCATAAAATTACTGCAATTATTAATTATTGGAGTAAAGGCTCTTTAAATATTATAACAACAACGATTCTTTGAAAATAATAGCACTAATATTTGAAGTACATAATTAACTTTTACAAATCCACCTTTTGAATACATTATTCGTGCTAAGCCCCAAAGAAAATTAACAACAATCACCAATATTCAACAAACATATTTGATGAATTGTCTTTAGTATTCACTTCTTTGCTGCCAATAACATCTCGAATGAAATGAAGTTTAATGTTCAATATGTTTTTGAACTTTTATGAATCATGGACTTCTTCATTAAGTGTAAATCTGATTTATCTACCAAAGTCCAAATTTGATTCTTGTAGAGATATGTCATTTCCTCTTGAATAGCAAGTAATAATTTGTTACTCTACTTACTATTGATCGCTTCTTGATAAGTGGTTGGTTTTTAAAACACTCCAACTCTTCTGCAACAAACAAAACAAAACAAGTTAAGTCTACAATATCAACAAATCCAAATCTCTCGAGTGGAGATGAATCTCCCTTCTATCTCAATCTCTTGCAAGCTGATATGATTCCAGTACACCTTGAGATATTTCAATATCAATTTTCGATGTATTTCTTCCACCAGAAATGGTGCTTGAAACTTCTCTAATCTTCATAGGTATTTCCTTCTTATTAAACACAATATCTCTGTGAACTATATACTAAGCACCACAAGTTATAACCATTAACATCAACCAAGTATCCTAAGAATAAACATTTAAGAACTTTTAGCTGAAGTTTGACCTATTTTTCTTGTGGTTTGAGAAAGTTAATAGCAACTAAAAGACACTTATTCACCAAATATCAAGTTGTCTTGTGAGAATCTCTCCAAAATTGCTACTAGACTAGCACATTGAACATGCATCCCACTCTTTCTATGGGTGTTATATTCATCTTTTATGCAATGTATTTCTTCACGCACAATCGTCATCAATAATACTCATGAAGTAACTAAATTCACCTAAATCCTTTACTCTTGAATTGATAAATCATTAAAAATTTGAACCATGTGCACATGTCTATTTGGCATTTAACAACTATTATTCACAAAAACTTAAAAACAAAAACATAATCAAAGTTTAGATGTTTTTCTTTCAGAAAAAAATAGTAAAAAGTGTATTGTTGATTCTAAAAGGTAGCCAATACCAGCTCGCTAGATTGACGAGATGAATAATAAATGTAAGTATATAATTTATAGAGACACAAAATTTATAATACTTCACTCCCCATGTTGCGATGGTAATAGAACTACGTTTACTTTAGATTTTTATTTCTCACGAGATGGTAATTATAGAAAAAGGCTAAGTATTTAAGCTCTAATTTCTAGTATTTAATTTAAATAAAAATGAGCCAAGGAGCTCTCCTTTTATAGGTGAAGGAGACCCATAAAAATATGAAAAAAAATTATAAATTAGAGATGATGATCCAATGGTGAAAATTAGCTTCTAATGGTGATAATCATTTTTCGGAGCCCAGTAGGACCCGTCGTGGGTAACCCGAAGCTTATTTTTGTAACTCCCTTGGGGTGAAATTTTAGGTCAATAGCTTCAGAATTTCGATTGAAGTGTGAGACATGACTTGATATATCATTAAAATATCTTCGAAACGCAAGTTGAATCGCGTCAATCAGATCAATATTGAGTGAGTTATGACTATTTTACTGAAGCTTTTCAAGACCCAACGACCATGTTAACATCATAAGGCCCAGGTTGACGTCCTAAGGCCCAGGTTGGATGACGCCAACCTGGATGCTGGGTAAGTGTAAAAACGTCCAAGGGGTGCACTTTAAGATGTTTAAGTGATATTTTAATATCACTTAGTCTCTTGATGTTCTAGAAAAATGAGAGACTCGAAATCTTCATTTCCAAGTAAGTTTCCCATGCTAGAAAGAAAAATGCGAAGTTGTGAATTTGACATCTCTGACTTTATAGATCTTAGTTATTGTGAAAAACTAGACGGACGGTCGAAACAGAATCATAATTGAAAAATAAGAACCCAGTACACCAGGCCATTTGTTAACCTGGCATTGGGTACCCCGTTCTCCGAGCTCTCAAGTTGTCGTTTTGATACTTTCAAGGTTCTTGAATTTGAGGACGGTGTCTCCTATCCTGTTTTTAACCATTTCGGGTTTAATGGTCGAATTGGATTTGACATTTGAGTGATCGAAATCAAGGCACCAGGTTGATTGTCAACCTAGGCGATGGGCCTAGCACCAGATCAACCTGAGGTGTTGGGCCTTATTTCCAGGGGCTCAAGTTTGTGATTTTCTCCCCGAGTTTGCTTAAATCTTTATTATTTTTTATGACAGAAAAAATGCTCAAAACACTTTTTCGAGAACTTGACTGGAAACAACCCAGGTGACAATATGTCATCCTAGGTGTTGGGTCTCAATTATGGCCCTTCGGAAGTTCCATTTGGTCCTCAGAAATAGATTAACCTTAATCTTGTTTGAAAACGGAGAAGATGCTCTAAAGAGTTCTCAAAGACATCATTAGAACTGACATAGGCTGAGAAAGTATCAATTTGGGTGCTAGGCCATCCCCAGGTGTCAACCTAGGCTCCGGGCCTTACTTTTGACACCCAGGAAGTGATGTTTCTTCTCCAAAAGTACCTATTTCCCCATTTTTAATGAAGACAAAGAAGATGCAAAAGTCAGATCATCAATATGATACGAAGGTGTCCAAATTGACAAATTGTCCACTTGGGCGCTGGGTGCCCGAGCACTGGATGCTCTGGGTACTCAAAAATGAACTTGCTCTGAATCTGATTCTGATGCCTCAAATATGTTTATGATATGTCTAGTTGATGTCCCAATGCAAAGTTTGACCCATTTACACTAAGACATTCCTTGAAACAAAAATCCTGATTGGGAATGTCAACTTGGGCGTCAAGTGAAATCCTAGGTGCTAGGTGGCTTCCAAGGGTGCAGCTTCGTGTAATTTCAGCTCTCGGGGCCTGGATTTGGTTGCTCCATGTCTTCATGGTACATAATACCGAAAGATAGTGAGTTGAAAACGCGTTATTAAAGTCCAAACTTCTATTCTAGAGTTCCTGAAGTCAACTTGGGCGTAGGGCTAGGGACCCCTCCCATGTCGACTTGCTATGACTTAGGACTACTTAACTCTGAGATGTCATATTTCTTGCCACACGTCAAACATTGATGTCTACGTCATCAAGACTACTTTTGGTGTAAACATGTACCAATAAGTAAAATTAAGGTGGTATTACTGCAAATATCCCTTAGTTTTTAGGATGTTTTCAAAAATATTATTTTTTTTATGTTTTATTTACAATTTTATGACTTAAAATTTTTATTTATAAAAATATAATTTTAAAAATTTTAAAATTACAAAAATACGATTTTCTCAACAAAAATAAATAAAGAAAATAACTAAAAAACAACAAGAAATCAACCTCACAACAATTATAAATAAATAATAAAACAACAAAAAATAATAAGAAAACTAACCTTATGACAACTATAAATATGCTAGTATACAACCAAAAAAGAATATCGAACATTTTGATGAAGTCAGTATTTTCATAAAAAATGATTTGCGACGTAAATATCTAAATTTAACTCTCAGTTGTAGATAAATATTTAAGTTTAATTTTGACGGTAATAACACCTAAGTTATATTTTTGAAACTTCTGTAGGTACCTCATTGTTAAATACCAAGTCAATGGCCACATGAGAGTTCTTGACCGGTCTAAGTCATTAAATTTTTATTTTTTATTTAAAAATTCATTTAAATATACCAATAAGAAAATAACACGTGGATATTAACTTGACAGTTAATGGCCATATACCTAGTGAAGTTTCAGAAATATAAATTAGTTATTATTACCGTAAAATATTAAACTTAAATATTTATCTACAAGTTTTTTTTTTTTTGAGTGTAGCGTAATAGTTTATCTACAAGTTAAAGCTTAGGTATTTATGGTGCAAATTTTTTTAATTAACATTTTTTATAAGTTTTTGATCTAAAGTAAAAGTTTATATTTTTTTGAGTAAAAGTTTATGATTAAGCCACTAAGGCTAGCTTAGTGGTGAGGGAGGGATGGGAAAAATGGAAAGATCATGAGTTCGAACCTAGGACCTAGAAGCTATTAAATAATTGTAAAATACCGTTATTACACTAAAAAGAAAAAAAAAAAAAGTTTATGATTGGGAAGTTGGAGAGAGAGAGTTTTGTTTTGATTTGATTTGATGACATAGTTGAAAGCATCGAAAATCTTGAGCCTCTCCTCAACGATAAGAGAGTAAGAGAAACACAAACAAATCCAACCAATCAAACCACTCATCATCATATACACACACACACCCACACCAACACCACAACCTCACTTCACTCATCAATGGCTTCTGCAGCTACACCCACCACCGGCTTCTCCCTCCTCCGCCAATCCACCACCACTTCCCGCACTCGTTCTTCTCTCCTTCAACTCTCACCCTCTTCCCTCCGTCTCCGCCCCACCACACTCCCTCGCCTCGGCTTCACAGCAGCCGACCCTCTTTTCTCCCACGCCGTCGCCTCCACGCTCCGCTCTTTCGGCTCCGCCAATGGTGGTGGGACTCCGGTCAGGGGAGTTGTCTCCATGGCCAAGAAGAGCGTTGGGGATTTGGGTGCTGCTGACTTGAAAGGAAAGAAGGTCTTTTTAAGAGCTGACTTGAATGTGCCTTTGGATGATAACCAGAACATTACTGATGATACTAGGATTCGTGCTGCCATTCCCACTATCAAGTATTTGACTCAGAATGGAGCTAAAGTCATTCTCTCCAGCCATTTGGTAATCAATTTTTGACTAAAAATCTTTTCTTTTCTTTTCCATTCATTTGATTTGATTCACTCTCTAACTAATTACCAGGGTTCTTTGTATTTTGAACTATAAAAAGCTTTTCTTTTGCTTTTGATGGACTCTCTAATTATTTATCAGCATTTGGTTGATCTTCTGTGGTTTGTGTAGCTGCTAAAGTTGGTTTTTTTAAAAATTGATCTTATGATGGGGTATCTATTTTTCTCTTCAATTTTGAACTAAAAGCCTTTTCTTTTGCCTTGATTCACTCTGTAATTAATTATCAGTATTTTTCTTTTGAATGGAAAAAATGCTTATTTAACCATCAAACTCAACTACTAAAAAAGGTAGTAAATCGGTTGAAACAGACTCCATACAGAAAACGAAAACCATGATAAAATATAGAAGCAGTAGCAAGCTTATGAACTACCACATCAGCTCATTGCTTAACAAAATTAACATAAACAGAAATCAACTCTGAGTTGTTTAATTACTTGTCAAAATTATCACTATTTGGTTCATCTTCTGAAGTTGGTTTTTTTAATTGATGGGGGTATCTATTTTTCTGTTCGATTCGGTTGTTTTTGAGTTCTCATATTATATATATAAATATTAATCAAATGTATGTACCAATTTTCAGGGACGACCAAAAGGTGTGACACCAAAGTTCAGCTTGGCTCCTCTTGTTCCTCGTCTTTCTGAACTCCTTGGCATTCAGGTAACAAAACAACACAACTGAGACAATTATCTGGATTGGATTCTTGTGATTGATTTGATTCAAAGTTTTGTTTTTGTTGGTTTGGTATTGAACAGGTTGTGAAAGCTGATGACTCCATTGGCCCTGAAGTAGAGAAGTTGGTGGCTTCACTTCCTGATGGTGGTGTTTTGCTTCTTGAAAATGTGAGGTTTTACAAGGAGGAAGAGAAGAATGATCCCGAACATGCTAAGAAGCTCGCATCATTGGCAGATATTTATGTCAACGATGCCTTTGGAACTGCTCACAGAGCTCATGCCTCAACTGAGGGTGTTACAAAATACTTGAAGCCATCTGTTGCCGGTTTTCTCTTACAGAAGGTGAGACTCAACTACACTTGCATATATTTCCCTTTTGTCATTTAGTAGATGATTTACTGATCAGGTTGTTGTGATCTTAGGAACTTGACTATCTTGTTGGGGCAGTATCAAACCCGAAAAGGCCTTTCGCTGCCATTGTTGGTGGTTCTAAGGTCTCGTCAAAGATCGGTGTTATTGAGTCACTACTAGAGAAGGTTGACATCCTACTTCTCGGTGGAGGAATGATCTTTACATTTTACAAGGCACAAGGCCTTGCAGTAGGTTCTTCTTTGGTTGAGGAAGACAAACTAGATTTGGCGACATCACTCATTGAGAAGGCGAAAGCCAAAGGCGTTTCTCTTTTGTTACCCTCTGATGTGGTGATTGCAGACAAGTTCGCCCCCGATGCAAACAGCAAGGTTTGCCCTCCAACAATTTCAAAGACATCCTAATACTGCTTTATTTGACATTGATGATTAATTGATTTAACCTATGGTTTATGAAATTTCAGATTGTACCTTCATCTGCCATTCCCGACGGGTGGATGGGATTAGATATTGGTCCAGACTCCATCAAGACATTCAATGAGGCACTTGACACTACTCAAACCATCATTTGGAATGGACCTATGGGTGTTTTCGAATTCGACAAGTTTGCTGCTGGAACTGAGGTATGCAAGAATTACTTTCCCCTTGAGCTCACTTTTGTTTCTCTATGTTTATAAATCTATGTATTGTATTGTTGCTATTGGGTGCCAGTGGTGCCTAACAATACTTAATTGCACCAATAGTGATATGACACCTTGGAGGGTACTAGACACCGCTGCATTTTTGCATTTCTCATTGTATTGACATGAGGTTTTACTATTTATTACAGTCTGTTGCAAAGAAGCTAGCAGAGCTTAGTGGAAAGGGAGTAACTACAATTATTGGAGGAGGAGACTCAGTTGCGGCCGTAGAGAAAGTAGGAGTTGCCAGCGTGATGAGCCACATTTCAACCGGTGGGGGTGCCAGTTTGGAGTTGTTGGAAGGGAAAGAACTCCCCGGAGTGCTTGCTCTCGATGAGGCCACACCAGTAGCTGTGTGAGAACCGAACCATCTTATTAATTTCCTTTTAATTATTCTTGAATGTTTTTATCTGAGTTTGTAAACAAAATGTGGTAGAGGGAGATTTGTTGATGTTGTTGTAAATGTTCATTGTTGCCTATTAAGGTCCCATTCTCTTCTTCCTCTCTCCCCTACTATATTATATTATATATTAAGAAAAAAAGAATGAAGAAATAACTAGTCTACTGCAAGAGACTGTAGAGTTACGAGGAGAGTTATTCTATCTAATAAAAGTGATCTTTTTGCCATGTTTGTTGAATCATGATTATGGTTACAAGTTGATATGATTTTTGTTTGTGGTTACAATTATTGAAGTAGTTCATTTCTGATCTAAATGTAAGCCACAACAATGAAATGAGAGACCTATGATTGTGAGGTCAGTGCATTTATTGAAAGTGGTATCATAACCTTACAAATTGTCAATTTCGATAAACGGGTATCTATGGTTAAAGCTCAACCATTCCTTTTTCATTTGTATTGTATTGTTATACAATATCTACGGCTCAGGTGGTTCTTGTGAAATGGACGGTACAGAGAAGGGCATTGCTATAGTGATTAGCGGTCTCATCAAAATTTGTGGGACGTAGTATTAAAATGCATCAATAATGGTTTGTCATCTTTTATAGTATTTGATACCTTAAGATACTCCTTAGTATTTCTCGTAAATAAAATGATTGTTATTGGTTTAGTGACCCTACATTTCCATTTCACCCAAAAAAAACAACAATGACTAGAGTCTAGAGCACAAATATTATGCAAACAAAGCAAAGGATTTGGACCAAGTGAATGACACTATATTGACAGAGAAATAGGCCTAAACTATCTTTCTAATCCGATCGATCGATATAATCATGTTTTTCTTGAATTATTATATCAAATAAAAAACAAATGTTATTTATTAGGTGGCAATTGGAATCAAAGGAGCATAACATTCACAACAACTTGAGCCCTTTTTACTTTGTGGCTCTTCTACTTCTTAATTGGTTGACTCTTGGTAGGGAATAAGACTAAGGCCATCATCAATCAAGCATGTCATATATTTTTATTTGAGCTATATGAGGCAAGATTAGTGTTGCTCTACTTATACAAAATCAATCTAATTTCGTCACACACATATAAACTCATGTCTATGGTCAAATACAACAAATTCAGTACATAAGTTACAAAAAGAGTTAATAAAACCATGATATATGTAATGATATCATGTTTTGACTAAAATATGATATATTATGAGGTAGATTTGTGTTGCTGGTTTTCTTGGATCAAAGGTAAAAATTTTACAATCTAAAGCATGGTTTCAAAACTTTACAACTAACTCATTTTCTTGTAATAATACAAAGATTAAACATAGTTGATTTTCATATACAAAATTCAATGTGGGAAATTGAGAATAATAAAGAGAATATGCTGGCTAACCAAGCCCAAGGTTTCATTGTTATCACCCACTTTTAAGACCACAGACTTTACAGTGTACCACCACCTCACTCACACGGTTCACACGTGTGACTGAAACAGCCTATATATCCTTCTCGAACTCTCCCACTCCTTTGATCTATCTCACTCTTTAACCAAACACTACTTTTCAAAGCTCTCTTTCTCTATTGTAAGTTCCAAAGTTTGGATTTTTCTTTGTTATTTCATCTGATTTTTGATCTGTGTTTGTATTGATTGTTTTAATAAAACTGATTTTGGTTTTGAAGCGATTGATTGCGATGGCCACCAAGAGGAGCGTTGGAACTCTTAAGGAGAGTGAGTTGAAGGGAAAAAGGGTTTTTGTGAGGGTTGATCTCAATGTTCCATTGGATGACAATTTGACCATCACCGATGATACTAGAGTCCGCGCTGCTGTCCCTACCATCCAGTATTTGATGGGCTATGGCGCTAAAGTCATCCTATGCAGTCACTTGGTCAGTCATTCTCTGCCTTGTTTCAGTTTTGAACTTAGATCTGTATCAATCTCGTTGAATCTTATCTCTGTGTGTTTATCTTGATATTGTTAGATTAATTTCCAAAGCTACTTGTTTCTAGTGTTTTCTTAGATCTGGAAAAGGTTGGCTGTTTGATCAGAATCAGAATTGTTTTGAGTTCTAACCAATTTTTTATTGTTTATTGTATGAAGGCCTAGCTTTTTTCATTCAGTAAAAAGCAATTATGCCGGGTCTCTTGATATGTTGAGTTTTTTCTTGGAAATTGTGATAGTTCTGGATAGAGAAATGGCTATTCTATTCTCTAGAGCTTATCTTGTTCTTGTCTGTCATAATTTTCTTAATAAAATCCTGTTCATCTTGCTTTGTTACATGAGTACGTATAAATCAATGTTTTGTTTCCTCATGAATTTATTATTACCTTTATTATTTCAGGGGCGCCCAAAGGGTGTGACACCCAAGTTCAGTCTAAAGCCTCTTGTTCCAAGGCTTTCTGAGCTCTTGGGCTATGATGTTAAGATGGCAAATGACTCTGTTGGTGAGGAAGTTGAGAAGTTGATTGCCGAGACTCCAGAGGGAGGAGTTGTGCTTCTTGAGAATGTGAGGTTCTACAAGGAAGAAGAGAAGAATGATCCCGAGTTCGCCAAGAAGCTAGCTTCTCTTGCAGATGTCTATGTGAATGACGCATTCGGTACTGCCCACAGGGCTCATGCTTCCACCGAGGGCGTTGCCAAGTACTTAAAGCCTTCTGTTGCTGGATTCCTTATGCAGAAGGTAATAATTGATTTAACTAACACTTATTACCAACAGTTTCCAGCTGAGTGTTTTACTTATGTATGTACCATTTTACTTGGTGGTTTTCAGGAACTTGATTATCTTGTTGGAGCTGTGGCCAATCCTAAGAGGCCATTTGCTGCCATTGTTGGGGGTTCAAAGGTGTCATCAAAGATTGGAGTAATAGAATCCTTGTTGGGCAAAGTAAACCTTCTCTTCTTGGGTGGAGGTATGATCTTTACCTTTTACAAAGCCCAGGGTTATGCGGTTGGATCATCACTAGTAGAGGAAGACAAGTTGGAGCTGGCTACTTCACTTATGGAAAAGGCCAAGGCGAAAGGTGTTACGATTCTTCTCCCAACAGACGTGGTCATCGCTGACAAGTTCTCTCCAGATGCTAACAGCAAGGTTAGTAATAGTAAGTTGGGCTTGGTACATTAGTGGTCATTTTCTATTTCCATAGTAATATGCTTTCTTTGCAGATTGTGCCAGCATCGAGCATTCCCGACGGCTGGATGGGATTAGACATTGGCCCAGACTCCATCAAAACATTCAGTGACGCTCTTGACACCACTCAAACTGTTATCTGGAACGGTCCCATGGGAGTTTTTGAGTTCGAAAAGTTTGCTGCCGGAACTGAGGTACAACAAGAAAATCATTATTCCATTGAATTTAAACATTAGTATTTCTTAGTATTGCTTTATATAACTGACCTGAGCATGTTCAATGTATATCCATCCACAGGCCGTAGCCAAGAAGCTAGCCGAGCTCAGTGGCAAGGGAGTGACAACTATCATTGGAGGAGGTGATTCGGTTGCAGCAGTGGAGAAGGTTGGACTTGCAGACAAGATGAGCCACATCTCAACCGGAGGCGGTGCCAGTTTAGAGCTTCTTGAAGGGAAGCCACTCCCCGGAGTTCTTGCCCTTGACGAGGCTTAGGGGGTTTCTTGTTTGTTGATTCCCCAAGTTTTCCTGTTTTGCAAAATTAATGCCAGTTAAATGGTTGGTTTTTCAACCAGAGGATGATCTTAATTATCCTGTAGAGAGCCATATAGCCTTTTAGATCAGAATAAGTGCTTTTCTTTCTCATGGTGTGTTTATTTATATTTTTCATCCATGAATGAAAACATTGCTTTTTTTTGGAGGAATGTATCTCTTTGGGAACCATGTTTTGAACTCAACAAACAGATCGTCTTCAATTAATTGATGAAAGTATGTTGATCTTTCTGCAATGGAAAATTGCATATCATCATTGTTATCTTTTCTGCTCAAACTAATATACAAAAGAAACTACAACATCTAAACCAAACGACATGAAGGAAGGAAATGATACTACTCATTGAAACAAGTTCCATTCCATGCATAAAAATTCGAAAAAGAACAAAATTAAATGCATTGCGATCGCGATGGGACTCGAACCCACAATCTCCCGCTCCGGAGGCGAGCGCCTTATCCATTAGGCCACGCGATCTTTGCTTTTGCTTTAGTTTAGCAAATATAATATTTAAATTAAATGTTGTTTAGAAACTAGAATATATATTTTTTTTTGAAAAAAAAAACTAGAATATATTTAGTTTATGCTTTGTATCTCTTTCTAATATTACATCATTTCTTTTTTATCAAATGTATTAATTATGGATTGACAGACAGAATTCCACTTTCATGATCAACAACTATACCATTTCTTTCCATTGTTTCTTTAATAAATATATTTATGCATATTACATGTGTATTATTTGTGATAATATAGATGAATCTATAATCAAATAAGCATAGTAAATTGCATTTTTAAGAACATTGCTATTCAGCTTCTTTTCTTTATTTACAAGTGATACGTTATGATTGGTGAGCGATTTCCTAAAAGGTATTCTCTGCTAGACACCAATAATACCTTTTAGTATTTCTCTATTTCTAAATCCATGTAGTTTTCTACTTTTTAGTAGTATTTATGAAACTATGGAAGTTTTTAATTAGTTTATTAATTTAAAAAGCAATAAAAATTAGGGCTGTTCATAAAGTATTCAATTTGATCCAATTTGCAAAATGTGGATTTTCGCACTGCAGATTAGATTGGATTAAAAAATTTGAAATCCGCACTTATGCGGATTGGATGTTGTTTAACCTCAGAAGCTAACTGATCGAATCCAATGCGTACTTAATTATATATATTTTTAAAAAATTATAAAATATATAATTTTATTATATTATATATTTTTTTGATAGCATATATTTATTATATTATATTATTCTATAGTAATATAAAAAAAAAAGACAAACCTAATTTCTAAACCTAAATATAATCCTTCCACTTTCTCTTCTCCTATAGCCAGCCGTTCTCTTCACTGAACTCAAACCTAAACCAAAATTTTCTTCTCTTCATCACTGTCAATCTCTGTCGCCGTTCAACTCACCACCGACCACCGACCACCGACTAGTCTATCTCTTCAGTCGACGGTAGACTCCACTCGCTGCCCTCGCCGACCAGTCCAGAACTTCAGTCGAGGTCTACTCCACTCCCTGCCCTCGCTGACCTTAGACAAAGGGTTATCATTTGAAAGCAGGGCTTGTTATTGAAGGTATGGAAGTTAGACCCAATATTATTATTAAGCATTAACAAAGTGCTGTTTATTTCTTTTTCTAATATTCATTCTTCCAGTTTCTTGAAATAAATACCATATTGTTTGTTTGATCTTATGTTCAAATTCAAGATTGGTAGCCCAAAAGATGTTTCAGGGGTGTGACTACGGGAGGTTCGAGCCTCTTCTGGGCACATTCTAGGCCGTATTTAGTTCAAAGTCGTCAATTTCAATCTTGGGTTTACTCTTGATTTTATAATAAATCAGTTCAAGTAGTAGACAAATGTCAGTTCAAGTAGTAGACAAATGTTTTGGAGTTTAGTTGTTTAAAGTCATAGCAGAAATTGAATTTTACATTGCAGTTTCATAGTAGCAAGTTTGATTTTTGTTGAGTGATCTTAATCTATGTGCTGCATTAGAGATGTGGGTTTTTTATTACTTATTATTATTAATGGTATATTGACTATATTCCCCATTCAATGCTTATCTTACTTTAATCTCCCTTCTCAACCCGTAACTTGTTTGTTCTGGAAACTAGATTGTTAGAAGTTTTGTGTCAACTTTGTTGTTATATGTGTCAAATAAGTTAATATTAATATTAGCTTTAGGCAAAAAGGGCGTGTAATCCTAATTTGTTTATATGCGAGAAAATCTATGAAGCATTGGATTTGAAACATCGGGTATTGGATTTGGATTTGGAACATTTTTCTTTTTGAAATGGATTTGGAACATGTATTTTTTTGGGGGGATAATAATAACATGTTTTTAGTTAGTTCTTATTCTTACTGTTTGTGTTTTTTATTGTGGGTTGTTCAGTTGTTTGATTTGGAATACGAAAGATGCTTGTTTTTTGTCACTGTTAGTGTAATGTGTTGTTGGAGTTGAAGATTAAGAAACAATAGTTTTTTTTTTCTTAATTTTATTTCTAGTGTTTGTTATATTCTGGTTGTGCTACTATTGTTGTGTGTGTATTTTTTTTTTGCAATTTAATGAAATATTAAATAATTTAACATTAAAAAAAAGTAACCGATCCAATCCCCACTATTGCGGATTGGATTGGATTGGATTTAAACTGTCATGCGGATTAGATTAGATTGGATTCAAAATTTAGGATCTGCACTTAGTGCTGATTGCACTTAGTGCTGATTGAATGTTGTTTGACGAAAAAAGTGCGGATTGGATCAGATGAACAACCCTGATAAAAATAAGCAATTTATAGCTCAGCTGATTTGTTTTCTCTTTTCGGGTTGATCATTTTAATGTAAATGGTTACTTTAATTTTTTTTCAGGTAACGTGTGGTTGGAATAATAAAATTATATGAATAGGATTAATAATGAGAATAAGAATATAAATGAAATGGAAACAAATTTATAACCCATAAAAAATTGATAAAAAATATTGTTAATACTTTTACATTGTATTAAAGTGGTTTTTCTTTCTATTTTTTAATAGAATAGTCAGTCATTCAATCGGAATGACATTCCACCACCTTAAGATACAACAAAACAAATAAATGGAATAAAAATAATTCATTCTTCATTTCATTTCCTTACCTCCAACTAAACATCACCTCGATGTTATTTCTTTTGTTAAACGATCCGAGAAGAATGCGACACATTTAGGGTTTTGAGTTTAAGTTTTGAATAAATGCTCGTTGTTTTTGCTCCGTTAGTTGAAGGAATCTTTTTTTTTTAGAAAATATTGTGATTGTAATTGTATTTTGTGGTGGTCAATGCAGAAGGTGAATTGTTTCCGAGGTTTGGAATATGTCTGGTGGCCCTGGACTTGAGTCTCTTGTAGATCGTAAGTGAATGAATTCATAATAATAATCCCTAATATACTCATTTGATGTTTTAGAGGATTTGTAGTTCTTTATGTGATCAATTAACAGAAAAAGAAAAGAGGGGCAATGGCTCAATATTGTGTTGGAAATGATGATACTTTTGTGAAAGTCTTTGCATTTCATTTGCTTTATCATTGTGTTTGTATATATATTTAGATTTAGATAGAAACGTAGTTCTCAGTTCATCTCAGATCAGTTGCATTTGTTAGTGTGTTCTTTGTCAAAGGTTTTTTTTCTTGTTCTTATCTGTAATTTCCATATTTGTGCAGAAACAATATCGGTTATCACAAACGATGGACGCAATATTGTGGTAATACTATGAACTGTATTAAGACTGCTATTCCATTCTTTTTTTCTCTTTATCTTATCAAATTGTGATCAGTATTTGTTTCTTTGTTTAGGGAGTTTTGAAAGGCTTCGACCAGGCTACAAATATCATTCTCGATGAATCTCATGAACGGGTTTTCTCCACAAAGGTCTGCATTTCTTTTTTCTTTGCTAAGATGTAAAACTATGATTCTTTGTAGATCTTTACCTTATTTGCAATCACATTATAACTCGTCATTGATTATGATTTGCAGGAAGGTGTTCAGCAACTAGTGCTGGGTTTGTATATAATCAGAGGCGACAACATGTAAAGAATCTACTTTGTAGTATTTCATTTCTTTATCGTCATTCTTGTATGGTAAATTTGCTGTTTTCTCAAAGCCATGATACTACTTTGTTCTACATTATGCAGAAGTATTGTCGGAGAATTAGATGAAGAAATTGATTCATCTGTTGACTGGTCGGAAAAAAGAGCTCATCCTCTAAAGCCTGTCATTCATTGAGTGGCTTGGAAGGCAATAAAGCATTAGAGCTGTTGTATGTAGATTGTCTGGTTGATTACCATCCCGCGAAAGAGTTTCCATGGATTATAGTTTGTTTATCTTGTTCATTGCTTTTTTCTATGAGACTGTTCTGATTGGGATCAGAAAAAAGGAAAAAAGAAAGAGAAGACTGTCTTCATCCCAAATTTTACCAAATATTTAAAGCTGTTTTGTGCTACATTTTATATTCTATTTTCATTGGCATTGGTGGTGGTGGTGTTTATTTTCTCATATCAGAACAATCAAAATTGTAAATGTATAAAGTACACTATTAATTAATTAGTCAGACAAAGAAGTGCATTTGGAAAACATTTTGCTCATACATATATATATATTTTATATATATATATATATAACAAGCAGATTTTTGATTATAGTGCATTCAAATTGTGTGCCAATTTGCATAATAGTTTAAATTCAATTCTATTCAATTTGTAAAAGTGCTTGGTTATTTTGGAGAGATTGTAATTACAGTATCATACCTGAAAGTGCTAATTACAATCTCTTTGTTAATTTTTATGTCTGAAATCACTTGTTAATAATATATTTTTTTTTAATTTTTTTTCATAGCGGTATTCGTTATACTTACAGTATTATTCTTGTAAATTTTTGAAAAATTTTGAATAGTTTACAGTATTGAAAAATAGAGTTCTTGATATTCTAGCTTACCACGTGTGTTCAAAAAATTTCACGTATTTTTAGCACTAAACAATTCGAAATTTTTAAAAATTTACAGGAATGATGTTGTAAGCATAACAAACAATGTGAAAGAAAATTGAAAAAAATATTTCGATATATGTTTTCGAGTATAGAGGACCAAAGATTGACTAAGAGGTTGTAACAGGAGATTGACATTAACACTCTTCTATTTTAGATTGATTATTTTTAATATTTATTAAAAATATTTTTCATATAACTAACAACAAAAACAAAACAAATTATTGTTCTTTTTATCTCTAACAATAAATTAAAATAATAAATTCAAAAAAAGAAAAAAATTATATGTAGAAAGAAATGATTAATTTTGTTTAAGTTATATTTTTTTTTCTATATATAATAATAGAATATAAATTTAATTTAATAAGTTTTGAAATATATTTATATCATATGTATTAAAATCTTAAATTATTATTTTTTTATAGAATTATATATACAAATAGGAAACAAACCGCGCTTTGCGTGCAGTTACATATTATTTAATGATCATTCAATTATAAAACTATATCAAAATTTTAATGTTCGGTTGTATAAAAAAAATACAAAAAGAAATATAAATATGATGCGATATAAAAATATATATTTTCAGTAATATTTATACCACTATAAAGAACACAAATATGAATGAAAAAAAATAAAAATCATATATATATATATATGAAAAGAAAGAAAAATACATTAAAATTATTCACGAAAATATTTGCACTGATTTCTCCACAATTATAAAAAATATAACAATATAGAGAGTACAGGTACAATGAATTCGTAATACTAAGACGTGAATATGAAGATTGATTTTGGGTAAAAAATGGTTGAAATGGCGCCCTAATTCAAAAATAAAAAATATTCTTATTTTTAGGGGAAATATTAACAAGTTTTTTCCTTACTCCAGCACTCGTTAGTTTTCTGTTAAAATCTCACCCTACACATTTCCAAAAATCGTGAAATTTCACGGGGATGAAGCGAAGACCGTTGTGCATCACTTTTCTATTGGACACATTGAGAGAAAAATTAGTTTTCATCCACTAACGATCATTTTAATCGAAATAGTGAAAATCTCATATTTATAATCGTGGTACCCCTTTGTAAAATGTGGCCCAGACAAATCTCGGAATATTTTTGGCCAGTAGTAACAATGAAATCGTACTACTAAGACGTGAATATGAAGATTGGTTTCGGGTAAAAATTTATTGAAATGGCCCCCTAATTCGAAAAATTGAAAATATTCTTCTTTTCAGGGGAAATTTTAAAAAGTTTTTTCCTTACTCCTACACACGTTAGTTTTCTGTTAAAATCTCACGCTACACATCTCCAAAAATCGTGAAATTTCACGGGAACGAAGCCAAGACCACTGTGCATCACTTTTCTATTGGACACGTTGAGAGAAAAATTAGTTTTCATGCACTAACGATCATTTTAATCGAAATAGTAAAAATCTCACATTTCTAATAGTGGTACCCCTTTGAGAAATGTGGCCCGGACCAATCTCGGAATATTTTTGGCCATGATTCACAATAAATTTGTACTACTAAGACGTGAATATGAAGATTGGTTTCAGGTAAAAATTGGTTGAAATGGCCCCCTAATTAAAAAATTGAAAATATTCATCTTTTCAGGGGAAATTTTAGCAAGTCTTTTCCTTACTCCTACACTCGTAAGTTTTCTGTTGAAATCTCACCCTACACATCTCCAAAAATCATGAGCTTTCACGGGGACAAAGCCAAGACTGTTGTGCATCACTTTTCTATTGGACACGTTGAGAGAAAAATTAGTTTTCATGCACTAACGATCATTTTAATCGAAATAGTGAAAATCTCACATTTCAAATAGTGGTACCCCTTTGTGAAATGTGGCCCGGACCAATCTCACAATTTTTTTTTCCTGTAGTCACAATGAATTTGTACTACTAAGATGTGAATATGAAGATTGGTTTCGGGAAAAAATTTGTTCAAATGGCCGCCTAATTCAAAAATAAAAAATATTCTTATTTTTAGGGAAAATTTTAACAAGTTTTTTCCTTACTCCTACACTCGTTAGTTTTTGGTTGAAATCTTACCCTACACATCTCCAAAAATCTTTAAATTTCACGGGAACGAAGCCAAGACCGTTGTGTATCACTTTTTTATTGGACACATTGAGAGAAAAATTAGTTTTCATGCACTAACGATCATTTTAATCGAAATAGTGAAAATCTCACACTTCAAATAGTGGTACCCCTTTGTGAAATGTGGTCCGGACCAATATCATAATTTTTTTTGCCTGTAGTCACAATGAATTTGTACTACTAAGATGTGAATATGAAGATTGGTTTTAGGTAAAAATTTGTTGAAATGGCCCCCTAATTCAAAAATAAAAAATATTCTTATTTTTAGGAAAAATTTTAACAAGTTTTTTCCTTACTCCTACACTCGTTAGTTTTCTGTTAAAATCTCACCCTACACATCTCCAAAAATCGCGAAATTTCACGTGGATGAAGCCAAGACCGCTGTGCATCACTTTTCTATTGGACACATTGAGAGAAAAATTAGTTTTCATGCACTAATGATCATTTTAATCGAAATAGTAAAAATCTCACATTTCTAATAGTGGTACCCCTTTTTGAAATGTGGCCCAGACCATTCTCGGAATATTTTTGGCCACGATTCACAATAAATTCATACTACTAAGACGTGAATATGAAGATTGGTTTCGGGTAAAAATTGGTTGAAATGGCCCCCTAATTCAAAAGTTGCTAATATTCTTCTTTTTCAGGGGAAATTTTAACAAGTCTTTTCCTTACTCATACACTCGTAAGGTTTCTGTTAAAATCTCACCCTACATATCTCCAAAAATCATGAGCTTTCACGAGGACGAAGCCAAGACCGTTGTGGATCACTTTTCTATTGGACACATTGAGAGAAAAATTAGTTTTCATGCACTAACGATCATTTTAATCGAAATAGTGAAAATCTCACATTTCAAATAGTGGTACCCTTTTGTGAAACGTGGCCCGGACCAATCTCAGAATTTTTTTTGCCTGTAGTCACAATGAATTTGTACTACTAAGATGTGAATATGAAGATTGGTTTCGGGAAAAAATTTGTTCAAATGGCCGCCTAATTCAAAAATAAAAAATATTCTTATTTTTAGGAGAAATTTTAACAAGTTTTTCCCATACTCCTACACTCGTTAGTTTTCTGTTGAAATCTTACCCTACACATCTCCAAAAATCTTGAAATTTCATGGGGACGAAGCCAAGAACGTTGTGTATCACTTTTCTATTGGCTACATTGAGAGAAAAATTAGTTTTCATGCACTAACGATCATTTTAATCGAAATAGTGAAAATCTCACATTTCAAATAGTGGTACCCCTTTGTGAAATGTGGCTCAGACCAATCTCAGATTTTTTTTTGCCTGTAATCACAATGAATTTGTACTACTAAGATGTGAATATGAAGATCGGTTACAGGTAAAAATTAGTTGAAATGACCCCCTAATTCAAAAATAAAAAATATTCTTATTTTTACGGAAAATTTTAAAAAGTTTTTTCCTTACTCCTACACTCGTTAGTTTTCTGTTGAAATCTTACCCTACACATCTCCAAAAATCATTAAATTTCACGGGGACGAAGCCAAGACCGTTGTGTATAACTTTTCTGTTGGACACGTTGAGAGATAAATTAGTTTTCATGCACTAACGATCATTTTAATCGAAATAGTAAAAATCTCATATTTCTAATAGTGGTAACCCTTTGTGAAATGTGGCCCGGACTAATCTCGAAATATTTTCTGCCACTAGTCACAATGAATTCGTACTACTAAGACGTGAATATGAAGATTGGTTTTTGGTAAAATTTGGTTGAAATGGCCCCTAATAATAAAATATAAAATATTCTTATTTTCTGGGGAAATTTTAACAAGTTTTTTCCTTAGTCCTACACTCGTTAGTTTTCTATTAAAATCTCACCCTACACATCTCCAAAAATCGTGAAATTTCACGAGGACTAAGCCAAGACCGTTGTACATCACTTTTCTCTTGGACACGTTGAGAGAAAAATTAGTTTTCATAACTAACGATCATTTTAATCGAAATAGTGAAAATCTCCCATTTCTGATAATGGTACCCCTTTGTGAAATGTGGCCCGGACCAATCTCGAAATATTTTTTGCAACTAGTCACAATGAATTCGTACTACTATGACGTGAATATGAAGATTGGTTTTGGGTTAAAATTTGTTGAAATGGCCCCCTAATTGAAAATATTCTTCTTTGCAGGGGAAATTTTAACAAGTTTTTTCCTTAGTCTTATACATGTTTGTTTTCTCTTAAAATATCACCCTACAAATCTCCAAAAGTCGTGAAATTTCACGGGAACCAAGCCAAGACCGTTGTAAATCACTTTTCTCTTGGACCTATTAAGAGAAAAATGAGTTTTCTTTCGTTAAGGATCATTTTAATCAAAATAGTGAAAATCTCACATTTCTGATAGTGGTACTGCTTTGTGAAATGTGGCCCGGACCAATCTCGGAATATTTTTTGCCACTAGTCACAACAAATTCGTACTACTAAGACGTGAATATGAAGATTGGTTTTGGGTTAAAATTTGTTGAAATGGCAACCTAATTGAAAATATTCATCTTTTCAGGAGAAATTTACAAAGTTTTTTCCTTACTCCTACACTCGTTAGTTTTCTGTAAAAATCTCAACCTACACATCTCCAAAAATCATGAAATTTCACGGGGACAAAGCCAAGACCGCTGTGCATCACTTTTCTATTGGACACAATGAGATAAAAATTAGTTTTCATGCACTAACGATCATTTTAATTGAAATAGTGAAAATCTCACATTTCTGATAGTGGTACCGCTTTGTGAAATGTGGCCCGAACCAATCTCGCAATATTATTTGCCACTAGTCACAAGGAATTCGTACTACTAAGAAGTGAATATGAAGATTGGTTTTGGGTTAAATTTTTTTGAAATGGCCCCCTAATTGAAAATATTCTTCTTTTCAGGGGAAATTTTAACAAGTTTTTTCCTTACTCTTACACTCGTTAGTTGTCTGTTAAAATCTCGACCTACACATCTCGAAAGATCATGAAATTTTACAGGGGCCTAGCCAAGACCGTTGTGCATCACTTTTCTATTGGACACGTTGAGAGAAAAATTAGTTTTCTTGCACTAACGATCATTTTAATCGAAATAGTGAAAATCTCACATTTCTGATAGTGGTACCCCTTTGTGAAATGTGGCTCGGACCAATCTCGGAATATTTTTTGCCACTAGTCACAATGAATTTGTACTAATAAGGAATGAATATCAAGATTTGTTTTAGGTTAAAATTTGTTGAAATGGCCCCCTAATTGAAAATATTCTTCTTTTCAGGGAAAATTTTAACAAGTTTTTTCCTTACTATTACACTCGTTAGTTATCTGTTAATATCTCAACCTACACATCTCCAAAGATCATGAAACTTCACGGGGGCCTAGCCAAGACCGTTGTGCATCACTTTTTGCTTGGACACCTTGAGAGAAAAATTAGTTTTCTTGCACTAACGATCGTTTTTAATCGAAATAGTGAAAATATCACATTTCTGATAGTGGTACCCCTTTGTGAAATGTGGCCCGAACAAATTTCGGAATATTTTTTGCCACTAGTCACAATCAATTTGTACTACTAAGAAATGAATATGAAGATTGGTTTTGGGTTAAATTTGTTGAAATAGCCCCCTAATATAAAATATTCTTCTTTTCATGGGAAATTTTAAAAAGTTTTTTCGTTACTCTTACACTCGTTAGTTATCTGTTAAAATCTCGACGTACACATCTCCAAAGATCATGAAATTTCACGGGGGCCTAGAAAAGACCGTTGTGCATCACTTTTCTCTTGGACACGTTGAGAGAAAAATTAGTTTTCTTGCACTAACGATCGTTTTAATCGAAATATTGAAAATCTCACATTTCTGATAGTGGTACCCCCTTTGTGAATTGTGGCACGGACCAATCTCGGAATATTTTTTGCCACTAGTCATAATGAATTTTTACTACTAAGAAATGAATATGAACATTGGTTTTGGGTTAAAATTTGTTGAAATGGCCCCCTAATTGAAAATATTCTTCTTTTCAGGGGAAATTTTAACAAGTTTTTTCCTTACTCTTACACTCGTTAGTTATCTGTTAAAATCTCGACCTACACATCTCCAAAGATCATGAAATTTCACGGGTTCTAGCCAAGACCGTTGTGCATCACTTTTCTCTTGGACACGTTGAGAGAAAAATTAGTTTTCTTGCACTAACGATCGTTTTAATCGAAATAGTGAAAATCTCACATTTCTGATAGTGGTACCCATTTGTGAAATGTGGCCCGGACCAATCTCGGAATATTTTTTGCCACTAGTCACAATGAATTTTTACTACTAAGAAATGAATATAAAGATTGGTTTTGGGTTAAAATTTGTTCAAATGGCCCCCTAATTGAAAATATTCTTCTTTTCAGGGGAAATTTTAACAAGTTTTTTCGTTACTCTTACACTCGTTAGTTATCTGTTAAAATCTCGACCTACACATCTCCAAAGATCATGAAATTTCACGGGGGCCTAGAACAGACCGTTGTGTATCACTTTTCTCTTGGAAACGTTCAGAGAAAAATTAGTTTTTTTGCACTAACGATCGTTTTAATCGAAATAGTGAAAATCTCACATTTCTGATAGTGGTACCCCCTTTGTGAATTGTGGCCCGGACCAATCTCGGAATATTTTTTTCCACTAGTCACAATGAATTTTTACTACTAAGAAATGAATATGAATATTGGTTCTGGGTTAAAATTTGTTGAAATGGCCCCCTAATTGAAAATATTCTTCTTTTCAGGGGAAATTTTAACAAGTTTTTTCCTTACTCTTACACTCGTTAGTTATCTGTTAAAATCTCGACCTACACATCTCCAAAGATCATGAAATTTCACGGGGGCCTAGCCAAGACCATTGTGCATCACTTTTCTCTTGGATACGTTGAGAGAAAAATTAGTTTTCTTGCACTAACGATCGTTTTAATCGAAATAGTGAAGATCTCACATTTCTGATAGTGGTACCCCTTTGTGAAATGTGGCCCGGACCAATCTCGGAATATTTTTTGCCACTAGTCACAATGAATTTTTACTACTAAGAAATGAATATGAAGATTGGTTTTGGGTTAAAATTTGTTGAAATGGCCCCTTAATTGAAAATATTCTTCTTTTCAGGGGAAATTTTAACAAGTTTTTTCCTTACTCTTACACTCGTTAGTTATCTGTTAAAATCTCGACCTACACATCTCCAAAGATCATGAAATTTCACGGGGGCCTAGAAAAGACCGTTGTGCATCACTTTTCTCTTGGACACGTTGAGAGAAAAATTAGTTTTCTTGCACTAACGATCGTTTTAATCGAAATAGTGAAAATCTCACATTTCTGATAGTGGTACCCCTTTGTGAAATGTGGCCCGGACCAATCTCGGAATATTTTTTGCCACTAGTCACAATGAATTTTTACTACTAAGAAATGAATATGAATATTTGTTTTGGGTTAAAATTTGTTGAAATGGCCCCCTAATTGAAAATATTCTTCTTTTCAAGGGAAATTTTAACAAGTTTTTTCCTTACTCTTACACTCGTTAGTTATCTGTAAAAATCTCAACCTACACATCTCCAAAGATCATGAAATTTCACGGGGGCCTAGCCTAGACCGTTGTGCATCACTTTTCCATTTGACACATTGAGAGAAAAATTAGTTTTCTTGCACTAACGATCCTTTTAATCGAAATAGTGAAAATATCACATTTCTGATAGTGGTACCCCTTTGTGAAATGTTGCCCGGACCAATCTCGGAATATTTTTTGCCACTAGTCACAATGAATTTGTACTACTAAGAAATAAATATTAAGATTGGTTTTGGGTTAAAATTTGTTGAAATGGCCCCCTAACTTAAAATATTCTTCTTTTCATGGGAAATTTTAACAAGTTTTTTCCTTACTCTTACACTCGTTAGTTATCTGTTAGAATCTCGACCTACACATCTCCAAAGATCATGAAATTTCACGGGGGCCTAGAAAAGACCGTTGTGCATCACTTTTCTCTTGGACACGTTGAGAGAAAAATTAGTTTTCTTGCACTAACGATCGTTTTAATCGAAATAGTGAAAATCTCACATTTCTGATAGTGGTACCCCTTTGTGAAATGTGGCCCGGACCAATCTCGGAATATTTTTTGCCACTAGTCACAATGAATTTTTACTACTAAGAAATGAATATGAATATTGGTTTTGGGTTAAAATTTGTTGAAATGGCCCCCTAATTGAAAATATTCTTCTTTTCAGGGGAAATTTTAACAAGTTTTTTCCTTACTCTTACACTCGTTAGTTATCTGTAAAAATCTCAACCTACACATCTCCAAAGATCATGAAATTTCACGGGGGCCTAGCCTAGACCGTTGTGCATCACTTTTCCATTTGACACATTGAGAGAAAAATTAGTTTTCTTGCACTAACGATCCTTTTAATCGAAATAGTGAAAATCTCACATTTCTGATAGTGGTACCCCTTTGTGAAATGTGGCCCGGACCAATCTCGGAATATTTTTTGCCACTAGTCACAATGAATTTGTAATACTAAGAAATAAATATTAAGATTGGTTTTGGGTTAAAATTTGTTGAAATGGCCCCCTAACTTAAAATATTCTTCTTTTCATGGGAAATTTTAACAAGTTTTTTCCTTACTCTTACACTCGTTAGTTATCTGTTAAAATCTCGACCTACACATCTCGAAAGATCATGAAATTTCACGGGGGCCTAGCCAAGACCGTTGTGCATCACTTTTCTATTGGACACGTTGATAGAAAAATTAGTTTTCTTGCACTATCGATCATTTTAATCGAAATAGTAAAAATCTCACACTTCCGATAGTGGTACCCCTTTGTGAAATGTGTCCCGGACAAATTTCGGAATATTTTTTGCCACTAGTCACAATCAATTTGTACTACTAAGAAATGAATACGAAGATTGGTTTTGGTTTAAAATTTGTTGAAATAGCCCCCTAATTGAAAATATTCTTCTTTTCAGGGGAAATTTTAACAAGTTTTTTCCTTACTCTTACACTCGTTAGTTATCTGTTAAAATCTCGACCTACACATCTCCAAAGATCATGAAATTTCACGGGGGCCTAGAACAGACCGTTGTGCATCACTTTTCTCTTGGACACGTTGAGAGAAAAAATAGTTTTCTTGCACTAACGATCGTTTTAATCGAAATAGTGAAAATCTCACATTTCTGATAGTGGTACCCCTTTGTGAAATGTGGCCCAGACCAATCTCGGAATATTTTTTGCCACTAGTCACAATGAATTTTTACTACTAAGAAATGAATATAAAGATTGGTTTTGGGTTAAAATTTGTTCAAATGGCCCCCTAATTGAAAATATTCTTCTTTTCAGGGGAAATTTTAACAAGTTTTTTCGTTACTCTTACACTCGTTAGTTATCTGTTAAAATCTCGACCTACACATCTCCAAAGATCATGAAATTTCACGGGGGCCTAGAACAGACCGTTGTGCATCACTTTTCTCTTGGACACGTTGAGAGAAAAATTAGTTTTCTTGCACTAACGATCGTTTTAATCAAAATAGTTAAAATCTCACATTTCTGATAGTGGTACCCCTTTGTGAATTGTGGCCCGGACCAATCTCGGAATATTTTTTGCCACTAGTCACAATGAATTTTTACTACTAAGAAATGAATATGAACATTGGTTTTGGGTTAAAATTTGTTCAAATGGCCCCCTAATTGAAAATATTCTTCTTTTCAGGGGAAATTTTAACAAGTTTTTTCGTTACTCTTACACTCGTTAGTTATCTGTTAAAATCTCGACCTACACATCTCCAAAGATCATGAAATTTCACGGGGGCCTAGAACAGACCGTTGTGCATCACTTTTCTCTTGGACACGTTCAGAGAAAAATTAGTTTTCTTGCACTAACGATCGTTTTAATCGAAATAGTCAAAATCTCACATTTCTGATAGTGGTACCCCCTTTGTGAAATGTGGCCCAGACCAATCTCGGAATATTTTTTGCCACTAGTCACAATGAATTTTTACTACTAAGAAATGAATATAAAGATTGGTTTTGGGTTAAAATTTGTTCAAATGGCCCCCTAATTGAAAATATTCTTCTTTTCAGGGGAAATTTTAACAAGTTTTTTCGTTACTCTTACACTCGTTAGTTATCTGTTAAAATCTCGACCTACACATCTCCAAAGATCATGAAATTTCACGGGGGCCTAGAACAGACCGTTGTGCATCACTTTTCTCTTGGACACGTTGAGAGAAAAATTAGTTTTCTTGCACTAACGATCGTTTTAATCAAAATAGTGAAAATCTCACATTTCTGATAGTGGTACCCCCTTTGTGAATTGTGGCCCGGACCAATCTCGGAATATTTTTTGCCACTAGTCACAATGAATTTTTACTACTAAGAAATGAATATGAACATTGGTTTTGGGTTAAAATTTGTTCAAATGGCCCCTAATTGAAAATATTCTTCTTTTCAGGGGAAATTTTAACAAGTTTTTTCGTTACTCTTACACTCGTTAGTTATCTGTTAAAATCTCGACCTACACATCTCCAAAGATCATGAAATTTCACGGGGGCCTAGAACAGACCGTTGTGCATCACTTTTCTCTTGGACACATTCAGAGAAAAATTAGTTTTCTTGCACTAACGATCGTTTTAATCGAAATAGTCAAAATCTCACATTTCTGATAGTGGTACCCCCTTTGTGAAATGTGGCCCAGACCAATCTCGGAATATTTTTTGCCACTAGTCACAATGAATTTTTACTACTAAGAAATGAATATGAATATTTGTTTTGGGTTAAAATTTGTTGAAACGGCCCCCTAATTGAAAATATTCTTCTTTTCAGGGGAAATTTTAACAAGTTTTTTCGTTACTCTTACACTCGTTAGTTATCTGTTAAAATCTCGACCTACACATCTCCAAAGATCATGAAATTTCACGGGGGCCTAGAACAGACCGTTGTGCATCACTTTTCTCTTGGACACGTTGAGAGAAAAATTAGTTTTCTTGCACTAACGATCGTTTTAATCGAAATAGTCAAAATCTCACATTTCTGATAGTGGTACCCCCTTTGTGAAATGTGGCCCGGACCAATCTCGGAATATTTTTTGCCACTAGTCACAATGAATTTTTACTACTAAGAAATGAATATAAAGATTGGTTTTGGGTTAAAATTTGTTCAAATGGCCCCCTAATTGAAAATATTCTTCTTTTCAGGGGAAATTTTAACAAGTTTTTTCGTTACTCTTACACTCGTTAGTTATCTGTTAAAATCTCGACCTACACATCTCCAAAGATCATGAAATTTCACGGGGGCCTAGAACAGACCGTTGTGCATCACTTTTCTCTTGGACACGTTGAGAGAAAAATTAGTTTTCTTGCACTAACGATCGTTTTAATCAAAATAGTGAAAATCTCACATTTCTGATAGTGGTACCCCCTTTGTGAATTGTGGCCCGGACCAATCTCGGAATATTTTTTGCCACTAGTCACAATGAATTTTTACTACTAAGAAATGAATATGAACATTGGTTTTGGGTTAAAATTTGTTCAAATGGCCCCCTAATTGAAAATATTCTTCTTTTCAGGGGAAATTTTAACAAGTTTTTTCGTTACTCTTACACTCGTTAGTTATTTGTTAAAATCTCGACCTACACATCTCCAAAGATCATGAAATTTCACGGGGGCCTAGAACAGACCGTTGTGCATCACTTTTCTCTTGGACACATTCAGAGAAAAATTAGTTTTCTTGCACTAACGATCGTTTTAATCGAAATAGTCAAAATCTCACATTTCTGATAGTGGTACCCCCTTTGTGAAATGTGGCCCGGACCAATCTCGGAATATTTTTTGCCACTAGTCACAATGAATTTTTACTACTAAGAAATGAATATGAATATTTGTTTTGGGTTAAAATTTGTTGAAACGGCCCCCTAATTGAAAATATTCTTCTTTTCAGGGGAAATTTTAACAAGTTTTTTCGTTACTCTTACACTCGTTAGTTATCTGTTAAAATCTCGAACTACACATCTCCAAAGATCATGAAATTTCACGGGGGCCTAGCCAAGACCGTTGTGCATCACTTTTCCATTTGACACATTGAGAGAAAAATTAGTTTTCTTGCACTAACGATCCTTTTAATCGAAATAGTGAAAATCTCACATTTCTGATAGTGGTACCCCTTTGTGAAATGTGGCCCGGACCAATCTCGGAATATTTTTTGCCACTAGTCACAATGAATTTGTAATACTAAGAAATAAATATTAAGATTGGTTTTGGGTTAAAATTTGTTGAAATGGCCCCCTAACTTAAAATATTCTTCTTTTCATGGGAAATTTTAACAAGTTTTTTCCTTACTCTTACACTCGTTAGTTATCTGTTAAAATCTCGACCTACACATCTCGAAAGATCATGAAATTTCACAGGGGCCTAGCCAAGACCGTTGTGCATCACTTTTCTATTGGACACGTTGATAGAAAAATTAGTTTTCTTGCACTATCGATCATTTTAATCGAAATAGTAAAAATCTCACACTTCCGATAGTGGTACCCCTTTGTGAAATGTGTCCCGGACAAATTTCGGAATATTTTTTGCCACTAGTCACAATCAATTTGTACTACTAAGAAATGAATACGAAGATTGGTTTTGGTTTAAAATTTGTTGAAATAGCCCCCTAATTGAAAATATTCTTCTTTTCAGGGGAAATTTTAACAAGTTTTTTCCTTACTCTTACACTCGTTAGTTATCTGTTAAAATCTCGACCTACACATCTCCAAAGATCATGAAATTTCACGGGGGCCTAGAACAGACCGTTGTGCATCACTTTTCTCTTGGACACGTTGAGAGAAAAAATAGTTTTCTTGCACTAACGATCGTTTTAATCGAAATAGTGAAAATCTCACATTTCTGATAGTGGTACCCCTTTGTGAAATGTGGCCCGGACCAATCTCGGAATATTTTTTGCCACTAGTCACAATGAATTTTTACTACTAAGAAATGAATATAAAGATTGGTTTTGGGTTAAAATTTGTTCAAATGGCCCCCTAATTGAAAATATTCTTCTTTTCAGGGGAAATTTTAACAAGTTTTGCCTTACTCTTACACTCGTTAGTTATCTGTTAAAATCTCGACCTACACATCTCCAAAGATCATGAAATTTCACGGGGGCCTAGAACAGACCGTTGTGCATCACTTTTCTCTTGGACACGTTGAGAGAAAAATTAGTTTTCTTGCACTAACGATCGTTTTAATCAAAATAGTGAAAATCTCACATTTCTGATAGTGGTACCCCCTTTGTGAATTGTGGCCCGGACCAATCTCGGAATATTTTTTGCCACTAGTCACAATGAATTTTTACTACTAAGAAATGAATATGAACATTGGTTTTGGGTTAAAATTTGTTCAAATGGCCCCCTAATTGAAAATATTCTTCTTTTCAGGCAAAAATTTTAACAAGTTTTTTCGTTACTCTTACACTCGTTAGTTATCTGTTAAAATCTCGACCTACACATCTCCAAAGATCATGAAATTTCACGGGGGCCTAGAACAGACCGTTGTGCATCACTTTTCTCTTGGACACGTTCAGAGAAAAATTAGTTTTCTTGCACTAACGATCGTTTTAATCGAAATAGTCAAAATCTCACATTTCTGATAGTGGTACCCCCTTTGTGAAATGTGGCCCGGACCAATCTCGGAATATTTTTTGCCACTAGTCACAATGAATTTTTACTACTAAGAAATGAATATAAAGATTGGTTTTGGGTTAAAATTTGTTCAAATGGCCCCCTAATTGAAAATATTCTTCTTTTCAGGGGAAATTTTAACAAGTTTTTTCGTTACTCTTACACTCGTTAGTTATCTGTTAAAATCTCGACCTACACATCTCCAAAGATCATGAAATTTCACGGGGGCCTAGAACAGACCGTTGTGCATCACTTTTCTCTTGGACACGTTGAGAGAAAAATTAGTTTTCTTGCACTAACGATCGTTTTAATCAAAATAGTGAAAATCTCACATTTCTGATAGTGGTATCCCCTTTGTGAATTGTGGCCCGGACCAATCTCGGAATATTTTTTGCCACTAGTCACAATGAATTTTTACTACTAAGAAATGAATATGAACATTGGTTTTGGGTTAAAATTTGTTCAAATGGCCCCCTAATTGAAAATATTCTTCTTTTCAGGGGAAATTTTAACAAGTTTTTTCGTTACTCTTACACTCGTTAGTTATCTGTTAAAATCTCGACCTACACATCTCCAAAGATCATGAAATTTCACGGGGGCCTAGAACAGACCGTTGTGCATCACTTTTCTCTTGGACACATTCAGAGAAAAATTAGTTTTCTTGCACTAACGATCGTTTTAATCGAAATAGTCAAAATCTCACATTTCTGATAGTGGTACCCCCTTTGTGAAATGTGGCCCAGACCAATCTCGGAATATTTTTTGCCACTAGTCACAATGAATTTTTACTACTAAGAAATGAATATGAATATTTGTTTTGGGTTAAAATTTGTTGAAACGGCCCCCTAATTGAAAATATTCTTCTTTTCAGGGGAAATTTTAACAAGTTTTTTCGTTACTCTTACACTCGTTAGTTATCTGTTAAAATCTCGAACTACACATCTCCAAAGATCATGAAATTTCACGGGGGCCTAGCCAAGACCGTTGTGCATGACTTTTCTCTTGGACACGTTGAGAGAAAAATTAGTTTTCTTGCACTAACGATCGTTTTAATCGAAATAGTGAAAATCTCACATTTCTGATAGTGGTACCCCTTTGTGAAATGTGGCCCGGACCAATCTCGGAATATTTTTTGCCACTAGTCACAATGAATTTTTACTACTAAGAAATGAATATGAAGATTTGTTTTGGGTTAAAATTTTTTGAAATGGCCCCCTAATTGAAAATATTCTTCTTTTCAGGGGAAATTTTAACAAGTTTTTTCCTTACTCTTACACTCGTTAGTTATCTGTTAAAATCTCGACCTACACATCTCTAAAGATCATGAAATTTAACGGGGGCCTAGAAAAGACCGTTGTGCATCACTTTTCTCTTGGACACGTTGAGAGAAAAATTATTTTTCTTGCACTAACGATTGTTTTAATCGAAATAGTGAAAATCTCACATTTCTGATAGTGGTACCCGTTTTGAATTGTGGCCCGGACCAATCTCGGAATATTTTTTGCCACTAGTCACAATGAATTTTTACTACTAAGAAATTAATATGAAGATTGGTTTTGGGTTAAAATTTGTTGAAATGGCCCCCTAATTGAAAATATTCTTCTTTTCAGGGGAAATTTTAACAAGTTTTTTCCTTACTCTTACACTCGTTAGTTATCTGTTAAAATCTCAACCTACACATCTCCAAAGATCATGAAATTTCACGGGGGCCTAGCGAAGACCGTTGTGCATCACTTTTCTCTTGGACACGTTGAGAGAAAAATTAGTTTTCTTGCACTAACGATTGTTTTAATCGAAATAGTGAAAATCTCACATTTCTGATAGTGGTACCCCTTTGTGAAATGTGGCCCGGACAAATCTCGGAATATTTTATGCCACTAGTCACAATCAATTTGTACTACTAAGAAATGAATATGAAGAATGGTTTTTGGTTAAAATTTGTTGAAATGGCCCCCTAATTGAAAATATTCTTCTTTTCAGGGGAAATTTTTACAAGTTTTTTCCTTACTCTTACACTTGTTAGTTATCTGTTAAAATCTCGACCTACACATCTCCAAAGATCATGAAATTTCACGGGGGCCTAGCCAAGACCGTTGTGCATCACTTTTCTCTTGGACACGTTGAGAGAAAAATTAGTTTTCTTGCACTAACGATCGTTTTAATCGAAATAGTGAAAATCTCACATTTCTGATAGTGGTACCCCTTTGTGAAATGTGGCCCGGACCAATCTCGGAATATTTTATGCTACTAGTCACAATCAATTTGTACTACTAAGAAATGAATATGAAGAATTGTTTTGGGTTAAAATTTGTTGAAATGGCCCCCTAATTGAAAATATTCTTCTTTACAGGGGAAATTTTTACAAGTTTTTTCCTTACTCTTACACTCGTTAGTTATCTGTTAAAATCTCAACCTACACATCTCCAAAGATCATGATATTTCACGGGGGCCTAGCCAAGACCGTTGTGCATCACTTTTCTCTTGGACACGTTGAGAGAAAAATTAGTTTTCTTGCACTAACGATCGTTTTAATCGAAATAGTGAAAATCTCACATTTCTGATAGTGGTACCCCTTTGTGAAATGTGGCCCGGACCAATCTCGGAATATTTTATGCCACTAGTCACAATCAATTTGTACTACTAAGAAATGAATATGAAGAATGGTTTTGGGTTAAAATTTGTTGAAATGGCCCCCTAATTGAAAATATTCTTCTTTTCAGGGGAAATTTTAACAAGTTTTTTCCTTACTTTTACACTCGTTAGTTATCTGTTAAAATCTCAACCTACACATCTCCAAAGATCATGAAATTTCACGGGGGCCTAGCCAATACCGTTGTGCATCACTTTTCTCTTGGACACGTTGAGAGAAAAATTAGTTTTCTTGCACTAACGATCGTTTTAATCGAAATAGTGAAAATCTCACATTTCTGATACTGGTACCCCTTTGTGAAATGTGGCCCGGACCAATCTCGGAATATTTTTTGCCACTAGTCACAATGAATTTTTACTACTAAGAAATGAATATGAAGATTAGTTTTGGGTTAAAATTTGTTCAAATGGCCCCCTAATTGAAAATATTCTTCTTTTCAGGGGAAATTTTAACAAGTTTTTTCCTTACTCTTACACTCGTTAGTTATCTGTTAAAATCTCGACCTACACATCTCCAAAGATCATGAAATTTCACGGGTTCTAGCCAAGACCGTTGTGCATCACTTTTCTCTTGGACACGTTGAGAGAAAAATTAGTTTTCTTGCACTAACGATCGTTTTAATCGAAATAGTGAAAATCTCACATTTCTGATAGTGGTACCCCTTTGTGAAATGTGGCCCGGACCAATCTCGGAATATTTTTTGCCACTAGTCACAATGAATTTGTACTACTAAGAAATGAATATTAAGAGTGGTTTTGGGTTAAAATTTGTTGAAATGGCCCCCTAATATAAAATATTCTTCTTTTCATGGGAAATTTTAAAAAGTTTTTTCCTTACTCTTACACTCGTTAGTTATCTGTTAAAATCTCGACGTACACATCTCCAAAGATCATGAAATTTAACGGGGGCCTAGAAAAGACCGTTGTGCATTACTTTTCTCTTGGAAATGTTGAGAGAAAAATTAGTTTTCTTGCACTAACGATCGTTTTAATCGAAATAGTGAAAATCTCACATTTCTCATAGTGGTACCGCCTTTGTGAATTGTGGCCCGGACCAATCTCGGAATATTTTTTGCCACTAGTCATAATGAATTTTTACTACTAAGAAATGAATATGAACATTGGTTTTGGGTTAAAATTTGTTGAAATGGCCCCCTAATTGAAAATATTCTTCTTTTCAGGGGAAATTTTAACAAGTTTTTTCCTTACTCTTACACTCGTTAGTTATCTGTTAAAATCTCGACCTACACATCTCCAAAGATCATGAAATTTCACGGGGGCCTAGCCAATACCGTTGTGCATCACTTTTCTCTTGGACACGTTGAGAGAAAAATTAGTTTTCTTGCACTAACGATCGTTTTAATCGAAATAGTGAAAATCTCACATTTCTGATAGTGGTACCCCTTTGTGAAATGTGGCCCGGACCAATCTCGGAATTTTATTTGCCACTAGTCATAATAAATTTTTACTACTAAGAAATGAATATGAAGAATGGTTTTGGGTTAAAATTTGTTGAAATGGCCCCCTAATTGAAAATATTCTTCTTTTCAGGGGAAATTTTAACAAGTTTTTTCCTTACATTTACAATCGTTAGTTATTTGTAAAAATCTCAACCTACACATCTCCAAAGATCATGAAATTTCACGGGGGCCTAGCCTAGACCGTTGTGCATCACTTTTCTATTTGACACATTGAGAGAAAAATTAGTTTTCTTGCACTAACGATCATTTTAATCGAAATAGTGAAAATCTCACATTTCTGATAGTGGTACCCCTTTGTGAAATGTGGCCCGGACCAATCTCGGAATATTTTTTGCCACTAGTCACAATGAATTTGTACTACTAAGAAATGAATATTAAGAGTGGTTTTGGGTTAAAATTTGTTGAAATGGCCCCCTAATATAAAATATTCTTCTTTTCATGGGAAATTTTAAAAAGTTTTTTCCTTACTCTTACACTCGTTAGTTATCTGTTAAAATCTCGACGTACACATCTCCAAAGATCATGAAATTTAACGGGGGCCTAGAAAAGACCGTTGTGCATCACTTTTCTCTTGGAAATGTTGAGAGAAAAATTAGTTTTCTTGCACTAACGATCGTTTTAATCGAAATAGTGAAAATCTCACATTTCTGATAGTGGTACCGCCTTTGTGAATTGTGGCCCGGACCAATCTCGGAATATTTTTTGCCACTAGTCATAATGAATTTTTACTACTAAGAAATGAATATGAACATTGGTTTTGGGTTAAAATTTGTTGAAATGGCCCCCTAATTGAAAATATTCTTCTTTTCATGGGAAATTTTAACAAGTTTTTTCCTTACTCTTACACTCGTTAGTTATCTGTTAAAATCTCGAGCTACACATCTCCAAAGATCATGAAATTTCACGGGGGCCTAGCCAAGACCGTTGTGCATCACTTTTCTCTTGGACACGTTGAGAGAAAAATTAGTTTTCTTGCACTAACGATCGTTTTAATCGAAATAGTGAAAATCTCACATTTCTGATAGTGGTACCCCTTTGTGAAATGTGGCCCGGACCAATCTCGGAATATTTTTTGCCACTAGTCACAATGAAGTTTTACTACTAAGAAATGAATATGAAGATTGGTTTTGGGTTAAAATTTTTTGAAATGGCCCCCTAATTGAAAATATTCTTCTTTTCAGGGGAAATTTTAACAAGTTTTTTCCTTACTCTTACACTCGTTAGTTATCTGTTAAAATCTCGACCTACACATCTCTAAAGATCATGAAATTTAACGGGGGCCTAGAAAAGACCGTTGTGCATCACTTTTCTCTTGGACACGTTGAGAGAAAAATTAGTTTTCTTGCACTAACGATCGTTTTAATCGAAATAGTGAAAATCTCACATTTCTGATAGTGGTACCCCTTTGTGAAATGTGGCCCGGACCAATCTCGGAATATTTTTTGCCACTAGTCACAATGAATTTTTACTACTAAGAAATGAATATGAAGAATGGTTTTGGGTTAAAATTTGTTCAAATGGCCCCCTAATTGAAAATATTCTTCTTTTCAGGGGAAATTTTAACAAGTTTTTTCCTTACTCTTACACTCGTTAGTTATCTGTTAAAATCTCGACCTACACATCTCCAAAGATCATGAAATTTCAAGGGGGCCTAGCCAAGACCGTTGTGCATCACTTTTCTCTTGGACACGTTGAGAGAAAAATTAGTTTTCTTGCACTAACGATCGTTTTAATCGAAATAGTGAAAATCTCACATTTCTGATAGTGGTACCCCTTTGTGAAATGTGGCCCGGACCAATCTCGGAATATTTTTTGCCACTAGTCACAATGAATTTTTACTACTAAGAAATGAATATAAAGATTGGTTTTGGGTTAAAATTTGTTCAAATGGCCCCCTAATTGAAAATATTCTTCTTTTCAGGGGAAATTTTAACAAGTTTTTTCGTTACTCTTACACTCGTTAGTTATCTGTTAAAATCTCGACCTACACATCTCCAAAGATCATGAAATTTCACGGGGGCCTAGAACAGACCGTTGTGCATCACTTTTCTCTTGGACACGTTGAGAGAAAAATTAGTTTTCTTGCACTAACGATCGTTTTAATCAAAATAGTGAAAATCTCACATTTCTGATAGTGGTACCCCCTTTGTGAATTGTGGCCCGGACCAATCTCGGAATATTTTTTGCCACTAGTCACAATGAATTTTTACTACTAAGAAATGAATATGAACATTGGTTTTGGGTTAAAATTTGTTCAAATGGCCCCCTAATTGAAAATATTCTTCTTTTCAGGGGAAATTTTAACAAGTTTTTTCGTTACTCTTACACTCGTTAGTTATCTGTTAAAATCTCGACCTACACATCTCCAAAGATCATGAAATTTCACGGGGGCCTAGAACAGACCGTTGTGCATCACTTTTCTCTTGGACACGTTCAGAGAAAAATTAGTTTTCTTGCACTAACGATCGTTTTAATCGAAATAGTCAAAATCTCACATTTCTGATAGTGGTACCCCCTTTGTGAAATGTGGCCCAGACCAATCTCGGAATATTTTTTGCCACTAGTCACAATGAATTTTTACTACTAAGAAATGAATATAAAGATTGGTTTTGGGTTAAAATTTGTTCAAATGGCCCCCTAATTGAAAATATTCTTCTTTTCAGGGGAAATTTTAACAAGTTTTTTCGTTACTCTTACACTCGTTAGTTATCTGTTAAAATCTCGACCTACACATCTCCAAAGATCATGAAATTTCACGGGGGCCTAGCCAAGACCGTTGTGCATCACTTTTCTCTTGGACACGTTGAGAGAAAAATTAGTTTTCTTGCACTAACGATCGTTTTAATCGAAATAGTGAAAATCTCACATTTATGATAGTGGTACCCCTTTGTGAAATGTGGCCCGGACCAATCTCGGAATATTTTTTGCCACTAGTCACAATGAATTTGTACTACTAAGAAATGAATATTAAGAGTGGTTTTGGGTTAAAATTTGTTGAAATGGCCCCCTAATATAAAATATTCTTCTTTTCATGGGAAATTTTAAAAAGTTTTTTCCTTACTCTTACACTCGTTAGTTATCTGTTAAAATCTCGACGTACACATCTCCAAAGATCATGAAATTTAACGGGGGCCTAGAAAAGACCGTTGTGCATTACTTTTCTCTTGGAAATGTTGAGAGAAAAATTAGTTTTCTTGCACTAACGATCGTTTTAATCGAAATAGTGAAAATCTCACATTTCTGATAGTGGTACCGCCTTTGTGAATTGTGGCCCGGACCAATCTCGGAATATTTTTTGCCACTAGTCATAATGAATTTTTACTACTAAGAAATGAATATGAACATTGGTTTTGGGTTAAAATTTGTTGAAATGGCCCCCTAATTGAAAATATTCTTCTTTTCATGGGAAATTTTAACAAGTTTTTTCCTTACTCTTACACTCGTTAGTTATCTGTTAAAATCTCGAGCTACACATCTCCAAAGATCATGAAATTTCACGGGGGCCTAGCCAAGACCGTTGTGCATCACTTTTCTCTTGGACACGTTGAGAGAAAAATTAGTTTTCTTGCACTAACGATCGTTTTAATCGAAATAGTGAAAATCTCACATTTCTGATAGTGGTACCCCTTTGTGAAATGTGGCCCAGACCAATCTCGGAATATTTTTTGCCACTAGTCACAATGAATTTTTACTACTAAGAAATGAATATAAAGATTGGTTTTGGGTTAAAATTTGTTCAAATGGCCCCCTAATTGAAAATATTCTTCTTTTCAGGGGAAATTTTAACAAGTTTTTTCGTTACTCTTACACTCGTTAGTTATCTGTTAAAATCTCGACCTACACATCTCCAAAGATCATGAAATTTCACGGGGGCCTAGAACAGACCGTTGTGCATCACTTTTCTCTTGGACACGTTGAGAGAAAAATTAGTTTTCTTGCACTAACGATCGTTTTAATCAAAATAGTGAAAATCTCACATTTCTGATAGTGGTACCCCCTTTGTGAATTGTGGCCCGGACCAATCTCGGAATATTTTTTGCCACTAGTCACAATGAATTTTTACTACTAAGAAATGAATATGAACATTGGTTTTGGGTTAAAATTTGTTCAAATGGCCCCCTAATTGAAAATATTCTTCTTTTCAGGGGAAATTTTAACAAGTTTTTTCGTTACTCTTACACTCGTTAGTTATCTGTTAAAATCTCGACCTACACATCTCCAAAGATCATGAAATTTCACGGGGGCCTAGAACAGACCGTTGTGCATCACTTTTCTCTTGGACACGTTCAGAGAAAAATTAGTTTTCTTGCACTAACGATCGTTTTAATCGAAATAGTCAAAATCTCACATTTCTGATAGTGGTACCCCCTTTGTGAAATGTGGCCCAGACCAATCTCGGAATATTTTTTGCCACTAGTCACAATGAATTTTTACTACTAAGAAATGAATATAAAGATTGGTTTTGGGTTAAAATTTTTTGAAATTGCCCCCTAATTGAAAATATTCTTCTTTTCAGGGGAAATTTTAACAAGTTTTTTCGTTACTCTTACACTCGTTAGTTATCTGTTAAAATCTCGACCTACACATCTCTAAAGATCATGAAATTTAACGGGGGCCTAGAAAAGACCGTTGTGCATCACTTTTCTCTTGGACACGTTGAGAGAAAAATTATTTTTCTTGCACTAACGATCGTTTTAATCAAAATAGTGAAAATCTCACATTTCTGATAGTGGTACCCCCTTTGTGAATTGTGGCCCGGACCAATCTCGGAATATTTTTTGCCACTAGTCACAATGAATTTTTACTACTAAGAAATTAATATGAAGATTGGTTTTGGGTTAAAATTTGTTGAAATGGCCCCCTAATTGAAAATATTCTTCTTTTCAGGGGAAATTTTAACAAGTTTTTTCCTTACTCTTACACTCGTTAGTTATCTGTTAAAATCTCAACCTACACATCTCCAAAGATCATGAAATTTCACGGGGGCCTAGCGAAGACCGTTGTGCATCACTTTTCTCTTGGACACGTTGAGAGAAAAATTAGTTTTCTTGCACTAACGATTGTTTTAATCGAAATAGTGAAAATCTCACATTTCTGATAGTGGTACCCCTTTGTGAAATGTGGCCCGGACCAATCTCGGAATATTTTATGCCACTAGTCACAATCAATTTGTACTACTAAGAAATGAATATGAAGAATGGTTTTTGGTTAAAATTTGTTGAAATGGCCCCCTAATTGAAAATATTCTTCTTTTCAGGGGAAATTTTAACAAGTTTTTTCCTTACTCTTACACTTGTAGTTATATGTTAAAATCTCAACCTACACATCTCCAAAGATCATGAAATTTCACGGGGGCCTAGCCAAGACCGTTGTGCATCACTTTTCTCTTGGACACGTTGAGAGAAAAATTAGTTTTCTTGCACTAACGATCGTTTTAATCGAAATAGTGAAAATCTCACATTTCTGATAGTGGTACCCCTTTGTGAAATGTGGCCCGGACCAATCTCGGAATATTTTATGCCACTAGTCACAATCAATTTGTACTACTAAGAAATGAATATGAAGAATGGTTTTGGGTTAAAATTTGTTGAAATGGCCCCCTAATTGAAAATATTCTTCTTTTCAGGGGAAATTTTTACAAGTTTTTCCTTACTCTTACACTCGTTAGTTATCTGTTAAAATCTCAACCTACACATCTCCAAAGATCATGATATTTCACGGGGGCCTAGCCAAGACCGTTGTGCATCACTTTTCTCTTGGACACGTTGAGAGAAAAATTAGTTTTCTTGCACTAACGATCGTTTTAATCGAAATAGTGAAAATCTCACATTTCTGATAGTGGTACCCCTTGGTGAAATGTGGCCCGGACCAATCTCGGAATATTTTATGCCACTAGTCACAATCAATTTGTACTACTAAGAAATGAATATGAAGAATGGTTTTGGGTTAAAATTTGTTGAAATGGCCCCCTAATTGAAAATATTCTTCTTTACAGGGGAAATTTTTACAAGTTTTTTCCTTACTCTTACACTCGTTAGTTATCTGTTAAAATCTCAACCTACACATCTCCAAAGATCATGAAATTTCACGGGGGCCTAGCCAAGACCGTTGTGCATCACTTTTCTCTTGGACACGTTGAGAGAAAAATTAGTTTTCTTGCACTAACGATCGTTTTAATCGAAATAGTGAAAATCTCACATTTCTGATAGTGGTACCCCTTTGTGAAATGTGGCCCGGACCAATCTCGGAATATTTTATGCCACTAGTCACAATCAATTTGTACTACTAAGAAATGAATATGAAGAATGGTTTTGGGTTAAAATTTGTTGAAATGGCCCCCTAATTGAAAATATTCTTCTTTTCAGGGGAAATTTTAACAAGTTTTTTCCTTACTTTTACACTCGTTAGTTATCTGTTAAAATCTCAACCTACACATCTCCAAAGATCATGAAATTTCACGGGGGCCTAGCCAATACCGTTGTGCATCACTTTTCTCTTGGACACGTTGAGAGAAAAATTAGTTTTCTTGCACTAACGATCGTTTTAATCGAAATAGTGAAAATCTCACATTTCTGATACTGGTACCCCTTTGTGAAATGTGGCCCGGACCAATCTCGGAAAATTTTTTTCCACTAGTCACAATGAATTTTTACTACTAAGAAATGAATATGAAGATTAGTTTTGGGTTCAAATTTGTTCAAATGGCCCCCTAATTGAAAATATTCTTCTTTTCAGGGGAAATTTTAACAAGTTTTTTCCTTACTCTTACACTCGTTAGTTATCTGTTAAAATCTCGACCTACACATCTCCAAAGATCATGAAATTTCACGGGGGCCTAGCCAAGACCGTTGTGCATCACTTTTCTCTTGGACACGTTGAGAGAAAAATTAGTTTTCTTGCACTAACGATCGTTTTAATCGAAATAGTGAAAATCTCACATTTCTGATAGTGGTACCGCCTTTGTGAATTGTGGCCCGGACCAATCTCGGAATATTTTTTGCCACTAGTCATAATGAATTTTTACTACTAAGAAATGAATATGAACATTGGTTTTGGGTTAAAATTTGTTGAAATGGCCCCCTAATTGAAAATATTCTTCTTTTCAGGGGAAATTTTAACAAGTTTTTTCCTTACTCTTACACTCGTTAGTTATCTGTTAAAATCTCGACCTACACATCTCCAAAGATCATGAAATTTCACGGGGGCCTAGCCAAGACCGTTGTGCATGACTTTTCTCTTGGACACGTTTAGAGAAAAATTAGTTTTCTTGCACTAACGATCATTTTAATCGAAATAGTGAAAATCTCACATTTCTGATAGTGGTACCCCTTTGTGAAATGTGGCCCGGACCAATCTCGGAATATTTTTTGCCACTAGTCACAATGAATTTTTACTACTAAGAAATGAATATGAAGATTTGTTTTGGGTTAAAATTTTTTGAAATGGCCCCCTAATTGAAAATATTCTTCTTTTCAGGGGAAATTTTAACAAGTTTTTTCCTTACTCTTACACTCGTTAGTTATCTGTTAAAATCTCGACCTACACATCTCTAAAGATCATGAAATTTAACGGGGGCCTAGAAAAGACCGTTGTGCATCACTTTTCTCTTGGACACGTTGAGAGAAAAATTATTTTTCTTGCACTAACGATCGTTTTAATCGAAATAGTGAAAATCTCACATTTCTGATAGTGGTACCCGTTTTGAATTGTGGCCCGGACCAATCTCGGAATATTTTTTGCCACTAGTCACAATGAATTTTTACTACTAAGAAATTAATATGAAGATTGGTTTTGGGTTAAAATTTGTTGAAATGGCCCCCTAATTGAAAATATTCTTCTTTTCAGGGGAAATTTTAACAAGTTTTTCCTTACTCTTACACTCGTTAGTTATCTGTTAAAATCTCGACCTACACATCTCTAAAGATCATGAAATTTAACGGGGGCCTAGAAAAGACCGTTGTGCATCACTTTTCTCTTGGACACGTTGAGAGAAAAATTAGTTTTCTTGCACTAACGATCGTTTTAATCGAAATAGTGAAAATCTCACATTTCTGATAGTGGTACCCCTTTGTGAAATGTGGCCCGGACCAATCTCGGAATATTTTTTGCCACTAGTCACAATGAATTTTTACTACTAAGAAATGAATATGAAGAATGGTTTTGGGTTAAAATTTGTTCAAATGGCCCCCTAATTGAAAATATTCTTCTTTTCATGGGAAATTTTAACAAGTTTTTTCCTTACTCTTACACTCGTTAGTTATCTGTTAAAATCTCGAGCTACACATCTCCAAAGATCATGAAATTTCACGGGGGCCTAGCCAAGACCGTTGTGCATCACTTTTCTCTTGGACACGTTGAGAGAAAAATTAGTTTTCTTGCACTAACGATCGTTTTAATCGAAATAGTGAAAATCTCACATTTCTGATAGTGGTACCCCTTTGTGAAATGTGGCCCGGACCAATCTCGGAATATTTTTTGCCACTAGTCACAATGAAGTTTTACTACTAAGAAATGAATATGAAGATTGGTTTTGGGTTAAAATTTTTTGAAATGGCCCCCTAATTGAAAATATTCTTCTTTTCAGGGGAAATTTTAACAAGTTTTTTCCTTACTCTTACACTCGTTAGTTATCTGTTAAAATCTCGACCTACACATCTCTAAAGATCATGAAATTTAACGGGGGCCTAGAAAAGACCGTTGTGCATCACTTTTCTCTTGGACACGTTGAGAGAAAAATTAGTTTTCTTGCACTAACGATCGTTTTAATCGAAATAGTGAAAATCTCACATTTCTGATAGTGGTACCCCTTTGTGAAATGTGGCCCGGACCAATCTCGGAATATTTTTTGCCACTAGTCACAATGAATTTTTACTACTAAGAAATGAATATGAAGAATGGTTTTGGGTTAAAATTTGTTCAAATGGCCCCCTAATTGAAAATATTCTTCTTTTCAGGGGAAATTTTAACAAGTTTTTTCCTTACTCTTACACTCGTTAGTTATACGTTAAAATCTCGACCTACACATCTCCAAAGATCATGAAATTTCATGGGGGCCTAGCCAAGACCGTTGTGCATCACTTTTCTCTTGGACACGTTGAGAGAAAAATTAGTTTTCTTGCACTAACGATTGTTTTAATCGAAATAGTGAAAATCTCACATTTCTGATAGTGGTACCCCTTTGTGAAATGTGGCCCAGACCAATCTCGGAATATTTTTTGCCACTAGTCACAATGAATTTTTACTACTAAGAAATGAATATAAAGATTGGTTTTGGGTTAAAATTTGTTCAAATGGCCCCCTAATTGAAAATATACTTCTTTTCAGGGGAAATTTTAACAAGTTTTTTCTTTACTCTTACACTCGTTAGTTATTTGTTAAAATCTCGACCTACACATCACCAAAGATCATGAAATTTCACCGCGGCCTAGCCAAGACCGTTGTGCATCACTTTTCTCTTGGACACGTTGAGAGAAAAATTAGTTTTCTTGCACTAACGATCGTTTTAATCGAAATAGTGAAAATCTCACATTTCTGATAGTGGTACCCCTTTGTGAAATGTGGCCCGGACCAATCTCGGAATATTTTTTGCCACTAGTCACAATGAATTTTTACTACTAAGAAATGAATATGAATATTTGTTTTGGGTTAAAATTTGTTGAAACGGCCCCCTAATTGAAAATATTCTTCTTTTCAGGGGAAATTTTAACAAGTTTTTTCCTTACTCTTACACTCGTTTAGTTATCTGTTAAAATCTCGACCTACACATCTCCAAAGATCATGAAATTTCACGGGGGCCTAGCCAAGACCGTTGTGCATGACTTTTCTCTTGGACACGTTTAGAGAAAAATTAGTTTTCTTGCACTAACGATCATTTTAATCGAAATAGTGAAAATCTCACATTTCTGATAGTGGTACCCCTTTGTGAAATGTGGCCCGGACCAATCTCGGAATATTTTTTGCCACTAGTCACAATGAATTTTTACTACTAAGAAATGAATATGAAGATTGGTTTTGGGTTAAAATTTTTTGAAATGGCCCCCTAATTGAAAATATTCTTCTTTTCAGGGGAAATTTTAACAAGTTTTTTCCTTACTCTTACACTCGTTAGTTATCCGTTAAAAACTCGTCCTACACATCTCTAAAGATCATGAAATTTAACGGGGGCCTAGAACAGACCGTTGTGCATCACTTTTCTCTTGGAAACGTTCAGAGAAAAAGTTTTTTTGCACTAACGATCATTTTAATCGAAATAGTGAAAATCTCACATTTCTGATAGTGGTACCCCCTTTGTGAATTGTGGCCCGGACCAATCTCGGAATATTTTTTGCCACTAGTCACAATGAATTTTTACTACTAAGAAATGAATATGAATATTTGTTTTGGGTTAAAATTTGTTGAAACGGCCCCCTAATTGAAAATATTCTTCTTTTCAGGGGATATTTTAACAAGTTTTTTCCTTACTCTTACACTCGTTAGTTATCTGTTAAAATCTCGACCTACACATCTCCAAAGATCATGAAATTTCACGGGGGCCTAGCCAAGACCGTTGTGCATGACTTTTCTCTTGGACACGTTTAGAGAAAAATTAGTTTTCTTGCACTAACGATCATTTTAATCGAAATAGTGAAAATCTCACATTTCTGATAGTGGTACCCCTTTGTGAAATGTGGCCCGGACCAATCTCGGAATATTTTTTGCCACTAGTCACAATGAATTTTTACTACTAAGAAATGAATATGAAGATTGGTTTTGGGTTAAAATTTTTTGAAATGGCCCCCTAATTGAAAATATTCTTCTTTTCAGGGGAAATTTTAACAAGTTTTTTCCTTACTCTTACACTCGTTAGTTATCTGTTAAAATCTCGACCTACACATCTCTAAAGATCATGAAATTTAACGGGGGCCTAGAAAAGACCGTTGTGCATCACTTTTCTCTTGGACACGTTGAGAGAAAAATTATTTTTCTTGCACTAACGATCGTTTTAATCGAAATAGTGAAAATCTCACATTTCTGATAGTGGTACCCGTTTTGAATTGTGGCCCGGACCAATCTCGGAATATTTTTTGCCACTAGTCAATATGAATTTTTACTACTAAGAAATTAATATGAAGATTGGTTTTGGGTTAAAATTTGTTGAAATGGCCCCCTAATTGAAAATATTCTTCTTTTCAGGGGAAATTTTAACAAGTTTTTTCCTTACTCTTACACTCGTTAGTTATCTGTTAAAATCTCAACCTACACATCTCCAAAGATCATGAAATTTCACGGGGGCCTAGCGAAGACCGTTGTGCATCACTTTTCTCTTGGACACATTGAGAGAAAAATTAGTTTTCTTGCACTAACGATTGTTTTAATCGAAATAGTGAAAATCTCACATTTCTGATAGTGGTACCCCTTTGTGAAATGTGGCCCGGACCAATCTCGGAATATTTTATGCCACTAGTCACAATCAATTTGTACTACTAAGAAATGAATATGAAGAATGGTTTTTGGTTAAAATTTGTTGAAATGGCCCCCTAATTGAAAATATTCTTCTTTTCAGGGGAAATTTTAACAAGTTTTTTCCTTACTCTTACACTTGTTAGTTATCTGTTAAAATCTCAACCTACACATCTCCAAAGATCATGAAATTTCACGGGGGCCTAGCCAAGACCGTTGTGCATCACTTTTCTCTTGGACACGTTGAGAGAAAAATTAGTTTTCTTGCACTAACGATCGTTTTAATCGAAATAGTGAAAATCTCACATTTCTGATAGTGGTACCCCTTTGTGAAATGTGGCCCGGACCAATCTCGGAATATTTTATGCCACTAGTCACAATCAATTTGTACTACTAAGAAATGAATATGAAGAATGGTTTTGGGTTAAAATTTGTTGAAATGGCCCCCTAATTGAAAATATTCTTCTTTTTAGGGGAAATTTTTACAAGTTTTTTCCTTACTCTTACACTCGTTAGTTATCTGTTAAAATCTCAACCTACACATCTCCAAAGATCATGATATTTCACGGGGGCCTAGCCAAGACCGTTGTGCATCACTTTTCTCTTGGACACGTTGAGAGAAAAATTAGTTTTCTTGCACTAACGATCGTTTTAATCGAAATAGTGAAAATCTCACATTTCTGATAGTGGTACCCCTTTGTGAAATGTGGCCCGGACCAATCTCGGAATATTTTATGCCACTAGTCACAATCAATTTGTACTACTAAGAAATGAATATGAAGAATGGTTTTGGGTTAAAATTTGTTGAAATGGCCCCCTAATTGAAAATATTCTTCTTTTCAGGGGAAATTTTAACAAGTTTTTTCCTTACTTTTACACTCGTTAGTTATCTCGTTAAAATCTCAACCTACACATCTCCAAAGATCATGAAATTTCACGGGGGCCTAGCCAATACCGTTGTGCATCACTTTTCTCTTGGACACGTTGAGAGAAAAATTAGTTTTCTTGCACTAACGATCGTTTTAATCGAAATAGTGAAAATCTCACATTTCTGATAGTGGTACCCCTTTGTGAAATGTGGCCCGGACCAATCTCGGAATTTTATTTGCCACTAGTCACAATAAATTTTTACTACTAAGAAATGAATATGAAGAATGGTTTTGGGTTAAAATTTGTTGAAATGGCCCCCTAATTGAAAATATTCTTCTTTTCAGGGGAAATTTTAACAAGTTTTTTCCTTACTCTTACACTCGTTAGTTATCTGTTAAAATCTCAACCTACACATCTCGAAAGATCATGAAATTTCACGGGGGCCTAGCCAAGACCGTTGTGCATCACTTTTCTATTGGACATGTGGATAGAAAAATTAGTTTTCTTGCACTAACGATCGTTTTAATCGAAATAGTGAAAATCTCACACTTAGGATAGTGGTACCCCTTTGTGAAATGTGGCCTGGACAAATTTTGGAATATTTTTTGCCACTAGTCACAATCAATTTGTACTACTAAGAAATGAATACGAAGATTGGTTTTGGTTTAAAATTTGTTGAAATAGCCCCCTAATTGAAAATATTCTTCTTTTCAGGGGAAATTTTAACAAGTTTTTTCCTTACTCTTACAATCGTTAGTTATTTGTAAAAATCTCAACCTACACATCTCCAAAGATCATGAAATTTCACGGGGCCTAGCCTAGACCGTTGTGCATCACTTTTCTATTTGACACATTGAGAGAAAAATTAGTTTTCTTGCACTAACGATCATTTTAATCGAAATAGTGAAAATCTCACATTTCTGATAGTGGTACCCCTTTGTGAAATGTGGCCCGGACCAATCTCGGAATATTTTTTGCCACTAGTCACAATGAATTTGTACTACTAAGAAATGAATATTAAGAGTGGTTTTGGGTTAAAATTTGTTGAAATGGCCCCCTAATATAAAATATTCTTCTTTTCAGGGGAAATTTTAAACAGTTTTTTCCTTACTCTTACACTCGTTAGTTATCTGTTAAAATCTCGACGTACACATCTCCAAAGATCATGAAATTTAACGGGGGCCTAGAAAAGACCGTTGTGCATCACTTTTCTCTTGGACACGTTGAGAGAAAAATTAGTTTTCTTGCACTAACGATCGTTTTAATTGAAATAGTGAAAATCTCACATTTCTGATAGTGGTACCACTTTGTGAAATGTGGCCCGGACCAATCTCGGAATATTTTATGCCACTAGTCACAATCAATTTGTACTACTAAGAAATGAATATGAAGAATGGTTTTGGGTTAAAATTTGTTGAAATGGCCCCCTAATTGAAAATATTCTTCTTTCAGGGAAATTTTAACAAGTTTTTTCCTTACTCTTACACTCGTTAGTTATCTGTTAAAATCTCCACCTACACATCTCCAAAGATCATGAAATTTCACGGCGGCCTAGCCAAGACCGTTGTGCATCACTTTTCTCTTGGACACATTGAGAGAAAAATTAGTTTTCTTGCACTAACGATCGTTTTAATTGAAATAGTGAAAATCTCACATTTCTGATAGTGGTACCACTTTGTGAAATGTGGCCCGGACCAATCTCGGAATATTTTATGCCACTAGTCACAATCAATTTGTACTACTAAGAAATGAATATGAAGAATGGTTTTGGGTTAAAATTTGTTGAAATGGCCCCCTAATTGAAAATATTCTTCTTTACAGGGGAAATTTTTACAAGTTTTTTCCTTACTCTTACACTCGTTAGTTATCTGTTAAAATCTCCACCTACACATCTCCAAAGATCATGAAATTTCACGGGGGCCTAGCCAAGACCGTTGTGCATCACTTTTCTCTTGGACACGTTGAGAGAAAAATTAGTTTTCTTGCACTAACGATCGTTTTAATCGAAATAGTGAAAATCTCACATTTCTGATAGTGGTACCCCTTTGTGAAATGTGGCCCGGACCAATCTCGGAATATTTTTTGCCACTAGTCACAATGAATTTTTACTACTAAGAAATGAATATGAAGAATGGTTTTGGGTTAAAATTTGTTCAAATGGCCCCCTAATTGAAAATATTCTTCTTTTCAGGGGAAATTTTAACAAGTTTTTTCCTTACTCTTACACTCGTTAGTTATCTGTTAAAATCTCGACCTACACATCTCCAAAGATCATGAAATTTCATGGGGGCCTAGCCAAGACCGTTGTGCATCACTTTTCTCTTGGACACGTTGAGAGAAAAATTAGTTTTCTTGCACTAACGATTGTTTTAATCGAAATAGTGAAAATCTCACATTTCTGATAGTGGTACCCCTTTGTGAAATGTGGCCCGGACCAATCTCGGAATATTTTTTGCCACTAGTCACAATGAATTTTTACTACTAAGAAATGAATATAAAGATTGGTTTTGGGTTAAAATTTGTTCAAATGGCCCCCTAATTGAAAATATACTTCTTTTCAGGGGAAATTTTAACAAGTTTTTTCGTTACTCTTACACTCGTTAGTTATCTGTTAAAATCTCGACCTACACATCTCCAAAGATCATGAAATTTCACGGGGGCCTAGCCAAGACCGTTGTGCATCACTTTTCTCTTGGACACGTTGAGAGAAAAATTAGTTTTCTTGCACTAACGATCGTTTTAATCGAAATAGTGAAAATCTCACATTTCTGATAGTGGTACCCCTTTGTGAAATGTGGCCCGGACCAATCTCGGAATATTTTTTGCCACTAGTCACAATGAATTTTTACTACTAAGAAATGAATATGAATATTTGTTTTGGGTTAAAATTTGTTGAAACGGCCCCCTAATTGAAAATATTCTTCTTTTCAGGGGAAATTTTAACAAGTTTTTTCCTTACTCTTACACTCGTTAGTTATCTGTTAAAATCTCGACCTACACATCTCCAAAGATCATGAAATTTCACGGGGGCCTAGCCAAGACCGTTGTGCATGACTTTTCTCTTGGACACGTTTAGAGAAAAATTAGTTTTCTTGCACTAACGATCATTTTAATCGAAATAGTGAAAATCTCACATTTCTGATAGTGGTACCCCTTTGTGAAATGTGGCCCGGACCAATCTCGGAATATTTTTTGCCACTAGTCACAATGAATTTTTACTACTAAGAAATGAATATGAAGATTGGTTTTGGGTTAAAATTTTTTGAAATGGCCCCCTAATTGAAAATATTCTTCTTTTCAGGGGAAATTTTAACAAGTTTTTTCCTTACTCTTACACTCGTTAGTTATCTGTTAAAATCTCGACCTACACATCTCTAAAGATCATGAAATTTAACGGGGGCCTAGAACAGACCGTTGTGCATCACTTTTCTCTTGGAAACGTTCAGAGAAAAAGTTTTTTTGCACTAACGATCATTTTAATCGAAATAGTGAAAATCTCACATTTCTGATAGTGGTACCCCCTTTGTGAATTGTGGCCCGGACCAATCTCGGAATATTTTTTGCCACTAGTCACAATGAATTTTTACTACTAAGAAATGAATATGAATATTTGTTTTGGGTTAAAATTTGTTGAAACGGCCCCCTAATTGAAAATATTCTTCTTTTCAGGGGATATTTTAACAAGTTTTTTCCTTACTCTTACACTCGTTAGTTATCTGTTAAAATCTCGACCTACACATCTCCAAAGATCATGAAATTTCACGGGGGCCTAGCCAAGACCGTTGTGCATGACTTTTCTCTTGGACACGTTTAGAGAAAAATTAGTTTTCTTGCACTAACGATCATTTTAATCGAAATAGTGAAAATCTCACATTTCTGATAGTGGTACCCCTTTGTGAAATGTGGCCCGGACCAATCTCGGAATATTTTTTGCCACTAGTCACAATGAATTTTTACTACTAAGAAATGAATATGAAGATTGGTTTTGGGTTAAAATTTTTTGAAATGGCCCCCTAATTGAAAATATTCTTCTTTTCAGGGGAAATTTTAACAAGTTTTTTCCTTACTCTTACACTCGTTAGTTATCTGTTAAAATCTCGACCTACACATCTCTAAAGATCATGAAATTTAACGGGGGCCTAGAAAAGACCGTTGTGCATCACTTTTCTCTTGGACACGTTGAGAGAAAAATTATTTTTCTTGCACTAACGATCGTTTTAATCGAAATAGTGAAAATCTCACATTTCTGATAGTGGTACCCGTTTTGAATTGTGGCCCGGACCAATCTCGGAATATTTTTTGCCACTAGTCAATATGAATTTTTACTACTAAGAAATTAATATGAAGATTGGTTTTGGGTTAAAATTTGTTGAAATGGCCCCCTAATTGAAAATATTCTTCTTTTCAGGGGAAATTTTAACAAGTTTTTTCCTTACTCTTACACTCGTTAGTTATACGGTTAAAATCTCAACCTACACATCTCCAAAGATCATGAAATTTCACGGGGGCCTAGCGAAGACCGTTGTGCATCACTTTTCTCTTGGACACGTTGAGAGAAAAATTAGTTTTCTTGCACTAACGATTGTTTTAATCGAAATAGTGAAAATCTCACATTTCTGATAGTGGTACCCCTTTGTGAAATGTGGCCCGGACCAATCTCGGAATATTTTATGCCACTAGTCACAATCAATTTGTACTACTAAGAAATGAATATGAAGAATGGTTTTTGGTTAAAATTTGTTGAAATGGCCCCCTAATTGAAAATATTCTTCTTTTCAGGGGAAATTTTAACAAGTTTTTCCTTACTCTTACACTTGTTAGTTATCTCGTTAAAATCTCAACCTACACATCTCCAAAGATCATGAAATTTCACGGGGGCCTAGCCAAGACCGTTGTGCATCACTTTTCTCTTGGACACGTTGAGAGAAAAATTAGTTTTCTTGCACTAACGATCGTTTTAATCGAAATAGTGAAAATCTCACATTTCTGATAGTGGTACCCCTTTGTGAAATGTGGCCCGGACCAATCTCGGAATATTTTATGCCACTAGTCACAATCAATTTGTACTACTAAGAAATGAATATGAAGAATGGTTTTGGGTTAAAATTTGTTGAAATGGCCCCCTAATTGAAAATATTCTTCTTTATAGGGGAAATTTTTACAAGTTTTTTCCTTACTCTTACACTCGTTAGTTATCTGTTAAAATCTCAACCTACACATCTCCAAAGATCATGATATTTCACGGGGGCCTAGCCAAGACCGTTGTGCATCACTTTTCTCTTGGACACGTTGAGAGAAAAATTAGTTTTCTTGCACTAACGATCGTTTTAATCGAAATAGTGAAAATCTCACATTTCTGATAGTGGTACCCCTTTGTGAAATGTGGCCCGGACCAATCTCGGAATATTTTATGCCACTAGTCACAATCAATTTGTACTACTAAGAAATGAATATGAAGAATGGTTTTGGGTTAAAATTTGTTGAAATGGCCCCCTAATTGAAAATATTCTTCTTTTCAGGGGAAATTTTAACAAGTTTTTTCCTTACTTTTACACTCGTTAGTTATCTGTTAAAATCTCAACCTACACATCTCCAAAGATCATGAAATTTCACGGGGGCCTAGCCAATACCGTTGTGCATCACTTTTCTCTTGGACACGTTGAGAGAAAAATTAGTTTTCTTGCACTAACGATCGTTTTAATCGAAATAGTGAAAATCTCACATTTCTGATAGTGGTACCCCTTTGTGAAATGTGGCCCGGACCAATCTCGGAATTTTATTTGCCACTAGTCACAATAAATTTTTACTACTAAGAAATGAATATGAAGAATGGTTTTGGGTTAAAATTTGTTGAAATGGCCCCCTAATTGAAAATATTCTTCTTTTCAGGGGAAATTTTAACAAGTTTTTTCCTTACTCTTACACTCGTTAGTTATCTGTTAAAATCTCAACCTACACATCTCGAAAGATCATGAAATTTCACGGGGGCCTAGCAAAGACCGTTGTGCATCACTTTTCTATTGGACACGTTGATAGAAAAATTAGTTTTCTTGCACTAACGATCATTTTAATCGAAATAGTGAAAATCTCACACTTCCGATAGTGGTACCCCTTTGTGAAATGTGGCCTGGACAAATTTTGGAATATTTTTTGCCACTAGTCACAATCAATTTGTACTACTAAGAAATGAATACGAAGATTGGTTTTGGTTTAAAATTTGTTGAAATAGCCCCCTAATTGAAAATATTCTTCTTTTCAGGGGAAATTTTAACAAGTTTTTTCCTTACTCTTACAATCGTTAGTTATTTGTAAAAATCTCAACCTACACATCTCCAAAGATCATGAAATTTCACGGGGGCCTAGCCTAGACCGTTGTGCATCACTTTTCTATTTGACACATTGAGAGAAAAATTAGTTTTCTTGCACTAACGATCATTTTAATCGAAATAGTGAAAATCTCACATTTCTGATAGTGGTACCCCTTTGTGAAATGTGGCCCGGACCAATCTCGGAATATTTTTTGCCACTAGTCACAATGAATTTGTACTACTAAGAAATGAATATTAAGAGTGGTTTTGGGTTAAAATTTGTTGAAATGGCCCCCTAATATAAAATATTCTTCTTTTCATGGGAAATTTTAAAAAGTTTTTTCCTTACTCTTACACTCGTTAGTTATCTGTTAAAATCTCGACGTACACATCTCCAAAGATCATGAAATTTAACGGGGGCCTAGAAAAGACCGTTGTGCATCACTTTTCTCTTGGACACGTTGAGAGAAAAATTAGTTTTCTTGCACTAACGATCGTTTTAATTGAAATAGTGAAAATCTCACATTTCTGATAGTGGTACCACTTTGTGAAATGTGGCCCGGACCAATCTCGGAATATTTTATGCCACTAGTCACAATCAATTTGTACTACTAAGAAATGAATATGAAGAATGGTTTTGGGTTAAAATTTGTTGAAATGGCCCCCTAATTGAAAATATTCTTCTTTACAGGGGAAATTTTTACAAGTTTTTTCCTTACTCTTACACTCGTTAGTTATCTGTTAAAATCTCCACCTACACATCTCCAAAGATCATGAAATTTCACGGGGGCCTAGCCAAGACCGTTGTGCATCACTTTTCTCTTGGACACATTGAGAGAAAAATTAGTTTTCTTGCACTAACGATCGTTTTAATCGAAATAGTGAAAATCTCACATTTCTGATAGTGGTACCCCTTTGTGAAATGTGGCCCGGACCAATCTCGGAATTTTATTTGCCACTAGTCATAATAAATTTTTACTACTAAGAAATGAATATGAAGAATGGTTTTGGGTTAAAATTTGTTGAAATGGCCCCCTAATTGAAAATATTCTTCTTTTCAGGGGAAATTTTAACAAGTTTTTTCCTTACTCTTACAATCGTTAGTTATTTGTAAAAATCTCAACCTACACATCTCCAAAGATCATGAAATTTCACGGGGGCCTAGCCTAGACCGTTGTGCATCACTTTTCTATTTGACACATTGAGAGAAAAATTAGTTTTCTTGCACTAACGATCATTTTAATCGAAATAGTGAAAATCTCACATTTCTGATAGTGGTACCCCTTTGTGAAATGTGGCCCGGACCAATCTCGGAATATTTTTTGCCACTAGTCACAATGAATTTGTACTACTAAGAAATGAATATTAAGAGTGGTTTTGGGTTAAAATTTGTTGAAATGACCCCCTAATATAAAATATTCTTCTTTTCATGGGAAATTTTAAAAAGTTTTTTCCTTACTCTTACACTCGTTAGTTATCTGTTAAAATCTCGACGTACACATCTCCAAAGATCATGAAATTTAACGGGGGCCTAGAAAAGACCGTTGTGCATCACTTTTCTCTTGGAAATGTTGAGAGAAAAATTAGTTTTCTTGCACTAACGATCGTTTTAATCGAAATAGTGAAAATCTCACATTTCTGATAGTGGTACCGCCTTTGTGAATTGTGGCCCGGACCAATCTCGGAATATTTTTTGCCACTAGTCATAATGAATTTTTACTACTAAGAAATGAATATGAACATTGGTTTTGGGTTAAAATTTGTTGAAATGGCCCCCTAATTGAAAATATTCTTCTTTTCATGGGAAATTTTAACAAGTTTTTTCCTTACTCTTACACTCGTTAGTTATCTGTTAAAATCTCGAGCTACACATCTCCAAAGATCATGAAATTTGACGGGGGCCTAGCCAAGACCGTTGTGCATCACTTTTCTCTTGGACACGTTGAGAGAAAAATTAGTTTTCTTGCACTAACGATCGTTTTAATCGAAATAGTGAAAATCTCACATTTCTGATAGTGGTACCCCTTTGTGAAATGTGGCCCGGACCAATCTCGGAATTTTATTTGCCACTAGTCATAATAAATTTTTACTACTAAGAAATGAATATGAAGAATGGTTTTGGGTTAAAATTTGTTGAAATGGCCCCCTAATTGAAAATATTCTTCTTTTCAGGGGAAATTTTAACAAGTTTTTTCCTTACTCTTACAATCGTTAGTTATTTGTAAAAATCTCAACCTACACATCTCCAAAGATCATGAAATTTCACGGGGGCCTAGCCTAGACCGTTGTGCATCACTTTTCTATTTGACACATTGAGAGAAAAATTAGTTTTCTTGCACTAACGATCATTTTAATCGAAATAGTGAAAATCTCACATTTCTGATAGTGGTACCCCTTTGTGAAATGTGGCCCGGACCAATCTCGGAATATTTTTTGCCACTAGTCACAATGAATTTGTACTACTAAGAAATGAATATTAAGAGTGGTTTTGGGTTAAAATTTGTTGAAATGGCCCCCTAATATAAAATATTCTTCTTTTCATGGGAAATTTTAAAAAGTTTTTTCCTTACTCTTACACTCGTTAGTTATCTGTTAAAATCTCGACGTACACATCTCCAAAGATCATGAAATTTAACGGGGGCCTAGAAAAGACCGTTGTGCATCACTTTTCTCTTGGAAACGTTCAGAGAAAAAGTTTTTTTGCACTAACGATCGTTTTAATCGAAATAGTGAAAATCTCACATTTCTGATAGTGGTACCCCCTTTGTGAATTGTGGCCCGGACCAATCTCGGAATATTTTTTGCCACTAGTCACAATGAATTTTTACTACTAAGAAATGAATATGAATATTTGTTTTGGGTTAAAATTTGTTGAAACGGCCCCCTAATTGAAAATATTCTTCTTTTCAGGGGAAATTTTAACAAGTTTTTTCCTTACTCTTACACTCGTTAGGTATCTGTTAAAATCTCGACCTACACATCTCCAAAGATCATGAAATTTCACGGGGGCCTAGCCAAGACCGTTGTGCATGACTTTTCTCTTGGACACGTTGAGAGAAAAATTAGTTTTCTTGCACTAACGATCGTTTTAATCGAAATAGTGAAAATCTCACATTTCTGATAGTGGTACCCCTTTGTGAAATGTGGCCCGGACCAATCTCGGAATATTTTTTGCCACTAGTCACAATGAATTTTTACTACTAAGAAATGAATATGAAGATTGGTTTTGGGTTAAAATTTTTTGAAATGGCCCCCTAATTGAAAATATTCTTCTTTTCAGGGGAAATTTTAACAAGTTTTTTCCTTACTCTTACACTCGTTAGTTATCTGTTAAAATCTCGACCTACACATCTCTAAAGATCATGAAATTTAACGGGGGCCTAGAAAAGACCGTTGTGCATCACTTTTCTCTTGGACACGTTGAGAGAAAAATTATTTTTCTTGCACTAACGATCGTTTTAATCGAAATAGTGAAAATCTCACATTTCTGATAGTGGTACCCGTTTTGAATTGTGGCCCGGACCAATCTCGGAATATTTTTTGCCACTAGTCACAATGAATTTTTACTACTAAGAAATTAATATGAAGATTGGTTTTGGGTTAAAATTTGTTGAAATGGCCCCCTAATTGAAAATATTCTTCTTTTCAGGGGAAATTTTAACAAGTTTTTTCCTTACTCTTACACTCGTTAGTTATCTGTTAAAATCTCAACCTACACATCTCCAAAGATCATGAAATTTCACGGGGGCCTAGCAAAGACCGTTGTGCATCACTTTTCTCTTGGACACGTTGAGAGAAAAATTAGTTTTCTTGCACTAACGATTGTTTTAATCGAAATAGTGAAAATCTCACATTTCTGATAGTGGTACCCCTTTGTGAAATGTGGCCCGGACCAATCTCGGAATATTTTATGCCACTAGTCACAATCAATTTGCACTACTAAGAAATGAATATGAAGAATGGTTTTTGGTTAAAATTTGTTGAAATGGCCCCCTAATTGAAAATATTCTTCTTTTCAGGGGAAATTTTAACAAGTTTTTTCCTTACTCTTACACTTGTTAGTTATCTGTTAAAATCTCAACCTACACATCTCCAAAGATCATGAAATTTCACGGGGGCCTAGCCAAGACCGTTGTGCATCACTTTTCTCTTGGACACGTTGAGAGAAAAATTAGTTTTCTTGCACTAACGATCGTTTTAATCGAAATAGTGAAAATCTCACATTTCTGATAGTGGTACCCCTTTGTGAAATGTGGCCCGGACCAATCTCGGAATATTTTATGCCACTAGTCACAATCAATTTGTACTACTAAGAAATGAATATGAAGAATGGTTTTGGGTTAAAATTTGTTGAAATGGCCCCCTAATTGAAAATATTCTTCTTTATAGGGGAAATTTTTACAAGTTTTTTCCTTACTCTTACACTCGTTAGTTATCTGTTAAAATCTCAACCTACACATCTCCAAAGATCATGATATTACACGGGGCCCAGCCAAGACCGTTGTGCATCACTTTTCTCTTGGACACGTTGAGAGAAAAATTAGTTTTCTTGCACTAACGATCGTTTTAATCGAAATAGTGAAAATCTCACATTTATGATAGTGGTACCCCTTTGTGAAATGTGGCCCGGACCAATCTCGGAATATTTTATGCCACTAGTCACAATCAATTTGTACTACTAAGAAATGAATATGAAGAATGGTTTTGGGTTAAAATTTGTTGAAATGGCCCCCTAATTGAAAATATTCTTCTTTTCAGGGGAAATTTTAACAAGTTTTTTCCTTACTTTTACACTCGTTAGTTATCTGTTAAAATCTCAACCTACACATCTCCAAAGATCATGAAATTTCACGGGGGCCTAGCCAATACCGTTGTGCATCACTTTTCTCTTGGACACGTTGAGAGAAAAATTAGTTTTCTTGCACTAACGATCGTTTTAATCGAAATAGTGAAAATCTCACATTTCTGATAGTGGTACCCCTTTGTGAAATGTGGCCCGGACCAATCTCGGAATTTTATTTGCCACTAGTCACAATAAATTTTTTCTACTAAGAAATGAATATGAAGAATGGTTTTGGGTTAAAATTTGTTGAAATGGCCCCCTAATTGAAAATATTCTTCTTTTCAGGGGAAATTTTAACAAGTTTTTTCCTTACTCTTACACTCGTTAGTTATCTGTTAAAATCTCAACCTACACATCTCGAAAGATCATGAAATTTCACGGGGGCCTAGCAAAGACCGTTGTGCATCACTTTTCTATTGGACACGTTGATAGAAAAATTAGTTTTCTTGCACTAACGATCATTTTAATCGAAATAGTGAAAATCTCACACTTCCGATAGTGGTACCCCTTTGTGAAATGTGGCCTGGACAAATTTTAAAATATTTTTTGCCACTAGTCACAATCAATTTGTACTACTAAGAAATGAATACGAAGATTGGTTTTGGTTTAAAATTTGTTGAAATAGCCCCCTAATTGAAAATATTCTTCTTTTCAGGGGAAATTTTAACAAGTTTTTTCCTTACTCTTACAATCGTTAGTTATTTGTAAAAATCTCAACCTACACATCTCCAAAGATCATGAAATTTCACGGGGGCCTAGCCTAGACCGTTGTGCATCACTTTTCTATTTGACACATTGAGAGAAAAATTAGTTTTCTTGCACTAACGATCATTTTAATCGAAATAGTGAAAATCTCACATTTATGATAGTGGTACCCCTTTGTGAAATGTGGCCCGGACCAATCTCGGAATATTTTATGCCACTAGTCACAATGAATTTGTACTACTAAGAAATGAATATTAAGAGTTGTTTTGGGTTAAAATTTGTTGAAATGGCCCCCTAATATAAAATATTCTTCTTTTCATGGGAAATTTTAAAAAGTTTTTTCCTTACTCTTACACTCGTTAGTTATCTGTTAAAATCTCGACGTACACATCTCCAAAGATCATGAAATTTAACGGGGGCCTAGAAAAGACCGTTGTGCATCACTTTTCTCTTGGAAATGTTGAGAGAAAAATTAGTTTTCTTGCACTAACGATCGTTTTAATCGAAATAGTGAAAATCTCACATTTCTGATAGTGGTACCGCCTTTGTGAATTGTGGCCCGGACCAATCTCGGAATATTTTTTGCCACTAGTCATAATGAATTTTTACTACTAAGAAATGAATATGAACATTGGTTTTGGGTTAAAATTTGTTGAAATGGCCCCCTAATTGAAAATATTCTTCTTTTCAGGGAAAATTTTAACAAGTTTTTTCCTTACTCTTACACTCGTTAGTCATCTGTTAAAATCTCGACCTACACATCTCCAAAGATCATGAAATTTGACGGGGGCCTAGCCAAGACCGTTGTGCATCACTTTTCTCTTGGACACGTTGAGAGAAAAATTAGTTTTCTTGCACTAACGATCGTTTTAATCGAAATAGTGAAAATCTCACATTTCTGATAGTGGTACCCCTTTGTGAAATGTGGCCCGGACCAATCTCGGAATATTTTTTGCCACTAGTCACAATGAAGTTTTACTACTAAGAAATGAATATGAAGATTGGTTTTGGGTTAAAATTTTTTGAAATGGCCCCCTAATTGAAAATATTCTTCTTTTCAGGGGAAATTTTAACAAGTTTTTTCCTTACTCTTACACTCGTTAGTTATACGTTAAAATCTCGACCTACACATCTCTAAAGATCATGAAATTTAACGGGGGCCTAGAAAAGACCGTTGTGCATCACTTTTCTCTTGGACACGTTGAGAGAAAAATTAGTTTTCTTGCACTAACGATCGTTTTAATCGAAATAGTGAAAATCTCACATTTCTGATAGTGGTACCCCTTTGTGAAATGTGGCCCGGACCAATCTCGGAATATTTTTTGCCACTAGTCACAATGAATTTTTACTACTAAGAAATGAATATGAAGAATGGTTTTGGGTTAAAATTTGTTCAAATGGCCCCCTAATTGAAAATATTCTTCTTTTCAGGGGAAATTTTAACAAGTTTTTTCCTTACTCTTACACTCGTTAGTTATATGTTAAAATCTCGACCTACACATCTCCAAAGATAATGAAATTTCATGGGGGCCTAGCCAAGACCGTTGTGCATCACTTTTCTCTTGGACACGTTGAGAGAAAAATTAGTTTTCTTGCACTAACGATCGTTTTAATCGAAATAGTGAAAATCTCACATTTCTGATAGTGGTACCCCTTTGTGAAATGTGGCCCGGACCAATCTCGGAATATTTTTTGCCACTAGTCACAATGAATTTTTACTACTAAGAAATGAATATGAAGATTGGTTTTGGGTTAAAATTTGTTCAAATGGCCCCCTAATTGAAAATATTCTTCTTTTCAGGGGAAATTTTAACAAGTTTTTTCGTTACTCTTACACTCGTTAGTTATCTGTTAAAATCTCGACCTACACATCTCCAAAGATCATGAAATTTCACGGGGGCCTAGAACAGACCGTTGTGCATCACTTTTCTCTTGGAAACGTTCAGAGAAAAAGTTTTTTTGCACTAACGATCATTTTAATCGAAATAGTGAAAATCTCACATTTCTGATAGTGGTACCCCCTTTGTGAATTGTGGCCCGGACCAATCTCGGAATATTTTTTGCCACTAGTCACAATGAATTTTTACTACTAAGAAATGAATATGAATATTTGTTTTGGGTTAAAATTTGTTGAAACGGCCCCCTAATTGAAAATATTCTTCTTTTCAGGGGAAATTTTAACAAGTTTTTTCCTTACTCTTACACTCGTTAGTTATCTGTTAAAATCTCGACCTACACATCTCCAAAGATCATGAAATTTCACGGGGCCTAGCCAAGACCGTTGTGCATGACTTTTCTCTTGGACACGTTGAGAGAAAAATTAGTTTTCTTGCACTAACGATCGTTTTAATCGAAATAGTGAAAATCTCACATTTCTGATAGTGGTACCCCTTTGTGAAATGTGGCCCGGACCAATCTCGGAATATTTTTTGCCACTAGTCACAATGAATTTTTACTACTAAGAAATGAATATGAAGATTGGTTTTGGGTTAAAATTTTTTGAAATGGCCCCCTAATTGAAAATATTCTTCTTTTCAGGGGAAATTTTAACAAGTTTTTTCCTTACTCTTACACTCGTTAGTTATCTGTTAAAATCTCGACCTACAAATCTCTAAAGATCATGAAATTTAACGGGGGCCTAGAAAAGACCGTTGTGCATCACTTTTCTCTTGGACACGTTGAGAGAAAAATTATTTTTCTTGCACTAACGATCGTTTTAATCGAAATAGTGAAAATCTCACATTTCTGATAGTGGTACCCGTTTTGAATTGTGACCCGGACCAATCTCGGAATATTTTTTGCCACTAGTCACAATGAATTTTTACTACTAAGAAATTAATATGAAGATTGGTTTTGGGTTAAAATTTGTTGAAATGGCCCCCTAATTGAAAATATTCTTCTTTTCAGGGGAAATTTTAACAAGTTTTTTCCTTACTCTTACACTCGTTAGTTATCTGTTAAAATCTCAACCTACACATCTCCAAAGATCATGAAATTTCACGGGGGCCTAGCAAAGACCGTTGTGCATCACTTTTCTCTTGGACACGTTGAGAGAAAAATTAGTTTTCTTGCACTAACGATCGTTTTAATCGAAATAGTGAAAATCTCACATTTCTGATAGTGGTACCCCTTTGTGAAATGTGGCCCGGACCAATCTCGGAATATTTTATGCCACTAGTCACAATGAATTTGCACTACTAAGAAATGAATATGAAGAATGGTTTTTGGTTAAAATTTGTTGAAATGGCCCCCTAATTGAAAATATTCTTCTTTTCAGGGGAAATTTTAACAAGTTTTTTCCTTACTCTTACACTTGTAGTTATATGTTAAAATCTCAACCTACACATCTCCAAAGATCATGAAATTTCACGGGGGCCTAGCCAAGACCGTTGTGCATCACTTTTCTCTTGGACACGTTGAGAGAAAAATTAGTTTTCTTGCACTAACGATCGTTTTAATCGAAATAGTGAAAATCTCACATTTCTGATAGTGGTACCCCTTTGTGAAATGTGGCCCGGACCAATCTCGGAATATTTTATGCCACTAGTCACAATCAATTTGTACTACTAAGAAATGAATATGAAGAATGGTTTTGGGTTAAAATTTTTTGAAATGGCCCCCTAATTGAAAATATTCTTCTTTACAGGGGAAATTTTTACAAGTTTTTTCCTTACTCTTACACTCGTTAGTTATCTGTTAAAATCTCAACCTACACATCTCCAAAGATCATGATATTTCACGGGGGCCTAGCCAAGACCGTTGTGCATCACTTTTCTCTTGGACACGTTGAGAGAAAAATTAGTTTTCTTGCACTAACGATCGTTTTAATCGAAATAGTGAAAATCTCACATTTCTGATAGTGGTACCCCTTTGTGAAATGTGGCCCGGACCAATCTCGGAATATTTTATGCCACTAGTCACAATCAATTTGTACTACTAAGAAATGAATATGAAGAATGGTTTTGGGTTAAAATTTGTTGAAATGGCCCCCTAATTGAAAATATTCTTCTTTTCAGGGGAAATTTTAACAAGTTTTTTCCTTACTTTTACACTCGTTAGTTATACGGTTAAAATCTCAACCTACACATCTCCAAAGATCATGAAATTTCACGGGGGCCTAGCCAATACCGTTGTGCATCACTTTTCTCTTGGACACGTTGAGAGAAAAATTAGTTTTCTTGCACTAACGATCGTTTTAATCGAAATAGTGAAAATCTCACATTTCTGATAGTGGTACCCCTTTGTGAAATGTGGCCCGGACCAATCTCGGAATTTTATTTGCCACTAGTCACAATAAATTTTTACTACTAAGAAATGAATATGAAGAATGGTTTTGGGTTAAAATTTGTTGAAATGGCCCCCTAATTGAAAATATTCTTCTTTTCAGGGGAAATTTTAACAAGTTTTTTCCTTACTCTTACACTCGTTAGTTATCTGTTAAAATCTCAACCTACACATCTCGAAAGATCATGAAATTTCACAGGGGCCTAGCAAAGACCGTTGTGCATCACTTTTCTATTGGACACGTTGATAGAAAAATTAGTTTTCTTGCACTAACGATCATTTTAATCGAAATAGTGAAAATCTCACACTTCCGATAGTGGTACCCCTTTGTGAAATGTGGCCTGGACAAATTTTAAAATATTTTTTGCCACTAGTCACAATCAATTTGTACTACTAAGAAATGAATACGAAGATTGGTTTTGGTTTAAAATTTGTTGAAATAGCCCCCTAATTGAAAATATTCTTCTTTTCAGGGGAAATTTTAACAAGTTTTTTCCTTACTCTTACAATCGTTAGTTATTTGTAAAAACCTCAACCTACACATCTCCAAAGATCATGAAATTTCACGGGGGCCTAGCCTAGACCGTTGTGCATCACTTTTCTATTTGACACATTGAGAGAAAAATTAGTTTTCTTGCACTAACGATCATTTTAATCGAAATAGTGAAAATCTCACATTTCTGATAGTGGTACCCCTTTGTGAAATGTGGCCCGGACCAATCTCGGAATATTTTTTGCCACTAGTCACAATGAATTTGTACTACTAAGAAATGAATATTAAGAGTGGTTTTGGGTTAAAATTTGTTGAAATGGCCCCCTAATATAAAATATTCTTCTTTTCATGGGAAATTTTAAAAAGTTTTTTCCTTACTCTTACACTCGTTAGTTATCTGTTAAAATCTCGACGTACACATCTCCAAAGATCATGAAATTTAACGGGGGCCTAGAAAAGACCGTTGTGCATCACTTTTCTCTTGGACACGTTTAGAGAAAAATTAGTTTTCTTGCACTAACGATCGTTTTAATTGAAATAGTGAAAATCTCACATTTCTGATAGTGGTACCACTTTGTGAAATGTGGCCCGGACCAATCTCGGAATATTTTATGCCACTAGTCACAATCAATTTGTACTACTAAGAAATGAATATGAAGAATGGTTTTGGGTTAAAATTTGTTGAAATGGCCCCCTAATTGAAAATATTCTTCTTTATAGGGGAAATTTTTACAAGTTTTTTCCTTACTCTTACACTCGTTAGTTATCTGTTAAAATCTCAACCTACACATCTCCAAAGATCATGATATTTCACGGGGGCCTAGCCAAGACCGTTGTGCATCACTTTTCTCTTGGACACGTTGAGAGAAAAATTAGTTTTCTTGCACTAACGATCGTTTTAATCGAAATAGTGAAAATCTCACATTTCTGATAGTGGTACCCCTTTGTGAAATGTGGCCCGGACCAATCTCGGAATATTTTATGCCACTAGTCACAATCAATTTGTACTACTAAGAAATGAATATGAAGAATGGTTTTGGGTTAAAATTTGTTGAAATGGCCCCCTAATTGAAAATATTCTTCTTTTCAGGGGAAATTTTAACAAGTTTTTTCCTTACTCTTACACTCGTTAGTTATCTGTTAAAATCTCAACCTACACATCTCCAAAGATCATGATATTTCACGGGGGCCTAGCCAAGACCGTTGTGCATCACTTTTCTCTTGGACACGTTGAGAGAAAAATTAGTTTTCTTGCACTAACGATCGTTTTAATCGAAATAGTGAAAATCTCACATTTCTGATAGTGGTACCCCTTTGTGAAATGTGGCCCGGACCAATCTCGGAATTTTATTTGCCACTAGTCACAATAAATTTTTACTACTAAGAAATGAATATGAAGAATGGTTTTGGGTTAAAATTTGTTGAAATGGCCCCCTAATTGAAAATATTCTTCTTTTCAGGGGAAATTTTAACAAGTTTTTTCCTTACTCTTACACTCGTTAGTTATACGTAAAAATCTCGACCTACACATCTTTAAAGATCATAAAATTTCACGGGGGCCTAGCCAAGACCGTTGTGCATCACTTTTCTCTTGGACACGTTGATAGAAAAATTAGTTTTCTTGCACTAACGATCATTTTAATCGAAATAGTGAAAATCTCACACTTCCGATAGTGGTACCCCTTTGTGAAATGTGGCCTGGACAAATTTTAAAATATTTTTTGCCACTAGTCACAATCAATTTGTACTACTAAGAAATGAATACGAAGATTGGTTTTGGTTTAAAATTTGTTGAAATAGCCCCCTAATTGAAAATATTCTTCTTTTCAGGGGAAATTTTAACAAGTTTTTTCCTTACTCTTACAATCGTTAGTTATTTGTAAAAATCTCAACCTACACATCTCCAAAGATCATGAAATTTCACGGGGGCCTAGCCTAGACCGTTGTGCATCACTTTTCTATTTGACACATTGAGAGAAAAATTAGTTTTCTTGCACTAACGATCATTTTAATCGAAATAGTGAAAATCTCACATTTCTGATAGTGGTACCCCTTTGTGAAATGTGGCCCGGACCAATCTCGGAATATTTTTTGCCACTAGTCACAATGAATTTGTACTACTAAGAAATGAATATTAAGAGTGGTTTTGGGTTAAAATTTGTTGAAATGGCCCCCTAATATAAAATATTCTTCTTTTCATGGGAAATTTTAAAAAGTTTTTTCCTTACTCTTACACTCGTTAGTTATCTGTTAAAATCTCGACGTACACATCTCCAAAGATCATGAAATTTAACGGGGGCCTAGAAAAGACCGTTGTGCATCACTTTTCTCTTGGACACGTTGAGAGAAAAATTAGTTTTCTTGCACTAACGATCGTTTTAATTGAAATAGTGAAAATCTCACATTTCTGATAGTGGTACCACTTTGTGAAATGTGGCCCGGACCAATCTCGGAATATTTTATGCCACTAGTCACAATCAATTTGTACTACTAAGAAATGAATATGAAGAATGGTTTTGGGTTAAAATTTGTTGAAATGGCCCCCTAATTGAAAATATTCTTCTTTACAGGGGAAATTTTTACAAGTTTTTTCCTTACTCTTACACTCGTTAGTTATCTGTTAAAATCTCAACCTACACATCTCCAAAGATCATGAAATTTCACGGGGCCTAGCCAAGACCGTTGTGCATCACTTTTCTCTTGGACACATTGAGAGAAAAATTAGTTTTCTTGCACTAACGATCGTTTTAATCGAAATAGTGAAAATCTCACATTTCTGATAGTGGTACCCCTTTGTGAAATGTGGCCCAGACCAATCTCGGAATATTTTTTGCCACTAGTCACAATGAATTTTTACTACTAAGAAATGAATATAAAGATTGGTTTTGGGTTAAAATTTGTTCAAATGGCCCCCTAATTGAAAATATTCTTCATTTCAGGGGAAATTTTAAGAAGTTTTTTCGTTACTCTTACACTCGTTAGTTATCTGTTAAAATCTCGACCTACACATCTCCAAAGATCATGAAATTTCACGGGGGCCTAGAACAGACCGTTGTGCATCACTTTTCTCTTGGAAACGTTCAGAGAAAAAGTTTTTTTGCACTAACGATCATTTTAATCGAAATAGTGAAAATCTCACATTTCTGATAGTGGTACCCCCTTTGTGAATTGTGGCCCGGACCAATCTCGGAATATTTTTTGCCACTAGTCACAATGAATTTTTACTACTAAGAAATGAATATGAATATTTGTTTTGGGTTAAAATTTGTTGAAACGGCCCCCTAATTGAAAATATTCTTCTTTTCAGGGGAAATTTTAACAAGTTTTTTCCTTACTCTTACACTCGTTAGTTATCTGTTAAAATCTCGACCTACACATCTCCAAAGATCATGAAATTTCACGGGGGCCTAGCCAAGACCGTTGTGCATGACTTTTCTCTTGGACACGTTGAGAGAAAAATTAGTTTTCTTGCACTAACGATCGTTTTAATCGAAATAGTGAAAATCTCACATTTCTGATAGTGGTACCCCTTTGTGAAATGTGGCCCGGACCAATCTCGGAATATTTTTTGCCACTAGTCACAATGAATTTTTACTACTAAGAAATGAATATGAAGATTGGTTTTGGGTTAAAATTTTTTGAAATGGCGCCCTAATTGAAAATATTCTTCTTTTCAGGGGAAATTTTAACAAGTTTTTTCCTTACTCTTACACTCGTTAGTTATCTGTTAAAATCTCGACCTACACATCTCTAAAGATCATGAAATTTAACGGGGGCCTAGAAAAGACCGTTGTGCATCACTTTTCTCTTGGACACGTTGAGAGAAAAATTATTTTTCTTGCACTAACGATCGTTTTAATCGAAATAGTGAAAATCTCACATTTCTGATAGTGGTACCCGTTTTGAATTGTGGCCCGGACCAATCTCGGAATCTTTTTTGCCACTAGTCACAATGAATTTTTACTACTAAGAAATTAATATGAAGATTGGTTTTGGGTTAAAATTTGTTGAAATGGCCCCCTAATTGAAAATATTCTTCTTTTCAGGGGAAATTTTAACAAGTTTTTTCCTTACTCTTACACTCGTTAGTTATCCGTTAAAATCTCAACCTACACATCTCCAAAGATCATGAAATTTCACGGGGGCCTAGCAAAGACCGTTGTGCATCACTTTTCTCTTGGACACGTTGAGAGAAAAATTAGTTTTCTTGCACTAACGATTGTTTTAATCGAAATAGTGAAAATCTCACATTTCTGATAGTGGTACCCCTTTGTGAAATGTGGCCCGGACCAATCTCGGAATATTTTATGCCACTAGTCACAATCAATTTGCACTACTAAGAAATGAATATGAAGAATGGTTTTTGGTTAAAATTTGTTGAAATGGCCCCCTAATTGAAAATATTCTTCTTTTCAGGGGAAATTTTAACAAGTTTTTCCTTACTCTTACACTCGTTAGTTATCTGTTAAAATCTCAACCTACACATCTCCAAAGATCATGAAATTTCACGGGGGCCTAGCCAAGACCGTTGTGCATCACTTTTCTCTTGGACACGTTGAGAGAAAAATTAGTTTTCTTGCACTAACGATCGTTTTAATCGAAATAGTGAAAATCTCACATTTCTGATAGTGGTACCCCTTTGTGAAATGTGGCCCGGACCAATCTCGGAATATTTTATGCCACTAGTCACAATCAATTTGTACTACTAAGAAATGAATATGAAGAATGGTTTTGGGTTAAAATTTGTTGAAATGGCCCCCTAATTGAAAATATTCTTCTTTATAGGGGAAATTTTTACAAGTTTTTTCCTTACTCTTACACTCGTTAGTTATCTGTTAAAATCTCAACCTACACATCTCCAAAGATCATGATATTTCACGGGGGCCTAGCCAAGACCGTTGTGCATCACTTTTCTCTTGGACACGTTGAGAGAAAAATTAGTTTTCTTGCACTAACGATCGTTTTAATCGAAATAGTGAAAATCTCACATTTCTGATAGTGGTACCCCTTTGTGAAATGTGGCCCGGACCAATCTCGGAATTTTATTTGCCACTAGTCACAATAAATTTTTACTACTAAGAAATGAATATGAAGAATGGTTTTGGGTTAAAATTTGTTGAAATGGCCCCCTAATTGAAAATATTCTTCTTTTCAGGGGAAATTTTAACAAGTTTTTTCCTTACTCTTACACTCGTTAGTTATCTGTTAAAATCTCAACCTACACATCTCGAAAGATCATGAAATTTCACAGGGGCCTAGCAAAGACCGTTGTGCATCACTTTTCTATTGGACACGTTGATAGAAAAATTAGTTTTCTTGCACTAACGATCATTTTAATCGAAATAGTGAAAATCTCACACTTCCGATAGTGGTACCCCTTTGTGAAATGTGGCCTGGACAAATTTTAAAATATTTTTTGCCACTAGTCACAATCAATTTGTACTACTAAGAAATGAATACGAAGATTGGTTTTGGTTTAAAATTTGTTGAAATAGCCCCCTAATTGAAAATATTCTTCTTTTCAGGGGAAATTTTAACAAGTTTTTTCCTTACTCTTACAATCGTTAGTTATTTGTAAAAATCTCAACCTACACATCTCCAAAGATCATGAAATTTCACGGGGGCCTAGCCTAGACCGTTGTGCATCACTTTTCTATTTGACACATTGAGAGAAAAATTAGTTTTCTTGCACTAACGATCATTTTAATCGAAATAGTGAAAATCTCACATTTATGATAGTGGTACCCCTTTGTGAAATGTGGCCCGGACCAATCTCGGAATATTTTTTGCCACTAGTCACAATGAATTTGTACTACTAAGAAATGAATATTAAGAGTGGTTTTGGGTTAAAATTTGTTGAAATGGCCCCCTAATATAAAATATTCTTCTTTTCATGGGAAATTTTAAAAAGTTTTTTCCTTACTCTTACACTCGTTAGTTATCTGTTAAAATCTCGACGTACACATCTCCAAAGATCATGAAATTTAACGGGGGCCTAGAAAAGACCGTTGTGCATCACTTTTCTCTTGGACACGTTGAGAGAAAAATTAGTTTTCTTGCACTAACGATCGTTTTAATTGAAATAGTGAAAATCTCACATTTCTGATAGTGGTACCACTTTGTGAAATGTGGCCCGGACCAATCTCGGAATATTTTATGCCACTAGTCACAATCAATTTGTACTACTAAGAAATGAATATGAAGAATGGTTTTGGGTTAAAATTTGTTGAAATGGCCCCCTAATTGAAAATATTCTTCTTTACAGGGGAAATTTTTACAAGTTTTTTCCTTACTCTTACACTCGTTAGTTATCTGTTAAAATCTCAACCTACACATCTCCAAAGATCATGAAATTTCACGGGGGCCTAGCCAAGACCGTTGTGCATCACTTTTCTCTTGGACACATTGAGAGAAAAATTAGTTTTCTTGCACTAACGATCGTTTTAATCGAAATAGTGAAAATCTCACATTTCTGATAGTGGTACCCCTTTGTGAAATGTCGCGGCACCAATCTCGGAATATTTTTTGCCACTAGTCACAATGAATTTTTACTACTAAGAAATGAATATAAAGATTGGTTTTGGGTTAAAATTTGTTCAAATGGCCCCCTAATTGAAAATATTCTTCATTTCAGGGGAAATTTTAAGAAGTTTTTTCGTTACTCTTACACTCGTTAGTTATCTGTTAAAATCTCGACCTACACATCTCCAAAGATCATGAAATTTCACGGGGCCTAGAACAGACCGTTGTGCATCACTTTTCTCTTGGAAACGTTCAGAGAAAAAGTTTTTTTGCACTAACGATCATTTTAATCGAAATAGTGAAAATCTCACATTTCTGATAGTGGTACCCCCTTTGTGAATTGTGGCCCGGACCAATCTCGGAATATTTTTTGCCACTAGTCACAATGAATTTTTACTACTAAGAAATGAATATGAATATTTGTTTTGGGTTAAAATTTGTTGAAACGGCCCCCTAATTGAAAATATTCTTCTTTTCAGGGGAAATTTTAACAAGTTTTTTCCTTACTCTTACACTCGTTAGTTATCTGTTAAAATCTCGACCTACACATCTCCAAAGATCATGAAATTTCACGGGGGCCTAGCCAAGACCGTTGTGCATGACTTTTCTCTTGGACACGTTGAGAGAAAAATTAGTTTTCTTGCACTAACGATCGTTTTAATCGAAATAGTGAAAATCTCACATTTCTGATAGTGGTACCCCTTTGTGAAATGTGGCCCGGACCAATCTCGGAATATTTTTTGCCACTAGTCACAATGAATTTTTACTACTAAGAAATGAATATGAAGATTGGTTTTGGGTTAAAATTTTTTGAAATGGCCCCCTAATTGAAAATATTCTTCTTTTCAGGGGAAATTTTAACAAGTTTTTCCTTACTCTTACACTCGTTAGTTATCTGTTAAAATCTCGACCTACACATCTCTAAAGATCATGAAATTTAACAGGGGCCTAGAAAAGACCGTTGTGCATCACTTTTCTCTTGGACACGTTGAGAGAAAAATTATTTTTCTTGCACTAACGATCGTTTTAATCGAAATAGTGAAAATCTCACATTTCTGATAGTGGTACCCGTTTTGAATTGTGGCCCGGACCAATCTCGGAATATTTTTTGCCACTAGTCACAATGAATTTTTACTACTAAGAAATTAATATGAAGATTGGTTTTGGGTTAAAATTTGTTGAAATGGCCCCCTAATTGAAAATATTCTTCTTTTCAGGGGAAATTTTAACAAGTTTTTTCCTTACTCTTACACTCGTTAGTTATCTGTTAAAATCTCAACCTACACATCTCCAAAGATCATGAAATTTCACGGGGGCCTAGCGAAGACCGTTGTGCATCACTTTTCTCTTGGACACGTTGAGAGAAAAATTAGTTTTCTTGCACTAACGATTATTTTAATCGAAATAGTGAAAATCTCACATTTCTGATAGTGGTACCCCTTTGTGAAATGTGGCCCGGACCAATCTCGGAATATTTTATGCCACTAGTCACAATCAATTTGTACTACTAAGAAATGAATATGAAGAATGGTTTTTGGTTAAAATTTGTTGAAATGGCCCCCTAATTGAAAATATTCTTCTTTTCAGGGGAAATTTTAACAAGTTTTTTCCTTACTCTTACACTTGTTAGTTATCTGTTAAAATCTCAACCTACACATCTCCAAAAATCATGAAATTTCACGGGGGCCTAGCCAAGACCGTTGTGCATCACTTTTCTCTTGGACACGTTGAGAGAAAAATTAGTTTTCTTGCACTAACGATCGTTTTAATCGAAATAGTGAAAATCTCACATTTCTGATAGTGGTACCCCTTTGTGAAATGTGGCCCGGACCAATCTCGGAATATTTTATGCCACTAGTCACAATCAATTTGTACTACTAAGAAATGAATATGAAGAATGGTTTTGGGTTAAAATTTGTTGAAATGGCCCCCTAATTGAAAATATTCTTCTTTATAGGGGAAATTTTTACAAGTTTTTTCCTTACTCTTACACTCGTTAGTTATCTGTTAAAATCTCAACCTACACATCTCCAAAGATCATGATATTTCACGGGGGCCTAGCCAAGACCGTTGTGCATCACTTTTCTCTTGGACACATTGAGAGAAAAATTAGTTTTCTTGCACTAACGATCGTTTTAATCGAAATAGTGAAAATCTCACATTTCTGATAGTGGTACCCCTTTGTGAAATGTGGCCCGGACCAATCTCGGAATATTTTATGCCACTAGTCACAATCAATTTGTACTACTAAGAAATGAATATGAAGAATGGTTTTGGGTTAAAATTTGTTGAAATGGCCCCCTAATTGAAAATATTCTTCTTTTCAGGGGAAATTTTAACAAGTTTTTTCCTTACTTTTACACTCGTTAGTTATCTGTTAAAATCTCAACCTACACATCTCCAAAGATCATGAAATTTCACGGGGGCCTAGCCAATACCGTTGTGCATCACTTTTCTCTTGGACACGTTGAGAGAAAAATTAGTTTTCTTGCACTAACGATCGTTTTAATCGAAATAGTGAAAATCTCACATTTCTGATAGTGGTACCCCTTTGTGAAATGTGGCCCGGACCAATCTCGGAATTTTATTTGCCACTAGTCACAATAAATTTTTACTACTAAGAAATGAATATGAAGAATGGTTTTGGGTTAAAATTTGTTGAAATGGCCCCCTAATTGAAAATATTCTTCTTTTCAGGGGAAATTTTAACAAGTTTTTTCCTTACTCTTACACTCGTTAGTTATCTGTTAAAATCTCAACCTACACATCTCGAAAGATCATGAAATTTCACAGGGGCCTAGCAAAGACCGTTGTGCATCACTTTTCTATTGGACACGTTGATAGAAAAATTAGTTTTCTTGCACTAACGATCATTTTAATTGAAATAGTGAAAATCTCACACTTCCGATAGTGGTACCCCTTTGTGAAATGTGGCCTGGACAAATTTTGGAATATTTTTTGCCACTAGTCACAATCAATTTGTACTACTAAGAAATGAATACGAAGATTGGTTTTGGTTTAAAATTTGTTGAAATAGCCCCCTAATTGAAAATATTCTTCTTTTCAGGGGAAATTTTAACAAGTTTTTTCCTTACTCTTACAATCGTTAGTTATTTGTAAAAATCTCAACCTACACATCTCCAAAGATCATGAAATTTCACGGGGGCCTAGCCTAGACCGTTGTGCATCACTTTTCTATTTGACACATTGAGAGAAAAATTAGTTTTCTTGCACTAACGATCATTTTAATCGAAATAGTGAAAATCTCACATTTCTGATAGTGGTACCCCTTTGTGAAATGTGGCACGGACCAATCTCGGAATATTTTTTGCCACTAGTCACAATGAATTTGTACTACTAAGAAATGAATATTAAGAGTGGTTTTGGGTTAAAATTTGTTGAAATGGCCCCCTAATATAAAATATTCTTCTTTTCATGGGAAATTTTAAAAAGTTTTTTCCTTACTCTTACACTCGTTAGTTATCTGTTAAAATCTCGACGTACACATCTCCAAAGATCATGAAATTTAACGGGGGCCTAGAAAAGACCGTTGTGCATCACTTTTCTCTTGGACACGTTGAGAGAAAAATTAGTTTTCTTGCACTAACGATCGTTTTAATTGAAATAGTGAAAATCTCACATTTCTGATAGTGGTACCCCTTTGTGAAATGTGGCCCGGACCAATCTCGGAATATTTTATGCCACTAGTCACAATCAATTTGTACTACTAAGAAATGAATATGAAGAATGGTTTTGGGTTAAAATTTGTTGAAATGGCCCCCTAATTGAAAATATTCTTCTTTACAGGGGAAATTTTTACAAGTTTTTTCCTTACTCTTACACTCGTTAGTTATCTGTTAAAATCTCAACCTACACATCTCCAAAGATCATGAAATTTCATGGGGGCCTAGCCAAGACCGTTGTGCATCACTTTTCTCTTGGACACATTGAGAGAAAAATTAGTTTTCTTGCACTAACGATCGTTTTAATCGAAATAGTGAAAATCTCACATTTCTGATAGTGGTACCCCTTTGTGAAATGTGGCACGGACCAATCTCGGAATATTTTTTGCCACTAGTCACAATGAATTTTTACTACTAAGAAATGAATATAAAGATTGGTTTTGGGTTAAAATTTGTTCAAATGGCCCCCTAATTGAAAATATTCTTCTTTTCAGGGGAAATTTTAACAAGTTTTTTCGTTACTCTTACACTCGTTAGTTATCTGTTAAAATCTCGACCTACACATCTCCAAAGATCATGAAATTTCACGGGGGCCTAGAACAGACCGTTGTGCATCACTTTTCTCTTGGAAACATTCAGAGAAAAATTAGTTTTTTTGCACTAACGATCGTTTTAATCGAAATAGTGAAAATCTCACATTTCTGATAGTGGTACCCCCTTTGTGAATTGTGGCCCGGACCAATCTCGGAATATTTTTTGCCACTAGTCACAATGAATTTTTACTACTAAGAAATGAATATGAATATTTGTTTTGGGTTAAAATTTGTTGAAACGGCCCCCTAATTGAAAATATTCTTCTTTTCAGGGGAAATTTTAACAAGTTTTTTCTTACTCTTACACTCGTTAGTTATCTGTTAAAATCTCGACGTACACATCTCCAAAGATCATGAAATTTCACGGGGGCCTAGCCAAGACCGTTGTGCATCACTTTTGTCTTGGACACGTTGAGAGAAAAATTAGTTTTCTTGCACTAACGATCGTTTTAATCGAAATAGTGAAAATCTCACATTTCTGATAGTGGTACCCCTTTGTGAAATGTGGCCCGGACCAATCTCGGAATATTTTTTGCCACTAGTCACAATGAATTTTTACTACTAAGAAATGAATATGAAGATTGGTTTTGGGTTAAAATTTTTTGAAATGGCCCCCTAATTGAAAATATTCTTCTTTTCAGGGGAAATTTTAACAAGTTTTTTCCTTACTCTTACACTCGTTAGTTATCTGTTAAAATCTCGACCTACACATCTCTAAAGATCATGAAATTTAACGGGGGCCTAGAAAAGACCGTTGTGCATCACTTTTCTCTTGGACACGTTGAGAGAAAAATTATTTTTCTTGCACTAACGATCGTTTTAATCGAAATAGTGAAAATCTCACATTTCTGATAGTGGTACCCGTTTTGAATTGTGGCCCGGACCAATCTCGGAATATTTTTTGCCACTAGTCACAATGAATTTTTACTACTAAGAAATTAATATGAAGATTGGTTTTGGGTTAAAATTTGTTGAAATGGCCCCCTAATTGAAAATATTCTTCTTTTCAGGGGAAATTTTAACAAGTTTTTTCCTTACTCTTACACTCGTTAGTTATCTGTTAAAATCTCAACCTACACATCTCCAAAGATCATGAAATTTCACGGGGGCCTAGCCAAGACCGTTGTGCATCACTTTTCTCTTGGACACGTTGAGAGAAAAATTAGTTTTCTTGCACTAACGATCGTTTTAATCGAAATAGTGAAAATCTCACATTTCTGATAGTGGTACCCCTTTGTGAAATGTGGCCCGGACCAATCTCGGAATATTTTATGCCACTAGTCACAATCAATTTGTACTACTAAGAAATGAATATGAAGAATGGTTTTGGGTTAAAATTTGTTGAAATGGCCCCCTAATTGAAAATATTCTTCTTTTCAGGGGAAATTTTTACAAGTTTTTTCCTTACTCTTACACTCGTTAGTTATCTGTTAAAATCTCAACCTACACATCTCCAAAGATCATGAAATTTCACGGGGCCTAGCCAAGACCGTTGTGCATCACTTTTCTCTTGGACACGTTGAGAGAAAAATTAGTTTTCTTGCACTAACGATCGTTTTAATTGAAATAGTGAAAATCTCACATTTCTGATAGTGGTACCCCTTTGTGAAATGTGGCCCGGACCAATCTCGGAATATTTTATGCCACTAGTCACAATCAATTTGTACTACTAAGAAATGAATATGAAGAATGGTTTTGGGTTAAAATTTGTTGAAATGGCCCCCTAATTGAAAATATTCTTCTTTACAGGGGAAATTTTTACAAGTTTTTTCCTTACTCTTACACTCGTTAGTTATCTGTTAAAATCTCAACCTACACATCTCCAAAGATCATGAAATTTCACGGGGGCCTAGCCAAGACCGTTGTGCATCACTTTTCTCTTGGACACGTTGAGAGAAAAATTAGTTTTCTTGCACTAACGATCGTTTTAATCGAAATAGTGAAAATCTCACATTTCTGATAGTGGTACCCCTTTGTGAAATGTGGCCCGGACCAATCTCGGAATATTTTATGCCACTAGTCACAATCAATTTGTACTACTAAGAAATGAATATGAAGAATGGTTTTGGGTTAAAATTTGTTGAAATGGCCCCCTAATTGAAAATATTCTTCTTTTCAGGGGAAATTTTAACAAGTTTTTTCCTTACTCTTACACTCGTTAGTTATCCGTTAAAATCTCAACCTACACATCTCCAAAGATCATGAAATTTCACGGGGGCCTAGCCAAGACCGTTGTGCATCACTTTTCTCTTGGACACGTTGAGAGAAAAATTAGTTTTCTTGCACTAACGATCATTTTAATCGAAATAGTGAAAATCTCACATTTCTGATAGTGGTACCCCTTTGTGAAATGTGGCCCGGACCAATCTCGGCATATTTTATGCCACTAGTCACAATCAATTTGTACTACTAAGAAATGAATATGAAGAATGGTTTTGGGTTAAAATTTGTTGAAATGGCCCCCTAATTGAAAATATTCTTCTTTTCAGGGGAAATTTTTACAAGTTTTTTCCTTACTCTTACACTCGTTAGTTATCTGTTAAAATCTCAACCTACACATCTCCAAAGATCATGAAATTTCACGGGGGCCTAGCCAAGACCGTTGTGCATCACTTTTCTCTTGGACACGTTGAGAGAAAAATTAGTTTTCTTGCACTAACGATCGTTTTAATCGAAATAGTGAAAATCTCACATTTTGATAGTGGTACCCCTTTGTGAAATGTGGCCTGGACCAATCTCGGAATATTTTTTGCCACTAATCACAATCAATTTGTACTACTAAGAAATGAATATGAAGAATGGTTTTGGGTAAAAATTTGTTGAAATGGCCCCCTAATTGAAAATATTCTTCTTTTCAGGGGAAATTTTAACAAGTTTTTTCCTTACTTTTACACTCGTTAGTTATCTGCTAAAATCTCAACCTACACATCTCCAAAGATCATGAAATTTCACGGGGGCCTAGCCAAGACCGTTGTGCATCACTTTTCTCTTGGACACGTTGAGAGAAAAATTAGTTTTCTTGCACTAACGATCGTTTTAATCGAAATAGTGAAAATCTCACATTTATGATAGTGGTACCCCTTTGTGAAATGTGGCCCGGACCAATCTCGGAATATTTTTTGCCACTAGTCACAATGAATTTTTACTACTAAGAAATTAATATGAAGATTGGTTTTGGGTTAAAATTTGTTGAAATGGCCCCCTAATTGAAAATATTCTTCTTTTCAGGGGAAATTTTAACAAGTTTTTTCCTTACTCTTACACTCGTTAGTTATCTGTTAAAATCTCAACCTACACATCTCCAAAGATCATGAAATTTCACGGGGGCCTAGCCAAGACCGTTGTGCATCACTTTTCTCTTGGACACGTTGAGAGAAAAATTAGTTTTCTTGCACTAACGATCGTTTTAATCGAAATAGTGAAAATCTCACATTTCTGATAGTGGTACCCCTTTGTGAAATGTGGCCCGGACCAATCTCGGAATATTTTTTGCCACTAGTCACAATGAATTTTTACTACTAAGAAATAAATATGAAGATGGGTTTTGGGTTAAAATTTTTTGAAATGGCCCCCTAATTGAAAATATTCTTCTTTTCAGGGGAAATTTTAACAAGTTTTTTCGTTACTCTTACACTCGTTAGTTATCTGTTAAAATCTCGACCTACACATCTCCAAAGATCATGAAATTTCACGGGGGCCTAGAACAGACCGTTGTGCATCACTTTTCTCTTGGAAACATTCAGAGAAAAATTAGTTTTTTTGCACTAACGATCGTTTTAATCGAAATAGTGAAAATCTCACATTTCTGATAGTGGTACCCCCTTTGTGAATTGTGGCCCGGACCAATCTCGGAATATTTTTTGCCACTAGTCACAATGAATTTTTACTACTAAGAAATAAATATGAATATTTGTTTTGGGTTAAAATTTGTTGAAACGGCCCCCTAATTGAAAATATTCTTCTTTTCAGGGGAAATTTTAACAAGTTTTTTCCTTACTCTTACACTCGTTAGTTATCTGTTAAAATCTCGACGTACACATCTCCAAAGATCATGAAATTTCACGGGGGCCTAGCCAAGACCGTTGTGCATCACTTTTGTCTTGGACACGTTGAGAGAAAAATTAGTTTTCTTGCACTAACGATCGTTTTAATCGAAATAGTGAAAATCTCACATTTCTGATAGTGGTACCCCTTTGTGAAATGTGGCCCGGACCAATCTCGGAATATTTTATGCCACTAGTCACAATGAATTTTTACTACTAAGAAATGAATATGAAGATTGGTTTTGGGTTAAAATTTTTTGAAATGGCCCCCTAATTGAAAATATTCTTCTTTTCAGGGGAAATTTTAACAAGTTTTTTCCTTACTCTTACACTCGTTAGTTATCTGTTAAAATCTCGACCTACACATCTCTAAAGATCATGAAATTTAACGGGGGCCTAGAAAAGACCGTTGTGCATCACTTTTCTCTTGGACACGTTGAGAGAAAAATTATTTTTCTTGCACTAACGATCGTTTTAATCGAAATAGTGAAAATCTCACATTTCTGATAGTGGTACCCGTTTTGAATTGTGGCCCGGACCAATCTCGGAATATTTTTTGCCACTAGTCACAATGAATTTTTACTACTAAGAAATTAATATGAAGATTGGTTTTGGGTTAAAATTTGTTGAAATGGCCCCCTAATTGAAAATATTCTTCTTTTCAGGGGAAATTTTAACAAGTTTTTTCCTTACTCTTACACTCGTTAGTTATCTGTTAAAATCTCGACCTACACATCTCTAAAGATCATGAAATTTAACGGGGGCCTAGAAAAGACCGTTGTGCATCACTTTTCTCTTGGACACGTTGAGAGAAAAATTATTTTTCTTGCACTAACGATCGTTTTAATCGAAATAGTGAAAATCTCACATTTCTGATAGTGGTACCCCTTTGTGAAATGTGGCCCGGACCAATCTCGGAATATTTTTTGCCACTAGTCACAATGAATTTTTACTACTAAGAAATTAATATGAAGATTGGTTTTGGGTTAAAATTTGTTGAAATGGCCCCCTAATTGAAAATATTCTTCTTTTCAGGGGAAATTTTAACAAGTTTTTTCCTTACTCTTACACTCGTTAGTTATCTGTTAAAATCTCAACCTACACATCTCCAAAGATCATGAAATTTCACGGGGGCCTAGCCAAGACCGTTGTGCATCACTTTTCTCTTGGACACGTTGAGAGAAAAATTAGTTTTCTTGCACTAACGATCGTTTTAATCGAAATAGTGAAAATCTCACATTTCTGATAGTGGTACCGCTTTATGAAATGTGGCCCGGACCAATCTCGGAATATTTTATGCCACTAGTCACAATCAATTTGTACTACTAAGAAATGAATATGAAGAATGGTTTTGGGTTAAAATTTGTTGAAATGGCCCCCTAATTGAAAATATTCTTCTTTTCAGGGGAAATTTTTACAAGTTTTTTCCTTACTCTTACACTCGTTAGTTATCTGTTAAAATCTGAACCTACACATCTCCAAAGATCATGAAATTTCACGGGGGCCTAGCCAAGACCGTTGTGCATCACTTTTCTCTTGGACACGTTGAGAGAAAAATTAGTTTTCTTGCACTAACGATCGTTTTAATTGAAATAGTGAAAATCTCACATTTATGATAGTGGTACCCCTTTGTGAAATGTGGCCCGGACCAATCTCGGAATATTTTATGCCACTAGTCACAATCAATTTGTACTACTAAGAAATGAATATGAAGAATGGTTTTGGGTTAAAATTTGTTGAAATGGCCCCCTAATTGAAAATATTCTTCTTTACAGGGGAAATTTTTACAAGTTTTTTCCTCACTCTTACACTCGTTAGTTATCTGTTAAAATCTCAACCTACACATCTCCAAAGATCATGAAATTTCACGGGGGCCTAGCCAAGACCGTTGTGCATCACTTTTCTCTTGGACACGTTGAGAGAAAAATTAGTTTTCTTGCACTAACGATCGTTTTAATCGAAATAGTGAAAATCTCACATTTCTGATAGTGGTACCCCTTTGTGAAATGTGGCCCGGACCAATCTCGGAATATTTTATGCCACTAGTCACAATCAATTTGTACTACTAAGAAATGAATATGAAGAATGGTTTTGGGTTAAAATTTGTTGAAATGGCCCCCTAATTGAAAATATTCTTCTTTTCAGGGGAAATTTTAACAAGTTTTTTCCTTACTCTTACACTCGTTAGTTATCTGTTAAAATCTCAACCTACACATCTCCAAAGATCATGAAATTTCACGGGGGCCTAGCCAAGACCGTTGTGCATCACTTTTCTCTTGGACACGTTGAGAGAAAAATTAGTTTTCTTGCACTAACGATCATTTTAATCGAAATAGTAAAAATCTCACATTTCTGATAGTGGTACCCCTTTGTGAAATGTGGCCCGGACCAATCTCGGCATATTTTATGCCACTAGTCACAATCAATTTGTACTACTAAGAAATGAATATGAAGAATGGTTTTGGGTTAAAATTTGTTGAAATGGCCCCCTAATTGAAAATATTCTTCTTTTCAGGGGAAATTTTTACAAGTTTTTTCCTTACTCTTACACTCGTTAGTTATCTGTTAAAATCTCAACCTACACATCTCCAAAGATCATGAAATTTCACGGGGGCCTAGCCTAGACCGTTGTGCATCACTTTTCTATTTGACACATTGAGAGAAAAATTAGTTTTCTTGCACTAACGATCATTTTAATCGAAATAGTGAAAATCTCACATTTCTGATAGTGGTACCCCTTTGTGAAATGTGGCCCGGACCAATCTCGGAATATTTTATGCCACTAGTCACAATCAATTTGTACTACTAAGAAATGAATATGAAGAATGGTTTTGGGTTAAAATTTGTTGAAATGGCCCCCTAATTGAAAATATTCTTCTTTTCAGGGGAAATTTTTACAAGTTTTTCCTTACTCTTACACTCGTTAGTTATCTGTTAAAATCTCAACCTACACATCTCCAAAGATAATGAAATTTCACGGGGGCCTAGCCTAGACCGTTGTGCATCACTTTTCTCTTGGACACGTTGAGAGAAAAATTAGTTTTCTTGCACTAACGATCGTTTTAATCGAAATAGTGAAAATCTCACATTTCTGATAGTGGTACCCCTTTGTGAAATGTGGCCCGGACCAATCTCGGAATATTTTTTGCCACTAGTCACAATGAATTTTTACTACTAAGAAATTAATATGAAGATTGGTTTTGGGTTAAAATTTGTTGAAATGGCCCCTAATTGAAAATATTCTTCTTTTCAGGGGAAATTTTAACAAGTTTTTCCTTACTCTTACACTCGTTAGTTATCTGTTAAAATCTCAACCTACACATCTCCAAAGATCATGAAATTTCACGGGGGCCTAGCCAAGACCGTTGTGCATCACTTTTCTCTTGGACACGTTGAGAGAAAAATTAGTTTTCTTGCGTTAACGATCGTTTTAATCGAAATAGTGAAAATCTCACATTTCTGATAGTGGTACCCCTTTGTGAAATGTGGCCGGACCAATCTCGGAATATTTTATGCCACTAGTCACAATCAATTTGTACTACTAAGAAATGAATATGAAGAATGGTTTTGGGTTAAAATTTGTTGAAATGGCCCCCTAATTGAAAATATTCTTCTTTTCAGGGGAAATTTTTACAAGTTTTTTCCTTACTCTTACACTCGTTAGTTATCTGTTAAAATCTCAACCTACACATCTCCAAAGATCATGAAATTTCACGGGGGCTAGCCAAGACCGTTGTGCATCACTTTTCTCTTGGACACGTTGAGAGAAAAATTAGTTTTCTTGCACTAACGATCGTTTTAATTGAAATAGTGAAAATCTCACATTTCTGATAGTGGTACCCCTTTGTGAAATGTGGCCGGACCAATCTCGGAATATTTTATGCCACTAGTCACAATCAATTTGTACTACTAAGAAATGAATATGAAGAATGGTTTTGGGTTAAAATTTGTTGAAATGGCCCCCTAATTGAAAATATTCTTCTTTACAGGGGAAATTTTTACAAGTTTTTTCCTTACTCTTACACTCGTTAGTTATCTGTTAAAATCTCAACCTACACATCTCCAAAGATCATGAAATTTCACGGGGGCCTAGCCAAGACCGTTGTGCATCACTTTTCTCTTGGACACGTTGAGAGAAAAATTAGTTTTCTTGCACTAACGATCGTTTTAATCGAAATAGTGAAAATCTCACATTTCTGATAGTGGTACCCCTTTGTGAAATGTGGCCCGGACCAATCTCGGAATATTTTATGCCACTAGTCACAATCAATTTGTACTACTAAGAAATGAATATGAATAATGGTTTTGGGTTAAAATTTGTTGAAATGGCCCCCTAATTGAAAATATTCTTCTTTTCAGGGGAAATTTTAACAAGTTTTTTTCCTTACTCTTACACTCGTTAGTTATATGTTAAAATCTCAACCTACACATCTCCAAAGATCATGAAATTTCACGGGGGCCTAGCCAAGACCGTTGTGCATCACTTTTCTCTTGGACACGTTGAGAGAAAAATTAGTTTTCTTGCACTAACGATCATTTTAATCGAAATAGTGAAAATCTCACATTTCTGATAGTGGTACCCCTTTGTGAAATGTGGCCCGGACCAATCTCGGCATATTTTATGCCACTAGTCACAATCAATTTGTACTACTAAGAAATGAATATGAAGAATGGTTTTGGGTTAAAATTTGTTGAAATGGCCCCCTAATTGAAAATATTCTTCTTTTCAGGGGAAATTTTTACAAGTTTTTTCCTTACTCTTACACTCGTTAGTTAACTGTTAAAATCTCAACCTACACATCTCCAAAGATCATGAAATTTCACGGGGGCCTAGCCAAGACCGTTGTGCATCACTTTTCTCTTGGACACGTTGAGAGAAAAATTAGTTTTCTTGCACTAACGATCGTTTTAATTGAAATAGTGAAAATCTCACATTTCTGATAGTGGTACCCCTTTGTGAAATGTGGCCCGGACCAATCTCGGAATATTTTATGCCACTAGTCACAATCAATTTGTACTACTAAGAAATGAATATGAAGAATGGTTTTGGATTAAAATTTGTTGAAATGGCCCCCTAATTGAAAATATTCTTCTTTACAGGGGAAATTTTTACAAGTTTTTTCCTTACTCTTACACTCGTTAGTTATCTGTTAAAATCTCAACCTACACATCTCCAAAGATCATGAAATTTCACGGGGGCCTAGCCAAGACCGTTGTGCATCACTTTTCTCTTGGACACGTTGAGAGAAAAATTAGTTTTCTTGCACTAACGATCGTTTTAATCGAAATAGTGAAAATCTCACATTTCTGATAGTGGTACCCCTTTGTGAAATGTGGCCCGGACCAATCTCGGAATATTTTATGCCACTAGTCACAATCAATTTGTACTACTAAGAAATGAATATGAATAATGGTTTTGGGTTAAAATTTGTTGAAATGGCCCCCTAATTGAAAATATTCTTCTTTTCAGGGGAAATTTTAACAAGTTTTTTCCTTACTCTTACACTCGTTAGTTATCTGTTAAAATCTCAACCTACACATCTCCAAAGATCATGAAATTTCACGGGGGCCTAGCCAAGACCGTTGTGCATCACTTTTCTCTTGGACACGTTGAGAGAAAAATTAGTTTTCTTGCACTAACGATCATTTTAATCGAAATAGTGAAAATCTCACATTTCTGATAGTGGTACCCCTTTGTGAAATGTGGCCCGGACCAATCTCGGCATATTTTATGCCACTAGTCACAATCAATTTGTACTACTAAGAAATGAATATGAAGAATGGTTTTGGGTTAAAATTTGTTGAAATGGCCCCCTAATTGAAAATATTCTTCTTTTCAGGGGAAATTTTTACAAGTTTTTTCCTTACTCTTACACTCGTTAGTTATCTGTTAAAATCTCAACCTACACATCTCCAAAGATCATGAAATTTCACGGGGGCCTAGCCAAGACCGTTGTGCATCACTTTTCTCTTGGACACGTTGAGAGAAAAATTAGTTTTCTTGCACTAACGATCGTTTTAATCGAAATAGTGAAAATCTCACATTTATGATAGTGGTACCCCTTTGTGAAATGTGGCCCGGACCAATCTCGGAATATTTTTTGCCACTAATCACAATCAATTTGTACTACTAAGAAATGAATATGAAGAATGGTTTTGGGTAAAAATTTGTTGAAATGGCCCCCTAATTGAAAATATTCTTCTTTTCAGGGGAAATTTTAACAAGTTTTTTCCTTACTTTTACACTCGTTAGTTATCTGCTAAAATCTCAACCTACACATCTCCAAAGATCATGAAATTTCACGGGGGCCTAGCCAAGACCGTTGTGCATCACTTTTCTCTTGGACACGTTGAGAGAAAAATTAGTTTTCTTGCACTAACGATCGTTTTAATCGAAATAGTGAAAATCTCACATTTCTGATAGTGGTACCCCTTTGTGAAATGTGGCCCGGACCAATCTCGGAATATTTTTTGCCACTAGTCACAATGAATTTTTACTACTAAGAAATTAATATGAAGATTGGTTTTGGGTTAAAATTTGTTGAAATGGCCCCCTAATTGAAAATATTCTTCTTTTCAGGGGAAATTTTAACAAGTTTTTTCCTTACTCTTACACTCGTTAGTTATCGGTTAAAATCTCAACCTACACATCTCCAAAGATCATGAAATTTCACGGGGGCCTAGCCAAGACCGTTGTGCATCACTTTTCTCTTGGACACGTTGAGAGAAAAATTAGTTTTCTTGCGATAACGATCGTTTTAATCGAAATAGTGAAAATCTCACATTTCTGATAGTGGTACCCCTTTGTGAAATGTGGCCCGGACCAATCTCGGAATATTTTATGCCACTAGTCACAATCAATTTGTACTACTAAGAAATGAATATGAAGAATGGTTTTGGGTTAAAATTTGTTGAAATGGCCCCCTAATTGAAAATATTCTTCTTTTCAGGGGAAATTTTTACAAGTTTTTTCCTTACTCTTACACTCGTTAGTTATCTGTTAAAATCTCAACCTACACATCTCCAAAGATCATGAAATTTCACGGGGGCCTAGCCAAGACCGTTGTGCATCACTTTTCTCTTGGACACGTTGAGAGAAAAATTAGTTTTCTTGCACTAACGATCGTTTTAATTGAAATAGTGAAAATCTCACATTTCTGATAGTGGTACCCCTTTGTGAAATGTGGCCCGGACCAATCTCGGAATATTTTATGCCACTAGTCACAATCAATTTGTACTACTAAGAAATGAATATGAAGAATGGTTTTGGGTTAAAATTTGTTGAAATGGCCCCCTAATTGAAAATATTCTTCTTTACAGGGGAAATTTTTACAAGTTTTTTCCTTACTCTTACACTCGTTAGTTATATGTTAAAATCTCAACCTACACATCTCCAAAGATCATGAAATTTCACGGGGGCCTAGCCAAGACCGTTGTGCATCACTTTTCTCTTGGACACGTTGAGAGAAAAATTAGTTTTCTTGCACTAACGATCGTTTTAATCGAAATAGTGAAAATCTCACATTTATGATAGTGGTACCCCTTTGTGAAATGTGGCCCGGACCAATCTCGGAATATTTTATGCCACTAGTCACAATCAATTTGTACTACTAAGAAATGAATATGAATAATGGTTTTGGGTTAAAATTTGTTGAAATGGCCCCCTAATTGAAAATATTCTTCTTTTCAGGGGAAATTTTAACAAGTTTTTTCCTTACTCTTACACTCGTTAGTTATATGTTAAAATCTCAACCTACACATCTCCAAAGATCATGAAATTTCACGGGGGCCTAGCCAAGACCGTTGTGCATCACTTTTCTCTTGGACACGTTGAGAGAAAAATTAGTTTTCTTGCACTAACGATCATTTTAATCGAAATAGTGAAAATCTCACATTTCTGATAGTGGTACCCCTTTGTGAAATGTGGGCCGGACCAATCTCGGCATATTTTATGCCACTAGTCACAATCAATTTGTACTACTAAGAAATGAATATGAAGAATGGTTTTGGGTTAAAATTTGTTGAAATGGCCCCCTAATTGAAAATATTCTTCTTTTCTGGGGAAATTTTTACAAGTTTTTTCCTTACTCTTACACTCGTTAGTTATATGTTAAAATCTCAACCTACACATCTCCAAAGATCATGAAATTTCACGGGGGCCTAGCCAAGACCGTTGTGCATCACTTTTCTCTTGGACACGTTGAGAGAAAAATTAGTTTTCTTGCACTAACGATCGTTTTAATCGAAATAGTGAAAATCTCACATTTCTGATAGTGGTACCCCTTTGTGAAATGTGGCACGGACCAATCTCGGAATATTTTTTGCCACTAATCACAATCAATTTGTACTACTAAGAAATGAATATGAAGAATGGTTTTGGGTAAAAATTTGTTGAAATGGCCCCCTAATTGAAAATATTCTTCTTTTCAGGGGAAATTTTAACAAGTTTTTTCCTTACTTTTACACTCGTTAGTTATATGCTAAAATCTCAACCTACACATCTCCAAAGATCATGAAATTTCACGGGGGCCTAGCCAAGACCGTTGTGCATCACTTTTCTCTTGGACACGTTGAGAGAAAAATTAGTTTTCTTGCACTAACGATCGTTTTAATTGAAATAGTGAAAATCTCACATTTCTGATAGTGGTACCCCTTTGTGAAATGTGGCCCGGACCAATCTCGGAATATTTTATGCCACTAGTCACAATCAATTTGTACTACTAAGAAATGAATATGAAGAATGGTTTTGGGTTAAAATTTGTTGAAATGGCCCCCTAATTGAAAATATTCTTCTTTACAGGGAAATTTTTACAAGTTTTTTCCTTACTCTTACACTCGTTAGTTATCCGTTAAAATCTCAACCTACACATCTCCAAAGATCATGAAATTTCACGGGGGCCTAGCCAAGACCGTTGTGCATCACTTTTCTCTTGGACACGTTGAGAGAAAAATTAGTTTTCTTGCACTAACGATCGTTTTAATCGAAATAGTGAAAATCTCACATTTCTGATAGTGGTACCCCTTTGTGAAATGTGGCCCGGACCAATCTCGGAATATTTTATGCCACTAGTCACAATCAATTTGTACTACTAAGAAATGAATATGAAGAATGGTTTTGGGTTAAAATTTGTTGAAATGGCCCCCTAATTGAAAATATTCTTCTTTACAGGGGAAATTTTTACAAGTTTTTTCCTTACTCTTACACTCGTTAGTTATCTGTTAAAATCTCAACCTACACATCTCCAAAGATCATGAAATTTCACGGGGCCTAGCCAAGACCGTTGTGCATCACTTTTCTCTTGGACACGTTGAGAGAAAAATTAGTTTTCTTGCACTAACGATCGTTTTAATCGAAATAGTGAAAATCTCACATTTCTGATAGTGGTACCCCTTTGTGAAATGTGGCCGGACTCAATCTCGGAATATTTTATGCCACTAGTCACAATCAATTTGTACTACTAAGAAATGAATATGAAGAATGGTTTTGGGTTAAAATTTGTTGAAATGGCCCCTAATTTAAAATATTCTTCTTTTCCGGGGAAATTTTAACAAGTTTTTTCCTTACTCTTACACTCGTTAGTTATCTGTTAAAATCTCAACCTACACATCACCAAAGATCATGAAATTTCACGGGGGCCTAGCCAAGACCGTTGTGCATCACTTTTCTCTTGGACACATTGAGAGAAAAATTAGTTTTCTTGCACTAACGATCGTTTTAATCGAAATAGTGAAAATCTCACATTTCTGATAGTGGTACCCCTTTGTGAAATGTGGCCCGGACCAATCTCGGAATATTTTATGCCACTAGTCACAATCAATTTGTACTACTAAGAAATGAATATGAAGAATGGTTTTGGGTTAAATTTTTTTGAAATGGCCCCCTAATTGAAAATATTCTTCTTTTCCGGGGAAATTTTTACAAGTTTTTTCCTTACTCTTACACTCGTTAGTTATCTGTTAAAATCTCAACCTACACATCTCCAAAGATAATGAAATTTCACGGGGGCCTAGCCTAGACCGTTGTGCATCACTTTTCTCTTGGACACGTTGAGAGAAAAATTAGTTTTCTTGCACTAACGATCGTTTTAATCGAAATAGTGAAAATCTCACATTTCTGATAGTGGTACCCCTTTGTGAAATGTGGCCCGGACCAATCTCGGAATATTTTTTGCCACTAGTCACAATGAATTTTTACTACTAAGAAATAAATATGAAGATGGGTTTTGGGTTAAAATTTGTTGAAATGGCCCCCTAATTGAAAATATTCTTCTTTTCAGGGGAAATTTTAACAAGTTTTTTCCTTACTCTTACACTCGTTAGTTATCTGTTAAAATCTCAACCTACACATCTCCAAAGATCATGAAATTTCACGGGGGCCTAGCCAAGACCGTTGTGCATCACTTTTCTCTTGGACACGTTGAGAGAAAAATTAGTTTTCTTGCACTAACGATCGTTTTAATCGAAATAGTGAAAATCTCACATTTCTGATAGTGGTACCCCTTTGTGAAATGTGGCCCGGACCAATCTCGGCATATTTTATGCCACTAGTCACAATCAATTTGTACTACTAAGAAATGAATATGAAGAATGGTTTTGGGTTAAAATTTGTTGAAATGGCCCCCTAATTGAAAATATTCTTCTTTTTAGGGGAAATTTTTACAAGTTTTTTCCTTACTCTTACACTCGTTAGTTATCTGTTAAAATCTCAACCTACACATCTCCAAAGATCATGAAATTTCACGGGGGCCTAGCCAAGACCGTTGTGCATCACTTTTCTCTTGGACACGTTGAGAGAAAAATTAGTTTTCTTGCACTAACGATCATTTTAATCGAAATAGTGAAAATCTCACATTTCTGATAGTGGTACCCCTTTGTGAAATGTGGCCCGGACCAATCTCGGCATATTTTATGCCACTAGTCACAATCAATTTGTACTACTAAGAAATGAATATGAAGAATGGTTTTGGGTTAAAATTTGTTGAAATGGCCCCCTAATTGAAAATATTCTTCTTTTCAGGGGAAATTTTTACAAGTTTTTTCCTTACTCTTACACTCGTTAGTTATCTGTTAAAATCTCAACCTACACATCTCCAAAGATCATGAAATTTCACGGGGGCCTAGCCAAGACCGTTGTGCATCACTTTTCTCTTGGACACGTTGAGAGAAAAATTAGTTTTCTTGCACTAACGATCGTTTTAATCGAAATAGTGAAAATCTCACATTTCTGATAGTGGTACCCCTTTGTGAAATGTGGCCCGGACCAATCTCGGAATATTTTTTGCCACTAATCACAATCAATTTGTACTACTAAGAAATGAATATGAAGAATGGTTTAGGGTAAAAATTTGTTGAAATGGCCCCCTAATTGAAAATATTCTTCTTTTCAGGGGAAATTTTAACAAGTTTTTTCCTTACTTTTACACTCGTTAGTTATCTGCTAAAATCTCAACCTACACATCTCCAAAGATCATGAAATTTCACGGGGCCTAGCCAAGACCGTTGTGCATCACTTTTCTCTTGGACACGTTGAGAGAAAAATTAGTTTTCTTGCACTAACGATCGTTTTAATTGAAATAGTGAAAATCTCACATTTCTGATAGTGGTACCCCTTTGTGAAATGTGGCCCGGACCAATCTCGGAATATTTTATGCCACTAGTCACAATCAATTTGTACTACTAAGAAATGAATATGAAGAATGGTTTTGGGTTAAAATTTGTTGAAATGGCCCCCTAATTGAAAATATTCTTCTTTTCAGGGGAAATTTTTACAAGTTTTTTCCTTACTCTTACACTCGTTAGTTATCTGTTAAAATCTCAACCTACACATCTCCAAAGATCATGAAATTTAACGGGGGCCTAGCCAAGACCGTTGTGCATCACTTTTCTCTTGGACACGTTGAGAGAAAAATTAGTTTTCTTGCACTAACGATCGTTTTAATTGAAATAGTGAAAATCTCACATTTCTGATAGTGGTACCCCTTTGTGAAATGTGGCCCGGACCAATCTCGGAATATTTTATGCCACTAGTCACAATCAATTTGTACTACTAAGAAATGAATATGAAGAATGGTTTTGGGTTAAAATTTGTTGAAATGGCCCCCTAATTGAAAATATTCTTCTTTACAGGGGAAATTTTTACAAGTTTTTTCCTTACTCTTACACTCGTTAGTTATCGGTTAAAATCTCAACCTACACATCTCCAAAGATCATGAAATTTCACGGGGACCTAGCCAAGACCGTTGTGCATCACTTTTCTCTTGGACACGTTGAGAGAAAAATTAGTTTTCTTGCACTAACGATCGTTTTAATCGAAATAGTGAAAATCTCACATTTCTGATAGTGGTACCCCTTTGTGAAATGTGGCCCGGACCAATCTCGGAATATTTTATGCCACTAGTCACAATCAATTTGTACTACTAAGAAATGAATATGAAGAATGGTTTTGGGTTAAAATTTGTTGAAATGGCCCCCTAATTGAAAATATTCTTCTTTTCAGGGGAAATTTTAACAAGTTTTTTCCTTACTCTTACACTCGTTAGTTATCCGTTAAAATCTCAACCTACACATCTCCAAAGATCATGAAATTTCACGGGGTCCTAGCCAAGACCGTTGTGCATCACTTTTCTCTTGGACACATTGAGAGAAAAATTAGTTTTCTTGCACTAACGATCGTTTTAATCGAAATAGTGAAAATCTCACATTTCTGATAGTGGTACCCCTTTGTGAAATGTGGCCCGGACCAATCTCGGAATATTTTATGCCACTAGTCACAATCAATTTGTACTACTAAGAAATGAATATGAAGAATGGTTTTGGGTTAAAATTTTTTTGAAATGGCCCCCTAATTGAAAATATTCTTCTTTTCAGGGGAAATTTTTACAAGTTTTTTCCTTACTCTTACACTCGTTAGTTATCTGTTAAAATCTCAACCTACACATCTCCAAAGATAATGAAATTTCACGGGGGCCTAGCCTAGACCGTTGTGCATCACTTTTCTCTTGGACACGTTGAGAGAAAAATTAGTTTTCTTGCACTAACGATCGTTTTAATCGAAATAGTGAAAATCTCACATTTCTGATAGTGGTACCCCTTTGTGAAATGTGGCCCGGACCAATCTCGGAATATTTTTTGCCACTAGTCACAATGAATTTTTACTACTAAGAAATTAATATGAAGATTTGTTTTGGGTTAAAATTTGTTGAAATGGCCCCCTAATTGAAAATATTCTTCTTTTCAGGGGAAATTTTAACAAGTTTTTTCCTTACTCTTACACTCGTTAGTTATATGTTAAAATCTCAACCTACACATCTCCAAAGATCATGAAATTTCACGGGGGCCTAGCCAAGACCGTTGTGCATCACTTTTCTCTTGGACACGTTGAGAGAAAAATTAGTTTTCTTGCACTAACGATCGTTTTAATCGAAATAGTGAAAATCTCACATTTCTGATAGTGGTACCCCTTTGTGAAATGTGGCCCGGACCAATCTCGGCATATTTTATGCCACTAGTCACAATCAATTTGTACTACTAAGAAATGAATATGAAGAATGGTTTTGGGTTAAAATTTGTTGAAATGGCCCCCTAATTGAAAATATTCTTCTTTTCAGGGGAAATTTTTACAAGTTTTTTCCTTACTCTTACACTCGTTAGTTATCTGTTAAAATCTCAACCTACACATCTCCAAAGATCATGAAATTTCACGGGGGCCTAGCCAAGACCGTTGTGCATCACTTTTCTCTTGGACACGTTGAGAGAAAAATTAGTTTTCTTGCACTAACGATCGTTTTAATCGAAATAGTGAAAATCTCACATTTCTGATAGTGGTACCCCTTTGTGAAATGTGGCCCGGACCAATCTCGGAATATTTTTTGCCACTAATCACAATCAATTTGTACTACTAAGAAATGAATATGAAGAATGGTTTTGGGTAAAAATTTGTTGAAATGGCCCCCTAATTGAAAATATTCTTCTTTTCAGGGGAAATTTTAACAAGTTTTTTCCTTACTTTTACACTCGTTAGTTATCTGCTAAAATCTCAACCTACACATCTCCAAAGATCATGAAATTTCACGGGGGCCTAGCCAAGACCGTTGTGCATCACTTTTCTCTTGGACACGTTGAGAGAAAAATTAGTTTTCTTGCCCTAACGATCGTTTTAATCGAAATAGTGAAAATCTCACATTTCTGATAGTGGTACCCCTTTGTGAAATGTGGCCCGGACCAATCTCGGAATATTTTATGCCACTAGTCACAATCAATTTGTACTACTAAGAAATGAATATGAAGAATGGTTTTGGGTTAAAATTTGTTGAAATGGCCCCCTAATTGAAAATATTCTTCTTTTCAGGGGAAATTTTTACAAGTTTTTTCCTTACTCTTACACTCGTTAGTTATCTGTTAAAATCTCAACCTACACATCTCCAAAGATCATGAAATTTCACGGGGGCCTAGCCAAGACCGTTGTGCATCACTTTTCTCTTGGACACGTTGAGAGAAAAATTAGTTTTCTTGCACTAACGATCGTTTTAATTGAAATAGTGAAAATCTCACATTTCTGATAGTGGTACCCCTTTGTGAAATGTGGCCCGGACCAATCTCGAAATATTTTATGCCACTAGTCACAATCAATTTGTACTACTAAGAAATGAATATGAAGAATGGTTTTGGGTTAAAATTTGTTGAAATGGCCCCCTAATTGAAAATATTCTTCTTTACAGGGGAAATTTTTACAAGTTTTTTCCTTACTCTTACACTCGTTAGTTATCTGTTAAAATCTCAACCTACACATCTCCAAAGATCATGAAATTTCACGGGGGCCTAGCCAAGACCGTTGTGCATCACTTTTCTCTTGGACACGTTGAGAGAAAAATTAGTTTTCTTGCACTAACGATCGTTTTAATCGAAATAGTGAAAATCTCACATTTCTGATAGTGGTACCCCTTTGTGAAATGTGGCCCGGACCAATCTCGGAATATTTTATGCCACTAGTCACAATCAATTTGTACTACTAAGAAATGAATAAGAAGAATGGTTTTGGGTTAAAATTTGTTGAAATGGCCCCCTAATTGAAAATATTCTTCTTTTCAGGGGAAATTTTTACAAGTTTTTTCCTTACTCTTACACTCGTTAGTTATCTGTTAAAATCTCAACCTACACATCTCCAAAGATCATGAAATTTCACGGGGGCCTAGCCAAGACCGTTGTGCATCACTTTTCTCTTGGACACGTTGAGAGAAAAATTAGTTTTCTTGCACTAACGATCGTTTTAATTGAAATAGTGAAAATCTCACATTTCTGATAGTGGTACCCCTTTGTGAAATGTGGCCTGGACCAATCTCGGAATATTTTATGCCACTAGTCACAATCAATTTGTACTACTAAGAAATGAATATGAAGAATGGTTTTGGGTTAAAATTTGTTGAAATGGCCCCCTAATTGAAAATATTCTTCTTTACAGGGGAAATTTTTACAAGTTTTTTCCTTACTCTTACACTCGTTAGTTATCTATTAAAATCTCAACCTACACATCTCCAAAGATCATGAAATTTCACGGGGGCCTAGCCAAGACCGTTGTGCATCACTTTTCTCTTGGACACGTTGAGAGAAAAATTAGTTTTCTTGCACTAACGATCGTTTTAATCGAAATAGTGAAAATCTCACATTTCTGATAGTGGTACCCCTTTGTGAAATGTGGCCCCGACCAATCTCGGAATATTTTATGCCACTAGTCACAATCAATTTGTACTACTAAGAAATGAATATGAAGAATGGTTTTGGGTTAAAATTTGTTGAAATGGCCCCCTAATTGAAAATATTCTTCTTTTCAGGGGAAATTTTAACAAGTTTTTTCCTTACTCTTACACTCGTTAGTTATCTGTTAAAATCTCAACCTACACATCTCCAAAGATCATGAAATTTCACGGGGGCCTAGCCAAGACCGTTGTGCATCACTTTTCTCTTGGACACGTTGAGAGAAAAATTAGTTTTCTTGCACTAACGATCATTTTAATCGAAATAGTGAAAATCTCACATTTCTGATAGTGGTACCCCTTTGTGAAATGTGGCCCGGACCAATCTCGGCATATTTTATGCCACTAGTCACAATCAATTTGTACTACTAAGAAATGAATATGAAGAATGGTTTTGGGTTAAAATTTGTTGAAATGGCCCCCTTAATTGAAAATATTCTTCTTTTCAGGGGAAATTTTTACAAGTTTTCCTTACTCTTACACTCGTTAGTTATCTGTTAAAATCTCAACCTACACATCTCCAAAGATCATGAAATTTCACGGGGGCCTAGCCAAGACCGTTGTGCATCACTTTTCTCTTGGACACGTTGAGAGAAAAATTAGTTTTCTTGCACTAACGATCGTTTTAATCGAAATAGTGAAAATCTCACATTTCTGATAGTGGTACCCCTTTGTGAAATGTGGCCCGGACCAATCTCGGAATATTTTTTGCCACTAATCACAATCAATTTGTACTACTAAGAAATGAATATGAAGAATGGTTTAGGGTAAAAATTTGTTGAAATGGCCCCCTAATTGAAAATATTCTTCTTTTCAGGGGAAATTTTAACAAGTTTTTTCCTTACTTTTACACTCGTTAGTTATCTGCTAAAATCTCAACCTACACATCTCCAAAGATCATGAAATTTCACGGGGGCCTAGCCAAGACCGTTGTGCATCACTTTTCTCTTGGACACGTTGAGAGAAAAATTAGTTTTCTTGCACTAACGATCGTTTTAATTGAAATAGTGAAAATCTCACATTTATGATAGTGGTACCCCTTTGTGAAATGTGGCCCGGACCAATCTCCGAATATTTTATGCCACTAGTCACAATCAATTTGTACTACTAAGAAATGAATATGAAGAATGGTTTTGGGTTAAAATTTGTTGAAATGGCCCCCTAATTGAAAATATTCTTCTTTTCAGGGGAAATTTTTACAAGTTTTTTCCTTACTCTTACACTCGTTAGTTATCTGTTAAAATCTCAACCTACACATCTCCAAAGATCATGAAATTTAACGGGGGCCTAGCCAAGACCGTTGTGCATCACTTTTCTCTTGGACACGTTGAGAGAAAAATTAGTTTTCTTGCACTAACGATCGTTTTAATTGAAATAGTGAAAATCTCACATTTCTGATAGTGGTACCCCTTTGTGAAATGTGGCCCGGACCAATCTCGGAATATTTTATGCCACTAGTCACAATCAATTTGTACTACTAAGAAATGAATATGAAGAATGGTTTTGGGTTAAAATTTGTTGAAATGGCCCCCTAATTGAAAATATTCTTCTTTACAGGGGAAATTTTTACAAGTTTTTTCCTTACTCTTACACTCGTTAGTTATATGTTAAAATCTCAACCTACACATCTCCAAAGATCATGAAATTTCACGGGGCCTAGCCAAGACCGTTGTGCATCACTTTTCTCTTGGACACATTGAGAGAAAAATTAGTTTTCTTGCACTAACGATCGTTTTAATCGAAATAGTGAAAATCTCACATTTCTGATAGTGGTACCCCTTTGTGAAATGTGGCCCGGACCAATCTCGGAATATTTTATGCCACTAGTCACAATCAATTTGTACTACTAAGAAATGAATATGAAGAATGGTTTTGGGTTAAATTTGTTGAAATGGCCCCCTAATTGAAAATATTCTTCTTTTCAGGGGAAATTTTTACAAGTTTTTTCCTTACTCTTACACTCGTTAGTTATCTGTTAAAATCTCAACCTACACATCTCCAAAGATAATGAAATTTCACGGGGGCCTAGCCTAGACCGTTGTGCATCACTTTTCTCTTGGACACGTTGAGAGAAAAATTAGTTTTCTTGCACTAACGATCGTTTTAATCGAAATAGTGAAAATCTCACATTTCTGATAGTGGTACCCCTTTGTGAAATGTGGCCCGGACCAATCTCGGAATATTTTTTGCCACTAGTCACAATGAATTTTTACTACTAAGAAATTAATATGAAGATTGGTTTTGGGTTAAAATTTGTTGAAATGGCCCCCTAATTGAAAATATTCTTCTTTTCAGGGGAAATTTTAACAAGTTTTTTCCTTACTCTTACACTCGTTAGTTATCTGTTAAAATCTCAACCTACACATCTCCAAAGATCATGAAATTTCACGGGGGCCTAGCCAAGACCGTTGTGCATCACTTTTCTCTTGGACACGTTGAGAGAAAAATTAGTTTTCTTGCACTAACGATCGTTTTAATCGAAATAGTGAAAATCTCACATTTCTGATAGTGGTACCCCTTTGTGAAATGTGGCCCGGACCAATCTCGGCATATTTTATGCCACTAGTCACAATCAATTTGTACTACTAAGAAATGAATATGAAGAATGGTTTTGGGTTAAAATTTGTTGAAATGGCCCCCTAATTGAAAATATTCTTCTTTTCAGGGGAAATTTTTACAAGTTTTTTCCTTACTCTTACACTCGTTAGTTATATGTTAAAATCTCAACCTACACATCTCCAAAGATCATGAAATTTCACGGGGGCCTAGCCAAGACCGTTGTGCATCACTTTTCTCTTGGACACGTTGAGAGAAAAATTAGTTTTCTTGCACTAACGATCGTTTTAATCGAAATAGTGAAAATCTCACATTTCTGATAGTGGTACCCCTTTGTGAAATGTGGCCTGGACCAATCTCGGAATATTTTTTGCCACTAATCACAATCAATTTGTACTACTAAGAAATGAATATGAAGAATGGTTTTGGGTAAAAATTTGTTGAAATGGCCCCCTAATTGAAAATATTCTTCTTTTCAGGGGAAATTTTAACAAGTTTTTTCCTTACTTTTACACTCGTTAGTTATCTGCTAAAATCTCAACCTACACATCTCCAAAGATCATGAAATTTCACGGGGGCCTAGCCAAGACCGTTGTGCATCACTTTTCTCTTGGACACGTTGAGAGAAAAATTAGTTTTCTTGCCATAACGATCGATTTAATCGAAATAGTGAAAATCTCACATTTCTGATAGTGGTACCCCTTTGTGAAATGTGGCCCGGACCAATCTCGGAATATTTTATGCCACTAGTCACAATCAATTTGTACTACTAAGAAATGAATATGAAGAATGGTTTTGGGTTAAAATTTGTTGAAATGGCCCCCTAATTGAAAATATTCTTCTTTTCAGGGGAAATTTTTACAAGTTTTTTCCTTACTCTTACACTCGTTAGTTATCTGTTAAAATCTCAACCTACACATCTCCAAAGATCATGAAATTTCACGGGGGCCTAGCCAAGACCGTTGTGCATCACTTTTCTCTTGGACACGTTGAGAGAAAAATTAGTTTTCTTGCACTAACGATCGTTTTAATTGAAATAGTGAAAATCTCACATTTCTGATAGTGGTACCCCTTTGTGAAATGTGGCCAGGACCAATCTCGGAATATTTTATGCCACTAGTCACAATCAATTTGTACTACTAAGAAATGAATATGAAGAATGGTTTTGGGTTAAAATTTGTTGAAATGGCCCCCTAATTGAAAATATTCTTCTTTACAGGGGAAATTTTTACAAGTTTTTTCCTTACTCTTACACTCGTTAGTTCTCTGTTAAAATCTCAACCTACACATCTCCAAAGATCATGAAATTTCACGGGGGCCTAGCCAAGACCGTTGTGCATCACTTTTCTCTTGGACACGTTGAGAGAAAAATTAGTTTTCTTGCACTAACGATCGTTTTAATCGAAATAGTGAAAATCTCACATTTCTGATAGTGGTACCCCTTTGTGAAATGTGGCCCGGACCAATCTCGGAATATTTTATGCCACTAGTCACAATCAATTTGTACTACTAAGAAATGAATATGAAGAATGGTTTTGGGTTAAAATTTGTTGAAATGGCCCCCTAATTGAAAATATTCTTCTTTTCAGGGGAAATTTTAACAAGTTTTTTCCTTACTCTTACACTCGTTAGTTATCTGTTAAAATCTCAACCTACACATCTCCAAAGATCATGAAATTTCACGGGGGCCTAGCCAAGACCGTTGTGCATCACTTTTCTCTTGGACACATTGAGAGAAAAATTAGTTTTCTTGCACTAACGATCGTTTTAATCGAAATAGTGAAAATCTCACATTTCTGATAGTGGTACCCCTTTGTGAAATGTGGCCCAGACCAATCTCGGAATATTTTATGCCACTAGTCACAATCAATTTGTACTACTAAGAAATGAATATGAAGAATGGTTTTGGGTTAAAATTTTTTGAAATGGCCCCCTAATTGAAAATATTCTTCTTTTCAGGGGAAATTTTAACAAGTTTTTTCCTTACTCTTACACTCGTTAGTTATCTGCTAAAATCTCAACCTACACATCTCCAAAGATCATGAAATTTCACGGGGGCCTAGCCAAGACCGTTGTGCATCACTTTTCTCTTGGACACGTTGAGAGAAAAATTAGTTTTCTTGCACTAACGATCGTTTTAATCGAAATAGTGAAAATCTCACATTTCTGATAGTGGTACCCCTTTGTGAAATGTGGCCCGGACCAATCTCGGAATATTTTATGCCACTAGTCACAATCAATTTGTACTACTAAGAAATGAATATGAAGAATGGTTTTGGGTTAAAATTTGTTGAAATGGCCCCCTAATTGAAAATATTCTTCTTTTCAGGGGAAATTTTTACAAGTTTTTTCCTTACTCTTACACTCGTTAGTTATCTGTTAAAATCTCAACCTACACATCTCCAAAGATCATGAAATTTCACGGGGCCTAGCCAAGACCGTTGTGCATCACTTTTCTCTTGGACACGTTGAGAGAAAAATTAGTTTTCTTGCACTAACGATCGTTTTAATCGAAATAGTGAAAATCTCACATTTCTGATAGTGGTACCCCTTTGTGAAATGTGGCCTGGACCAATCTCGGAATATTTTTTGCCACTAATCACAATCAATTTGTACTACTAAGAAATGAATATGAAGAATGGTTTTGGGTAAAAATTTGTTGAAATGGCCCCCTAATTGAAAATATTCTTCTTTTCAGGGGAAATTTTAACAAGTTTTTTCCTTACTTTTACACTCGTTAGTTATCTGTTAAAATCTCAACCTACACATCTCCAAAGATCATGAAATTTCACGGGGGCCTAGCCAAGACCGTTGTGCATCACTTTTCTCTTGGACACGTTGAGAGAAAAATTAGTTTTCTTGCCCTAACGATCGTTTTAATCGAAATAGTGAAAATCTCACATTTCTGATAGTGGTACCCCTTTGTGAAATGTGGCCCGGACCAATCTCGAATATTTTATGCCACTAGTCACAATCAATTTGTACTACTAAGAAATGAATATGAAGAATGGTTTTGGGTTAAAATTTGTTGAAATGGCCCCCTAATTGAAAATATTCTTCTTTTCAGGGGAAATTTTTACAAGTTTTTTCCTTACTCTTACACTCGTTAGTTATCTGTTAAAATCTCAACCTACACATCTCCAAAGATCATGAAATTTCACGGGGGCCTAGCCAAGACCGTTGTGCATCACTTTTCTCTTGGACACGTTGAGAGAAAAATTAGTTTTCTTGCACTAACGATCGTTTTAATTGAAATAGTGAAAATCTCACATTTCTGATAGTGGTACCCCTTTGTGAAATGTGGCCCGGACCAATCTCGGAATATTTTATGCCACTAGTCACAATCAATTTGTACTACTAAGAAATGAATATGAAGAATGGTTTTGGGTTAAAATTTGTTGAAATGGCCCCCTAATTGAAAATATTCTTCTTTACAGGGGAAATTTTTACAAGTTTTTTCCTTACTCTTACACTCGTTAGTTATCTGTTAAAATCTCAACCTACACATCTCCAAAGATCATGAAATTTCACGGGGGCCTAGCCAAGACCGTTGTGCATCACTTTTCTCTTGGACACGTTGAGAGAAAAATTAGTTTTCTTGCACTAACGATCGTTTTAATCGAAATAGTGAAAATCTCACATTTCTGATAATGGTACCCCTTTCTGAAAATGTGGCCCGACCAATCTCGGAATATTTTATGCCACTAGTCACAATCAATTTGTACTACTAAGAAATGAATATGAAGAATGGTTTTGGGTTAAAATTTGTTGAAATGGCCCCCTAATTGAAAATATTCTTCTTTTCAGGGGAAATTTTAACAAGTTTTTTCCTTACTCTTACACTCGTTAGTTATCTGTTAAAATCTCAACCTACACATCTCCAAAGATCATGAAATTTCACGGGGGCCTAGCCAAGACCGTTGTGCATCACTTTTCTCTTGGACACATTGAGAGAAAAATTAGTTTTCTTGCACTAACGATCGTTTTAATCGAAATAGTGAAAATCTCACATTTCTGATAGTGGTACCCCTTTGTGAAATGTGGCCCGGACCAATCTCGGAATATTTTATGCCACTAGTCACAATCAATTTGTACTACTAAGAAATGAATATGAAGAATGGTTTTGGGTTAAAATTTTTTGAAATGGCCCCCTAATTGAAAATATTCTTCTTTTCAGGGGAAATTTTAACAAGTTTTTTCCTTACTTTTACACTCGTTACTTATCTGCTAAAATCTCAACCTACACATCTCCAAAGATCATGAAATTTCACGGGGGCCTAGCCAAGACCGTTGTGCATCACTTTTCTCTTGGACACGTTGAGAGAAAAATTAGTTTTCTTGCACTAACGATCGTTTTAATCGAAATAGTGAAAATCTCACATTTCTGATAGTGGTACCCCTTTGTGAAATGTGGCCAGAACCAATCTCGGAATATTTTATGCCACTAGTCACAATCAATTTGTACTACTAAGAAATGAATATGAAGAATGGTTTTGGGTTAAAATTTGTTGAAATGGCCCCCTAATTGAAAATATTCTTCTTTTCATGTGAAATTTTTACAAGTTTTTTCCTTACTCTTACACTCGTTAGTTATACCGTTAAAATCTCAACCTACACATCTCCAAAGATCATGAAATTTCACGGGGGCCTAGCCAAGACCGTTGTGCATCACTTTTCTCTTGGACACGTTGAGAGAAAAATTAGTTTTCTTGCACTAACGATCGTTTTAATTAAAATAGTGAATATCTCACATTTCTGATAGTGGTACCCCTTTGTGAAATGTGGCCCGGACCAATCTCGGAATATTTTATGCCACTAGTCACATCAATTTGTACTATTAAGAAATGAATATGAAGAATGGTTTTGGGTTAAAATTTGTTTAAATGGCCCCCTAATTGAAAATATTCTTCTTTACAGGGGAAATTTTTACAAGTTTTTTCCTTACTCTTACACTCGTTAGTTATCTGTTAAAATCTCAACCTACACATCTCCAAAGATCATGAAATTTCACGGGGGCCTAGCCAAGACCGTTGTGCATCACTTTTCTCTTGGACACGTTGAGAGAAAAATTAGTTTTCTTGCACTAACGATCGTTTTAATCGAAATACTGAAAATCTCACATTTCTGATAGTGGTACCCCTTTGTGAAATGTGGCCCGGACCAATCTCGGAATATTTTATGCCACTAGTCACAATCAATTTGTACTACTAAGAAATGAATATGAAGAATGGTTTTGGGTTAAAATTTGTTGAAATGGCCCCTAATTGAAAATATTCTTCTTTTCAGGAGAAATTTTAACAAGTTTTTTCCTTACTCTTACACTCGTTAGTTATCTGTTAAAATCTCAACCTACACATCTCCAAAGATCATGAAATTTAACGGGGGCCTAGCCAAGACCGTTGTGCATCACTTTTCTCTTGGACACGTTGAGAGAAAAATTAGTTTTCTTGCACTAACGATCATTTTAATCGAAATAGTGAAAATCTCACATTTCTGATAGTGGTACCCCTTTGTGAAATGTGGCCCGGACCAATCTCGGAATATTTTATGCCACTAGTCACAATCAATTTGTACTACTAAGAAATGAATATGAAGAATGGTTTTGGGTTAAAATTTGTTGAAATGGCCCCCTAATTGAAAATATTCTTCTTTTCAGGGGAAATTTTAACAAGTTTTTTCCTTACTCTTACACTCGTTAGTTATATGTTAAAATCTCAACCTACACATCTCCAAAGATCATGAAATTTCACGGGGGCCTAGCCAAGACCGTTGTGCATCACTTTTCTCTTGGACACATTGAGAGAAAAATTAGTTTTCTTGCACTAACGATCGTTTTAATCGAAATAGTGAAAATCTCACATTTCTGATAGTGGTACCCCTTTGTGAAATGTGGCCCGACTCAATCTCGGAATATTTTATGCCACTAGTCACAATCAATTTGTACTACTAAGAAATGAATATGAAGAATGGTTTTGGGTTAAAATTTTTTGAAATGGCCCCCTAATTGAAAATATTCTTCTTTTCAGGGGAAATTTTAACAAGTTTTTTCCTTACTTTTACACTCGTTAGTTATCTGCTAAAATCTCAACCTACACATCTCCAAAGATCATGAAATTTCACGGGGGCCTAGCCAAGACCGTTGTGCATCACTTTTCTCTTGGACACGTTGAGAGAAAAATTAGTTTTCTTGCACTAACGATCGTTTTAATCGAAATAGTGAAAATCTCACATTTCTGATAGTGGTACCCCTTTGTGAAATGTGGCCCAGACCAATCTCGGAATATTTTATGCCACTAGTCACAATCAATTTGTACTACTAAGAAATGAATATGAAGAATGGTTTTGGGTTAAAATTTGTTGAAATGGCCCCCTAATTGAAAATATTCTTCTTTTCAGGGGAAATTTTTACAAGTTTTTTCCTTACTCTTACACTCGTTAGTTATCTGTCAAAATCTCAACCTACACATCTCCAAAGATCATGAAATTTCAACGGGGCCTAGCCAAGACCGTTGTGCATCACTTTTCTCTTGGACACGTTGAGAGAAAAATTAGTTTTCTTGCACTAACGATCGTTTTAATTAAAATAGTGAATATCTCACATTTCTGATAGTGGTACCCCTTTGTGAAATGTGGCCCGGACCAATCTCGGAATATTTTATGCCACTAGTCACATCAATTTGTACTACTAAGAAATGAATATGAAGAATGGTTTTGGGTTAAAATTTGTTTAAATGGCCCCCTAATTGAAAATATTCTTCTTTACAGGGGAAATTTTTACAAGTTTTTTCCTTACTCTTACACTCGTTAGTTATCTGTTAAAATCTCAACCTACACATCTCCAAAGATCATGAAATTTCACGGGGGCCTAGCCAAGACCGTTGTGCATCACTTTTCTCTTGGACACGTTGAGAGAAAAATTAGTTTTCTTGCACTAACGATCGTTTTAATCGAAATACTGAAAATCTCACATTTTTGATAGTGGTACCCCTTTGTGAAATGTGGCCCGGACCAATCTCGGAATATTTTATGCCACTAGTCACAATCAATTTGTACTACTAAGAAATGAATATGAAGAATGGTTTTGGGTTAAAATTTGTTGAAATGGCCCCCTAATTGAAAATATTCTTCTTTTCAGGAGAAATTTTAACAAGTTTTTTCCTTACTCTTACACTCGTTAGTTATCTGTTAAAATCTCAACCAACACATCTCCAAAGATCATGAAATTTCATCGGGGCCTAGCCAAGACCGTTGTGCATCACTTTTCTCTTGGACACGTTGAGAGAAAAATTAGTTTTCTTGCACTAACGATCATTTTAATCGAAATAGTGAAAATCTCACATTTCTGATAGTGGTACCCCTTTGTGAAATGTGGCCCGGACCAATCTCGGAATATTTTATGCCACTAGTCACAATCAATTTGTACTACTAAGAAATGAATATGAAGAATTGTTTTGGGTAAAAATTTGTTGAAATGGCCCCCTAATTGAAAATATTCTTCTTTTCAGGGGAAATTTTTACAAGTTTTTTCCTTACTCTTACACTCGTTAGTTATCTGTTAAAATCTCAACCTACACATCTCCAAAGATCATGAAATTTCACGCGGGCCTAGCCAAGACCGTTGTGCATCACTTTTCTCTTGGACACGTTGAGAGAAAAATTAGTTTTCTTGCACTAACGATCGTTTTAATCGAAATAGTGAAAATCTCACATTTCTGATAGTGGTACCCATTTGTGAAATGTGGCCCGGACCAATCTCGGAATATTTTTTGCCACTAATCACAATCAATTTGTACTACTAAGAAATGAATATGAAGAATGGTTTTGGGTAAAAATTTGTTGAAATGGCCCCCTAATTTAAAATATTCTTCTTTTCAGGGGATATTTTAACAAGTTTTTTCCTTACTGTTACACTCGTTAGTTATCTGCTAAAATCTCAACCTACACATCTCCAAAGATCACGAAATTTCACGGGGGCCTAGCCAAGACCGTTGTGCATCACTTTTCTCTTGGACACGTTGAAAGAAAAATAGTTTTTCTTGCACTAACGATCGTTTTAATCGAAATAGTGAAAATCTCACATTTCTGATAGTGGTACCCCTTTGTGAAATGTGGCCCGGACCATTGATCTCGGAATATTTTATGCCACTAGTCACAATCAATTTGTACTACTAAGAAATGAATATGAAGAATGGTTTTGGGTTAAAATTTGTTGAAATGGCCCCCTAATTGAAAATATTCTTCTTTTCAGGGGAAATTTTAACAAGTTTTTTCCTTACTCTTACACTCGTTAGTTATCTGTTAAAATCTCAACCTACACATCTCCAAAGATCATGAAATTTCACGGGGGCCTAGGCAAGACCGTTGTGCATCACTTTTCTCTTGGACACGTTGAGAGAAAAATTAGTTTTCTTGCACTAACGATCATTTTAATCGAAATAGTGAAAATCTCACATTTCTGATAGTGGTACCCCTTCGTGAAATGTGGCCCTGACCAATCTCGGAATATTTTATGCCACTAGTCACAATCAATTTGTACTACTAAGAAATGAATATGAAGAATGGTTTTGGGTTAAAATTTGTTGAAATGGCCCCCTAATTGAAAATATTCTTCTTTTCAGGGGAAATTTTGACAAGTTTTTTCCTTACTCTTACACTCGTTAGTTATCTGTTAAAATCTCAACCTACACATCTCCAAAGATCATGAAATTTCACGGGGGCCTAGCCAAGACCGTTGTGCATCACTTTTCTCTTCGACACGTTGAGAGAAAAATTAGTTTTCTTGCACTAACGATCGTTTTAATCGAAATAGTGAAAATCTCACATTTCTGATAGTGGTACCCCTTTGTGAAATGTGGCCCGGACCAATCTCGGAATATTTTTTGCCACTAATCACAATCAATTTGTACTACTAAGAAATTAATATGAAGAATGGTTTTGGGTAAAAATTTGTTAAAATGGCCCCATTAATTGAAAATATTCTTCTTTTCAGGGGAAATTTTAACAAGTTTTTTCCTTACTCTTACACTCGTTAGTTATCTGCTAAAATCTCAACCTACACATCTCCAAAGATCATGAAATTTCACGGGGCCTAGCCAAGACCGTTGTGCATCACTTTTCTCTTGGACACGTTGAGAGAAAAATTAGTTTTCTTGCACTAACGATCGTTTTAATCGAAATAGTGAAAATCTCACATTTCGATAAGTGGTACCCCTTTTCGTGAAATGTGGCCGGAATTCAATCTCGGAATATTTTATGCCACTAGTCACAATAAATTTGTACTACTAAGAAATGAATATGAAGAATGGTTTTGGGTTAAAATTTGTTGAAATGGCCCCTTAATTGAAAATATTCTTCTTTTCAGGGGAAATTTTTACAAGTTTTTTCCTTACTCTTACACTCGTTAGTTATCTGTTAAAATCTCAACCTACACATCTCCAAAGATCATGAAATTTCACGGGGGCCTAGCCAAGACCGTTGTGCATCACTTTTCTCTTGGACACGTTGAGAGAAAAATTAGTTTTCTTGCACTAACAATCGTTTTAATCGAAATAGTGAAAATCTCACATTTCTGATAGTGGTACCCCTTTGTGAAATGTGGCCCGGACCAATCTCGGAATATTTTTTGCCACTAATCACAATCAATTTGTACTACTAAGAAATGAATATGAAGAATGGTTTTGGGTAAAAATTTGTTGAAATGGCCCCCTAATTTAAAATATTCTTCTTTTCAGGGGAAATTTTAACAAGTTTTTTCCTTATTCTTACACTCGTTAGTTATCTGTTAAAATCTCAACCTACACATCTCCAAAGATCATGAAATTTCACGGGGGCCTAGCCAAGACCGTTGTGCATCACTTTTCTCTTGGACACGTTGAGAGAAAAATTAGTTTTCTTGCACTAACGATCGTTTTAATCGAAATAGTGAAAATCTCACATTTCTGATAGTGGTACCCCTTTGTGAAATGTGGCCCGGACCAATCTCGGAATATTTTATGCCACTAGTCACAATCAATTTGTACTACTCAGAAATGAATATGAAGAATGGTTTTGGGTAAAAATTTGTTGAAATGGCCCCCTAATTGAAAATATTCTTCTTTTCAGGGGAAATTTTAACAAGTTTTTTCCTTACTCTTACACTCGTTAGTTATCTGTTAAAATCTCAACCTACACATCTCCAAAGATCATGAAATTTCACGGGGGCCTAGCCAAGACCGTTGTGCATCACTTTTCTCTTGGACACGTTGAGAGAAAAATTAGTTTTCTTGCACTAACGATCGTTTTAATCGAAATAGTGAAAATCTCACATTTCTGATAGTGGTACCCCTTTGTGAAATGTGGCCCGGACCAATCTCGGAATATTTTTTGCCACTAATCACAATCAATTTGTACTACTAAGAAATGAATATGAAGAATGGTTTTGGGTAAAAATTTGTTGAAATGGCCCCCTAATTTAAAATATTCTTCTTTTCAGGGGAAATTTTTACAAGTTTTTTCCTTACTCTTACACTCGTTAGTTATCTGCTAAAATCTCAACCTACACATCTCCAAAGATCATGAAATTTCACGGGGGCCTAGCCAAGACCGTTGTGCTTCACTTTTCTCTTGGACACGTTGAGAGAAAAATTAGTTTTCTTGCACTAACGATCGTTTTAATCGAAATAGTGAAAATCTCACATTTCTGATAGTGGAACCCCTTTGTGAAATGTGGCCCGCACCAATCTCGGAATATTTTATGCCACTAGTCACAATCAATTTGTACTACTAAGAAATGAATATGAAGAATGGTTTCGGGTTAAAATTTGTTGAAATGGCCCCCTAATTGAAAATATTCTTCTTTTCAGGGGAAATTTTAACAAGTTTTTTCCTTACTCTTACACTCGTTAGTTATCTGTTAAAATCTCAACCTACACATCTCCAAAGATCATGAAATTTCACGGGGGCCTAGGCAAGACCATTGTGCATCACTTTTCTCTTGGACACGTTGAGAGAAAAATTAGTTTTCTTGCACTAACGATCATTTTAATCGAAATAGTGAAAATCTCACATTTCTGATAGTGATACCCCTTTGTGAAATGTGGCCCGGACCAATCTCGGAATATTTTATGCCACTAGTCACAATCAATTTGTACTACTAAGAAATGAATATGAAGAATGGTTTTGGGTTAAAATTTGTTGAAATGGCCCCCTAATTGAAAATATTCTTCTTTTCAGGGGAAATTTTGACAAGTTTTTTCCTTACTCTTACACTCGTTAGTTATCTGCTAAAATCTCAACCTACACATCTCCAAAGATCATGAAATTTCACGGGGTCCTAGCCAAGACCGTTGTGCATCACTTTTCTCTTGGACACGTTGAGAGAAAAATTAGTTTTCTTGCACTAACGATTGTTTTAATCGAAATAGTGAAAATCTCACATTTCTGATAGTGGTACCCCTTTGTGAAATGTGGCCCGGACCAATCTCGGAATATTTTTTGCCACTAATCACAATCAATTTGTACTACTAAGAAATGAATATGAAGAATGGTTTTGGGTAAAAATTTGTTGAAATGGCCCCCTAATTGAAAATATTCTTCTTTTCAGGGGAAATTTTAACAAGTTTTTTCCTTACTTTTACACTCGTTAGTTATCTGCTAAAATCTCAACCTACACATCTCCAAAGATCATGAAATTTCACGGGGGCCTAGCCAAGACCGTTGTGCATCACTTTTCTCTTGGACACGTTGAGAGAAAAATTAGTTTTCTTACACTAACGATCGTTTTAATCGAAATAGTGAAAATCTCACATTTCTGATAGTGGTACCCCTTTGTGAAATGTGGCCCGGACCAATCTCGGAATATTTTATGCCACTAGTCACAATCAATTTGTACTACTAAGAAATGAATATGAAGAATGGTTTTGGGTTAAAATTTGTTGAAATGGCCCCCTAATTGAAAATATTCTTCTTTTCAAGGGAAATTTTTACAAGTTTTTTCCTTACTCTTACACTCGTTAGTTATCGGTTAAAATCTCAACCTACACATCTCCAAAGATCATGAAATTTCACGGGGGCCTAGCCAAGACCGTTGTGCATCACTTTTCTCTTGGACACGTTGAGAGAAAAATTAGTTTTCTTGCACTAACGATCATTTTAATCGAAATAGTGAAAATCTCACATTTCTGATAGTGGTACCCCTTTGTGAAATGTGGCCCGACCAATCTCGGAATATTTTTTGCCACTAATCACAATCAATTTGTACTACTAAGAAATGAATATGAAGAATGGTTTTGGGTAAAAATTTGTTGAAATGGCCCCCTAATTTAAAATATTCTTCTTTTCAGGGGAAATTTTAACAAGTTTTTTCCTTACTGTTACACTCGTTAGTTATCTGCTAAAATCTCAACCTACACATCTCCAAAGATCATGAAATTTCACGGGGGCCTAGCCAAGACCGTTGTGCATCACTTTTCTCTTGGACACGTTGAGAGAAAAATTAGTTTTCTTGCACTAACGATCGTTTTAATCGAAATAGTGAAAATCTCACATTTCTGATAGTGGTACCCCTTTGTGAAATGTGGCCCGGACCAATCTCGGAATATTTTATGCCACTAGTCACAATCAATTTGTACTACTAAGAAATGAATATGAAGAATGGTTTTGGGTTAAAATTTGTTGAAATGGCCCCCTAATTGAAAATATTCTTCTTTTCAGGGGAAATTTTAACAAGTTTTTTCCTTACTCTTACACTCGTTAGTTATCTTTTAAAATCTCAACCTACACATCTCCAAAGATCATGAAATTTCACGGGGGCCTAGGCAAGACCGTTGTGCATCACTTTTCTCTTGGACACGTTGAGAGAAAAATTAGTTTTCTTGCACTAACGATCATTTTAATCGAAATAGTGAAAATCTCACATTTCTGATAGTGGTACCCCTTTGTGTAATGTGGCCCGGACCAATCTCGGAATATTTTATGCCACTAGTCACAATCAATTTGTACTACTAAGAAATGAATATGAAGAATGGTTTTGGGTTAAAATTTGTTGAAATGGCCCCCTAATTGACAATATTCTTCTTTTCAGGGGAAATTTTACAAGTTTTTTCCTTACTCTTACACTCGTTAGTTATCTGTTAAAATCTCAACCTACACATCTCCAAAGATCATGAAATTTCACGGGGGCCTAGGCAAGACCGTTGTGCATCACTTTTCTCTTGGACACGTTGAGAGAAAAATTAGTTTTCTTGCACTAACGATCATTTTAATCGAAATAGTGAAAATCTCACATTTCTGATAGTGGTACCCCTTTGTGAAATGTGGCCCGGACCAATCTCGGAATATTTTATGCCACTAGTCACAATCAATTTGTACTACTAAGAAATGAATATGAAGAATGGTTTTGGGTTAAAATTTGTTGAAATGGCCCCCTAATTGAAAATATTCTTCTTTTCAGGGGAAATTTTGACAAGTTTTTTCCTTACTCTTACACTCGTTAGTTATCTGTTAAAATCTCAACCTACACATCTCCAAAGATCATGAAATTTCACGGGGGCCTAGCCAAGACCGTTGTGCATCACTTTTCTCTTGGACACGTTGAGAGAAAAATTAGTTTTCTTGCACTAACGATCGTTTTAATCGAAATAATGAAAATCTCACATTTCTGATAGTGGTACCCCTTTGTGAAATGTGGCCCGGACCAATCTCGGAATATTTTTTGCCACTAATCACAATCAATTTGTACTACTAAGAAATGAATATGAAGAATGGTTTTGGGTAAAAATTTGTTGAAATGGCCCCCTAATTGAAAATATTCTTCTTTTCAGGGGAAATTTTAACAAGTTTTTTCCTTACTTTTACACTCGTTAGTTATCTGCTAAAATCTCAACCTACACATCTCCAAAGATCATGAAATTTCACAGGGGCCTAGCCAAGACCGTTGTGCATCACTTTTCTCTTGGACACGTTGAGAGAAAAATTAGTTTTCTTGCACTAACGATCGTTTTAATCGAAATAGTGAAAATCTCACATTTCCCCGATAGTGGTACCCCTTTGTGAAATGTGGCCCGGACCAATCTCGGAATATTTTTTGCCACTAATCACAATCAATTTGTACTACTAAGAAATGAATATGAAGAATGGTTTTGGGTAAAAATTTGTTGAAATGGCCCCCTAATTTAAAATATTCTTCTTTTCAGGGGAAATTTTAACAAGTTTTTTCCTTACTGTTACACTCGTTAGTTATCTGCTAAAATCTCAACCTACACATCTCCAAAGATCATGAAATTTCACGGGGGCCTAGCCAAGACCGTTGTGCATCACTTTTCTCTTGGACACGTTGAGAGAAAAAATTAGTTTTCTTGCACTAACGATCGTTTTAATCGAAATAGTGAAAATCTCACATTTCTGATAGTTGTACCCCTTTGTGAAATGTGGCCCGGACCAATCTCGGAATATTTTATGCCACCAGTCACAATCAATTTGTACTACTAAGAAATGAATATGAAGAATGGTTTTGGGTTAAAATTTGTTGAAATGGCCCCCTAATTGAAAATATTCTTCTTTTCAGGGGAAATTTTAACAAGTTTTTTCCTTACTCTTACACTCGTTAGTTATCTGTTAAAATCTCAACCTACACATCTCCAAAGATCATGAAATTTCACGGGGGCCTAGGCAAGACCGTTGTGCATCACTTTTCTCTTGGACACGTTGAGAGAAAAATTAGTTTTCTTGCACTAACGATCATTTTAATCGAAATAGTGAAAATCTCACATTTCTGATAGTGGTACCCCTTTGTGAAATGTGGCCCGGACCAACCTCGGAATATTTTATGCCACTAGTCACAATCAATTTGTACTACTAAGAAATGAATATGAAGAATGGTTTTGGGTTAAAATTTGTTGAAATGGCCCCCTAATTGAAAATATTCTTCTTTTCAGGGGAAATTTTGAC